>NC_061864.1:51416175-52089775 GCF_907164915.1 Impatiens glandulifera
TAAAATCTAAATGTCATTTCAAAATATCTTAATTAATGAGTCAATAATGAACCCGGTTTGATTGAAAATTGCTATATAAAGTACTAATAATTAAAGGATTGCGTGATAGCTTTGGGTGTGATTGCGCATAAAGTGCCAATAAGCAAATTCCATATACTTTTTATTTATTTATTATTATTTTAATTAAGGGAAATTTGAAGAAATAACTTTAAAAATAACCAAAACTTTAAAATAACTTAAAACTTTAAAATAACTTTTTTTGCATGTGAAATGACCTATTTGTCCTTTTTTTTCTTCTCTTTTTTACGCAAACTGATTTCACTTCGTTACGCAAATTAATTTCTCTTTCTTCTCTCTTCTTACCTTATATGTCACCGCAAACTGCGGATTATTCCCTTATTCGTCAATGTAAATTGCAGATTTATATGGAGCCGCGAACTCTCTCTCATCTCGACGATATCTTCAACATTCCGAATGTCTTCAACGCATCCATTATTCAGCATTATTCGGGTGAGTTTGTGTTTTTTCTTCGTTTTCCTCGTTCTCATTGTTGAGTATGAATAATTTAGGATTTTAGGGTGAAGAATAGTTTGTATAAATGGTCTTAGGGTGAAAAATAGTTTGTATGAATGATTTTAGGGTGTGATTGATTTGAAATAGGTATATTTTGTATATTACGTTGACGCAAACTAATTCTAGGGTGTTCTAGGTATATTATGTGAATAGTTTATAGGGTGTGAATGATTTATAGGATGTGAAATAAGTATATTCTGTATATTTCGTTACGCAAACTACATTTTTCGACACAAACTGCATTATGTTTTTATTAAATTAATAAACTATTTTATTTGCAAATGACGCCAACCAAAATTATTAATGAGAAGTTTTCTGGCCGTGTTTTTATTAAAATTCACCCGCACTAGCTTGGCAAGGATAAATGAGATGTTTACTCACCTTGATCTTTTGAATAGGGCTTTGCAGACCCAATTCCAATATCTATTCAAATCCCTGACTGGGGAGAAATCGCGTTGCTTGGGGAGTCGGGGATAATCACGAGAAGGAAATGAAGGAGAGAGAAGAAGAAATGAATAAAAGAAAAAATGAATAAGGGTAAAGAGGTCATTTCACATGCCCAAATAGTCATTTTTATAAAAATTATTAGGCAGAGATCATTTGTGAAATTCTGACTATTTTTTTTTGGATCATTTCATCCAATTTCCCTTAATTAAATGTAGGATAAATAAAATTATAAAAGTGACTTGTCTTTCAATTGTCATAACCTTTCAAATTTTGTACAAAGTTATTTAGGTATATTTTGGTTTGGTATATAATTTTTTTATTTGTTTAATTTGATAAATCAATATTATTCAATTAGTATAACTTTATTTTTGTGTTTTTCATGGGAATTAAATTTAATAGATGTGTTCTCTTACATAAAAAATTAACTTTTACCTACCCTATTAAATTAATGAGTCTATTTACTAAAATAACATTATTAGTAAATTGATATTTTAAAATGTTATATTTTATTTGATATAAAAGTAATCATCTTAATTTTACCATCTTTCCAAAATAAATGGATTAATGACCTGGTTTCATTTTTTAAAAATATTTGGATAAATGATAAGCTAAATTATTACATGTTTTGATTCTATAAACATAATTAATTTTTACTATATTTTGTCATAGTATTTTTAAAATTAATTTGATGAAGTGATCTAATTAAATAAATTTAAGAGATGGATAGAAAATAAATAACAATATTATTAATATTTTTCTGGAAATATTAATATTTGGTTTGATAATAAAAAAGAATTTTCTTTTAAAAAAAGATAAAATAATTTGTATTTCTTTTTGGTTCAGCATATTGTTACTAACCCATGATATATACCAAATAATTTATTTTACTTTTTAAACAAAATTACTAATTAATTAATAAAAAAAAATTGACCACCATAAAACAATATTCAAATCTGCATTACATTAGTTTTTATAAATTCTAATTTTTATATATATATATATATAATGATGCTTAATTTTTAAAGTGCCCGGATTGCCGGATCGAGAGTTGTAGTTAATTTGGATACTTGGGTCGGATTGTGGGTTGACCCGTTTTTAAATTTAAAACGGTTAAAAATAAAATTAAAAATGTTAGATGTATGTTTCGAACTTGCAACTTAACAAAAATAAGTACAACCTTTTACCAACTAGGCTATTAAGATTTTATATTTTAAATTTAACACCAAATTTGATGAACGCACGACGTTTTAACATTAATATAAATTCAATTTTTTAACTAACTAATATATAATGATGTTGAGTAAATGGATACTTGGATCGGATTGTGGATTGATCCACCCATAAACTTAAAACGGTTAAAAATAAAATTTAAAATGTTATCCGTAATTTTTTTTCACGATTTTTTATTTATTACTTGTGCAAATGCACGAGCTAAATATGCTAGTTATGTTTAATTCTATTCGATCAATTTCAATTTTTCTACAAGAATAAATAATCAATAAATTCTATATTCCATGAAAATCAATATAAAAAATATAAAACATCACTAGATAAAACTATTTTAATCATTAAAACTAAACACAACAGAAAATCACATCACATCAGATCTTATACATGTTTAATTTACTGATTAATTATAAAAACAAATTAAAGCTAGCTTAGTTAACAAATAGGTTTATTATCAAGCAAATGAATCAACGGCTGAGATTCAACCAACGGATCAAGACTCAACCCAAGTTCTGCTACGTGGCAGCATCTCTGAAGTTCCTGAAGATTAAGGAAACGGGTCAAGTTACCGGATTCGGGTCGGGATATAAAACGGATAATCTCTTCAAATATTGATTCATCACATGGAAGAGCTAATGGGCCTTGATTAAGAAACCCGTATTCTTCTGCCGCCTGAGCAAGAACGCCGTGAAATACGGGGTGGTTCAGGTACGTCGCGCGCACCACAAATCTCCTACAACTTCTCCCCACGTAGATCGCCACGTGTCCGGCTGGAACGTCCGGCGGTAATATGATTGATGCCGGCGACGGAGATGATGACTTTATGCGCCAACGTTGTAGCATCTGTTTGATTCTGACGACGTGACGGATTTTATTGGATTTTCCGATGACCGGAGACATCTCCGATCAGTGCCGGAGAGATGGAGAGAGAATGAGAGAGGTGATTATTTGCTAAGTGGGAATCCTTAAGTTTTGAATATGGATTGTATTGTTTGGTGATGAGAAGTTAAAAAAAAAAAATAAATAAAAAAGAGACTAAAATACCCTTTTATTTAAGAGATATTTATCGGATTATTCTTTTATAGATTCGTCAAAATCAAAAGGGAAATTTGACGAAATAACCTTAAATATGTCTTTATTTGCATTCGTGGTTATCCCATAATTTTTATTGATCTGATAATCACTCTATTTATTTTTTTGACGAAAATACCCTCATCGTGTAACGCGAAGCCTCTTCGCGTTACACGAAATGGAAAAGTCTAAAAAGTCCAAAATACCCTTACTATTTAATATAACTTCGACATCTTTGTTCATTTCTCTTATTCTCCTTCTTTCTCTTCCCGCTCTTCTCCTCTTTCTCTCTAACCCTAAACGGCGACGACGATCTTCAACGACGGACACCACAATGAGCACAACGAGCACGAGCACTGTGACAACTGATACATTTGTTTTTTATTGTTTATTTAAATGAATGGGACATCTGGTTCTGATTTTGATTCGATTCTGAATCACCACCACCATGATGCTCTAATTCAGTTCTATTTCGCGAAGGGTCTTCTTGTTTCGCGAAGGCCTTCTCGTTACGCGAAGGGCCTTCCCTTTTCGCATATATAATGAATAATTGAATGACTTCAATAATATTATTTATCCATTCATGTTTTCTATTGCAGCTGAAGTATTCTGGACGATATTTAGACATCATGGTATCAAATGAACATTTCATTGTCAAAATACATGACAATCTTCCTCTTGATGCGGCTGTTCCTCTTCTCTACGCTGGAATTACAATTTATAGTCCTTTAAGGTGCTTTGGTTTGGATAAGCTAGGAACCAATTTAGGTGTGGTGGGTCTTGGTGGGTTAGGTCATTGTGCTGTTAAGTTTGCCAAGGCTTTTGGTGCTAATGTGACTGTTATTGGTACTTCGATTAGCAAGAAGAATGAGACGATTGAGAGGCTCAGTGCTGATTCGTTCTTGATTAGTAGTGATCCTGGATTCCTGATCAGATGAAGAGTCATGAAAAGATTGTTATTGTTGGGGCGCCTGAAAAGCCTCTTGATTTACATTCGTTCTCGTTAATCATGGGTAAGTTGGTAAGATAAATTTGATTATTTGGTTTGGTTATTGTTGAATTTGGATGATTGTTGTGCATGAAGGAAAATATATAGTTGCTGAGAGTAATATTGGGGGAATAAAGGGGACTTAAGAGATGATTGATTTTGCTGCGAAACATGGTATACCTGCATATATTGATGTTGTTTCGATCGATGATGTGAACATTGCAATGGAACGATTGGTGAAGGTGGATGTGAGATACCGTTTTGTAATTGATATCGCTAACACTCTGAAAAACAAGTCCTAATTGTTCTTCATTGATTTAAGGATGATGGGAAATTAGTTAATAAATGTGTATGTTGATGTGTTCTAATTATGTATGTTGTTTATGTATGTTCTTATTATGTGTGTTGTTGGTAGTTTAGATTTGTTCAACTTTTAGGTAGGACAAGACAACTTACTATGTAATAATTAATTAAAGCATGTATTATAATAATATCCCAACTTATAATATCCCAAAGTTGTTCATCTTTTGATAAGGTATATTACTAATACAATAACACATTTTTGTCTAACAACTGAAATTAATCAAATAGAAGAACATATATTTGTATATATAAATCTGCAACTTTTATGTGTAATGGATGAATCTGATCATAAATACATAGTTACATATATCAATCAATGAATCAATCAGCATAGACACTTTACCCAACAGAACCATGGAGCTATTCTTCCTAGCAATCCAAAATAAAGTTCAAGTTCATCTTCTTCTTCTTGATGAGTTTTATTCTTGATCATGATGATGATGATCATGATGATGATCATCATCATGTTCATAATCAGCAGCACTACTCCTCTTTCTTCCTTGGTTCCCGGGACTAGTTACATCTGTTTATAACCAACACAACAAGTGGCTCAGTGGCTGTAAATGCATTGCTTCCATTAGTGTCGTAAATGTCACAAACACCTTTGTTATCACAAATATGTACAATAACACCTTTATCCAACCTAGATCAAATTCAACTTACCCATCAGAAACATCAGACTGTAAGATTAAAAATTAAAATAAAAACTTCCCTTGAAGCTTGCCAAAATTTTGCAATCTCGATTCCTTCTAGAAAAAGACCACCACTGCAGCATCAACACAAGTCTTTCTTTTAGCGTTAAGCACCCAAGGAAATTCTAATTGGAAGCTAGTGGAAAAGAAGCATCACCTATTTTCTCGAAGGTTCAAGACAAAAGAATCAATGTTGTTCCTTCTTAGTGCTTCAATTGCTTCCTTCAGAACACCTAAATGGGGAATGAACAAAAAATTAAAATACATTTTTTTGACAAAAATATGTTAAAGAGAAATGTTTACTGTGAATCTTGACAAAAATATGTTAAAGAAAATGTTGACAAAAATTAAAAATTCCCAAATGAAGTCATGATTAACTTTAAATAATAAAAAATCTTGACCCTTAGCGAAACGCAGAGTACTTCGCGAAACGTGAAGTCCTTAGCGAAACGTAAAACGAAAAGTGAATCTTCCCTGAAACGGAACTCATATGATCATCGACAAGATTATCTGTAAATATCATCATCGACAATATGAACAACCAATATGAACAATAAGATGAACAAAATATGAATCAATATGAACAATAAGAACAATCTCATAGTTTAGGGTTTGAAGATGAAGATAATGAAAATAAGAACATAAATCGAACCGTATGATGAACACATGATATTAGAACGGGGGTTTTGTTATCAATCTGTATGATGTGTTCGTTTATGATTCCGCCGTCGCCGTCTAAGAGAGAACGAGGAGTAGAGAGAGAAGAGAGAAAGTAAAATAACGAAATGAAAAAATTTGACTATTTATATAAAGAATTTTTCCACTTCACGTTACGTGATGAAAGTATTTTCATAAAAAAAAGTAAAGTGATCGCCAAAGTAATAAAAATTATGAGGTGACCACATATACAAATAAGGGCATTTTAAGGTTATTTTATCACATTCATCAATCAAAGAGAACCAAAACTAATCGATCAAATTAATAATTAATGAAAGAAAATAAAAATGAAAAATTAAGTGAATATTTAGATTGAAAAAATTAGGTAATAAGAGAGTCATATCACCCTACTAAATTAATTTTTTTTTTTATTTGAGAAGACTCAGATTGAAAAAATTAGGTAATAAGGAGGCATATCACCTTAATATATTAACTATTTTTTTATTTGAACGAACACGAATTGTACTGTGAGCAGGGGGAGATTCATGATTCAGATTTGGGCGGGTTTGACTTAAAAAAAAAAAAAATTTTAAAAATAAAACAAGTTGATAAATATAAGTTTATTATTATTTTTTAATAATTAAATAATATACGGTGAATTATATTAAAAATTTGTAATAATTTTTTTGGGTGTGCTTCAACATACGTTGCAAATCATTATAATAATATTTTTGTACCAAACAAATAAAATCGACATATTATTTTAATTGACTAAACCAACTATTTCATTATAAACCAATTGAAACAAAGTACTTACATACTTAATTTAGCTTATTCGGTTTGTTAATTATTTCTTTTAATTTGATAAACATAAATTTTAGTTGTATTTGAGTCATATTATTCATACTAAAAATTCATCTAAATTTTATATAAATACTCATTTAAATTATTAGTTCAACTTATTCAAATATATAATTGCTGTCTAATCACAACAAATAAGAAGAATATAGAATAGTAACTTTACTTTTTATATGATTTATTTAAAGTTTTAAGATATAGTATCAATCATTTCTTTCATTAAACTATAATATTATTTTTCTTACTTTATTCTCTATATATTATAAAATATTAAAGGTATTTAAAGTATTTTATTAAAATATGATTCCTATGATCAATTATTTTATATTTGATCGAGTCATATTATTATTATAATAATAAGAAATTGAGTAATAACTACCATGTATTACATGCAAATAGATTATAAAAAAAAAACATTTTCAAATGAATCCAACAATGGCCATTTTGGTTATTGCGTTTCATTAATCTATATATATATATAATGATACTTAATTTTTAAAGTGTCCGGATTGCCGGGTCGAGAGCTGTGGTTAATTTGTATACTTGGGTAGGATTGTGGGTTGACCCGTTTTTAAATTTAAGACGGTTAAAAATAAAATTAAAAATGCTAAAGGTATGTTTCGAACTTGCAACCTAACAAAAAAGTACAACTCTTTAACCAAATAGGCTACAAAGACTTTATATTTTAAATTCAACACCAAATTTGATAAACACGGAACGTTTTAATATTAATACAAGTTCAACTTTTTAACTAACTAATCTATATATATATAATGATGCTTAATTTTTAAAGTGTCCGGATTGCCGGGTCGAGAGCTGTGGTTAATTTGGATACTTGGGTCGGATTGTGGGTTGACCCGTTTTTAAATTTAAAACGGTTAAAAATAAAATTAAAAATGCTAGAGGTATGTTTCGAACTTGCAACCTAACAAAACAAGTACAACTTTTTAACCAACTAGGCTACAAAGACTTTATATTTTAAATTCAACACCAAATTTGATAAACGCGGGACGTTTTAATATTAATATAAGTTCAATTTTTTAACTAACTAATCTCTCTCTATATATATATAATGAAGCTTAAATTTTAAAGTGTCCGGATTGCCGAGTCGAGAGCTGTGGTTAATTTGGATATTTGGGTCGGATTGTGGGTTGACCCGTTTTTAAATTTAAAACGGTTAAAAATAAAATTAAAAATGCTAGAGGTATGTTTCGAACTTGCAACCTAACAAAACAAGTACAACTCTTTAACCAACTAGGCTACAAAGACTTTATATTTTAGATTCAATACCAAATTTGATAAACGCGGGACGTTTTAATATTAATATAAGTTCAACTTTTTAACTAACTAATCTATATATATATAATGATGCTTAATTTTTAAAGTGTCCGGATTGCCGGGTCGAGAGTTGTGGTTAATTTGGATACTTGGGTCGGATTGTGGGTTGACCCGTTTTTAAATTTAAAACGGTTAAAAATAAAATTAAAAATGTTAGAGGTATGTTTCGAACTTGCAACCTAACAAAGCAAGTACAACTCTTTAACCAACTAGGCTACAAAGACTTTATATTTTAGATTCAATACCAAATTTGATAAACGCGGGACGTTTTAATATTAATATAAGTTCAACTTTTTAACTAACTAATCTCTCTCTATATATATAATGAAGCTTAATTTTTAAAGTGTCCGGATTGCCGAGTCGAGAGCTGTGGTTAATTTGGATATTTGGGTCGGATTGTGGGTTGACCCGTTTTTAAATTTAAAACGGTTAAAAATAAAGTTAAAAATGTTAGAGGTATGTTTCGAACTTGCAACCTAACAAAGCAAGTACAACTCTTTAACCAACTAGGCTACAATGACTTTATATTTTAGATTCAATACCAAATTTGATAAACGCGGGACGTTTTAATATTAATATAAGTTCAACTTTTTAACTAACTAATCTCTCTCTATATATATAATGAAGCTTAATTTTTAAAGTGTCCGGATTGCCGAGTCGAGAGCTGTGGTTAATTTGGATATTTGGGTCGGATTGTGGGTTGACCCGTTTTTAAATTTAAAACGGTTAAAAATAAAATTAAAAATGCTAGAGGTATGTTTCGAACTTGCAACCTAACAAAACAAGTACAACTCTTTAACCAACTAGGCTACAATGACTTTATATTTTAGATTCAACACCAAATTTGATAAACGCAGGACGTTTTAATATTAATACAAGTTCAACTTTTTAACTAACTAATCTATATATATATAATGATGCTTAATTTTTAAAGTGTCCGGATTGCCGGGTCGAGAGCTGTGGTTAATTTGGATACTTGGGTCGGATTGTGGGTTGACCCGTTTTTAAATTTAAAACGGTTAAAAATAAAATTAAAAATGCTAGAGGTATGTTTCGAACTTGCAACCTAACAAAATAAGTACAACTTTTTAACCAACTAGGCTACAAAGACTTTATATTTTAAATTCAACACCAAATTTGATAAACGCGGGACGTTTTAATATTAATATAAGTTCAATTTTTTAACTAACTAATCTCTTTCTATATATTTAATGAAGCTTAATTTTTAAAGTGTCCGGATTGCCGAGTCGAGAGCTGTGGTTAATTTGGATATTTGGGTCGGATTGTGGGTTGACCCGTTTTTAAATTTAAAACGGTTAAAAATAAAATTAAAAATGCTAGAGGTATGTTTCGAACTTGCAACCTAACAAAACAAGTACAACTCTTTAACCAACTAGGCTACAAAGACTTTATATTTTAGATTCAATACCAAATTTGATAAACGCGGGACGTTTTAATATTAATATAAGTTCAACTTTTTAACTAACTAATCTATATATATATAATGATGCTTAATTTTTAAAGTGTCCGGATTGCCGGGTCGAGAGTTGTGGTTAATTTGGATACTTGGGGTCGGATTGTGGGTTGACCCGTTTTTAAATTTAAAACGGTTAAAAATAAAATTAAAAATGCTAGAGGTATGTTTCGAACTTGCAACCTAACAAAACAAGTACAACTCTTTAACCAACTAGGCTACAATGACTTTATATTTTAGATTCAACACCAAATTTGATAAACGCGAGACGTTTTAATATTAATATAAGTTCAACTTTTTAACTAACTAATCTATATTTATATAATGATGCTTAATTTTTAAAGTGTCCGGATTGCCGGGTCGAGACCTGTGGTTAATTTGGATACTTGGGTCGGATTGTGGGTTGACCCGTATTTAAATTTAAAACGGTTAAAAATAAAATTAAAAATACTAGAGGTATGTTTCGAACTTGCAACCTAACAAAATAAGTACAACTCTTTAACCAACTAGGCTACAAAGACTTTATATTTTAAATTCAACACATAAATTGATAAACGCGGGACGTTTTAATATTAGTATAAGTTCAACTTTTTAACTAACTAATATATATATATATAATGATGCTTAATTTTTAAAGTGTCCGGATTGCCGGGTCGAGAGCTGTGGTTAATTTGGATACTTGGGTAGGATTGTGGGTTGACCCGTTTTTAAATTTAAAACGGTTAAAAATAAAATTAAAAATGCTAAAGGTATGTTTCGAACTTGCAACCTAACAAAACAAGTACAACTCTTAACCAACTAGGCTACAAAACTTTATACTTTAAATTTAACACCAAATTTGATAAACGCGGGACGTTTTAATATTAATATAAGTTCAACTTTTTAACTAACTAATATATAATGATGTTGAGTAAATTGATACTTGGGTCGGATTGTGGGTTGACCCACTCATAAACTTAAAATGGTTAAAAATAAAATTAAAAATGTTATCCGTAATTTTTTTACGGTTTTTTATATTATTACTCGTGCAAATGCACGGCCTAAATGCTAGTTGTTATGGTAGTATTACATTTTAATTGGATTTTTTTATTAATTATTTATTTTGATAAGGCCTATGCATCTAAATTTTGTTTTTTTTTTTTTTATTTTGTTTCAGAAATAAAAGATATACTTAAAAGGTGTGGAGAGCTTGTTATTTTTATTATTATTATTCTATATTTGTTATTTATCCAGACATAATGATTTTTATCCACAAATTTCCATACACTTTTTCTTAATACTATTTGTTATATTTTTTTATTAATGAACTTTCTCCTTACAAAAAATATATGATAAACTAAATTCTTAATATTTTCTTAGAAAGTTAATTATGATTAGAGCGGGATTTTGGGGACCTATGCAAATTTAAATTTTGGGGCCCCTAAAATAGTAAAAAAAAAAAATTTAAAAATTTTAATTAATAAAATAAAATATAAATAATTAATATATTATAATACGAGACTAAAAATGAGATATAAAAATTATTTTTATAATATATATTTAATATTAAAGGAGAAAAAAGAGGATAAAATAATATTAATAATATAATATTATTAAATATAAAAAAATGGGGGTCCTATAAAAGTGGGGACCCTATGCAAGTGCATTGGTTGCCTTACTAGGGCCAGCCCTGATTATGATTTATACAAATAACTACTTACATAAAATTAAATTAATTTATAAATAATATAAAATAAAATCTAAAAAATAAAACAACTAAATCAGAAGATAGATATTAAATACTTGACCAAAATTACACAAATTAAAATTGTATAATAATAGAAAATTTAACAATCTTGCAATTTTTTTAATGCAACTTTAAAGACAGACACGTTTGAATTTTTGTAACGAAAGTAATAAAGTTGAGAAAATTAAATAAATCAATTAAGCAATGTCGAAAAATCTTTACCCAAATATTATGACAAATTAGAAAGTAAATAAAAAGAATGAATGAAGAACACTTATAAATCCATATTTAAGAGAGTTAGAAACAATGAATCATCATTGGATTGTAATTTCATATGTTTCTATTTAATTACTAAGTTTTTAATATATCAATAAACCATACCGATAGTTTGAAACTCTTAAAAATCGATTTCAACCGTTTATAGGTACAATTTAATGAAAATCCGACATAATCGAACTATTTATAACCCTTGTAAGAATTATCATCTCAGTTATAGCCAAATATTAGTTAAACAAATTTTAATTTGATTCAAATATTATTGTATTGGACCAAAATTTTATTACTGATTTATTTCAACTTTTCATTGTTATGGCAGCTGGCCTAAGCAAGAAACAATACAACTACAAGAATTTAAAATTATTGCGTGTCAACCGTACTTTTCTATTATGATATTTGAATATTTTTTAATTGAATCTATTTATTAAAGATTTAAATAATAAATTAAGTTAACAAGAAAACATAATTATTAAAGGGTTAATAATAAAGACATGAAATGGTAGCATTTTTCCACGCGTGGGCATGATCTGAATTTGTCTTTAGAAAGTAATAATTATCTCAATTCATAAATCATAACAAACAGAAAAGACATTAAGATTTATTATTTTTTTTATAAACAGAATATATTCTTGTCCCCCGCATGAATCATGATCATCATCACGACAACAATCCTCAGCCTTTTTCATTAATCTAGTTAAGCCTTGTTTGAAACTAATCACTATTAATGGATTTGGTTTAAAAAATGGGAATTGGATTTTTTTTCCTTTTAATTAGTTGGTTGAAATCAATCTTTATATTGAAAATTTAAGTCTTGTTAATATAAAATTTTCATTACAAATAACCTTATGAATCATTTGTAAATAGTGTATCTATATTTCATCTGAAAAGTTAGGTACTTTTTTAATTTTAAATTTTGTTAATATCTATACTTGATATGGAGTTGATTGAAATTGATATTTCACCTAAGAGTACAACTTTTTTTTTTTTCATTTTGTTGTTAATATCAATGTTATTTGACTTTAACTTCGATAATGAGTAGTCAACTAAATTTAGGGTGTTGTTTGAGTTAATCGTCAATTGTTGTTGGAATGTCTGGATAAAAATAGCGAGCTCGATATGATTGAGTTGATGAGTTCACATTCCGATTATATTCTAGTGTATTATTTGACTTTAAATAAATCGTAGAATGTTTAGTGATGCGTTTATTCCACAACATTATGACGAATAGAGAGATCCATTCTGAAAAATTGGTGGGGACGGTTGGTGAACTATTGATCTTTTTGAAAATTTTCGAGCTCGTTAAAACTTGGTTTTATGTTATGTTTATTTGATGGTGAACATTTTTTTATTTTATTTTCATTGTTGTTTCCAGTAGTTGATTTTGTTGTGTTTGATGACAAAGTAAACACTCATGTTTTTATTGTTATATTTTAAAGGAAAAAAGCTCACTTAGACGTACGTACTTGAACAACTAGCTCATTTAATCGTATGTACTAATAAAAGATTATTTAAACGTACGTATTATCAAAAATTGGTTCATTTAGCCTCTTTTAATAACTATGGTTAACTTTTATTTTTAAATTTATATATTTATTAATTAAATATTAATATATTTTCTCTCTCTTCCCTTTTCATTTATTATTTCATTTATTATTAATAAATGAATCCTCTATTTTTTTCTTTTTTATAATTTTTTATTATTTTTATATGAGTATTTATGATTGATTGTTTTAATTTTATTTTATATATGAACATTCATAATTAATTATTTTAACTTTATATTTCTTCTTTTTTATATATATTTTTTATATTCACATTAATTATTAATTATTTTAAAATTGTTTTGATTCCAATAATTGAATATAACAATGAAAATTCTTTCAATAATAAAAATCCTTCAACACAAAAATAAATTAATTAAGAATTAAGAATTGAATAATAATAAAAACTCATTCATCAAATACTAAAAGAGTAATAATCAAATATTAGACAAAACAATTCTTTTACTACTAATATAAGTCCGTGAATAAAAATTAAATAACAAATTATTAATTTCATTTTTATTTATATTAAACTAAATAAGAAAAAACCCTTTTTCATTTTTATTATATTAAATTAAATAAGATAAAACCCTTCAAAAAAAAATATTACAGTAAAACATAAAATTCATAAATAAGTTGTTAAATTTTTTTTAAAAAAATGAGAATTTAAGAAATATAAGAAATAAAAACTAATAAAAAAAAGATAAAATATAAAAAAGAAATTAATATTAAAATAATAAAAAAATTAAGAATAAAATAAATTACCTAGTTTAATTAATGAAAAAGAAGAAGAGAGAAAATTTATTAATATTTAATTAATAAATATATAAATTTAAAAATAAAAGTTAACTGGTTATTAAAAAAAGGCTAAATGAGCCAATTTTTGATAGTACATAGGTTTAAATGACCTTTTATTAGTACATACGTCTAAGTGAAGCTAGTTATACAAGTATATACGTTTAAGTGAGTTTTTTTACTACTTAAAAATTATATTTATATTATATTGTATGAATATTTAAAAAAAATGTAATCGTCTAGATTTGATATTTTTCACATATTGTTCATCCTATTTAGTATACAAATGGTCTCTTATGTGTCATTTTTTTTAAAACAATGATAGAATAAGAAAAATGTAAATTAATACAATAATGATCGATGTTTTATAATTCTAAAAAAAATATTATTCTACTATATTGTGCCAATCAAACAAGTCCTAAGATCCACAATCAAAGGCTTAACTTTAGCAATTAGCACAAAGAAAGATGACAAATGAGCCCCACCCCAATAAAGTGAAGTTTGTGCATTGTTTGGCAAAACCAAGGTTTTTTCCTCCAATTATGTTCATCGTGTGATGTATAAAATTATATTATTGAGATTAATTGGATTTATCTGTCACAAAGAATAATATATATATATATATATATATATATATAAATATATATTTAAACTTTTCAAACATAGGACTTACAAAATAAATTTGGGTTCAACTACAACTAAGAAAGAAAGCCCAATTGGTACTTACACAAAATTTTCCAAATGAACATAAATTTATTTAAAAATATTATTTTTTTATCATATTTTCTATGGGTTCAAGTCCATTGGTCCAACCCTCAAATAATTATCATCAAAATTGAATATCCAATTTAATCTACAATTATTTAACTTGTTACAATCTTTGTTCATGCCATTTTTTTTTGTTAAACACCTTATTCATATTGCTCGATCCAACTTCTTTTAGATATCAAAAGTGAATCTTTATGTATTGGCTTTCACAACCACGGTCGGGTGAGACAGACATCAAAATGATTTTTTTTAGGAATTAAAGAAGAACTAGCATGATATCCTACCATTTATGGCCCCTGTTTAAACTTAAAGCGCTTACATATGAAATCAAACCCGTGACTTTTTGGTCTTTTAAGTCTACTCTTATCACTTTTAAGAGGTTTAAAATTATAGTATGATTGATTGAAAATAATGATCTACATTAATTTTGAGGAAGCATCTAATATTTTTTGATAAAAAAATTTAAAATGTTGTTAATATATAAGGATAAAATAAAAAATAATAATTTAAAATAAAAATATTTTAATATTTTGTTTAATGAATCAAGTAATGTGACGTAAATGTGAAATAGTGAAATAATGTTTTTTGATTTGAGTTATTTAAATAACTCAAACCGTACAAGGACTTAGAGTTAAAATTAGAACTAGAGTTGATTTTCAACTATAAAACGTGATAATTTTTTTTATATTTAATCTGATTGTTGATTTAGACATATATTAACTTATATACAACTTCAATAAGTGCTTTTAATGGTACTGTTTCTAAATTTGGTACCATACAAAATTTATTATGTTAATTGGAAATTCCAATACATGCACCCACCATCTTAAATGCAAAAGATATGTTAATTGGAAATTCCAATACATGCACCCACCATCTTAAATGCAAAAGAAAGCATTACTAATATGTTATGCAAATTAGCAAGTTTGGTTGTGGTGGTAAAAATGTAAAATGGCTATATATTTGTAAGCCAAAAGAAATAGTGAAATTGACCTAAAAAACTTTAGTGAATGTAACAAGTTCTTAATGTCAAGCCTTTTTGGGTCATTACCAAGTAGCAATACTCTCTCTTTTAGGTTAAATGGGTCAAGGGGAGTCCAACGTTTGGACAAATCCTATCTTGAATGAAATGTCATGTTCCTTGAAAAATATCATGAATACGAGAGAGTGCACGGAAAAGATGATTTAATACAAATTGGGAGATGGACGAAATACCATATTTTGGAATCATTATGCTACAAAATAGAGTTTTAGTAAGAATCAGAAAAAACTGTAAATGTTCGAGTATAAGAGACATATATGACTACAATGATCCGAGGTCTTACGAAAAGTGGAAAAAGGAAGAAACATCCTCTCACGTGTGCAAATTTTGTCTTTCGAGATGGAGACGCGATACTCAAATGAGAAATTTTGTTCCCACAAAGCTTGAGACCGAGCTTGCGGATAGATTGTCAATTGGTATAATGCGCTTTATCCTTTGGCTTGCTTACGGTCAAAGGTTAATGACAAAAGACAAAATCAACAAGTTCATTACTACACTATATGCACATTATGTCTTTTGCACAACAGAGATAGAGACAATGCATATCTCCTTTAAAGCTGCCCATTCACAAATAATATAAGGAGGAAGTTTGTAACAACTATGAGTTTGAGTTTGAACCATAAGATTGACACAAGATTCAAGAATAAATAACTAGAAATTTAGAAACAATATGTATGTAACTAACGTCCTCATGAGTACTTTTAGATCTATAATATACAAAATATGGTTAGAAAGAAATGCAATAATTTTCTCACAGGGTTAGACGGAAAAATAAATAATTTGACGAGATATCTAAACTAATTTGCACGACATCACTTGCACATGGAGAAGAGTCTCGATCATCCAAATGAACTAGAAAACATGTCAATGTCTATGTATTGATATTTATGTCGAAGTCACAAAAATCATCGATCATAACGCGAGATTGTTATATGTACTTTATGTATTATTCTTAATATTATGATTATATTGTTTAATTATGTTTGAAAATTCTAAACACTTAAAAAAAAACAATTATTATTATTTTTTTGATAATTTTTAATAGTGTGATGCTAATAAAAAAAATATATACTTGTGTTTATATAGGATAGGGTTTATAATATGTATTTTGATGGGTAATCAATATTTTTTCCTTAAACTTTGTATTAAATATTAGATTGTTTCTTAAAATATAAATTATCTCATTTTACAATTTGTAAAAAAATTAAAAATTTTTAAAAAGAGGTCATAAGACAGACGACCTCTCAGAAAAAAAATAAAAATATGGAATACATTTTTCATAACTTTAAAGGTTAACACCATCGTTAAATATATTATTTATTTTAATTTTAAGTTTTTTTAATTATATTAATTAGATATTTTATTTTTTTCATTTTAAATTTCTATTTAATAATATATATTTAAATAATATAATTACTTTTTTTAAAATAATATTAATAATTATTAATAAATTTGTTAATATTGATAATAATTAAAAAAAAAATTGTGTACATATTGTCACGGCCCACTTGTCTTCCTAACCCAAGAGGCTTAATCTTTCATGAAGGCCCAACACAAGGAACCTTCTAGAAGCCTTGTAAGAAAGAATGTCATGTTCTACATTAATGGGTCATTTAATGTAGTGGTTGGTTGGTAAACTATGAAGGTGGTAGTTGGGTAGTAAGTCATCAATGTAGTAGTTGGATAGTACACAATTAATGGGGTAGTTGAATGTTATGTAATTAATGCAGTAGGTGGGGATAACCCTATAAATACCTTTGAGGTATTCCTTTGTAAAGTACCAAGTATTCAAGTGAGATAATATTAATATTCTTTGTAAGAGTTTACTCTCTCTCTAGAATTCTTGTGTCAATTCTATTAAACGTCGAGTGTTGCGTCGAGAAAGGCTGACTAGTTACTCGTTCTTGCGAAGATCATAACTAGTGCCGCACGGATCGTCAGTGGAAAGACTGAGCCCGTGACAATTGGTATCAGAGCCAAAATGACGAAGAGATCGGATGAAAGTTCAAAGGTCGTGGATGAAGTAGAGAATCTTCCCCACAGGACCGGAGAAGATGGTAGGATCTCCCGCAAAGTTCAAACGGGAGGATCCAAAGCTACCAAAGAAAGAGAGAGATCAAGGGATGCTATTGTTGACATTATCGCCAGGCTGGAGAAGGTAGAACTCACTATGGCGTACGGACAAGATAATGCCGGGGACCTAGAGGAACGCATTGCCGAGCTCGAGAAAGAGAGAGACGAGCTCCGAGAAGGAATGCAAGGTGCCTTGAACGAGGTCTTGTCCAAATGTCAAGAGCAAACTCAGATCATGGAGCAAACCCTACTTGGCGAAATCAGTACCTTGACCGAGAAACTCGAGGTCATGTCATCTAAATTACAAGCCACTGAAGAGAATGTGGCGTTACTCAAGAAGGCGGTTGCGCAAGAGTGCGGACATGCGCCTGTAGGAATCCCAAATCCGTCAAGGATAGATGTTCCAAGGCCTAAAGCGTATTTAGGCGAGAGGAATGCGAAGGAGATTGATAACTTTTTATGGGGTCTGGATCAGTACTTCAAAGCTCTCGGCCTGGTAGAAGAGGCGAGGAAGATAGATACTGCCACGACATACTTAGAAGACACCGCAATGTTGTGGTGGAGGCGAAGGAGTAGCGACATAGAAAGAGGTACGTGTTCTATTAACACTTGGACGGAATTCAAGGAAGAACTCAAGAAGCAGTTTTATCCTGAAAATGCTATTCGAGAGGCAAGAGCCAAGTTGCGGCGACTCTCACAAAGGGGGAGTATCAAGGAGTATGTCAAGGAGTTCATCGCTACTCTCCTTGAGATCCCTAACTACTCAGACGACGAAGCCTTGTTTGCTTTCACAGATGGTCTACAAATGTGGGCAAAGCTTGAGTTGGAACGGCGTGGTGTCCAAGATCTAAACACCGCGATCGCTGTTGCTGAATCTCTTGTCGAAATGAGAAGACAAGAGAAACCAAAGTCGACTTATGAGAGGAATGACGAGGGGGAAAATGGTGGAGACCATTTTTACAGCAATGAAGACCCAACTAAGAGGACGAAGCCCAATGGTAGAGGAGATCGGGACGAGAAACGTGGAGAGAGACCCCGGATAAAATGTTTCTTTTGTGAAGGGCCGCATAAAGCAAGAGAGTGCCCTATGAAGAACAAACTATGCGCTTTAATGGAGGAGCAAGAAGGTCTTCACGATGAAGCTCGATTGGGGTCGTTAAATCTCCTTAGTGCCGTTAAAGCAAAGTTTGAAGGGCCAAAGACCGCGAAGAAAGGACGATTATTCGTGGAAACAAAAGTAAAAAGCCATATGGTTAAAGCTTTGTTGGATACTGGAGCCAACAATAACTTTCTAGAGGTAAAAGAGGCGGAAAGACTAGGGATTAGGTACACCAAAGAAAAGGGGTGGCTTAAAGCAGTCAACTCGGCACCAAGTGCAACTTATGGAGTTGCTCGTAATGTAAAAGTCAACTTGGGGGAGTGGACTGGCCTTCTGGATTTCTCCATTATTGACATGGACGACTACAAAATGGTTCTTGGAATAGAGTTCCTAGACAAGGTAAATGCATTTATACTCCCTTCTGCTAATGCTATGTACATTCTAGAGCAAGGCAATACTTGCACAATACATTTAACACGAGAAGGCAAGAGAGAAACTAGGCACCTCTCTGCCATGCACCTCTCAAAAGGTGTAAAGGAGGACTATTCATCATCTTTTGTTACTTTGAAAGAAGATGAGAAAACTGTGGTCCAAGAGAAGACACCTCCGGAAGTTACAACTGTCCTAGAGAAAGTTCAGGATGTAATGCCCGCCGAATTTCCAAAGAAACTCCACCATGAGAGAGAGGTGGACCATAGAGAAGAGTTAGTCAATGATACTAAACTATCGGCGACAATATTTTATCGCATTGAATCTCCCAAATTGGAGGGATTGAAGAAACAACCGGAGGAGTTGCTCTTCAAGAAAGGGAAGTGCGAAATTGACAAGACCGCCAAGAGAATGAAGAAATGGGAGGACAAGAAGAGAAGACACTTGGAGTTCGGAGGAAACCGAGTGGTAGTAAAACTTCTCCTCCATCAAGAGAGACGATTTTCCGAAATTCACAAGGGGTCTGTGAGGCGATACGAAGGCCCTTTCTTAAAGAAGAAACGGGTTAGAAAGCTAACATATCGCTCAAAACTTTTGTCGCATTTGGAGACATCATTTAGACCTACAAAGAGGATGCGACGAGGACGTCGCCGGAATGAGTGGGGGAGAATGTCACGGCCCACTTGTCTTCCTAACCCAAGAGGCTTAATCTTTCATGAAGGCCCAACACAAGGAACCTTCTAGAAGCCTTGTAAGAAAGAATGTCATGTTCTACATTAATGGGTCATTTAATGTAGTGGTTGGTTGGTAAACTATGAAGGTGGTAGTTGGGTAGTAAGTCATCAATGTAGTAGTTGGATAGTACACAATTAATGGGGTAGTTGAATGTTATGTAATTAATGCAGTAGGTGGGGATAACCCTATAAATACCTTTGAGGTATTCCTTTGTAAAGTACCAAGTATTCAAGTGAGATAATATTAATATTCTTTGTAAGAGTTTACTCTCTCTCTAGAATTCTTGTGTCAATTCTATTAAACGTCGAGTGTTGCGTCGAGAAAGGCTGACTAGTTACTCGTTCTTGCGAAGATCATAACTAGTGCCGCACGGATCGTCAGTGGAAAGACTGAGCCCGTGACAATATGCATGTGATAAGTTTATGAAAAAATGTGATAAAAAAGAAAGAGTCATATATGTTTCATGAAATCCAATTAATTTTAATTTTTTTTCTTAGTGATTTATTAGATGTTTTTGTTCGTGTTTTTTTGCTTGTGAAATATGTAAAATAGTTTTTCTTTCGTAATTATATATGTATATATATATATTCAATAATATTATTAATATTGGAGTTAGACAACTTTGTCGTGTCTCGACATTGCACGATATCATACCACGACACGATAAGTTAAATATATAAACATTCATATGTCTAAACATCCATGCAAGTGTTATGGATATGTACTACAACTATATTTATGTTTTGAACATTGTCATATACTTTTTTTTTTTTATCAATTTGTGTTAGAGTTTGTGGCCCGAATTCTTGTTGGGTCAGCGAGCTTTGCCTGCACTATATGGACCTGTAGTCTTGATGGGTTTGCCCCTTTTAATTTACATCATATTCTAGGGTTAGACAATATATAGAGATTGCGGCCGTCTTTTCTTTTTCGAACAGTTTTACGTTGTCCACCAAAAATCTGTACAATCTTCGTTATAGTGAAATCTTCTCTTCTGCCCGTGGTTTTTCACCCGTAAAGGGTTTTCCACGTAATCTTGGTGTTCGTTCTTCTTTATCGCTTTTATCCTCGTTTATTGTGGTTTAGATTCTAACAAATTGGTATCAGAACAAATTTGTTTGTTTTATTTTTTGGTCATGACCACGATGAAATACGACATTCCGCTGCTGGATCGTAACACCAGATTTGCGTTATGGCAAATGAAGATGCGAGCTATTTTGGAACAGATGGATCTGGAAGATGCGCTATATGGCGCTGACAAGATGTCGTCTTCGTGGACTGATGAAGAGAAGCAACGAGCAGATCGTAAGGCTATATCGCAGATTTATCTGCATCTGTCGAATCAGATTCTTCAAGACTGTTTGAAGGAAAAAACAGCTGCTGCACTCTAGCTAAGATTGGAGCAATTATGCATGACGAAAACGCTGACTAACAAGCTACACTTGAAGCAACGCTTGTATTCCCAACGTATGTCTGACGGTACGTCTTTAGAAAATCACTTAACTGTTTTTAAAAAAATAGTCTCTGATTTGGAATCTATGGAGGTTAAGTACGATGAAGAAGATTTAGGGCTCATATTATTGTGTTCACTACCTCCTTCGTATGCTAATTTTAGAGATACCATTCTCTATAGTCGTGAGACTTTGACTCTGGATGAGGTTTATGATGCACTCTTCTCGAAAGAGAAGATGCATAAACTTGTTGGTTCAGATAATATGGCTGAAGGCCTTGTTGCACGAGGCAGACATCAGGAGAGGTATTCTAGCAGCAATAACCGTGGCAGGTCAAAATCCAAGAACAGAGATAAGACGTGTAGGTACTGCAAGAAGAAAGGTCATATCGTTGTTGAGTGTTATAAGTTACAGAATAAAAATAAGAGGGCTGGTGAGGATCATAAGAGCAATCAACCAGAGAAATATGGCGAAGCTGATGTTGCTGAAAAGTACAATGATGGAGAACTCCTCGTTACGTCTGATATTGATTCGAAACAGAGCGACGAATGGATTCTTGATTCTGGATGCACGTTTCATATGTGTCCTAATCGGGACTGGTTCTCTACATATGAAGTGATCTCTAGAGGTACCGTTGTGATGGGTAATAATGCATCTTGCAGAATTGCTGGTATTGGTACAGTTAGAGTTAAAATGTTTGATGGCACTATTCGAACACTTGGTGATGTAAGGCACGTTCCTGACATGAAGAGAAATCTGATCTCATTGAGTATTCTTGATTCTAAAGGGTACAAATACACTGTTGAAGGTGGAGTTGTGAAGGTCAGCAAGGGGTCTCTTGTTGTAATGAAGGGACTCAAGAAAACTGTCAATTTATATGTTCTGCAAGGCTCTACGATTACAGGTGATGTTGTTGTTGCTAGTTCGTCTTTGTCTGATTCCGATGTTACAAGATTATGGCACATGCGTCTAGGTCACATGAGTGAGAATGGCATGGTCGAATTGAACAAGAGAGGGCTTCTTGATGTGCAGGGTATTACGAAGCTGAAGTTTTGTGAACACTGCGTTTTTGGTAAGCAGAAAAGAGTTAGGTTCTCGGCTGGTATTCATAATACGAGGGGGACTCTAGACTACATTCATTCTGATTTGTGGGGGCCTTCTAGAGTACCATCTAAAGGTGGTGCGTTCTATATGTTGACTATTATAGATGATTTCTCCAGGAAGATTTGGGCATTCTTTTTGAAACAAAAGAGTGACGTGTTTTCTACCTTTAAAGAGTGGAAGTTAATGATTGAGAAGCAGACAGGGAGGCAAGTGAAGCATCTCCGAACTGATAATGGTTTGGAGTTTTGTTCTAATGAGTTTAATACTTTATGTAGAACTGAAGGTATTGTGAGGCATCATACAGTTCGACATAATCCTCAACAGAATGGAGTTGCAGAGAGGATGAATAGGACTTTGATGGAGAAGGTGCGTTGTATGCGCCTTAATGCTGGGCTACCGATGTCGTTTTGGGCTGAGACCGCTGCGTATGCATGTCATCTCGTTAATCGCTCTCCTTCGACTGCTATTGATAAGAAAACTCCACAAGAGGTATGGACTGGTTCTCCTGCTAGTTATTCTGATTTAAAAAATTTCGGATGTCCTGCGTATGCTCATGTGGATAATGGGAAGTTAGAGCCTCGTTCGGTGAAGTGTGTGTTCATAGGGTTTAAGCAAGGTGTGAAGGGATACAAGTTGTGGTGTCCTGAGACTAGTAAAGTCGTCATCAGTAGAGATGTTGTTTTTGATGAGACTAACATGCTTCAGGGGTCTCCGTCTTCAACTCCCTCCGAGGGAAATCAACATAAGTCAAGTATTGAGGTGGAACTTGAGATTGGGTTGAAACCTACACCAGAGCAAACTCCAGAGTCTATTCCAGTTTCTATGGATGGTGCTAGCTCCTCAGAAGCACCTCCGCAACATTCAATTGCTAAAAATAGGCCTCGTAGAGAAATTAGACGCCCTCAGAGATATGCAGAGGCTGATTTAGTTGCGTATGCATTAAATGTGGCTGAAGAGATTGATTCAGAAGAAGAACCTGCGACATATTTAGAGGCGATTACCTGCGAAAACTCTGGTATGTGGATGATCGCTATGCAGGAAGAGATAGAATCGCTTCACAAGAACGCTACATGGGATCTAGTGAAGTTACCAAAGAGCAAGAAGGCTGTTCGCTGCAAATGGGTGCATAAGAGAAAGGAAGGTACGATGGGAGTTGAAGAAGCCAGGTATAAAGCCAGGCTTGTTGCAAAAGGATATAGTCAAACTCCAGGTGTTGATTTTACTGATGTATTTTCTCCAGTTGTGAAACATAGTTTTATTCGGGCTTTACTAGGTATTGTGGCATTCCACGATCTTGAGCTTGAGCATTTAGATGTAAAAACTGCATTCTTACACGGAGAACTTGAGGAAGACATCTACATGCAGCAACCAGAGGGATTCGTAGCCTTAGGAAAGGAGGACTACGTATGTCAACTGAAAAAGTCTCTTTATGGTTTGAAACAGTCACCAAGACAGTGGTACAAGAGATTTGATACATTTATGACCACTCATGATTTCAGGAGGAGCAATTACGATAGTTGTGTCTACTTTAAAGTATGTGATGATGGGTCGTTCGTTTACCTATTGTTGTATGTTGACGATATGCTAATTGCTGCTAAAGATCAGAGAGAGGTCAGAAAGGTGAAAGCACAGTTGAGTAACGAGTTTGAGATGAAAGATTTAGGTGCAGCAAAGAAGATGCTTGGAATGAAGATTCTTAGAGATCGACCGGCTGGTAAATTGTACATAAGTCAAAAGAGGTACATCGAGAAAGTCCTTAGTAGGTTTAACATGCAAAGTGCCAAGCCGGTAAGTACTCCATTAGCTGCTCATTTTAGACTTTCGTCTTCTTTGTCACCACAGTCAGATATTGATGATGATTATATGTCGCGAGTGCCATACTCTAGTGCTGTTGGCTCCCTTATATATGCTATGGTTTGTTCACGACCTGACTTAGCATATGCAGTTAGTGTTGTTAGTAGATATATGGCAAACCCTGGTAAGGAACATTGGAAAGCAGTTCAGTGGATTCTCAGATACTTATGTGGTTCTACTGATGTTTGTTTACAGTTTGGGAAAAGTAGAGATGGAGTTGTCGGTTACGTTGATTCAGATTACGCTGGAGATCTTGATAAGAGAAGATCATTGTCTGGTTATATTTTTTGTGTTGGTGGTTGCGCTATTAGTTGGAAGGCTATGTTGCAAGCTACAGTTGCTTTGTCTACTACAGAGGAAGAGTACATGGCGATTACAGAAGCTTGCAAAGAAGCAATTTGGATGAAAGGCTTGTTTGGCGAACTTAGTGATGATTTGCAGATTTCTACAATCTTTTGTGATAGCCAAAGTGCTATTTTTCTGACAAAGGATCAGATGTTTCACGAGAGGACTAAGCACATTGATGTACGATATCATTTTGTGCGTGATGTGATTGCTCGTGGTGATATTGTTGTGAGCAAGGTGAGTACACACAATAATCCTGCAGATATGATGACCAAGTCACTTCCTATTACTAAGTTTGAGTATTGCTTGAACCTGGTTGGTCTTCATTGCTGAGTTATGCCCTTAGGGGCTTTGGTGGAAGAGGTTTGATTTTGTGGTTATGCTATCAAAGATTGGAATTCGTTTCAAGGTGGAGATTGTTAGAGTTTGTGGCCCGAATTCTTGTTGGGTCAGCGGGCTTTGCCCGCACTATATGGACCTGTAGTCTTAATGGGTTTGCCCCTTTTAATTTACATCATATTCTAGGGTTAGACAATATATAGATATTGCGGCCGTCTTTTCTTTTTTGAACAGTTTTACGTTGTCCACCAAAAATCTGTACAATCTTCGTTATAGTGAACACTAGTAAAAAAAGGACCTTTAGCGACGGTTTTTCCCGAAGGTTTTGTAAACCTCTCCTAAATACTCCCGAGAGGAACAAATCCTTCGGGATTAAAAATAGATTCCGAGTGGGGTTTAAAACCTTCGGGTTTATTCATTATTACCGAAAGTTCAACAAAGAACTTTCGGTTTTTACCTTCCCAAAAAACCCAAAAAATTCTAAGTGTTGGATGTGGGTTAATTGCGAAGGTTTTTGTCAAAACCTTCGGTTTTGAAATCCCTTGGTTTTTTAATTACGAAGGTTATTCAAAGAACCTTCGGTTTTGCCTTTTTTGAAAATTTAATTTCCGAAAGTTTTAAAAAGAACCTTCGGTTTTGCTCATGAAAAAAAAATTCTAATTTTTGAAATTGTTTTTTCCGAAGGTTTTTTAATAAACCCTCGGTTTTGACTAATATCAAAACCGAAAGTTTTATGAAAACCTTCGGCCTCAACCTCTATAAATACAAACCCTAACCCTTCTTTTTTTATTCCACTCATCTCTCCTTTCTCTCTCTTCCGCCGCCGCCTCCTGCCTCCTCCAAGCCGCGGGTTCTTTTCCTCTCTTCAGGTAATTATTTGTTTGATTTGGTTTTTTTTGTTTTGTTTATTGTAAGATTTAGATTTCTTAAGTTTATATTGTATATATTATAGATCTAGATTTATGTTAGTTTACGTTTTTTTGTTTGATTAATATATATATATATACATATATCTGAAATGCATTTAGGATATGGGTGATTCGACGACATGGAAGAGACTTCGGGGTACACCGGAGAAACTGCATCTGTGTTACCAGAATCTGATAACACAATCAGAAATTGCGGCACGTGAGGAAGATGTCAGAAAGATGACGCTGGAAATGGAACAAATTCGATTAAGGGATGCCGAAAGAGGTCGTTTGCTCAGTGACATTAAAGCGGACCGGGCCGAAATGTCTCAGATATTAGAGAATCTCGAACAGGAACTTGTCTTGTTGAGGAGTCGACTGAATCAACCACCCCCTCCTTCCACCCCATCTAATAATTAATTTCTAAATTTATTATGGATTTATTATGGGTTTATGACAATTAATATTTAATTTTATGCGTTATATTTTAATATTTATGAATTATTGTTATTATGTTTGTTTGGTTTGGTTTAATATGTTTTAAATAATTATGTTTTGTTGACTTTTCACCTTTTTTTTAAAAAAAAAAACCGCATCGCCAAAACCAAGGGTTTATTTGAAAACCTTCGGTTTTGACCAATTTTTTTTAAAATATTGAGGTAAAAACCGAAGGTTTTCAAATAAACCCTCGGTTTTGACCTTACATAAAAAAAATCAGATTTTTTTCTAAGTATGGGGAAGGGTAAAAACCGAAGGTTTTCAATTAAACCCTCGGTTTTGACCTTACATTTAAAAAATCAGATTTTTTTCTATGTATGGGGAAGGGTAAAAACCGAAGGTTTTCAAGTAAACCTTCGGTTTTGACCTTACATTTAAAAAATCAGATTTTTTTCTAAGTATGGGGAAGGGTAAAAACCGAAGGTTTTCAAATAAACCTTCAGTTTTGACCTAGCATTAAAAAAATCAGATTTTTTTCTAAGTATGGGGAAGGGTAAAAACCGAAGGTTTTCAAGTAAACCTTCGGTTTTGACCTAGCATTAAAAAAATCAGAAGGGTAAAAACCGAAGGTTTTCAAATAAACCTTCGGTTTGGACCTAGCATTAAAAAAATCAGATTTTTTTCTAAGTATGGGGAAGGGTAAAAACCGAAGGTTTTCAAATAAACCCTCGGTTTTGACCTAGCATTAAAAAAATCAGATTTTTTTTTAAGTATGGGGAATGGTAAAAACCGAAGGTTTTCAAGTAAACCTTCGGTTTTGACCTAGCATTAAAAAAATCAGAAGGGTAAAAACCGAAGGTTTTCAAATAAACCCTCGGTTTTGACCTTACATTTAAAAAATCAGATTTTTTTCTAAGTATGGGGAAGGGTAAAAACCGAAGGTTTTCAAGTAAACCTTCGGTTTTGACCTTACATTTAAAAAATCAGATTTTTTTCTAAGTATGGGGAAGGGTAAAAACCGAAGGTTTTCAAATAAACCTTCGGTTTTGACCTAGCATTAAAAAAATCAGATTTTTTTCTAAGTATGGGGAAGGGTAAAAACCGAAGGTTTTCAAGTAAACCTTCGGTTTTGACCTAGCATTAAAAAAATCAGAAGGGTAAAAACCGAAGGTTTTCAAATAAACCTTCGGTTTTGACCTAGCATTAAAAAAATCAGATTTTTTTCTAAGTATGGGGAAGGGTAAAAACCGAAGGTTTTCAAATAAACCTTCGGTTTTGACCTAGCATTAAAAAAATCAGATTTTTTTCTAAGTATGGGGAATGGTAAAAACCGAAGGTTTTCAAGTAAACCTTCGGTTTTGACCTAGCATTAAATAAATCAGAAGGGTAAAAACCGAAGGTTTTCAAATAAACCTTCGGTTTTGACCTAGCATTAAAAAAATCAGATTTTTTTCTAAGTATGGGGAAGTGTAAAAACCGAAGGTTTTCAAATAAACCTTCGGTTTTAACCCTTCCCAAAAACATTCTTTTTATGGTCAGGACCGAGAGTTATACGTAAATCCTTCGCAAATACACATAAAAAACGAAAGTTAATGTTATAACTTTCGGTTTTGACAATTCCTAATTTGTTAAATTATTTTGTTTTTAAGCCACTAATCTTAACTCCTAACTAATATAATCAAGTGTGAGTTATATTTTAAAAATGAATATTGTGTTTTATGTTGAAATGTTTATGATTGTGTTTGATTATTATAGAGAAGTGTATTTATGTTTGAATGTTTATGTTTGATTATGTTAAGAATGTGTTTAATGTTTGATCATATGGATTGTGCAATATTGCAAGGATAACAAATGTGTTAAATCGATGTTGTTTAAGGTAATTAGAAGGTGAGAAACAAAAAAATTTAACAAATTTGGAAGTGATAAAACCGAAAGTTAAATATTTAACCTTCAGAAATATCCATCTAAACCGAAAGTTCTATATAAAACTTTCGGGTTTTATACTTCTCAAGACCGAAAGTTATATATACAACTTTCGTTTTTTATGTGTATTTGCGAAGGTTAATTATATAACTTTCGGTTTTTACATTTTCAATTTTTTAAATTAGAGTATTTTTTCTTTCCAATATAGACTCCTAACTAATATAATCAAGTGTGAGTTATATTTTAAAAATTTATATTGTGTTTTATGTTGAAATGTTTATGATTGTGTTTTATTATTATAGAGAAGTGTATTTGAATGTTTATGTATGATTATGTAAAGAATATGTGTAATGTTTGATCATATGGATTGTGCAATATTGTAAGGATAACAAATGTGTTTAATCAATGTTGTTAAAGGTCATTAGTAGGTGAGAAACAAAAGAATTCAACAAATTTGGAAGTGATAATCCCGAAAGTTATATATTTAACCTTCGGAAATACCCCTCTAAACCGAGAGTTGTATATAAATCTCTTGGTTTTTAATAAGGGTGAAAACCGAGAGTTGTATATAAAACTCTCGGGTTTTAAGTCAAAACCGAGAGTTGTATATAAAACTCTCGGGTTTTAAGTAAAAACCGAGAGTTGTATATAAAACTCTCGGGTTTTAATAAGGGTCAAAACCGAGAATTGTATATACAACTCTCGGGTTTTAATAAGGGTAAAACCGAGAGTTGTATATACAACTCTCGGGTTTTAATAAGGGTAAAACCGAGAGTTATATATACAACTCTCGTGTTTTAATAAGGGTAAAACTGAGAGTTTTATATATAACTCTCGGAAATTACATCATAAAATTAAAAACGGGCGCCTTTTTCTCTTCTTTTTCCCGATTTCATTTCTCTCTTCTCCTCTCATCTCCGCCGCACTCAACTCTCTCCCTGACGAACAAGCCGCCGCGCGTACTCCCTGCTGAATACCTTGCGCCGCCGCCCTGCCGAAGACCTTGCGCCGCCACCCTGCCGAAGACCTTGCGCCGCCACCCTGCCGAAGACCACCGATTCTTTTGAAGAATCGCCCTCTGCCGCCGCCGAAACGTGAAGAATCTCTGCCGCCGCCGCCGCCGCCGCCCTGCAAGGTTAGTTTATTATTTATTTTGCAATTAGGTTAGATTATTGTTAGATTGTTGCAATTAGGTTAGATTAATTTTAGATTCTTGTTAGATTTTTCAGATTATGTTAGATTATTGTTAGATTTTTGAAATTAGGTTAGATTATTGTTAGATTATGTATATATTATTGTTAAATTAGGTTATAAGTTTAAGATTAGGTTATTGTTAGTATGATTTGGGTTTAATTTTGATTGTGGTTGGTATGATTTGGGTTTAATTTTGATTTAGGTTTGATTGTGGTTGGTATGATTTGGGTTTAATTTTGATTTAGGTTTGATTGTGGCTGGTATGATTTGGGTTTAATTTTGATTTAGGTTTGATTGTGGTTGGTATGATTTGGGTTTAATTTTGATTTAGGTTTGATTGTGGTTGGTATGATTTGGGTTTAATTTTGATTTAGGTTTGATTGTGGTTGGTATGATTTGGGTTTAATTTTGATTTAGGTTTGATTGTGGTTGGTATGATTTGGGTTTCATTTTGATTTAGGTTGTGATTGGTTTGATTTGTGTTAGATGTTGTTTCATTTAGGTTTTGGTTTGATTTTGTTTTGATTGTGATTGGTTTGATTGTGATTTGGGTGTAATTTATTTTTTTTAGGTTTGGATTACGAATTTCAGCCGCCCCCTGCACGCCCGTCAATCTACATCCGCTGCTCTTCTTCGTTGCTCTTTTTGTGCAAGGTTAGTTCTTCATGTTAGATTTAAGTTTGATTTATGTTCGATTAGGTATCATATCTGATTTATGTTTGATTATGTTAGCTTTTCATGTTAGATTTAAGTGATATTTTTTTTTGATTTGATTTATGTTAGATTAGGTATTAAGTTTGTTAGATTATGTTGGATTAGATTGGGATTGAATTAGAATTGATTGTAGGTTAGAATTGTTAAATGCAATGAATTATGTATGAATAAAATTATGTTGGATTATAATTGATTCCTTCAAAAGGTGTATGAATGATATAATTCTAGATGATATGTATGTTGAATTTTGGTTGGATAATGATAGATTAGTTAGAAATTATGCTAACATTATGTAAGCCTAATTCATTTAGACAAATTTAAGTAATTAATAAGGCGGGTTGTTTTCCATTTTATTAGAAATATGGAAGTACCCGATAAAAGCTGGATGACCTTACGTCGAGATCATCCAGATTACGAGGAAGGTGTTGACAAATTCCTCGAGTATGCTGTTAGGAATACATCCCGACAAACCGTGAAATGTCCCTGCGTGAAATGCTTGAACACGCCGTTTATGGAAATAGACGAAGTGAAGACTCACCTCATCGTTTATGGAATAAATATTCATTATGAGTATTGTTATTTTCATGGAGAAAAGAGACGCACTACTCAAGTGGTTAATGAAGATGTCGATGAAGATGCCGATGACTACGATGATGATGACGACGATGATCAGTCGGAGGATGCCGTGCCGGAATTCAACGATCCGAGACAGGAGATGAATAATACAGTTAATGAATAGGTCAACGAAGAACGTTATATGCACGAATTTATAAACGATATGTTCCCCAACGTTAATGACGTCCCGAGCAACGATGAACCAGTCGAAGATGCGCAAAGATTTTATAAATTACTTGATGATTCCAAACGGCCATTGTATGAAGGTGCTCGAATAACGAAATCATCGGCACTACTGAAAAACGAGTTGTTTTATTCAAGTGTAAGTGGTTTGATACACACTCGGGGGAACTAGGAGTGAAAGTGGATAAATATGGCTTCGTAAGTGTAAATGTAAACCGAATTTTGAAAACCCAAAGTCAAGACCCGTATATATTGGCGAGTCAAGCAAAACAAGTATTCTACGCCCCTGATATGTCAGCCCGACCCGGTTGGAAGATTGTGACAAAAATAAAACCGCGGTTTACAAACATATAGTTGAGATTAATTAATTAGGTAGATTTAATTATGTTTTTAACTTTTTATTCATTTTTATTACTACTTTATTTCAATTATTCACTCATTTTTATTAATGGTGTGAATTAAGAATGTCTGAAGGTCCTAAAACAACTTGGAAGAGTATGAGGAAGACACCCAAGAAATTGGATAAGAGTTACCAAAACCTACTTGCCCAATCCGAGTCGTTAAAGCGACGAGGATCGTCTTCTAGAGACCAACCACCGATTCCTGTGGTCCCGATAGCTACTGCGCCTCCCCGAACATACGAGACTGAAGACGATGAGGACCTCGCAGAGTTTATAGAGAGCACATTCGCTGATGTGCCTAGCGATGAGGCTGAAGACGAGGGTCTTGAGGAGCCTATCGAGGAGCAGGATGACGAGGAGGAGCACGGGACCACTTCGGACCCATCATCGACAGGTATTTCGTTTACAAATTAGTTAGTGTTTCAATTGATTGACATATTTAATTAAGATTTTGATAATTTTGAAGAATCTTCTGCCCGCAAGAGACGGGGGAAGAACAAGAATATTGCGTTGTCTAAGAGGCTAGCGGGGACGAGGATCCCTCTAACGTTTAGAGAGAAGGATGGGAGGCCAGGCGGTACAGACGTGGGAAGGACACGGTGGTCTAGACATGTGGGGTCGATTATCCGGGACCCCACAGCCGTCTCACACCGTCTTCTCAAGTGGAAGGCTTTAAGTGCAGACCAATTGGATTCACTGTGGACTGCTATCAAGGTTAATAATTATTACTTCATTATACATTACGTCATTAAATAATTATTTTTCACATTTGGATGTTATTTTTTTCAGGATCCGTTCGAAGCGACTAATGGTGACATTGAGTCTTTTCGAACGACGGGGTTGGGACATGCCAATCAGATATGGGATAGATGGCGGTCGGATTTGAACAAGAATTATATCCGCGTCCACAAAGGAGACGAGGCGGCGGTACTGGCTAATCCTCCACCGGACTACGATCGAGATGATTGGGAGTTTGTGTGTCGCAACCATTACTTCACAAAAACGTTTAAGGTACGGTTTCATAATTCAAATAAGAGTTGATATTAATTAATCTAACTTAATTTGTTATTTCAAATACAGAGACACAGTACTACAAATATGAAGAATCGGAAGAATCTGAAATTCCCGCATCGAACGGGAAGTAGATCGTTTGCACAAATTGAAGACGAGTTGGTAAGTACATTATTTGTAATAACTTAATATAAAGATTGTTATTAATTATATAAATCATTTATTTCAACAGGCGATTGAAATGGGACGGCCACCGTCTGTAATTGAAGTATTCAAGAGGACCCGTACACCAAAACCGACACAAGAAAACCCAACACACGTCCCGGACGAACACGTGCAAGAGAAAATTGTAAGTGAATGGAATATGCCTAGTTTTTTTATTATAGAAATGATATTTTATTTGAATTGTGCAGGCTGAGATGGAGGAGGTTGTTAGTAACGAACCGGGAATATCTGATTTTGAATTGACGGAGAGGGTGTTCGGACAACAAAAACACGGGGTCGTCTTCGGAATGGGATCAGGCGTCCGGCCCACACACTTTCGTGAGGATCGTCGTAGTGGAAACAGTTCACAGCGAAATAATGAGCGATTGTTAGAAGAGAATCAAATGATGAAGCTCAAGCTAGAGGAACTAGAGAAGAGGGATGAAGAAAGAAGGCGCAGAATGGATGAAATGAAAGCGGAAAATGAAGAAATTGTGGAAAGAATGGAGAGGGAGAAGTCAGAGATGAACGCAAGAATGGAGAGAATAGAATTGTATATGAGGCAAGGACCACCTCCTCCCCCCACAAGCTAAGGTTGTTTCGATTCAAAACATTTTTTCATTAGTGGTTGAATTTAGAACAGATTGTTCGGAATATTAGTTTGGTGTCGGATTTTGTAATGTTCATGATCAATTAATGTGATCGTTTAATGTATGTGTTGCATTTCTTTTATCATTGATATATTGGTTTGGTGGCTGAACAGGTTTTGGTTGCGAACAAAACAATCGGCACATTTTTAAAAATTTACATGAAAAAACCAAAAGTAAAAATGAAATCTCTCGGGTTTTCTCTTTGTGGAAAAACCGAGAGATATTAGAAAACTCTCGGTTTTTAGCCGAAGAGAAAACCGAGAGTTATATGAAAAACCCTCGGTTTTTCCTCTTTTTTCATATAACTCTCGGTTTTCTAGTTTTGGGGAAAACCGAAAGTTTTGTAATATCTCTCGGTTTTTCCACAAAGAGAAAACCCGAAAGTTGTTTGCAAAACCCTCGGTTTTTCCACACAGAGAAAAACCGAAAGTTATTTGTAAAACCCTCGGTTTTTCCACAAAGAGAAAAACCGAAAGTTCTTTGTAAAACCCTCGTTTTTTCCACACAGAGAAAAACCGAAAGTTATATGAAAACTCTCGGTTTTTCCACAATGAGAAAAACCGAAAGTTGTTTGCAAAACCCTCGGTTTTTCCACACAGAGAAAAACCGAAAGTTATTTGTAAAACCCTCGGTTTTTCCACAAAGAGAAAAACTGAAAGTTCTTTGTAAAACCCTCGGTTTTTCCACACAGAGAAAAACCGAAAGTTATATGAAAACTCTCGATTTTTCCACAATGAGAAAAACCGAAAGTTGTTTGCAAAACCCTCGGTTTTTCCACACAGAGAAAAACCGAAAGTTATTTGTACAACCCTCGGGTTTTTCAAAAAGAGAAAAACCGAAAGTTCTATGTAAAACCCTCGGTTTTTCCAAAAGAGAAAAATCCGAAAGTTTTCATATAACTCTCGGTTTTTCTCTTTGTGGAAATCCCGAGAGAGTCAATACCGAGGGATGGCGAGAGTTACTAAAACCTTCGGTAAGGTCTCTTTACCGAGGGTTATATGGTCAAAACCGAGAGTTTTAACTCTCGGTTTTGACCACTTTTTCATCAGTGGAAATCTTCTCTTCTGCCCGTGGTTTTTCACCCGTAAATGGTTTTCCACGTAATCTTGGTGTTTGTTCTTCTTTATCGCTTTTATCCTCGTTTATTGTGGTTTAGATTCTAACAATTTGTCATGTCGATATGTTGTGCATTCTGTGTCTCAATACATAAGTAAATATTGGAAAACAAATGTGTTTGCACAATGTTAATAATGAATTTTTATTTAATGACAACACCTTTATTTCATATTTATTAGATTTATTTATTTTAAGTAATTTTATTTTATATAAAATTCAACTAATCTAATAACTTAATAATGCATTTTTATATAACATTCTTTTCAATAATTAAAGACTAAATATTACTGCAACTTTTGTATATATATGTGTCCATATTCGTTAGTTGTTGTGTGGTGTCCGTCCAAAAGATTATATATGTAGCTAAAGGATGAGATCGTCAATTTCTCTTACATTGGATTGACAACTATTATAGAAGTAATGATACAATTCTTAATTACATTAAAAAATATATACACTGATCTAGGTTAAGAGATTTAAGCTTAATTATTTTTATTAAGCCTATTAATATGTATATATATCAAATTATTTTCAAGTAAACATATATAGTATATTATGCAATACAATATCATGCTAGTAGAACGTCTAGGTCGCCCAACGCAGCTGCCCCAAAAAGATTTATAAAAAATACTTTAACAAAGTTTTAATTTAGACATTTTAAAGTATTATACGGTTTATACCATTTATTAGGCAATACATGTTTAAACAATGTTATATGTAGACAATTGTGTTAGCGCGACACGACGTGAAAAATGTTTGAACGTGTTATAATGTCTGAACTAGTATTGCTTAGGGTAACCCATCGGCACATACTGTGCATTGCTGTGTCAATCTATCATGTTTTGTCGTGTCGACACTATAAAAGTAACTAAGATAAATTATGTTTAAACAATGATATAGGTGGATAATTGTGTTAGCGCGACACGACATGTCGAATGTCTGAACGTGTTATAATGTCAGAACTAGTATTGCATAGGATAACCATACACCCGTCAAGAACGGTTCATTGGCACGGACCGTGCATGGTCCGTCAATCTATCATAATTTTTTGACACTACAAAAGTAGTTAGATGAATTATGTTTATTAAAAAAATATATGTTAGTCTAAAGGCGTAAACAGTGTCGACACTGACACAATTGTCCGACTATTAAATCGTGTCGTGTCGTATTTACGTCTTTCCAACCCGATTTGTCAATTTAATTACTCAAACAAAAGAATCAAATTATTTTTATTGGTCATTTCAATACTCCTTAGATATGATGATGATTTTTAATTTTGGATTTTTTTATGTCTTAATTGGTCATGTATCTCTCTAACATTTTTTTTTAATTTTGGTTGATAAAGTTTGTTGCGGCTTGGTCTATAATGTTTACGGTTTTAACAGGTGCAACACACATGTTGATGGGTTAATAAGCGAGGAAAGGTCGAGCCATTGATGGAATCTTTGGATTCGGTCAAAGAGATTTACTGTCATATCGTAGTTGTCATCACATCGGATTACTCCTAAAGTATTCTCCCATTGTTTGTGAGGAGATGGTGGTGTGTTACTTATTATTGGAGATATTATGGATTCAGATATAATGTATAGTCCACTAGTCTCATCAATGTATGTAGCCCTTATTTGCATTTAATAAAATATTTTGGTTCAACACCTACTATATTTCAATATATATTTTTTTTTATAGAGAACTTAAATATTTGATTTGAACTATATTTTAGTAGGGATCATTACATTATCAATCTTCAAATCATTGATGATGGTCAACTATTATCGATCAATTAAAACATTCTTAAATTAATTAAGTGTTTTTATTAAATGTTATAATTATATATTGTGTGTTTGTCTAAATAGTCGTCATGTATTATCAATTTGATATGTCCTACGTGTCGTGACGTGCCTTGTCATTAATTGTCAATTTGATATGTTTTATGTGATGTGTCGTGTCGTGACATTGTTACAAAAGTGTGTCGCGTTACAAAAGGAGATATTAAAAAGAAAAATATGTTCACACAATGTTAATAAAATATTTATATTCAATTAAAACAAATTTATTTACAAATTTATTAGATTTTTTTTCTTTTTTAAGTAAGAAAGCATTTATAAAACTTAACTAATTAACAAATCTAATAACTTAGTAATGCAATTTTTATATAACATTTCTATATGCTTTCCAATATTAGTTGGTTGTTGTGTGGTGCAAGTCCAAAAGATTATATTTGTAGCAAAGGATGGAACTGACAATTTCTCTAGCATTGGATTGACTTAATAGTGATGATACAATTCCTAACTACATTAATTACTATATATAAATATCATTGCAGACATTATGTAGTCATAATCATAAGTATGGTTAAAATCTAATAACCCAGTAATATATGATAAAAATGTCCTAAAGAGTATACATTTTTTTTTATTAAAAGTATTTAATTATCTTATTTTAACTAATCCAGTAAATGATTGCAAATATAGGGTTGTCATTAATATTTAATTTTTTGAAAGAAGTATTGCTATACTAGTCACCTGACTCACGTCAGGTTCAAACAAAGTTATAGGTGAATAATTGTGTTAGTGCAATATGGACATAACGAATGTCTGAACTTGTCGAGCCGTGTCGTGTTGTGCGTCCGTCAAACACGGTCATTGCCTAGGTGTGACAATTTTGTCGTGTCTACACTGTTAAAATAACTTGATCAAATATTTTTATTTAGAAAAAAACATCCAATTCAAATTAATTAAATTGATTTATTTTTTATAATATACAACTTTATATTAAGTTTAGCTAATTCACAAATTTAATGATTCGCGCATAGAAGAGAGTTTAAATTTATAAGTCAGTCTAAAGGCGCAAAGGCACAAACACAATTGTTCCATTGTAGAAACGGTGTCGTGCCTAAGTCCTCCTAGCACAGTAGTAAAGATTTTAAAAGATAAAAAATTTCATTAGACAATCAAATATTGCATTTATATTAAAGAGTATCTATATATATATAATATATATATAATGATGCTTAATTTTTAAAGTGTTCGGATCGCCGGGTCGAGAGTTGTAGTTAATTTGGATATTATGTGAGAGTAAATGGATACCTGGGTCGGATTGTGGGTTGACCCGCCCATAAACTTAAAACGGTTAAAAATAAATTTAAAAATGTTATTTATAGGTTTCGAACTTGTAACCTAACAAAACAAATACTACCCTTTAACCAACTAGACTAACAACACTTTATATTTAAGATTCAACACCAAATTTGATGAACGCGATAAATTTTAACAAGAAAAGTTACTAACTAATATATATATATATATATATATATATATATATATATATATATATATATATATATATATATATATATATATATATATATATATATATATAATGATGCTTAATTTTTAAAGTGTCCGGATTGCCAGGTCGAGAGTTGTGGTTAATTTAGATATTTATGTGATAGTAATGGATACTTGGGTCGGATTGTGGGTTGACCCGCCCATAAACTTAAAACGGTTAAAAATAAATTTAAAAATGTTATTTGTAGGTTTTGAACTTGCAACCTAACAAAACAAGTACAACTCTTTAACTAACTAAGCTAACAACACTTTATATTTAAGATTCAACAACAAATTTGATGAACGCGAAACATTTTAACAATAAAAGTTCAAATTTTTAACTAACTAATCTAAATATATATAATGATGCTTAATTTTTAAAGTGTCCGGATTTCCATGTCGAGAGCTATGGTTAATTTGAAAATTTATGTGAGAGTAAATGGATACTTGGGTCGGATTGTGGGTTGACCCGGTCATAAACTTAAAACGGTTAAAAATAAATTTAAAAATGTTATTTGTAGGTTTTGAACTTGCAACCTAACAAAATAAGTATAACTCTTTAACCAACTAGGCAAACAACACTTTATATTTAAGATTCAACAATAAATTTGATGAACGCGAGATATTTTAACAATAAAAGTTCAAATTTTTAACTAACTAATCTATATATATATAATGATGCTTAATTTTTAAAGTGACCGGATTGTCAGGTCGAGAGTTGTGGTTAATTTGGATATTTCTGTGAGAGTAAATGGATACTTGAGTCGGGTTGTGGGTTGACCCGCCCATAAACTTAAAACGGTTAAAAATAAATTTAAAAATGTTATTTGTAGGTTTCGAACTTGCAACATAACAAAACAAGTACAACCTTTAACCAAATGTGATTGATATGTGGTTTGTCGAGGGATAATAGACCAGTATCATTTTAAAGTGGTTAAAGAAATATGAATCAAATATTTAATTGACTAAAGTGTGAGGTCACGATGCTAATTATTAAAAAATATGAATCAAATATTTGATTGACAAAGTGAAAGTGTAAAGTCACGAAATGAGAGATTTATTTGGAAAAAATATGTGATGAAACATGTGAGAAAATAAGTTACTTTATCGAATTGAATAAAATGTGGAATGAGAGCGTTATATTTTTTATTTTAATAATTTTAAACATTGAATAAATATTATTTTAATTTATTTTATTTTTATTCTTATTAGTGTGCATCGTACGAAAATTTTCAAAGTTTAACTAGTTATTGATAACGTAGAGTTGCCCTAAATATTGAATATTTAAGGAATAATGAGGTTAAATATTTTTTTTTTTTTTAATTTTAATATGACTTCTTCAATTTACAACTCTCTTATATAGGGAATTTAACGAAATGACCCTAAGAAATGGATTAAATCCGTTAGTGAACAACACATAAATTAAATTGGGTTTGTGACCACTTGAAAATTTTTTGACGAAAATATCTAATTCACGTGACGCGAATGGGAGGATCGTCACGCGAAGAGGAGGCATGTAAAAAATTCAGAATAATCGTGTCTTTCGCGTGACGATCCTGTCCTTCGCGTGACGATCCCGCCCCTTTGCGTGACGATCATGTCCCTTCGTGTGACTATCATGCATTCGCGTGACGATTCTGCCCATTTGCGTGATGATCCTGTCCTTCGCGTGATGATCCTGCCCTTTCGCGTGACGATCTTGTTCTTTCGCGTTACGATTATGCCCTTCGCGTGACAATCCTGTCATTTGCGTGAGACGGAGTAATCTGGTATTTTGAAGCGATAATTTTGCGCAATTAATTTATGACCCGGTCATCAACGCATCTAATGATATTTTTAAGGGTCATTTTGTCAAATTTCTCCTTATATAAATGGTGTAACCGTCTACATTACAAGTGGCATTAAGCAACAGAGAACAAATTACAGAAAGGAGAAATCAATTGAGAATGGCGACGATGAAAGTGAGCGCATCACATATACTAATCAAGCATCAAGGTTCACGACGCAAGGCGTCTTGGAAAGATCCAGAAGGCCGTATCATCTCCATTACCACTAGAGATGCTGCCGTCGATCAGCTCAAGTCCATCCGCGAAGATATCATCTCCGGAAAAGCAAATTTCCAGGACATTGCATCTCGCGTCTCCGATTGCAGCTCCGCCAAGAGCGGTGGCGATCTCGGTTAGTTTACTTCTCTATTTCTAGACTTTCAGATCATTTGATCTCTCCTTGTCGTGAGATTTGTGCTTTGATTCATTCCACCGCTAATTAGATAATTAAGAAACCGTTTCATTGAGGATGTTAATTTCAGGAAGATAACGATTTAGTTTTCTTAATCTGGAACGTTAAGTAGATCTGAATACATCATAGCCACATTTGAAAGTGAAAGTGTTTCTAATTCTATATATGTTCAGAAAATTCAAATAGGTAAAGTTGATGTTGATATACGTGAGAGCTTTGATTTGGATTCAAGAAACTGATTCTGTCCAAATAGATCTTGATTTTCCTCTTTGAGATGTGTTTTTATGAATGGCTGCTTAGCCTATTTGATAAATGTAGTCATCTATGTGATAAATCCTCCATTAGGTCCATGATTATCTCTTAGTTTTGACATTTCTAAGATGTTCAGATACAGATATGTAGTTACAATACCTTTAATTATACTATTAGTAATCATAGCTTATGTGACATGACAAGGATCTTGCCAAAAAGACTAAAAGTGTTGGGTTGTTTCTCGCTAAGAACGTGTTATGTTGAAGCATGGATCATACATGTATGGGGTCGTGCTAGCTTCCGTTAGTCATTGATCTATTGTTAATCTAAACTAGGAATTAATTCTGAAATGTGAATGACTTCAATTTCATGATTGAAACTCGAAACACCAAATGAGGTTTCATTGGATCAATCAACAAGTTTTGGCTACCTGAATGATCTTTGATTCGATCTGTTTCTCACATTGAGGAAGGAAGCAATGTGTTAGGAGTTTTAAATTATGACCGAGCCTTTCAAGTTCTTTAATTCAAGAAACGGGTTCTTGATGATGGAATTCAACACTCTAGCGCAGCGGACATAGAATTAGAGGAGAATTCGAAGTTAGGGAGAGAAGAGTCAAAGGGGAGGAGAGAAATACCACTAGATCACACCTAGCGGTCCAAGAAGGGGGAGGAGGGCCGAGAGATAACTTAAACACCAAATTCCAAAATATTCAATTCATAGCCCCAAAAAGTGGGGTGGGCATCACCATTTAAAGAGGCTGGTTTACCCAAAAGTATTCGTTACAACAAACTTCCAAGATAACAGAATTCGGTTTCAAAAGAAATAAGAGAGAAAGTAAACAAAACAGAATTAGTCCATAAAAACATAAACTGGCCCATATGCACACTTGGGCCGAGAGACGGATGCATAAAATATTTTAGGACCGAGGTTTTTGATGAGCAGCCCGTAACATAATCCCCCCCTTCGAAGTTCGTCGCCCTCGACGAAAAGAACGCGGACTGGTCAGCCTCTAATATGCATCTTCAACTTCAAAACTATTGCTTCGGTCGGGCTTCGGCACATTCAGCAAAGGTCGCAGCATAAGACCGTATTTTCACAAAAACCTTTCGGCAGAATCGCTTCAGTAGTGGAACTGGCCGGGTCCTTGCGGTCCTTTGCGCTGCCGGGTCGCTTGCCACTCCGCCCCTTTCTGGAATTTCTGTGCACCCAAGGTCGAGTTTTTCAGTGTTTATAGCTGGCCTTGGTTGCTGCAATGTCCCCAGCGCCTGGTGCAAAAATAATTTTTTCCAACTTCGATTAAACTCCATACTTGGCTCAAAAATCCAGGCCAAGTCTTTTTCCCGAACCAGCATAACAGCAGCATCGAATGAGCCGTAGCTTCTAATTAGATCATTAAGAATATCTTCCAAGGTCATTGCAGCGAGTGAAACAGTTTGGCCTTCGGGCTTACTCTTTACTTGCATTTTGGCAGCAACAATATATCATCTAAGGTCTTTTCCAACTGGTTTCCATGCATCAAACTGGCCTGCGACCGAGGAATCCCTTTTAGGACCGTGGTTCTGTCTTGCTTATCATAGGATAGGGTCAGCTTTTCAAAGTCCCAAGAAGACGGGCATAGAGTAATCAACCATTCAATTCCCAACACAATATCATAACCGTCCATGGAAATTACCTTCATTTCTGTTTGGTATTCATTGCCTTCCATCGACCACTTCAAGTCCTTGCAAACACTAGAACATAAAACATTAGATCCATCAACCACTCTAACCGATTGTACCTGGGTTGCTATGCTTTTGTGGTCTATTTTCTCCAAAATCCTGCTATTGATAAAATTGTGGGTGCTGCCTGTATCGATCAAGATCACCACCGGCAGGTTCCCAACTTTGCCAAGAATCTTGAGCGTTTGGAAGACTTTAGACCCGGTCAGGGCATGTAAGGATATGGCTGGTTCATCCCTTGAGTCGAGCAATGAAGGTAAATCATCCAAAACAGGTTCTTGGTCAGGTTCTTGATCTTCTTGATTGGCCGAAACCATGAATAACTTTGATTTACACCTATGGTTTGGTTGCCATTTTTCATTGCAAGAATAGCATAGACCCTTCTTTCGCTTTTCATCCATTGAGGCTGAGTCTAATTGCTTAACATGGCCCTGGTTTGCATTTGAAGAGGACCCATATGATGAATTCTTGAAGTCAGTATTGGTGCTCGGCCCGGCTGTGTTGATATTGGATGGCGTGGGCAGCAATGATGCTTCAGCGCTGTACAAGTTACCACTGCTCATTAAGGACCGATATGTTGCTTCTTGGACTTTAGCCATGGCCATTGCTTCGTTTAAAGAATCTGGAAATCGCAACCTGATGCAGTTCGCAATCTCTTCCCTTAGACCGGACAAATAACAATCAATGACGTAGTCCCTTGACATATATAATAACTTTTGAGAGATCGACATGTACCGGAGGTTATATTCTTGAACCGACCCAACCTGTTTTAAATTCATTAGCTGTCTCATTGGTGTATCATGTATAGATGGCCCGAATTGAGTCATAAGGTCTCTTTTGAACACATCCTAAGATAAGGCTTCCATATGATTTCGGTTTTGAAGATATGACTCGTACCACATTCTTGCTTCGCTAGAAAAATGAATGGGGGCAATTTCTAATTTAGTGGCATCCTTAGTTTTGTCCACCCTGAAAAATTGCTCGGCAGATATTAGCCAGCCCTCGACATCGGACCCATCAAACCGAGGAAAATCGACCTTGGTTAGCCGAGTAGGAGGAGCATAGTGTTGATCGCGGTTCTGGCCAGGGTGCGGGGGCCTAAATGGTGAAGGACCGTGACAAGAATTATCATCATAGGGTCTGTGGCGGGGTTCTTGCACGTTTCCAGATGCCCCGCTCTCAAGGGCCGTCATTCTTTCTTCAGCCACATCAAATCTACGGTCTATGGCAGCTTGCATTGCTGTTGTTTGCTGGGACAAGTTTTTAATCAGGGCCTTGAGCGCATCCATTTCCGATTACTGGCGAGTTTCTACCATGTTGAGAATCGGACAGCTCTAATACCAAGATGTTAGGAGTTTTAAATTATGACCGAGCCTTTCAAGTTCTTTAATTCAAGAAACGGGTTCTTGATGATGGAATTCAACACTCTAGCGCAGCGGACATAGAATTAGAGGAGAATTCGAGGTTAGGGAGAGAAGAGCCAAAGGGAGGAGAGAAATACCACTAGATCACACCTAGCGGTCCAAGAAGGGGGAGGAGGGCCGAGAGATAACTTAAACACCAAGTTCCAAAATATTCAATTCATAGCCCCAAAAAGTGGGGTGGGCATCACCATTTAAAGAGGCTGGTTTACCCAAAAGTATTCGGTTACAACAAACTTCCAAGATAACAGAATTCGGTTTCAAAAGAAATAAGAGAGAAAGTAAACAAAACAGAATTAGTCCATAAAAACATAAACTGGCCCATATGCACACTTGGGCCGAGAGACGGATGCATAAAATATTTTAGGACCGAGGTTTTTGATGAGCAGCCCGTAACACAATGCCAATTGGATTAATCTATTGTTTTCAATCCACATAATAGGAATTCTGTATATAGATTAGTACAGTTAAAACACAGGCGATAAATTAATCCCGGTCAATCAGTCATTTTATGTATATATGATTATGCGGGTCTGAAAACTCGAACTCATGATCACATAAGTTCTTACACTCTATCACTAAGAATATGCTCGGTAGGTTAGGAATTATTTCACTAGGTAATATAGTAAAAACCGGGATTCACATTACTTATAAAGATAATTTAGTTTTTATATTACATTATCGGTATTAATTCTAAGTTTTTTTTATTCATGTGGATTTGGTGAATTTATATTGGGTATTTCAATAATTTTAGACATGTTTGATAATACTATAGAATACTTAGAAAACATACGAAAATATATACATGTGCAGGTAGTTTTGGTAGGGGGCAAATGCAGAAACCTTTTGAAGAAGCGACATATGGTTTGGAGGTCGGTGAAATGAGCGACATTGTGGACACCGATAGTGGTGTCCACATTATAATGAGAACAGCATGATGATGATGAGACGAAGAAAAATGTCAAATAAATTTGAATGAATCCGAACTAATAACATTATAAAGCAATGAATTATACACTTTTTGATATATGATTATCAAAACTGCTTATTATAATGTGCTTGAAGATTGATATTATTATTTGGTCAAGCATGTATTAGAATAGTTTCTAATTTTAGACTTCTTTGCATTAAAGTTATGTTCTTTGTTTTTTTATAGTAAAAATGTATTTATAACTTTTATAAATTAATAATAATAATTATTATTGACATTATAAATATTAATTTTACTATTTATTTATAGTAATTTATAATATGTTTAGTTTAATAAATTAAATATTTATATTATTCTTATAAAAATAAAAAATTAAAATTTAAAGTATGATTTGTATATTTTCAAATAAATAAAAGAGTAGGTTGTGTTTGGTTGTATTATAATGATTTTGTTCTTGAGCTGAGTTTATATTTTAGTAATATCTTATTTTTTTAAATATTTTATTAAGTATTGATTTAGATGAAATAATATTCTATATATTTTTTATATTTATATATTAATAAATTTAATAATATTTGTTTATTATAATTTTAGATATTTTTTTTTTATATTTAATGGGTAATTGAATTCCTTTGTTGTATTTAGATATAGATTTTCCAAGATCAGTGAGACTTTCAACTCACTGTGCTACAAATTTTAATTAAATTAATAATTATTTAAATATAATTTTTTATGCTAATTATTTATAATTTTAAATTTTAAATAATTAGTTAATTAATTTAAATTCATAAATAAATAATTTTAAATTTTAATTTTAAACTTTTTAATAAATTTATATATATATATTTTAGAATGTTTGAAAATTCATATAGAGATTTAAGAAAATTTATGAAATTAAAAAATTCTTACTCCAAATTTTATATTGAGCAAAATTTAAAATAATGTTTAAATTTTGTATTATTGTTGTATAATAATATAATTTTATAATTATAACTAATAATTTAATTAGATGAATGAAAGAGCAGAAATTTAATATCATGAATGTTATCGAGAATGATGTGACAATATATTAATGGATTTAAATTTTAATAGGAAAAAAATTTTATTTTACAAATTCACTCACGTATTGTCACATATATCCCAACATCTTTCATGACACCAAATTCCCTATTTATATCATTAATCATCTTTTTTATTTATTTTAATTATTTGTAAATCTTTAATATAATTTTTGTTATGTAAAAGAGTTGTAAAAAATTTATTAAAGAGTTGATGTAAGCGCAACCCAGAAGTTGTAATCGGTTTGCAGGTTAGTAAACTTTGTTTGTTTTACCTTCTTTTCTTTACTTCTCGATTACATCATCAACGTTATTCCGATTTTTAAGAGCTTCTTCATGTTTGGAAAATCCTATAATATATCGATCATTTACGCTTTTCAAAATCATGTCAATTTGTCGTTTTTTACTAGGTAGCAAATCGGTTTCTTTTGCTATGACTTTCCACCTATAATAATAACCGCAAAATTTTTGTTTTCCCTTTGCTTGATGTTCTTTAGCCTTTTCTCGGGTCTTTCGATGATTATTTGCATGTTGAAACACTCGATAAAAGTTGCTGTTATTTCTTCTACGGTTTCCAACTATACCATATTTTGTTGGTGGTATTGTTAACACTAAAATTTCACTTACCCAATTTATGAATTATTTTGTATAAATAAAATTAAAATAATTAAAATTAATGTCAAAACATCATTAATTAATTAATTAGAATAATTATGGTGATAACTAAATCCCAATTAATTAAGATAACAGCCAAGAAAAAATAAATAAAATAATTTGAGATAAATGTTGTACTCATTATATATCTCAAATTAATTTTAAGAAAATCAAAGAGAAATTAAAATAAATAATTTAGGATAAATATTGTATCCATCTTATCCAAATAAATTATTTATTAAACCCCAAAAATATAATAAATAAATAAAATAAATTGGAAAAATAAATGTCATATTTATTAAAAATATTTTTTTTTTATTTTGTAGGTTGAAAATGGAGTAAAAAGGGATTGAAAAAAATCAGCTTCAAACCAAACTTAAGGCTAGAAAAGGGTCAGAATCTGCTACAATCGAAATTCGAAGAGATCAGTGTAGTAGACCTCACAGCCCTCGGATGAGCATTGCATTATCATCCAATGCCCAACAGCCAACCGCGTAGCCCGCTGCAACGGAAGAAAATCATTTCCGTGCAACACTAGATCAACTAATGCGCGCCTCAACGCCATTAGCCCAAATGCAACGGAACGCCCAAACATCAACGGAACACGGAAAAAATGCGGACGGAGCGTCCCACGTTCGATTTTGGCCCGAAAAGACATTGTTCTTCCTCACAACGACGAACAAGATAAGAACAAATCCCATCTTTAATTTTTCAAAGATGGAACTCCGTCGTTAGTCCACCAAAATGGATGATTCAAAAGAATAAATGATCACCCTACCACGATGATCATTTCTCCTACGATCATAGGCCTCATCATGGCATGATCAAGCAAGTTGAAAAAGAACCAACAAAACATCATTAATGGATTTTGACTGAAATTCGATTCACTTGGTCGATGAACCGACCTTGGGAGGCTATAATTTGGGCAAACCGAAGGCAAAAGATTCACTTTCAACCTCTAAATTAAGCCCGAAAGAAATTTCGTTATTGAAGATCTTCAAGCTTTTTTAGAATTTTGAAAATTTCGTGTAAGATTGTAAGGCTCTGATCCAGGAATTCAAGAAACTTCTAAAAGAGTTAAAGAGTGTTCTCGAACTCACAGTAAGATTCCAATCATACTATAATTCGATTTATATGGTTAGATTGAAATTTTTACATTTTAGTTCGACCATTTTATATATTGTATTATTGTCTGATTTTTTTATTGAAAAAAGATCCTAGGATCATTTGTAAACTTTCTAGTGAAACAAAATAGCATCAATCTACCTAAACTAGAAATACAAAAATTTGATTTTGAAAATTTTGAAAATTGGGTTTCTGTTCACTCGAGAACAACAACCTAGAAAGCTTCCCAACATATTTTTAATGTTATTAGGAACATATTCAAATAAATTACAGGTCATCCCGATCATAATTAATCAAAAACTAAAAAAAATTCAATTCTTGAATTGATTAAAACGAACCACCAATGTTCATTTTTGGTTTCATTTAACCATGTGAAGTATAAAGAAGCTATTGACAATCTCCTTACGCTTCATTAAAGCTTAAACCAAAAACATTTTGTTTACCTCAAAACGGTTTGAGTTAAATGGATCATCATCCCGATCGAATGATTTATCAGGATGATGTTGTAAGTGATCTATAGGACCAGAAAAGCTTCCCATGCCTTTGGATTAAATGATCAAAGCCCCAATAAAAAATAGCAAGCAAGTAGTTTGTTGTTCTTGAAGACCGAGAAAAGTTAGCACAAGGCTAACCCCGGACCGAGAGCACCTCGCACCTAGGACCGAGGAAAGTTAGCTCATTGCTAGTTCAAGGTCGAGAATTATTCAAACTTAGGACCGAGGAAATTTAGCCCAAGGCTAACCCAAAACGGAGAACCCCATGCACTCAAGACCGAGGAATCTGATACAGGACCGATAGCTCTGCACCTCGACCAAGAGTCTCCGGCACCTAGACCGAGGGATCCCGACCTAGGACCGAGGGTTTTTGCCCAAGAACGAGAAAGATCACACCCAAGACCAAGAAGGCCGATCTTAAGGTCTATTTGGTTTAGATTTTATAATTTTAAAATTACTTTTATAATTTTGGAACCCCAAGCCATTTTCTAAAAATCTAAGAAAAATAAAAAAATGATTTCAAAATATTTTTTAGAATATTTTCATAAAAAATATTTTTGATAAAGGCATATTTGTGATGTATTTTTAAATCCTTCAACTGATATTTTTCAGGTACATTCTTCACTAATCGTCAACATCAGCCTAAGGTACCAGCATTTGAATATTGTTTTTACAATTTTAAATGTAAAGAAAACCTTTGCATATCTAAGACATCGAAAATAATTGGTTAAATAAAACATAATAAGACAAATTTTTCAAAAGCCAAAACTTTATAAAGTAGAGACCGTTTTAAATGGGTACGAAAGATATAACACGAAAGCTTTTCCTGAGTATCACCAAACACCGAACCTAAAAGAGACTCTTGTCAAATTTTATTGATTTTAAAAATCAATTGGCGACTCTTATCAAATAAATAATCTTTTAAATTAACTATCTTTAATTAATTTAAATACAGGTTTTCTTAATCAAATTTTGATTTGATTATTTTAAATTAAAAAAATTATTTGTAATTTGATCAAACTTAATTATTGTTATAATTAACTTCAAAAGGTTAGGACATATTTCTATAAATCTTTTAAAAATAATGTTTTATTAAAAAAATATCCAAGACACACAAATCGATGTTGAAATTTCTTGAATCTCGAGCTTTTTTCAAGACAAGAGTTTTTTTGGGGATTATAGGTACCATCGTAAAGCAGTGCAGTTAGGGTACTAGGAAAATAACAGAATGATTTTTGTCAACATGTACATCTTGAAAAAGATGGATAAATCGCTTTTACCAATGTATTTGGATTATGACGGTAGTTTAATTCATATTGGGATGACTACTCTTTCGACCATCTTCATGGTAGCTTTCCAATTATGGTGTTTGTCGATGCCTTCTCCTTTGGCTATTTTGTCCAACTAAGACTTCATCTCGACTTGTATGGATTGTACTTGGGCTATTTTCCATTTGTATTTAGATGAAGGTGATTGATTGGCTACCTGGTCCTCCATGGATTTCCATCGGGTTTAATTTGTCTTGATGGGTTCCGATTATTGTAGTCGTCATCGAAATCTTCATATAACGAAACCTCCTTTTGGGTTTAGGGGCCAAGAGGGGGTGGAAATTGACGGGAGTGGATAGGACTATGATATGTTGGTTAGGGAAGCGTGAGGAGGTAGGTATGTTTTTAGATGTGGATAGCATAACTTGATTGGCTACAGAACTCGTGATTAGCGTGAGTTGTTTCGTCACGTATTGGAGAGTCGTCTTCATCTCTTTAAACTCGGTCATCAAGACCATGTCAAGTGTTGGAGTTTCTTCAACCATTTTGAGGCTCGTGAAATTTCCATTTGTTGGATTTATCTTCTCGGGTCATAAAGACTAATTGTGATCGAGTACTACGATTGAGGAGAATGAGGTAACTTTCGAGAAATTATGGTTCGCGTATAATTCAATGCATAAGTATGTATATGAATCCTAGATAATGAACGTTTCTTTTTTAATTCCGTTTTGATAAAATACCCGAATATTACATGATAAAGGTTAGATTATAAACGTGCTCTATTATTGATATTTACAAAGAGGGTAGGTAAGTAAAGTAGGAAAATATGGGATGTCTTGGACTAATTTTTACGACGCTTGTCCCTTCTCATGCATCATCTTCTTACTTCCTTTTCTTATTTTTCTCATCTTCTTCAATCATGTTTGTTAGGCAGTTCTTTCGTTCCTTTGAGACAGTGATTGTACTCGAGATATCTAATGTAGGTCTTATGGTCGATTGGTATGTCGATGCTGGTACAATTTCCATGTAGGGTGGCATGTTATCCCAACCAAAATGTTTGAATATGTCAGTGGTATAGTAGGAGGTGACCCATTAGGCCCATGAGTACAATTATTGGCTTATCGTTCATCAAGTAAGTTCTTTTTCGGATGGGGTACCACTGGAATAGTTCTCTAACGGGATCGTCGTTTTATATGAGAGGTTTCAAGATGACTTTCTTTACCCTTCGATATTGGTTGATGGTACTAATGTGGTTGTCTGGACCATCGGTAGGATGCACACGAATTTATCAAAGAGACAAATATATAGTGCTAAGGGTGAGCCTCTCTTATTCATTGAGGAGGCTTGATAGGATTTGTTCAGTCCCATGAGGATTTTTGTTAAGATGAGATCGGACAAGCCTTTTTCTCCTCTATGTAAGTGATAGGTCACTTCTAAGATTTTGGATGACAACTTAGTGTTGGCGGATGTCCAGAAGAAATGATCACATAGTATGTCATCATCATTAGTGAGGAATTACGAGACATGGGGACCACACCATATTGAATCATCGATTTGCTTTAATATTACAAGTCAACGGTGGTCTTTCTTAAGATGCTTTTGGATGTAGTTTTGGTGTATCCAAATTCTTCTTGTATTGTCTTTTTTAATAACATCGATTCCATCCATGGTTTGAGATGTATAACGTTTTTGTCGTCAATAATTAAGATGTATCAGAATTCTTATATGGTGCGACACATTTTCGATCTTCCCATCAACATGTGTATATGACAGTAAATCTCTTTGACCGAATCCAAAGATCTCATCAATGGCTCGACCTTCCTCGCTTATTAACCCATTAACATGTGTGTTGTACTTGTTACAACTGTAAACTTTATCGACCAAGCCGCAACAAACTTTATCAACCAAAATTTAAAAAAATTGTTAAAGAGATTCATGACCAATTAAGACATAAAAAAAATCCAAAAAATCATCATCACATCTAAGAAATATTGAAATGACTGATAAAAATAATTTAATTCTCTTTTTTGAGTAGATACGACACAACATGATTTAACAGTTAGACAATTATGTCTGTGCCGATACAGTTTACGCTTTTAGACTAACATAATTTTTTTAATAAACATAATTCATCTAGATACTTTTATAGTGTCGACAAATCATGATAGATTGACACAGCAATGCACAGTCCGTGCCGATGGACCGTTCTTGACGAGCGTATGGTTATCCTATGCAATACTAGTTTAGACATTATAGCACGTCGACATGTCGTGTCGCGCTAACACAATTGTCCACCTATATCATTTTTTAAACATAATTCATCTAGAAAGCATAGTAGATTGACACAGCAATGCACGGTCCGTGTTGATGGGTTGCCCTAAGTAATACTAATTCAGACATTATAACTTGTTCAGACATTTGTCATGTCGTGCCGAGCTAACACAATTGTCTACCTATAAAATTGTTTAATCATGTCGTGTCTAGTAAATGGTATAATACTTTTTAAATGGTCTTACGTTAAAATCTTTTTAAGATTTTTTTTATAAAATTTTTGGAGGCAGATGCTTTGGTTGATCTACCTAGGTCGTCCTTCTAGTATGGGAGAATTGAACTCAGGGCATAATATACTATTAATTGGATATATACAGATTAATAGGCTTAATAAAAATGGTTAGGCTTAAATCTCTTAACCTAGATTAGTGTATATATATTTTAATATAATTAAGAATGGTATCATTACTGCTATAATAGTAGTCAATCCAATGTTAGAAAAATTGACATTCCCATCCTTTAACTACATATATAATCTTTTGGACAGACACCATACGAATGTATATGGACATAGATACAAAAGTTAGATTTGTGAATTAGTTGAATTTTATATAAAATAAAATTACTTAAAAACGAAAATAAATCTAATAAATATGAAATAAAGGTGTTATCATTGAATAAAAATTCATTATTAACATTGTACAAACACATTTGTGTTTTAATATCTACTTTTGTATCGACGACACGTCATAAAAATATCGATGTGACAAGTCATTACAAGTTGATAAAAAAATTGAAGTATATGACAATGTTCTTGTACACTTGCATGGATGTTTAGACATAGGCATGTTTATATATTTAACATATTTTGTTGTGATGTCGTGTCGAGACTCGACATAGTTACCAAACTCTAGTATTAATAATATTATTGAATATATATATATATATAATGTCATTGTGCCCTTATTTTCTTAGTCCGAGGGGAGGCTCAGTCGTCTAATTAATCCCAACTCACGGAATATTCTAGAAGAATTAAGAGAAGATATTCACTAGATTAATGTACCCATTAATGTGTTAGTTGGATAGTAGGTCATTAATGAAGTAGTTAGTTAGTATATCATTAATAAGATAGTTCGCTAGTATATCATTAATGAGATAGTTGACTAGTATGTCATTAATATAGTAGTTGGATAAATCTTATAAATACTTCAAATGTATTACTTTGTAAATTATCAAATATTCAAGTAATATAATATTATTCTTCGTGAGAGTTCGTTTTTTTCTCTAAGTTTTTGTGTCTATTGAAACAAACATCGAGTGTTATTTAAATAAGGTTGACTAGTTACTCATTCTCGTACAGATCATAACTAGTGTCGCATGGATCGTTGGTGGAAAGACCGAGCCCGTGACAAATGGTATTAGAGTAGAATGATGAAAAGATCGAATGAAAATGCAACTATTAATAACGTGGATGAAGTGGAAAAACTTCACCAAGAGATCAGAGACGATCTTAAGAACCCTCACCAGGTTCAAACGAGAGGATCCAAAACTAACAAAGAAATTGGGAGATCAAGATATGTTATTATGGACATTATCTCCATGTTGGAGAAGGTAGAACTCATTGTAGCTTACAAACAAGATAACTTTGGGGACCTAAAGGAACGCATCACCGAGTTTAAGAAGGAGAGAGACCTTGAGAAATGGGGAGATCAAGATATGCTATAGGGATACGCCATTAATTAAAAAAACCCGAAAAGGATAAAAGGAGTACAATAGCTGAAATTGAGTTTACAACAATTTGCTCAAAGTCAACACGCGATAACCATGAGGAATCCACAATTGGCCTAAGAAACGCACACGAACATGAAATCAAAGTACAAAAGTGAATAAGGAATGAAATTAGCAATCAATCAACTAAAGCAAGACGATAGTGGTTGATTTCCTCGGACTCGTCTCTCTTGTCTCTGCCCTTGTTCTTTCTTGTCACCCTTACGTTTTTTGGGATATATTTTCGGATAGAGTTCCAGATTCTTCTTCTTTGCTATCTTCTCTTGTCACTTTTTTCCTTTTAGACTTGAGTTTGGAGTTGAGCGTATGAGTTGTTTCCCTTAAGGTGGTTTTTTTGAAAACGTTGCGAATTTCTTTGGTGTTGGAGCTCATGGTTTTCGAGATGCTTTGGTTTTTGCTATCATCCACGTAGACACTGGGCTTTTCGAACCTAATTAGTGGGAAAAGGGCATCGGTTCAGGCTCGGAGGGATCATGATCGGTTTGGTTCTCGTTCACGTGTTCGTTGTGGCTTTCATTTGCTTTGAATATTTCGATATATGATTTTTTTATACCTTAACAATCTCTTGTTCGGGAGTGGCCACGAGGTTTTTTTTTGTTTTTCACCATCCTCTTTTTCCGGTTTCTCTTACATGACCTCAATGGTGGCCATGTTTCCATTCTAGCATCTTAGCTCAAATTTTTCTGGTTTTGTACTCGTTGAGTCGATCTCAATGCAAATGCGGGCAAACGTGACCCGTTCAAATGAGTCAAAGTCAAGATCGAGCTTAAGCGGCTTTTCAATTAGTTTGGTGAGGTAGGCAAGTGCTTTGGCATTACAAAAGTGCGATGGGATGTTTCTCAGTCTCACTCACACTTGTTCAGATTATGGCGATTTATTATTGATGTCCATTTCTTCATTTTATTTGACGAGCTTGAAACATAAGCTGAACATGAAGGTAAAATATGAGTCGACAATGGTTTGGGCTTCGGGCTCCGTGCCAAAAGTGAGGAAGAAATAGCCAAAGTCGTTGACTTTGACTTTTTTGAGTCCTTTTTCACCTAATTGTCGAGGGCGGCCTTGATTGCCCGAAATGGGGCCTTGTTGGTGCCCATGAAGTGACCGATGATAACTCGCTTCCAATCGTTGACGCATCCCTATTCAATTTCCCGAGGGAGTTCGATTTGAGGCGGATGTTCGAGCGTTTTAATTTTTAGGCTAGGATCCACATTGAGTTTGTCTCCATTAGCTGTCCCGTTTTTGCCCCAAACCTTATTAGTTTGCCATGTTCGGTTTGTGTTTGTTTGTGTTTGTTTTGGGGTACTTGTAGAACTCCCTCATGACACTAACCGACCACAAAACGATTTCCTCGTATTCGGCTTTATCAAATGAGTTCCAATCTTACTCAAAGCAGATTTTGAATTGGCAAATGATTTGCTCGGTCCTTTATTGGTCATGACAAGTTCATACTTTTGGAACTATGTGAGGGACTTGAGAATTTGGTTCTGAATACCTGCCAGATTTGCGATTTCATTTCGTCTCATGGTCCACGACTTATCGGGGATTTAAGCGGTCGGATGGGGATGTTGTGGCATGCCGTAATAATTGAGGTGAGCTCGGTTGGAAAAACAGCATCATGACCGGTCAGGGTGGCAACCACGTGACCTGTCGAAGGAGTAGCGTTACTAGATTGGTTGACAATAGTCAAGTCGGTCGGGGTGGAAGCTACATGACTGGTCAGGGGAGGGGCGTCATGGCCGGTTGGGAGATGAGTTGGAGATGGGCGCAAATTCTGACCTGCAGCAGAAATCAAAGAGGAGCTAGCAAAAACCATCCAACCCTGACCAGCCTGATTGAGGAGCAAACTGCACAGTAGACTGCAACCAATAGATCCCCAAAAAGCAGTCTTAAGAAACCAGAAACAACAGGCAAATCCAACTGCACAACAGAACGACGTTAGACAATATCATGTCGTCTGTGCAGATCGGGCCTTGTCGCCTGTGCCTCACATGTCGATCGTGTCGTGCCACCTGTTTCGATCGCGCGTCCTTTGATCAATACTAATTTCGGTTCCGTTTTAATGACTTATGAATCAAGACAATATCATGTCGCCTATGTCGATCATGTCGTGGATGTGCCTATCGTGTCGTCGTGCCGATTGTGATGTGTTGTGTCGTCTTTGCCTATCGTGCTTCATTAAAAATATCCATAGTTTTCTCTCTTTCTAGGATTTTTCGCCACTTGATTTTTAAAAATGAAAAAAATATTTTATGTGTTCAAACGTAATTTGAAAGATTATTTTTGAGTTCGATATTTAGTGGTACCCGAGAAAAGGCTTACGTGTTTTTCGTGCCCGTTAAAGAACCGTCTTTACTTCACAAAATTTAAGCTATTTTAGAAAATTGGATTTTTACATTTTATTTATCTAATAATTGTTTCAAATTTTGACATTTTAATTTTTTAAATATTAAACAAACGTTGATAATTGTGATTGAGGTCGAAAATTGTGCATAATGGTATAATGAGTTAAAAAACACTCATATACTCTTGTTGAAAATTTAGACTAGAATTGAGCTTAAAAGATCTACACAAAAAAATTGAAACTTTTAAAAAATTGAAAATTTTAATGTTAAATTATAATGGAGGTTTATTGATGATATGAGGTTCTCTTTTTTATATAGCAAGCAAATGTTGGTTGATAACTTGAGTAAGTTGATTTTCGAACAAAAATCATTAACGATTTTAACTTTTTTTCGCCAAAATTTATCCATTTAGGCAATGATTCTACCTAGGATTGTATGCGAAATGATACTAGTGTTATAATTTGGGATCGTGAAGTTTTGCTTTTGGTTGAGTATGAATGGAGATAAGTATTAACCGAAAGAAACCGGTCGTGCTTATTCTTGTCGCAAGGAAGAAGACAAAAGTCGATCATAAACTGCGTTGGGCGCGGTCTATGACGCTCTGTCCGTTTTCCGTTGGCGTTGAGTGATCTGCGTGCTTGAAGTTAGCTTGGCGTTAGCCTTCCTAGTACATTCTGATTAGCCCAAGCATGTTAGACCTTGTTTGATTTGGATCAAATAGCTTTGGCCGGTTTGACCTTCTCTTTTTTCCGACAAAATACAAATATATATATATATATATATATATATAAACATTAAATTTATTTTTGCCTATTTTATTTATTCTTTGGTACTTCAGAGTTTTTTTTCATTATTATAGGATAAATTAATATAATAATTTTCTTAAATAATAATTTAATTTAATTTTTTTTAGTTTAGGATAAAAAGATATAACATTTTTTAAATAATTTTTTAACTTATTTTTTTTCTTTATTTTAATTATTTTAAGATAAATAGATACAACATTTTCAATAAATAATTATTTAATTTATTTTTAGCCTTTATTTTTTATTTTGGGATAAATTATACCACATCTTTTATAAATAATTATTTAATTTATTTAAATTCATTAATGAGTTTATAATTTTTAGAAAAATATTTTAAAGAATTTAAATTATTTGAAAATTTTATATGAATTAAGTTAGTCAAATTTTAGTATCTTACATTTTAAGAAAAAAATAAACAAAAAAAAAGTTGTGTGAGGTATTAATCAATTATAATTATAAAATTATATTATATAATAAGATTAAAATTCAATAATATTTTAAATTTCCTCAATTTAAAAGTAGAACTTGATAAAAAAAAATCTTTTAATTTCATTAAGTTTTAAAATACTCATATTAACTTCCAAAAATTCTAATTTTTTAAATTAATGTATATAAATTTATTAAAAAGTTTAAAAATAACATATTATAAAGATTGTATTTTAAATTATTTATTTTATAAATTTAAATAAATTAGATAATTATTTGAATAATTAAATTATAAAAAAAAAATCAATACAGTTATTGTGAAAATATTATATTTTAAATAATTTTTAATTTTATTAAAATAATTTGTAACACACTGGAGGTCTCACTCGTTGACTTAGACAAGATGATTTTTTTCCTCCTAAAACTCAAAATATTAATTTGAGTTTATTTCATATTGGATCAGAGTTACCAAAATTAAATTAATTTAATTTAATTAATTTTATCAATCAAATATAAACTAATAATTCTCTAATTCCAATATATTCTCGTGATTTTAATATGTTGATCTTCATTACAATTAAACGAAAAATAATTAAATTTTTTAAAACTCATTAATAATGTATTTATTAATTATAATATATCCCTTCATTATCTATATATATAATGATGCTTAATTTTTAAAGTGTCGGGATTGTCGGGTCGAGAATTGTGGTTAATTTGAATATATATGTGAGAGTAAATGAATATTTGGGTTGGATTGTGGGTTGACCCACCCATAAACTTAAAACGGTTAAAAATAAAATTAAAAATGTTATATGTATGTTTCGAACTTGCAACGTAACAAAATAAGTATAACCCTTTAACCAACTAGGCTAATAACACTTTATATTTTAAATTCAACACCGAATTTGCAAGACATTTTTAACTAACTAATCTATATATATATAATGATGCTTAAATTTTAAAGTGTCCAGATTGCCGGGTCGAGAGTTGTGGTTAATTTGAATATATATATGAGAGTAAATGAATATTTGGGTCGGATTGTGGGTTGACCCGTCCATAAACTTAAAACGGTTAAAAATAAAATTAAAAATGTTATAGGTGTGTTTCGAAGTTACAACCTAACAAAACAAATACAATCCTTAACCAACTAGACTAATAACAATTTATATTTAAAATTCAACACCAAATTTGATGAATGCAGAATATTTTTAACTAACTAATATATATATATATATATATAATGATGCTTAATTTTTAAAGTATTCGGATTGTCGGGTCGAGAGTTGTGGTTAATTTGAATATGTATGTGAGAGTAAATGGATACTTGTGTCGAATTGTGGGTTGACCCGCCCATAAACTTAAAACGGTTTAAAATAAAATTAAAAATGTTATATGTATGTTTCGAACTTACAACCTAACAAAACAAGTACAATCATTTGACCAACTAGGCTAATAACACTTAATATTTTAAATTCAACACCAAATTTGATGAACGCGCGTCATTTTTAACTAACTAATTTACATATATATATATATAATGATGTTTAATTTTTAAAGTTTTCGGATTATCGGGTCGAAAGTTGTAGTTAATTTGGATATATATATATGAGAGTAAATTGATACTTGGATCGGATTGTGGGTTGACCCGCCTATAAACTTAAAACGGTTAAAAATAAAATTAAAAATTTTATATGTATGTTTCGAAGTTGCAACCTAAGAAAATAAGTACAACACTTTATCGAGGGATAATAGGCCGATATTAATTGAAAGTGGTTAAAAAAGTATGAATCAAATATTTGATTGATCAAAGTGTGAGGTCATGATGTTAAATATTAAAAAATATGAATCAAATATTTGATTGACCAAAATGAAAGTGTAAGGTCACGAGATGGGATGTTCATTCGGAAAAAAATATGTGATAAGATATGTGAGAAGATAAGTTGTTTTAGTGAAGTGAATAAAATATGAAATAAGAGCGTTCTATTTTTTATTTTAATATATTATTCGTGATTTATTAAGAATTTTAAACATTGAATACATATCATTATTATTTTTTATTAAATTTATTTTATTTATAATCCGTGTGCATCGCACAGGAATCTTCCTAGTTATTCTAAAAACTCTTTAATGACTTCGTTTGTTTATGAAAATAAATAGAATTTATTATATTTAATATTTTGTTTAGTATGTATTATTTAAATATTATTCATATAAGTTATATTAATCTCACTTATTATTTCTTCAACTAATTTAGTAATTAAAATATCAAAATCATTTCAAATAAATCAAAATTATGTTAAATGGATAAAAAAAACGTATGTTAATGTCAAAAACGTATTAGACGGAGCAAAAAACAAATTACACATACCGGAAATGTTAAATGTGTCATAAGTGTCTTAAATAGGACAAAACGCTAAACGTGCCAAAAACACGTTAAACGTGTCAAAATGTTTTAAACGTGTCAAAGACGTGTGAAACAGATTAAAACGAGTTACATACTTGTTAAAACTAAAAAACGTATTAAACGAGTTAAAATAAGTTAAACGATCTAAAACGAATCAAATATTAGTTAAACATATTAAAAACATGTTAGAATAAGTCAAAACGTATTAAATGAGATAAAATGAATCAAATAATTGTTAAACATATCAAAATGTATTAAACGGGCCAATAACGTATTAAATATTAAATGAGTCAAAAACGTAATAAATATGTTACAAACTAACATTTAATTTAGGTTACCCAACTCATATTATTTGTTAATATGGGTTGAATAATGTATTGAACAAATTTAATTTGAGTTGATTATTGATTAAGTAAGATGAGTTGGTTTACCTATTTGTACACTCTATCTATATTTAAACTATTTTTTAAATCATTTTTCTAAGCATGACAATCCAGTTCTCTTGGTAATAAGTTGAGTAGTCATTGTCTTTTTTATTACAAATCTTTTTTTTTTCTCGAATGACTGTATTAATCGATTTTGTTATCTTCTACTCAACAAGTTAATTTCAACAAATCATTGGTATTATTTTTCAATTAATACCTCTTTGGATATTCAAGTTAGATTGGTCGAATTTTTAGGTATCTATCTCGGAGTTCATTTGAATGAGAAAAAACAAGATTTTAATTTGAATTTGGACAGGGTGGATAAAACATTACTTGGATGAAAATAAAAAAAATATTAATCAAGCTGTATAAAGAGATTTAATAAAAAAAGTGTGATTCAAGCAAATCCATCTATAATATCATATAAATTTTAAACTTCCCAAATATTTTTGTCAAAAGCTTAACTAAAACATTATTAGTTTTTGGTGAAATAATAACTTTTGGTTCCTGAGCCCGACTAGTTTGTGGGCCTTGGTTTTAAGTATGGTTAATCTTAGGGTAAAACAACTAATGCAGCCGTTTGGGTCCTAAAAATATTTATAAAAAACAAAATGCTTTAGCAAAATTTGAATGTAGAACCTCTTAAAATGTATTATATCATTTTAAACAACAAAATTAAATTATTTATGTTAAATATAATACAAAATTATTAATTTTTATAATATGACATGAAAAAAATAACAAGTTAATCAAAAAACAAGAACAATTTTTTTTTTCGCATAGGCTCCCAAACTTCGATGCTAATCGGCAGACCAATTCGCGGGCTCCCTATTCATTGATATGCATGGTTCTTGTAAGAGGCTTTATTTTCACGATGTCTTTTGGCATTGCAATTTAAATGGCTCAAATTCTTGGAACAACCTTTTGTGAAGGGAAAGGACAAGTCTATTGAAATTTGGTCTGATATTTTGGAGAGTGAATGAATCCATGGGACAAAATAGAATTTGTGGATGACACTAAAAAAAATGATCTCACATATGTGGAGAAACCTGATACATTGATCATTTGACCACAATTTCCTAATAGAATCTATTAGATGAAATCCCGACTCAGATTCCTTAGTGAATCACTTTTTTTTTGCGACAAATTAATTGTCCAAAGTTACAATAGTTAAGGATATAAGAAAAACCAATCGAATTGAACGAAAATTAACCGATCTAATCAAATGTTCTTGAAAGCCCGATCAATTTAGTCTATTCAACTTATTCTCTAATTAAGTAATCATTTAGAATAATTTACTATAATTATAATTACTCTAGATATTTATTGAAATAAACTGAATCTAATTTTGGAGTTTTTAGTTGAACAAAAGGAGAAAGAATATTTGACATTGTCCTTACGTTTGTTAGCCACTCCACTTGGCTTACACTTGTTAACTAATCCTTTTCAAATATCCTCCAATTGATAAGATTCTCCACCTTATTATTATCTTTATTTTTCCCTTTTAATTTATTATCTTAAATAATTTATTCAATTTGTATTTTCTAATTCTATGGTTTTTATAATATATATATTAAAAATATAGTTAGAATGATCCGGTAAGTTAAGTCATGTCATTACATAAAGTCAAGACATTTTAAGTGAGATTCAGATATGTCATAATAGACACAAACTTTCTTGTTTTCGAGTTACAAATAATAATGTTTTAATAAATTGGACGACAATAACTTACCATTAAAATGATTTTTTTTTTTTATTGAGAATCGTACTAATTATATTTCTCATAACTCAAAAAAAATACTTAAAATTACACTAAGGGCAATCAAATTAGTTAAGCAACATTTTGCAATGTCTAGATTTTATTGCTTATGAATTTACAAATCATGAGTAAGATTATAAACATTGTTTCATATTACACTTTGTACATCTTTAAATCTACTTTGAAACTATTTCTTTAAAAAAAAAATTATACTTTTCTTATAAAAATATTGATTATTCTCTTCTTAAGGTTTGATTTTTAATTGGATTGTTTCATTGAGCCCATAAATTTGATTATTTTATTAAAGAGTGAACATTACTTTAAAGGCCTGTCAAATTTTCAGCCATACACCTTAATCCAAAATAACGAATGGATCATTATCATCTATCAATTATTTTATAAATTATCCACTAAATTTATAAATATTATTATTTTATTTTTATAATATTTTAAATTATTAAATACTAATAATATTTTATTTTTGACTCAATAAACCTTTCTTAATAGATATAAAACTCAAATAAATTTTTTTTTTATCAAAAAAGAATGTTTATTTTAAAACAAACACATTGCCTAGGTTGATTATAAATTTAATCTTAAGTGGTTATCATTACCTTTTAAAATATTAAATTATGTGTTAGTATACCTCAAATTGGAGAGAATTTTACATAAAAAGAGTAAATATTTTAAATTTTATTTTTATTAATAACACTTTGAATAATGTAAATAATATTATTATAGTCTAAAAATAAAATATGATTTAAATATATATATATATATATATATATATATATATATATATCTTAATATATTCTTTTTTTTTTAATCAAAACTTTGATAGATGCAAAATCACATAGATTCTTCTATATTATTAATGAATACAATAAAACCAACTCCAATATCTAATATAATAAAATGATAACCCATTGATATAGATTAAAAGTCTTGTCTAAAATAACAAGATGATAGGTTGGACTTATTTAAAGTGAAAAATATTATAATGAGGTTAACTAATTTCTTACCTTCCAAAAACAAATATAATAAAATGATAAAAGAAAACATTAAAACAAGCTATCACCCATTAAAAGTTTCAATACAAAATAAAACTCATAAATAATTATTTTTAAATGTATGTGTGATGACAAGTGAAAAGTAAATAAAAACTTTGAGTTGCTTTCAATATAATTATATATATATATATAATTATATATATATATATATATATTAAGTACAACTTAAGAATATAATTTTAGAAAGTCAAAATCAAAAATTAAATTAAAATTACTCACTTAAAATTTTGGAAATACATAATTTATCTTAATTTATTAAATTATTAAAAAATTTATTTAAAATTTAACTTTTATAAAGATGGATAAATAATTTTATTTTAGTGAATGAAATGATTAATTTAATAACTAAAATAATATTTTTAAAAAATAGATAAAATCCCAAAATAAATCTTACAAAACCTACATCAAACAAGCTTTTGGAATTCAAAATTAAACAATACTGCCGAAAGGCGGCCTTTCAAAGGCCCATTTTATGTTTTTTTTGGCTGAATTTCCCTTTCTTTTATCTTTAGATTTGGCATAGAATAAAGTAAAGTAACTTTGACCCTTAAAAACCGAATAAAAGACCATTCTTATAAAAGTCATTTTTAGCCCCCACTTTTATTTTATTTTATTTTATTTTAGAGAAAAGATTGACGTAGAGAATTTTAGAAAGAATTTAAATTAAATAACTGTGTAGCATAATTAATTTATTGATAAAATAATAAATTTTCTCGTGTCTCTTCCTTTTATTTTCCGTCAATAATATGATGACATTTCTCCTCTATTCTTCTCTCACAACTTGCCTTCTCCTATCAATTTTTATTTTATTTGATCAACTCCAACTTTATTTTTATAATATTTAATACAACTTATTTTGTTAAAGTAATATTTTTTTATTAAAATATTAAATATCTTAAATTCCATTCATACTCAAAACATCAAACTTTAAATAAAAAAACTATAAATATGCCATTAAATTGATTAATATATACCTAATTAAATTATATATGTTAGACCATTAACTTTTATAAGAGAATTGATTACCCGAAAGAAAAAAAATTCTCTTATCACTGTTAATTTTTTTTTCTCATTCTTTTCCTTATTACTACTCACTAGTAAGATCTCGTGCGATGCATATGGATAAAAATATATTGTTACAATGGATAAACAAAATATAACATTTGGTGTTGAATTTAAAATATAAAATGTTATTAACTTAGTTGATTAAAGAATTGTACTTATTTTGTTAGGTTGCGAGATCGAAACATACTTATAGTATTTTTAATTTTATTTTTAACCGTTTTAAGTTTATGGGCGGGTCAACCTCGAATCTGACACAAATATTTATTTACTCTCACATATATATCCAAATTAACCACAACTCTCGACCCGACAATTCGAACATTTTCCAAATTAAGCATCATTATATATATATATAAATTATTTATATTCTGAATAATTTAACAAAATAAAACAATTTTTTTTAGTACAATAAAATTTGACATGAAAAAAAAGTTGTTAAATATTAAAGGTTTATGATAATAACGCAAAAACAATAAAACTTTGAGGGCAAACATTCACTTTATTCTTATAAAAACATGAAACCTAGTCAAACCTTATTCGACTATTCGTAGTCCATTGAATTTTAGAAGACCTCATTTCTTCATCTTCTTCATAATATCCATGGCCGCCGCCGCCGCCACCGCCGGCGCCGTCCATAATCTCCATCGTCTCTCCGATCAGCCTTCCTCTCCCCTCAAAACCCTATCATCATCATCATCATCTCTCCTCCTAAAAACCAAACCCTTCCTATTCCGAACTCATAAACTCCTAACAACCGTCGCCGTCACAAAATATCCAATCGCCGAGATCTTCACAGACTCCGATGATGATTACTCCGACAAGCCACGTGAAGAATGCGGCGTCGTCGGTATCTACGGCGATCCAGAAGCCTCACGTCTCTGTTACCTCGCTCTCCACGCACTCCAACATCGCGGCCAAGAAGGAGCAGGAATCGTCGCTGTTAACGAAAACATCCTAAAATCAATCACCGGTGTCGGCCTCGTTTCCGAAGTATTCAACGAATCGAAACTAGATCAACTTCCCGGCGATATAGCAATCGGACACGTCCGTTATTCAACAGCCGGTGAATCAATGTTGAAAAACGTTCAACCGTTCGTTGCTGGTTACAGATTTGGATCAGTCGGCGTCGCTCATAATGGTAATTTAGTTAATTATAAAACCCTAAGAGCAATGTTAGAAGAGAATGGTTCGATCTTTAATACTGGGTCAGATACAGAAGTTGTTCTTCATTTAATTGCAATTTCGAAAGCTAGACCTTTCTTTTTGAGAATAGTTGAAGCTTGTGAGAAGCTTCAAGGAGCATATTCAATGGTGTTTTTAACAGAAGATAAATTAGTTGCAGTTCGTGATCCATATGGTTTTCGACCTTTAGTAATGGGGAAAAGAAGCAATGGGGCAATCGTTTTCGCTTCAGAAACATGTGCGCTTGACCTAATCGAAGCAACCTACATCAGAGAAGTAAATCCAGGCGAAGTTTTGATAATCGATAAAGAAGGAATTCAATCCCTTTGCTTAATGCAACACCCACAGCCAAAATCCTGCATATTTGAACACATTTACTTCTCATTACCAAACTCAATTGTATTCGGAAAATCTGTTTACGAATCCCGTCACAAATTTGGTGAGATCCTCGCCACTGAATCGCCCGTCGACTGCGACGTAGTCATTGCAGTTCCTGATTCAGGTGTGGTCGCTGCCATCGGATACGCTGCGAAAGCTGGTGTGGGTTTTCAGCAGGGGTTGATCCGGTCTCATTATGTAGGTCGAACTTTCATTGAACCTTCTCAAAGGATTCGTGATTTTGGCGTGAAACTTAAGTTGTCTCCGGTTAGGGCAGTTCTTGAAGGAAAACGAGTTGTGGTTGTTGATGATTCTATTGTTAGGGGAACTACTTCGAGTAAGATTGTTAGGCTTTTGAAGGAGGCGGGTGCAAAGGAAGTCCATATGAGGATTGCGAGTCCTCCGATTATAGCTTCTTGTTATTATGGAGTTGATACAGCTAGTAAGGAGGAATTGATTTCGAATAGGATGAGTGTTGAAGAGATAAGAAATTACATTGGTTGCGATTCTCTTGCGTTTCTGTCATTGGAGAGTTTGAAGAAGCTTTTAGGGACTGAAAATTCAAATTACTGTTATGCTTGTTTCTCTGGGAAGTATCCTGTTGATCCTAACGGTCATATTGATGGCGGTTTTGTTCAGGGGACAACAATGACTCACGTGGAGAAGGAGGAGGTTAAACAGAGTTAGAGGGACCCTGGTTGGTTGGTTTGTTTGTTTGGGTTTTGGCTTATTTGAAAATATTATAATAATGTTTGAATTTTAATGGATCATCACCATTTTTATCCCTTCAAATTTTGGATTTTTTAATGGATAAACTAGTAAATAAATTATTTATAATTTTATACTTCAAATCTTAATTGGATTTTTGGTTATAAGATACTGAACTCCAAATGAAAGAGTCTGGAGTAGGGCAATTAGTTGGAACTGAGTTAGAACAAAGGCTGCATCTGCATGGTGTCTTCTTTATGTAGGTTGTATCCCCTTATTTCATTGTTTTGTTTCTTTTATAACAAGACTTAATTTCAAACCACAATTCTCCTTCCAATCCTTGCTTCAATGATGTTCATGATTCAGGCTAGGACCATGACATCCATAATAGCCCACTGTTCATCTTTATCACACTCATTTGGTTGTGGAATTGAGGCATCAAAGAAACTTATTTTAATCTTCACTTGAAGAGCCAAATGAACACTAAGAGTGAAATACATAATTATGATCGTTCTTAAGTGAGAAAGGGAGACAACCCTCTAAGCCTAAGTATTCTGTAATGATTGACATCGTACAAGTACCATGAAGGAAATATGAAAAGAAACCTATTTAGGGAGTGCAATAAAGAACCTGAAATCCGATGCAAACAATCAGTCGAAGGGGCGGAGCAAAGCTGTTAGCTTTACTTGTATATTAGTAAATCGCATTTATGTTAACGATGTATTTTTGCATGACGGGTCAACGAGAAAATGGGGTATATGTTTTGCATGATGGGTCAGCGAGAAAATGGGAACAACTTAAACCATTAGGTGTAGGCCCTTAGAAAAAGGAAATAACGGCTTAAGCCATTAGGTGTAGGCGCATAGAAGAGGTTTCATTTTCTAGTTCTTCCTAATTGACCTGAAAACAATAGATCTATGCATGACCATGTTTTAGAGAGCTTTAATAGGTCTTGGAGGACTGAACTCACATATGTGACAAAATACGAGGATGACTTGTGGCTAGAGGTGAAAGGCCAACCAAGATTAGATATAACTGGTTTTCAACGAAATCTATTTCAGTAGAGAGTATGATGTCGATTTTCCAAGGTAGAGCACTCAATGGCTAGGGTGACGCCATTTTGCCTTACTAACCTAGGGAAACTTCGAATACATGTCATCATCGTTTGTACATAGACTTTTTGGGTGCTAAGATCCAAAGTCGAGAGGGAAACATGCTAAGGTCTCTAAGAAATCACTTAGTGGAAAATGAAGTGATTGAATGATGACAACCAAGAGGTGGGTTTGGAAGCAGACATTCCTTGAAGAAAACTTAATAGTTCACTAGTCTAACTCCATGGCACCGATAAATCAGAACTCAAGTGATTCACCGAAGCGATGAGACCTTGAAATAAGCTTTTTTCAAGTGTAAGTAGCAAGACGTTTTATCAATCGATGAAGGTTCTTGGTAACAACATTTGGAGATATCAGTAAATTATGTATAAATCTTGAACATAAAAGGATAAAAGAATTATATTGAAATGAGGAGTGGAGAATCAAAGGAAGGAGATAGAATCCTAACTAATAAGGTGAATACAATGGGATGAGAGAGAACTCTAACAAGAATTTTCAATTAAATCATTTCATATCCCACTTTTCACAGCTAATTATTCTATTTATACTACTACATTATAACTGTCATTTTATTACCGCCACTATATTTAACCCTAATATCATTTCTCCCTTGTACCATTACCCTCTTCTTCAATTTGTTCGTCCATTTGTCCGCGAACGACAATAAACGAAGGTTCAGCTGAAACTCCTAAGCATATGGTGGCTCTTCGAACCATATAAATTGCCCAAATTGTTTCCATAGACTATCGGATGGTCTTCAAACCATACAAACTGTCCCAAAAGTCAATTGTAGCCCATAAAAACAATTACAAAACTCTACACCAAGTGGTTCTTCAAACCATAATAAGTATTTGCATCTCATCCATCTATTAAGGCATAAAAGTTTCTGAAAATAAGATCCAACGTCTTGTAATTTCTCGAACCACAAAAACTGGACGAAATTTGGATTTGGTGTTAAGTATACTTGAAAAATGGGATCAAACGCTAACATCCTATCTTCAAGACCCAAAACATCTTCAAACATTCTTTCAATTTCAGCTTCTCCAAAGTCACCCCGATAATGATCATTCTTTTCAACGTAGATTGCTTTCGTATTCTCTCGGTCATCGTACACTAGGGAGACATGCAAATTAATAAATGAAAAACATGAATTATCGTAAATTTCTTCATCAAGATTGAGATTGTCATGTTTTGTATCATTAGTATGTGGAGTATCAATTTATTTTTCATAACAAAGGTCTTCGAGAGGAGGTGCGTCTTCCACTTTAGCACAATCATCGTCAAAAGGAGTTTCATCTTTGTTTGAAGCCGAATGTATCAATGAAGAAGGCGTCGATTGTCCCACATCTTCTACGTGTTGATGGTAATCTTCCAATAACTCATCGGATTCGAAAATTAATTTTTGACGATCATTTTTCCACATATACTTTGTTATTTCTTCATCAGCCTTTTGTTTCTACCTTTTTTGTTTTGTGAGTGATCCTCCATGATTTTAACAATTTGGTTATTTATTGACACTATTCCGCGATTAATTCCCACGGCTCTGATTGCACTTTCTTTTGTATATGCTAGGGATCGTACCTTGCACATGACCCAAACTCACATTGCAATAGTTGTTTCAACTCTCTCCACGTCAATCATTTGCTGAGAGTTTTTATGACCACATGTTCCCTAAGTCATCGTAATGCCTTTTCCTAATGTGAGTCATTGCAAGATGCACCTCATCTTCTTTAAACGTACCGTTAACCGGAAAACATCTTTCTGTCTCATAAATCTAGTCTTCGACATTTTCAACATTTTCTCAAAAAATTTGAGAAAATGCATTTTCAAATCAAGCACACCATAATTTCAATGTGACCTTTTTCTGAAATTAATAAAATATTGATTAAAGCTACAACAACAATGGTAAGGAGAAAGTAATGAGCACCTATAACAGTAAGATGGTATGAAGTCGGTAATGAGTAGGTCCTTATGATACCTTCTGTTCCCTTTTTAATTGTTCAGTTATATTTTATTTCTTTAATTACTCAGTCATTTGGGAAGCACAATTGGAACATAATACAAAAATCAACCCTGCAAATAACCTGAAAGCAACCCTATCGGCCTCTCAAAAATTAAATCAGGAATCAAACCTAATTTACAAAGTCTTCTTCCCGGTTGAAAAACAAAAGTCAGAATGTTGTCGTTTATCTGAAAGTGGTTCGTGACTATAAACTTAGGGTTTTAGTTGCATCTGCATTGTTACGACAATGCCCATAATCTAAGGTTCCAAACTACCTTCTTCCCTATCCTCAAACGAGTGTCGACTTTAATCTCTGTAACAATCGAAATACAAGAACGACGTTGACGGTCGCTAGGTTTAACAAAGGCTGGTCACAATCACAGAAGTGATCATAATCATGTGAATATCGCGAATTTGACTTTCCAAAAGTTGTAGATGACTCAAATTCAAATTTGATTCAGCAATAATCTCATAGTATACAATATTTTGCCAAGAACGAGTTTTGAAATTATTGTTATACCTTGTAGTAGAATTAGTTTAAATCTTGAACATAAAAGGACAAAAAATTATATTGAGATGAGAAGTGAAAAATCAAAGGAATGAGATAGAACCCTAACTGTTAGGGTGGATACAATGGGACGATAGAGAACTCTAACAAAAAAATTCAACTAAATCATTTAATATCCCACTCTTTATAACTAACTGTTCTATTTATACTACCGCATTATAATTGTCATTTTATTCTTGCCACTATATGTAACCCTAATATATTTTTCCCTTGTATCATTACACTCTTCTTCAATTCGTTCTTCCGCGAACGACAATTGACGAAGGTTTGACTGAAACTCCTAAGCATCTGGTTAGTAAAATCACAGAGGACCTTAATTGTTTATTTATTTTTTTCTGATGTTGATGTTGTGTTTCAGGAAAGTCGACCGTGATCACGATTTGTAAAGGAAGACTTAAAAATAACCTTTACATTATTAAACTTTCTAGTTATGCTTTACATTCCAAGAATTATTCTCATTTTTTATGGCATCGTTGTTTAGGACATCCATCAAAGCATGTGCTCAGAAAATTATTTCAATCGAAGTTTGAATTTTTAGATTGTGATGTATGTCATTTTGCTAAACAAGTAAGACTTCCGTTTCACAATTCAAATAGTTTATCTAAAGCTCCTTTTGAATTAATTCATTATGATGTTTGGGGTCCAGCACCTACTACATATAATAAATTTAAATATTATGTTTCATTTATCGATAATTTTTCAAGAACCACCTAAATTTTTTTTACTCCACGATAAATCAGAAGTATTTTCAAATTTTTTAGAGTTCGTTTCCTTTATTGAAAATCAATTTCAAGCTTCAATAAAATTATTTAGAATTGACAACGAGGCTGAATATGTCAATAAATTTTTTTCCTCTTTTCTCAAAACAAAAGGTATAATGCATCAAACCTCTTGTGTTCATGCCTGGCCCAAAATGGTACGACATAAAGAAAAAATCTTCATCTTCTTGAGGTTACTTGCTCTCTATTATTTCAATCTGACGTCCCAAAAGGATTTTGGTCTGATGCTTTTACTTACTACTACTCATCTCATTAATCATATTCTTAGTAGCGTTCTTAATAAATTGAGTCCTGTAGAAAAATTAAAAAACAAAAGAAGTGACCTTAATCATCTTTGTGTCTTTGGTTGTGTATGTTATGTGCATATAAACCATACTGATAAATTAATTCCTCAATCATTTAAAGCTATTTTTCTTGGTTATTCTACTAACCAAAAGGGATATAAATTTTATGATTTTATTTCTAAAAAACTCTATATTTCTCATAATGTCATCTTTAATGAAGATGAATTTTACTACAAAAATAAGGAGGATAATAGTGATGATCTCAATGAGTTTGGTTGGCAAGTTCATATATTGCCCATGGATATGAATTGTTCTTGCAGGAATATTCCTTCTGATAGCGATTCAAATACTGCTCCCGATAAAGAAGTAGAAAAATGGACACCATGTGATACCCCACAAGAAGAAAGTCACAATGATTCAGTCACACATAATGACTATGAAACTCAAAGTGACAATCCAAGAACTATTCTTGAGACACTAAGTACACCTTCAAGGGGAGAAGGTAACAATGGATCTATCTCCAAAGACATTTCAGAAACAACTACAAGGGATGATAATGTTCGAAGGTCCTCAAGGATTGTTCAACCATTGAATAAGCTTAAAGATGATCATCTTTATTCGGTAAAGTATTATATTCAAAAATATTTATCTTATGAAAATGTCTCTAATAAATATCATGTTTTTATCACATCTTTTATCAAATAGAGTCGAAAACATTTCAAGAAGCCAAGTCCAGTCCTACTTGGTGTGTTGCCATGAACAACGAATTAGAGGCTCTAGAAAAGAATAATACATGGACACTTGTCCCTCTTCCTAAAGGTAAAAAAGTGGTTGGTTGTAAATGAATATACAAAATTAAGTATGATAGCATAAGAAAAATTGAAAGATATAAAGCCCGACTTGTTGTTAAAGGAAACACCCAAACTTATGGATTAGACTATGAAGAAACCTTTGCACCCGTAGGAAAAATGAGTACTATAAAGATATTATTATCTATTTCTGCAAATTAAAATTGGGATTTACATCAAATAGATGTAAAAAATAATTTTCTTCAAGGTGATCTGCAAGAAGTATATATGTCTATCCCACAAGGCTATAAGGAAAATCTTAACTCAAAATCGGTTTGTAGGATGAATAAAGCTATTTACAGACTCAAACAATCTCTAAGGGAATGTCATGCTAAACTTAGTAGCGCCCTTGTTCATCTCAACTTTTGAAAAAGCTCTACTGATTCTTCTCTTTTTATTAAAACTACTGGAAACACTACTACTATTATACTTGTGTATGTGGATCAATACTATTACTATTGTACTTATGTATGTGGATGATATTATAGTAACAAGTAATAGCTCAAGTGATATCCTTAAGGTTAAAAAGTATCTGCAGTAGCAGTTTGACATTAAAGACTTTGACACTCTCAAGTATTTCCTTGAGATAGAAATTTCTAATTCTAAAAAAAGTTAGTTTCTTTCTCAAAGAAAATATGTCTTGGACTTATTAAAAGAAACTGGTAAGCTTGCTGCAAAATCAGCATAGACTCCCATTAAAACAACTGTTAAATTAAACACTGAAGAATGTACACATTTCATGATATTGGTATGTATCAAAGACTTGTAGGTAAACTTATCTACCTAACAGTTACTCGTCTTGATATAACCTTTGTAGTTAGCAATGTAAGGCAATTCATGCATGCTCCAAGAACTTCACACCTTTATGATGTTTACAGGATTCTACATTATCTTAAAACTACTACTAGAATAGGCATATGGATGAAGCGAAACAACCGCATGGACGTCATTGACTATACTGATGTTGATTGGGCGGGCAACTTTGATAGAAAGTCGACTACCGGTTTTGATACATTCGTTGGAGAAAATCTAGTGACATGAAGAAGTAAGAAGCAAAATATTGTTGCCCGTTCAAGCGCCGAAGTTGAATATTGTGTTATGGCAGCCACTACCGGAGAACTCATTTGGATTAAATATATTCTTAAAGACTTGTGAATTGAGCACAAAACCATAAAATGTATTGTGACAACAATGTTGCTAGATATATTGCATCAAATCCAGTATTTCATTAGCGCACCAAACACATTGAAGTTGATTGTCACTTTGTTCGTGAGAAGGTTCAATCTGGTGAGATTGTAACCACCTTTGTACCTAGCAAAGATCAACTTTTTGATATCTTCATGAAGGCTCTAGATAAAAGAAACTTTGATAGCATCATCGAAAAGTTAGAGTAATCAATCTCTTTACTCCTGACTTGAGGGGGAGTGTTAAAAATATTTAATATATGAAATTAACCTAAGAGTTTATATTTATTAGTCTTTGTATTATAAATAAGTTCAAGTTAAGGAGCTCATAGATAAGTTCAACAGTTAGGAAGCTCAAATGTTTGTGTCTAACGGTTAACTCTTAATTGCCTACTAATATTCTCTTATGTGTAAATACAATATGAACATCTTTTGCTACAATAATACAGTATTCTCTTTTCTCAACAAATTAAGTCTTAAAGATTACCCTTCATTCAAAATAAATCTAATTATATATATATATATATATATATATATATATATATATATATATATAATGATGCTTAATTTTTAAAGTGTCCGGATTGCCGGGTCGAGAGTTGTGGTTAATTTGAATATATATGTGAGAGTAAATGGATACTTGGGTTGGATTGTGAGTTGACCCGTCCATAAACTTAAAACGGTTAAAAATAAAATTAAAAATGTTATATGTATTTCAAACTTGCAACCTAATAAAAACAAGTATAACTCTTTAACCAACTAGACTAATAACACTTTATATTTTAAATTCAACACCAAATTTGATGAACACGAGACATTTTAATAATATAGGCTCAACTTTTTAACTAACTAATCTATTTATATATAATGATGCTTAATTTTTAAAGTGTCCGGATTGTCGGGTCGAGAGTTGTGGTTAATTTGGATATATATGTGAGAGTAAATGGATACTTAAATTTGATTGTGAGTTAACCCGCCTATAAATTTAAAACAGTTAAAAATAAAATAAAAAATGTTATATGTATGTTTCGAACTTGCAACATAACAAAACAAGTACAACTCTTTAATCAAGTGTGATTGGGATGTAGTTTGTCGAGGGAAAATATGTTGCTATCAATTGAAGTGGTTAAAATAATATGAATCAAATATTTGATTGATTTGGAAAAAATATGTGTTAAAATATGTGAGAAGATAAGTTATTTTATGAATAAAATGTGAAATGAACGTTCTATTTTTTATTTTAATATATTATTCGTAATTTATTAAGAATTTTAAACATTAAATACATATTATTATTTTTTAATAAATTTATTATATATATATTTTTATTTTTGTGTATCACACGAAATCTTAACGAAATCTTTATTAATAAGGTTGATTTATGGACCTAATGAAAAAAAAATCAATTTTACATTCATCATAAATACTCACCATATTTTATAGACTATTTCTCTATTTACATAATTTACTTCATATCTAACAGAAATTATACTTCCATTATTCTTATATTAGGTTAACACAATTTTGATTGTTATAATTCCACATTAATCATAGGTGTTTCAATAAAAAAAAAAGTATACATTTAGTCAAGATCTTAAATAATAAATTATCAAAAATGTCTTAAATTTTATTATTTACACGTTTGGCAAAAGAATTTACAATTTTTTCTATTGTTATAAAAGTTGAATCAATTTCATAACTAATCTTTTCAAATCAATCTTTAATTTTTATATAATTAGAATAAACCAATTTCTTAATTATATAATTAGAATATTAGAACCAATTAAAAGAATTAGATACATAATTAGGTCTATTTTGAGATCCTAGATTAGGAATATAAACGAGTCAAGCTGTTCTCGAGTACGGTCAAAGCTCAGCTCAAACTCAGCTTGACCAAACTCGAGTCGAGTAGTTCGATTATAAAATCGAGCTTGAGCGAACTCAAATTTTATATTTGTTGTCCGAGTAACTCGTTATATATAACAAAAAAAACATAATTTCTTTTTTTCGGCGCCCACTACTTCTATTTTCAAACCCACTATCTATCTCATCCTTCCATTTCCAAATACCAAATAGCTAAAGTATATCTCTTTCTTCCATTCCAGTTTTCTATTCCTTCCATTCTCATACAGTCAAACTAATCACTTTTTTTCTCTCTTTCCATTCTCATACAGTCAAACTAATTACTTTTTTTCTCTCTTCTCTTTTCATTCTCATACAGTCAAACTAATTACTTTTTTTCTCTCTTCTCTTTTCATTCTTGTATTCTTTCTCTATCAAAAGACCTTGAATCATCTATTTTTTTGAACGAAGTAACTTTTTTATTACCTTAATTATTTCATATTTCGAATCTTATAGAATTTAAAGTAACTTTTCTATTACCTTAATTATTTCATATTTCGAATCTTATAGAATTTGACTATGACCAGTGCATTATATTATCAAAATTGTAATATTTGTAAAGATTATTTAAAAAATTAGTTTTGTTATTTTATATATAGTTTATAAAATATATATTATATTATGATTGAGATATTATTTAGTGGTAAAATATAATTTTAATTAGTAAAATTTTATTTTCAAGCTATTAGGTTCAAATATAAATTTATATAATGTTACTTAAAACAAAAAGGTTGTTTTAAACAATTTATTTTAATGGATACCAAATGAAGGGGAAATTTGATGAAATAACCCTTGTAGGAGGGTTATTACCATATTTAACATAGCCTTACTAATTTTTTCATATATAACCTTTTGTCAGGGCAAAATGTCTCTTTTGCCCTTTAATTTTTTTTAAAAAAAATCATTTTCTTTTCCTTCTTTTCCCTTCTCCCCCGTTTTCCCTCCCTCTCTCTACACCGAAGATGACCGATCAGCCATCCTCTCCCCCGAACCCCGAAACATCGACGACGATTCAAACCCTTCCTCTCCCCTGAACCCCGACGAGCCCCCGACGACAAATAAGAGTCCCCGACGAGAAGCAGAACTCCAGAACGACGAATGTGAGTTTATCTTCCATGTTTTTCCCTTTTTGTATCGTTTATATTTCATGCATGCTGAAATGGACGAATGATTAGTGTTTATTGTTTATGTTTAGGTTTAGGTTTATTGGCTGACGAAATCGTTTTGGGTTTAAAATGCATCTGTCGAAGGCTGTTGCAGGTTGTCGCAGACAGGCGACAAATGCGCATTCGTCTGCGACAGGATCGGGGGCTCAACCTCGGAGTTCGTTGCTTCAGAGAAAACTCATCATCAACCTCCGTTCGTTCTACTTTTTTCCGTCGTCGGGGGCCGGATAGTCGTCGGGGGAGAGGAGAAGAAGAAGATGATGATGGTGGCTTCGTTCTGAGTTGTTTCGTTGATTCTTTCGGCTTCGTCGTCGGGGGAGAGGAGAAGAAGAAGAAGATGATGGTGGCTTTGTTCTGAGTTGGTTCGTTGGTTCTTTCGGCTTCGTCGTCGGGGGAGAGGAGAAGAAGAAGATGATGGATGGTGGCTTCAGCTTCGTTGTCGGGGAGAGGAGAAGAAGAAGATGGTTAAAGAGGAGAGAGAGGGAAAACAGAAAGAGAAAGAAAAAGTTATTTTTTAATTGAGGGGCAAAAGAGTATTTTCCCATGGGCAAAAGGTTATATTTAAAAAAATTATTTGGCCTATGTTAAATGTGGAAATAGTCCTATTAGGAGGGTTTTTTCGTCAAATTTCCCAAATGAATAGGTTCTGATCAGAAATAGCCTCAACCCAAAATTCATATATATATATAAAAAAAACATTCAAACAATAGATGTTCACAAAAAAAAAAGTCATAAGGATCATGACCAGGATTGTGAGCTTTAATTCACATTAAAAATATCTTAAGTTTAAGCGGTGGTATCAAAGATTCGAATTGCTATGTCTAAATAAAATAACAGTGTGCTTGTGAACAGATTGTAACGCATAAATTAGTAAGACAATTGTAAAACTTTAAGATTACTTGAAATAAGTCAACTTGATTTCCATTAAAAAAGATAAAAAGATCTTGTCCAAAAACTGGTTGTGTTCATGTTATAACAGTACAGCTGAGAGGGTGAAAAATAGTAAAACTTAATAATGATAAGCAGTAAATTAGTTCATTATTCTAATTTAGTTCTTTGCTGGAAAAAATCAAATATAAGTAGTACTTACTTCAATAATAATATTATTAGCCATTTTCTGCGCGATCATAAGCATTAGATTTATGTTTGGGAGCAAATGTAAAACCATCAGGAACCTTACCAAGTAACATCTCCGAGATCCTCACCTGCACATTACAAAAACGGATTCGTTTCAAAACTAAATTTCCATAAAAGCTTCAAAACCAAACACCACCCCCCTTCTTAAATACCCAAATCGAAATATGAAAGAACACTTACCCAGTCAGCGGCGGAATCAGAGGCCATGAGAGTCTCAAGATCATCACGACCAAAGTATGATGGTGGCCTCCAGTTAAGTTTTTGTGGTATGACATCCAAAAGTCCAACAGGTATATATCTGTGAGTATAACTAAGCCACTCCAGTAAAAAGTGTCTTGTTGTCTCCACTCCTGAAAATAACACATACATTCACCATCAAAACCAAGGTGGCTTCATTAACTATATAGAATTATAAAGTATTTTTTATTTTTTTTTTGCGAAAAGAGTTTGTTCCCTGAAAGAGGCTAGTATATAACCCAACACTTAATTGAGGACATTCTTAGTGGGAACCTTTAATTTATTAGGTAAGACCATTTCCACAACCTATGACTTTCTGTTTAGAAAACAGGCGCTCTATATACTGAGTTTCATTATGTTTTTAATATTGTTAAACACGAAAGACTTCATTAGTTCTATTAGGGTACACTTTACAATTATAATGTTTACTAATACTTCTTTTTTACTTTGAAACTATGTTTGTATTAAAATTAGTGACATTTTTAATAATATTTTTGATTTATTCATCAACATTTCTTTACATAATAAATTGGAAAAACAATGTAACAATATTTATAGTTGATTTTAAGTGAATAAATTTTGAGAAATGTGTAAATTAAATAGATGAAGAGTTAAGTTAGAAAATAATATAACAGAAAATGGTAAAATTTGAAAAGAGAAAATGATGGTAAAAGGGTATGTAAAGGGGCATGTACTAGCTTATATAGTATAAATTATGTTGGTATAAAATACTAATTACCAAACGACTAAGATAATATATGGTGGGACAATATGAATAAAACTTTCCTAAAATGTACAAGGACTTGATTGATCTTTTTTTAAATAAATAAATTAGATTTTTTAGGAGAAAACATGTTTGATAAAAGAGTGGATTATTTGAGTTATTATTTTAATATTTTAGTTGATGATTTGAATGATTTAAAGGAGTAATCGAAATTTCAAGCAACATAATTTCAGAAAATTAACACACGTGTCTATAAATCTGTAGAACATAATACCTTTAGTGTCGGACCCCCAATGTTGAAGCCCGAAACGAACATAACTTTTAAAAATATCGAGCCGTTCTGAAGAACTTATATCCCAGTGTCTTTGTTCCTTGATTTCAGTGAATATCCAAGGCTGTGGGAAAAAAAGTGCAGAACATCGATAACCATGTTACAAACGGTTTTCAATATTTGGGTAATAATAATAATAACTAGTGACAAATTCAAATACTACCTTAATCAAAGCTCCTCGAGCAATCATGCATGTAGAAAGCTCAGGGCAATCTGACTTGTGAATATTGTAGTCAACATATGAAAAAATATCACCATTACCAAGTACTTGCAAAGAATCGGGTGCCTTCCTTGTGCACGTATAGATATATTCCCAATCAGCTAGTTTGCTATAACGTTGCTGTCTTGATCTTCCATGAATTGTTAATGCACTAGCACCCCACTGTCCGATATCTGCAATTAGTGAGTCAATTCGATTTCTTCCCTCCAGATAACCTGTTCTCACCTACACAATAGGATAGGATAGATAAGACATCAAAATGTAATATAAGTGAAAATAATATAGTATAATTGAATCTGGACATAAGTGGATCCTTTGCTGAAACAAATGAAGGGCTTGTTTTATTTGAGGAATAATATCAAACAAGTTGATTATTTAAGTCAAGTGACCAAAATATCCATAGTTTAATCCAAATAGAAAAAAAAGTGAAGGGTTAATTGAGATGTTGGATTATTTTGGATATTAGAGATGGAAATATTCAAATAGTCTGGTTATTGAATCATAAAATATTTAAGAAACTGGTCAATTATTACCTTAACAACTATGGGTTTATCCACTATTGAAGAAGTTGTTTGTATAATGTTCTTCATCCTCATTGGTTTTGTAAGCAGAGATGAACCTGCACCCTTATCGACAACAATATCAATAGGGCAACCCATATTGATGTCAATAAAGTCCACTTCACATTCTTGATCTATAAGTTCAACTGTTCTAGCAACTGTGTCAGGATGTGAACCACATATCTGAACTCCAAATAAATCTTCAGAAGAATGACGTCTCAATAGAGCCCATTCTGAAGCCTGGCCCTGCTCATTATTTAATCACATATTATCATCATCAAACAGTAGAATTACCATAGCATTTAGAAAGGAAACATCATGAGGAATATGCACAAAACAAACATATCATGGAGGAGAAGCAGCCAAGCAAATCAAAGAAACTGAATCCCAACAACGTGTACAAGAGATTTAAGGTTGTGTTCATTTGACAAGGGTGCAGGATTTTATAACTATTATTTAAAATCATCAAATTATGTAGATTCAACTCAAACTAAGCTAAAAACATGGCTTATTTCAGTAAGCTATAAATGACTTTACTTGGTAATTTAATAAGAGTTGTCTAAAAGACATCTTTAACCCTTAAAAGTTAATCAAATTTCATTGTAAGGGTAAAATAGTCTTTATGTGTTTTCACAACATTAGTTCCACATTTTATCAAATCAACTTACATACCCAATACTTAAAACCTATATATTTTCATTTGAATTATTTAGTATTTATCATTCGTTACTTCAAATTTAATATTCAACACTTAATTTTCAGTTTTATGAAATGCACACTAAGCTTACTGTTGGAGAAGATAACACAAGTTTTATCAAGTAAGCCTACTTGATTGTCTATATGGCTTTCCATTGGTACTCCATAAGAACTCCCTCACATAATTTTCTTTTGATATTCATTGACTAGAGCCTAAAGTGCAAAGAAATAGTATTAGCAAGACATACAAACCTGCAATAGATTAGTGCACATCGCCATCTCTCCACATGTTACATCGGCACCTAACACCTTGCAAATCCTTCTGAAAGGAAGATTTCCAACAGTTGTTAGAGGCGCAAGGTACAGCTTGTCTCTAAAGTCGATGAGTTTCTTCTCACGTGGATGCAGTTTTAAGCAACTGTCTCTTTCAGCAGTAGTCCCCTCATCACTTTGTGGTTGGCACTTCTCAACGTCATTCATTGTGACATTTTCATCTATAGAATAAAGCTCTTTAGATTGCCAACAAAAAAGGAAATAGAATGAAACTGAGGCCTTGTTTGATGTAGGTTAAAGAAAAACAGGTTATTTGGAGTTACATCGGTATAACTATAAAATGAATAAATATACTTTTTTAGTAGAAGGTAATTTGTTTGATGATTTGAATGATGTGATTGATGAATAAATTGTTGATTAGATAATCCAAATAACCCACATTAAATCAATGCCTATATTATTTGAATTAGGATTCATAAAATATCAACAGATATCAGTAATATATATGTTACAAAAATATCCGAACCATTTTCATCTGAAGCTTTAACTTTCTTCACGGGTCTGAGTTCTCCTTCAACTGATTCATCATTCTCTTCGAGAGGTATATCAGCTGCAGAACCATTAGGTTTCCCTTTACTATCTTCTTCCGCATGTGGAAGCAATTTGCTTATTGAATTTTTGTTTCCCTGCAATCACCACCCATTCAAATTCTAAGAATAACACTTCAGTTAATCTTTTCTTTTTCTGAATATTCACATTCATCTGGCATAGAATTGCATTCAATCGTCTAGTTAGAAAACAGTAAATGTCAATAAAGTAACTTTTGCTCCTGCACATACCATAAGACCAAGCATTGTAAGTTGAGCATCAGCCTTAGGGAACTCCATCTTGTTTTTCCATAGAAGCCTTTGAACCTCTTTACTCAATGTATTCGTTTCAGACCTCTCCTTTTGCCTGACCTCATCAGCCGAAAAAACATATTTATGAGTACCCGAAAACCTACAACCCAATCCATAAGGACATGCCTTTTCATCAGCCAGGAAAGGACAATCTCCATCTATATCAGCTAGTTTCTGAGACTTAAATGCTTCAATATCATGGCTGTGGCGACAATTATCCTTATAAGGGCACAAATTAACATCTCCAGTTCTTGCCACCTCAGGACAAAGCTTTTTTGTAGATGCCTTTTCCTGATAATCATAGTACAGCATAGTTGAGATTAAACAAAAGAAATTACACTTAACTAGTATAAACTAACTATACATAACCAATTCGAGCTAAATGAGATATAATTAGTGTTTATCATGATAATGAGACGGAATATATAGAGAAATAAGGACCTGGTTGCGTTCTCTCTTAAGTTGCCTTTTGGATTTTTTCTCGATGATAATTTTTGAAGGGGCGGAAGGCTTAGTATCAAGATCATTGACGTTATCGGTATCGGTATCCTTGTTTCGAATAGGCGGAGGGCGAATGAAGTCTTTCTTAACTGGAGCAATGGCTTTTGCTACAAGCTCTTCTGGTGTCCGTTCAGGCATCGCTTGTGAAACAGTTTCGGTCTCAACGACGACGACGACTTCCTTATGAGAATCGTCCATCGGAGCTTAAGATTCGTTTATCAGCTGATACACACTACTTAACCGCCGACATGGACCTAGGGTTTTTAAGCGCTAGACAAGGATTGAAATGTATAGAGAGATAGAAAGAGAGAGGATATAATAACAAATAGGCATTGAACTTCTAAATAATATCAAATTATACCTAGAACTTGTAAACAAAATCAAATCAAGATTGGAAAAAACATTACTCAGACTAGTTTATTCAAAAAATAAATAAAATAATTCATATTTTTATTTTGAATTAAAGGAGAACTCAAAGTGCTTTCAAGTTATTTTTAGATTCAAATTAGCCATTTAAATTTTCATCACTAATCTAGATATATATATATATATAAATACATTGATACTTAATTTTTAAAGTGTTCGGATTGTTAGGTTGAGAATTGTGGTTAATTTGGATATATATGTGAGAATAAATGGATACTTTGGACAAATTGTGGGTTGACCCGCCCATAAACTTAAAACGGTTAAAAATAAAATTAAAAATGTTATAGGTATGGTTCAAACTTGCAACATAGTGGGTTGACCCGCCTTTAAACTTAAAATGTTTAAAAAATATATATAATGATGCTTAATTTTTAAAGTGTCCGGATTGTCAAGACGAGAGCTGTGGTTAATTTGAATATATATGTGAAAATAAATGAATATTTGGGTCGGATCGTAGGTTGACCCGCCCATAAATTTAAAACGGTTAAAAATAAAATTAAAAATGCTACAAGTATGGTTCAAACTTGCAATCTAACAAAATAAGTATAACTCTTTAACCAACTAGACTAATAACACTTTATATTTTAAATTCAACACCAAATTTGATGAACGCAAGACATTTTAATAATATAAGTTTAACTTTTTAACTAACTAATATATATATATATATATATAAGTCGAGAGTTGTGGTTAATTTGAATATATATGTGAGAGTAAATGAATACTTGGGTCGGATTGTGGGTTGATCCACCCATAAACTTAAAACGGTTAAAAATGTTGTAGGTATGGTTTAAACTTGCAACATAAGAAAACAAGTTCAACCCGTTAACCAACTAACCTAATAACGCTTTATATTTTAAATTCAACACTAAATTTAATGAACGCGGAACATTTTAATAATATAAGTTCAACTTTTTAACTAATTAATATGCCGAGTTGAGAACTGTGGTTAATTTGGATATACATGTGAGAGTAAATGGATACTTGGATCGGATTGTGGGTTGACCCACCCATAAATTTAAAACGGTTAAAAATAAAATTAAAAATGCTATAGGTATGGTTCGAATTTGCAACCTAGTGGGTTGACCCGCCCATAAACTTCAAACGGTTAAAAATAAAATTAAAAATGCTATAAGTATGATTCAAACTTTCAACATAACATAACAAGTACATTTACATTTTTCTTTTCATTCGTAATATGAGGAAGAAGAGGACTCTAAATGTAAAACTAATTGAGTTGAAGAATCAAACTGTATCAATTGTTTTAGAGATCGTTCTGCAATGTGAGAGTAAATGGATACTTGAGTTGGATTGTTGGTTGACCCACCCATAAACTTAAAACGGTTAAAAATAAAGTTAAAAATTCTATCGCATTTTCATAATATTTTTTCACGGTTTTTTATATTATTATTCGTGCAAACACGGGATAAATGCTAGTAACATTTAATATATTATCTAAGAAATAAATAAAATCATTGGTTTATTCTTTAATCAAGCTAATACAAGATTTAAAAAATATTTTTTTTTCATAAATAAAAATAATCATTATATTTTTTATAAAAAATATAATTCTCATTAAATTTAATTGAGGAATTATCTATGCACAATTAATGAGTAAGTAATACAAAGTAATATTTATAAAAATAAAATAAATAATTAATGATTAAATGTCAAATTGTATGTAAAATTAAAAAAGTAAAATTCTAAATAAAATATTCAAACATAACCTAATAGTTTAGCAAAACTAAAAAAACAAAATATAACGAGAAAAATAGTATATAACGAACTAATAAAACGATATGAAAAAGATCTTACTAAATAATTTAAGCGACGGTTAAATTATCCAAAGTTAATGAACGGAAAAAAATAAATAAAATAAAATAAAAAAGTAGATGGACACATACAATAAAAAAAAAAATCATGAACACAATCAAAAGAGGGTATGAAACAAACTAGATGTCTGAGTACTAAAAATTGGATAAAAGGGAGAAAACATGGCATTCTCCCCTACTTAAAAAAAACCTTTGACATTTTCTAAAATGTTTCCAAATGGCTACATATGAGTTTCCCTAAAGCCACTACTAAATCTTGATAAATAAAAGCCAAATAAATTTCACCAATAAACTAAAATTACTATTAATAAGTATACCATAAAATAGAAAACACAAAATATAAATTTCACATAAAACATTAAGACAGCTTTCAGACTATAAAGTTGGAACAATAATTTGTTATGAAGGTTGATACAACACTTCACATAAAAATGAAAATAAGAATCATAACAAAAGCATTCTTACCAATTTCAACAAACTAGTCATTCCTTACAAATCCGATAGAGGCAGCTGGTAAAATAGTTTTAAAAAAAACAGTAGAACCAAAGTAGAACAAACTTCATCACTTTCTACTGTGTTTAGACTCGAAATAGTTGTCAAAGAAACTCGTTCAAGCAATCCCACATCAATCCTACCGATATATGTTAACCGCATGTCCTGGTTACAACGAAAAATGCACGAAGATTAGATTCACAGTTCAAAAATAACAAATTTTTTTTGTTTCCCTGAAAGAATTTAGAGATTAATACCGTGTTTAGCCCAATAATCCTTCAGATCGACAGCCAAAGACAAGTCTTGTCCCTCAGCTGATAAGCGGCTAAGCAATCTGTTAAAAACACTTCTACTCATTTTCCTGCCCCCCACTCGGGCATGTCGCCTGTTAGGTCTTTGTGGTAAAGGATAAACTGACATGTGGGTCGTGCAACAAGCCGACTGCCAACCTCCATTCCCTCCTTTATAACACTGTCGAGGAATTCCAGTACAAGAGCAAACAGGAGAAGGCATGGTTGACTCGTCAAAACTGACCTCATGAATCAAACCTAGATCCTGACCGTCCAACTCAGCTTTCGAGTTCAAATCCTCCCCAACTTTCTTCACCTTCTTCGATGATGTTGACTTGGATAGAATTGTCTTTTCCTTATCCTCCTCCTCCTTCTTCGGATGTTTCGTAGCATTTCTGTAACTGACTTCTGACATGGGGTGTGCGCGTTTTGTTCCTCTAGGGTTTCCATTGCCCAATGTGCTTTCGTGGAAACGGAGGGCTGCCATTGCGCTGTCGCGTTCCCTTATGGCTGAATCGCGTGTGGCCACGGCTGAATCGCGCTGCTTGATGGCCTCGTTTCGCTCGTCTAAGGCTGAGTTCTTTTCCGAAATCGCTCGGTTTAGTTCTTCGATGGCAGAATCCTTCTCGGAAAGGATTTGCATGATCTTTTTGTTCATCACGAGAGCATTTTGCTCCTTCGCCTGAAACTGAGGCATCATATTCCATTGCTACATTGAATCCAGAAGACAAGTTAAAAACTACGCCATTAATATAACCATTTGGATCTGATCCGCATCCAGACGAGAAACAGTTAATAAATTTTGGAAAACATGACCACCCCCACAACCATGGCCCCCCCAACTTGCAACAAAGTGTTCTTAGGTAGTTTACCTTTTTTTGTCAAATTAGAAACATAACTTAGTCAAACACAAATTGAGAAACTTATTAATAGCTTCTCATCAGGATCTAGAAAGTGTTTCCAAATGGGCTCACTTATATAACATTAATTGCTCAAAAATGAAATTACCTGAACGTGCATCCCTTTGTAGTAGTCCATTCTATACATGCCATTCTCACGTTGTCCATTGTTGTCCATTTCTTAGAAACGTGATTTCAAATCAAGCAAAAGAATTACAAGAAACAACGCTTCAAAGCATTTACAGTATTATTATTCATGATACATCCTCCTTTCCAGCGATGAATACTCTTTTAAGTCAGAAAATACTCTCATATGTTGAAGACAGAAAACAAAACCATACAAATGTTACTCCATGCTGTCAAGCCTGTTACAAAGAAAAACACAATCACTAGATGCAAAACTGGCTTGATACATAACACATCTTATTATCACTTAATCTAAATGATCAAGTGTTTATTGGAATTAAGTTCCTTTGAAAACAGTTATTTAAAAGCCCTTAATTAGTTACATACATCTTAAATTAAGTTAAAAACCTGACTTAATTTGATAAGCTATGAATAACTTAACTGGATAATATAATAAAAGCGTCAAAAAAACAACTTAATTAAGCAATTTTTTTAGAGACTTAACAGCGCTTAAAATCCAGCATTCAACACTTAATTTTCATTTTGATAACCCTACCTAACTGTCTCATGTATCAAGCCATTGAGTACACGAGTATATGGGAGAGATAAATGAAGAAGTGACAAATGAAATAACCCATAATCAACTCTCTTTTCTTTGTTGCAACAAACAAATCGTTTTTGAAAAGATGACTATATATGGTTCAGGACATCAGTAGTAATAAAGTGAAATTCGATATGTCGAGTATTCTTCAAATCTCAACAATAAATGGCATCAATCTTTCGAGTGGTTCAATCTGAAACTTAGCACTTCAATAGTGATAATAGAATGAAGAAAATGCAAGAAAAATCCTAGGAATCCAGATTGTAGTTCCAAAATATTACAAACAGTGTCCTCAGATTCATATCCAACAATACAAGACACCTATTAGACTCTCATTACTTCTCACTTATAAAACTTAAACCTTCCTGTTTACATGAACATGCAGGCCATAATACAGTGAACAATAATCCCTGAATTTCAAACAATCCCATTCAAGTATCAATGATAAAACAATTACAAAAAAAGATTTCCAAACCTCAGTATCGAAAAATAAACCCCTAAACCTTGTGACAAATAAAGAATTATAATCACAGATCCAGATAAAAATGAACAGCGTGATAGACTCATAAAGGATTCGCAAACATACAAAAGGTACTAATTAGAATAATAAGCTATCTCTTTGAATGTCAGACAAGCTAGGGTTTCGAACTGGGTTGGTTGAAAGAGTCAAAATTTGAGGATCTATCAACATTACACGTTTAATAGAAAAGTTCGTACAGAACATTAAAGAAAACATAAGCATAAGAACATATTCAGCAAGTTCTTTAAAGCGATCGAAGAGGTGAGACATGAAAAATGGAAAATTTAATGAAAAAGTTTAAGAAGACTTACAGAAGTGAACGATTAGGTAGTTTGTGATGAGAGATTGTGAACTAGAACAGAGAGTGATCCATGAAGCGGCTATAGGTTAACGCGGCCATGGGCAGAGAGAGAAGAAGATGAAGAACAAGAACAAGAAAGAGGAGAGAGAATGAGAACTTAAGTTCTATTCTATCGTTTACAGCTGTTATAAATTGCCCTTGATTGTTATTTATTTTATTTTTTTATAACAAAATAATGAATATTCTATCTTACTCTTATTTTTTTATTTTATTTTTATTTCAAATATTCGATATTTTATATATTTTGCCGTCCATATTTATACCTACGAATCTAATATAAAAAATACTTTTTTTTTATATATATATTTATTTAGGACACTCCAATTTTAATAAATTGTTCTCATACAAATTTAGCCCACATAAATTATCTATTTTTTAAAAATTTAATCTTAATAGGAACACAAATGTGACTCTTAAGTGGTTTTAGCACAACCCAACAAATTTAATATGAAATGTGATTCCTCAATTTCCTAATTAATTTTAATTTAATTTAATATTTATTTTTTAATTAAAAAAATTATATTTATCTCCTTGTTTTATCATAACTATTTTCACATAAATTATCTTTTTTTTTTTTTAATTTAATCTTTAGGTAGACAAATGTGGCTATTAAATGAGCTTCTACACAATTCAAAACTTTTTTTTTTAGGTAATATGTAACATGTAACATGATTATTCAATTTCTTAATTATTTTTAATTTATTATTTATTTTTCTAATAAAAAAATATCATATTTATCTCATCATATAAATTTTTCTTTATTTATTTTTTTAAATTCATACTATAATTTTTAACTATAACCCAAATTTAGCATGATTGCAACCCCATTTACTAATTTGGTATCTTCACAAGCTTTGTAAGAGAGAACTTAGATTTTGGTTTGCCATACACCACCTAACATTCTTTAATATCTTTCTCATAATCCACGGTAATCTCTTACATTATGAAGAAAAATGATCAATCAACACCTTCGAATTCGATTCGATAATACTGTTCTCGACTCCCAAGTTAAAAAAAAGAAGGTAACAACCTCTAGAATGGCTCCCCTTTAACTTGAATTGTTTGAAATTGATCCACATTATTACAACCACCTCATATCAACCTTCCATTATGATCATAAACCACAAAAGCATCAAAAACTTCTCTTTTTGTGTTATCAATTGATGCATCACAATTAACTTTGATATAGTCATCAAGTGGTCAGGTCCATCTCTTATAAACTCTTAGGTGATGTTTGGTAGGCGGAATTGTTAGATTAGAATTGATATCCGAATTGGAATTGGATTTGAAATAAATCGGTTCCGGTCGGTTAACCGAATTTAACCAAGAACCGATAATTCAATTTTTTAAATTAAATAATAAATTATGAAATAATTTTTTTAAATTATTGTTTGCACTTTCCTATTATATTATTCTCAATCCTTTCTTATTTATATTATAATATATTATATTAGTGTTATAATATAATTTATTGATATATTTAAAAATATATTATAATATATTATTTTATTGTTACAATATAATATATTTTATAGTTATTTTGTTTAACTATTTTGATTTTGTAAACTTATAATTCTTTATAAAAATAATTTTACATATTTTAATGAAATTATTTTCGTTTGTCTTTAATTTATTTTTGTAAAATTTTATATAAATTATAGTGTTTTTAAAAAATAATTCTATAAAAATTATAATTTAAAATTTAAAAATAAAAATTATTTATAAATTATTAAATATTATTTATAAAATAACTAATACAAATTATAAAATATAAAAATATATAATTAAATTATTACCGGTTAAACCGTTAGAAAAATAGGTAAACCGAAACCGAATCGTTTAACTGGTAAAAAACCAGTAAACCGAAACCGTTAGAACTGGTTAGCCAATAAACCGTTAAAATAAAATCGGTTAACTATCGGTTCGGTTGGGTTACCGATTTTCCAGTTTTTTTGCACAGCCCTAAATACGTTTATACACATACACCATTTTTATTGATTTTCATAAAATCAATTGCTAACTCTATTTTTAAATAATTAATCTTTTATTAAATTAATTATTTTTAATTAATTTAAATAAGATTTTATAACAATCAAATCGTCATTTGTTTTACCAAAAATCCCCAAATTATTAAAATTTGAATAAAATTAATTATTTTTATATAATTGATTTCAATGCTGTCGGGTGTTATCAAAATTTTTTAAAATAATGTTTGGCACGCAAATCAATGTTAAAATCGTCGAATTATATTGTATGTGTCAAATATTACACTTAATAAGCTACGGGATTTCCAAGGGTTACAATGAGGAAGAATGTTAAAACAATTTCTTTATTTATATATCATTGAATATTCTAGATACTACTTGAGTTTATATACAATAAAAATAATAATATATAAATGAATTTACATAATTTATTTAAAAAACATAAATTTGTAATTAGATAGAGATATATTTAATATTTTTTATTCATTTCCATATATATCTCTTTAATGATATTTTTATACCATAAACATAAATTTCAAAATATTATACTAAGTAAAAATAACATATTTAATACTATAAAATACACTAAATTAATAACATAAATGAAAAAGTGACATATCTTCTCATTTTGGAAATATAATATTCTTAATATTTGATTATATATTTAATCTTTTTTATTACATATATTAATGGCTATCTAAATTGTGATGTCTATATTTTAATTATACTGAAATATTTAATCACAATAAATTTAGTCCATAAATTTAGTTAGGGACATAAAGAGTTTTACATCAATGATTTCTTTTTAAATTTTATTTGAAATGTCAAACCTAAATAATACACCCTTCGAAATACATATCTTAATATTATAAATTATATTTAAAATTTTAATTGAATATATTTTTTTTAATTCATATTTAACAATAATATTATCGTAATATAGAATCTTGGTGAACTTGGTGAATATTAGAATTTTATTTTATAAAAATAATTAAAATTCAATGACTTTTAGGTCACTAGTTTGAAAGAACCTGAATTTGCTTATCTTTTTACACACAAAGGTATTTCAAGTGTCTAGAATGGTTTCTAAGAGATAAGAGTTATGTGTTAGATTCTCACTTAAAACACCAATGAAAATGAATGTAATAATTATGGAGGTAATGGTAGTTTCTCACCTTCATTAAAACAAAAGATAATAATGTGAATAGAATAATATTGCACTAAAAGAAATCTGAAATATAATGAGAAAATACCATTAAAGTTTTAGATTATAAATTTTAAAAGTTAGACATATTTTTATTATAATTTATATAAAACAATCAAAATTTAGCTAAATTAATATATATATTTATATAGGTCAATAGCGAAACTTGTTAAAGGTTAAAAAATATTTTTAAAAACGTCAAATACAAATATAGTAAAATTTAATCAACAATATATTAGACTATATACCTAAAATTAGGCTTCCAAAATATCTTAAACCATAAACGCTTAATTTTTTGTCGTATTCTGTATAAATGTGAAACCCTTAAATATTTTGTCGTATTCAGTATGTGTAAAACTCTTGAATTTTTTTGTCGTATTATTTTTAAGTGTGAAATTAATATATTTTATTTAATTTATTAATAAATCACGAGTCTTTGCGATAAAGAAATAGTGTAGTGATAAGTTTGAACCCTTATTATTATTAAAAAAGGTTAATATTTTTATTGAATTATATATATATATATATATATATATATATATATATATATATATATATTAAAGTTTAAAGCAAGGTTATCAGTCCTTCAACATGTTCAACTTACTTGAAACCAAATATTATATGTAACAATATAATCAACTAAACTATTTGCAAAAATAAATAAATATAAAGTCTGAGGAGGGCTCTCTAAACATTTTAGATGATATTGTTCATATAAATATATTTATTTATATATTTTAATATATTTCAATAATAAATCAATGTTTTATTATTGTATTGTAATATAAATTTTAATTAGTTAGGTGAGTATATTTTTTAAAATTCTTATTAAAGATACTTAAATATTTGGATAGTTAGGTACATTTATTTATTCTCCAACAATATTTCTTATTAACGGAGAAATATTTTGTGTGGTTTTAATTCTAACATGAATTTGAAATTTTATATTACTCAAAAAAAATATTATATTTAATAACTCAAAATGTAAAAACTATGAAAAAAGTGATTGATTGATTATTTTTATAATATAAAAATAAAAACTCGTAAAATCTTTAGAAATACTAGCGTAATATAAAAAAACGTGAAAAAATATTACCATAAAATTTTTATGGCCGGGTCAACCCACAATCCGACTCAAGTATCCATTTACTTTCACATATATCCAAATTAACCACAGCTCTCGACCTGACAATCTGGACACTTTAAAAATTAAGCATCATTATATATATATATATATATATATATATTAGTTAGTTAAAAAGTTGAACTTATATTGTTAAAATGCAACGCGTTTATCAAATTTTGGGTTGAATTTAAAATATAAAGTGTTATTAGCCTAGTTGGTTAAAAGGTTGTACTTGTTTTGTTAGGTTGCAAGTTTGAACCATACCTATAGCATTTTTAATTTTATTTTTAACCGTTTTAAGTTTATGGGCGGGTCAACCCACAATCCGACCCAAATATCCATTTACTCTCACATATATCCAAATTAACCACAGCTCTCGACCCGGCAATCCGGACACTTTAAAAATTAAGCATCATTATATATATGTAGATTAGTTAGTTAAAAAGTTGAACTTTTATTGTTAAAATGTCACGCATTTATCAAATTTTGGGTTGAATTTAAAATATAAAGTGTTATTAGCCTAGTTAGTTAAAAGGTTGTACTTATTTTGTTAGGTTGTAAGTTCGAACCATACCTATAGCATTTTTAATTTTATTTTTAACCGTTTTAAGTTTATGGGCGGGTCAACCCACAATCCGACCCAAGTATCAATTTAGTCTCACATATATCCAAATTAACCACAACTCTCGACTCGGCAATCCGGACACTTTAAAAATTAAGCATCATTATATATATATACAGATTAGTTAGTTACAAAGTTGAACTTATATTGTTAAAATGTCACGCGTTTATCAAATTTCGGTTTAAATTTAAAATATAAAGTGTTATTAGCCTAGTTGGTTAAAATGTTGTACTTGTTTTGTTAAGTTGCAAGATTGAACCTACCTATAGCATTTTTAATTTTATTTTTAGTCGTTTTAAGTTTATGGGCGGGTCAACCCACAATCCGACCAAAGTATCCATTTACTCTCACATATATCCAAATTAACCATAACTCTCGACCCGACAATCCAGACACTTTAAAAATTAAGCATCATTGTATATATAGATTATGTGTACAAATTAATTTAAACTAAAATAATTTGATCTTTTTATAGACTTCTGATCTCCAAATAAATAATTTTATAAATTTTTAATTAGATGAAAAAAGAATTCGAAATGTTTGATTTACGTGCCTTCGACTTGGGAATTCCATTTATGTACTCAAATAGTTGAGACCACATTAAGTTTGGTTAACTTCACATTGTTCATCTTAAATCTTTTCAAATGTTTTATTTGATGTAATTTTTTTAATGTATGCATTAATTATCACCAAGTTATTACATCATTTTTAATTTTTTTTCAAATTATTTTCCTTATTTGTGAGTTTGAAATAATAAACTATTTCTAAAGATTTTATAAACACAAATTAAAATTAAAATTTAGAAAAGAGTTAGAAAACTTATTTTTACCACTTTATACCCATAATCATTTATTTTTTAACATTTATATATTACAATCTCATTATTAATAGTTAATTAATTATTATTTTTGGAAAAAATTAGGTGATTAATTCACATGGTCATCAATAGCTAGTTTTTACAAATTTTGTAAGATTTAATTTAAATTTTATTTAATGGACGAAACGTGGAATCTCTTCTTGATTTATTTTTATATTTTTGAATTGTAACAAAACATTATACCATTTTTGCATTCATATTCAAAGTACAAGCTCAAAATTAACATTTATATAAAATTAAAAATTTATTTTATCTGAACTCATACATATAATAATTTAGCATTAATCTAATAATATTTAAAAAAAAATTAGTATTAATCTAATAATATTTAAAGAGAACTGTCATTCATCTGTATTTTACAACTATAAACCATGTTTGCAAATTAACATAGAGGATTGATAAATATCTTAATAAATGAATCATTTTTCTAACATAACATGTATATTCTAAATGATATCTCCTTTATTGGCCTAGCAGCAACAAAGATGTGGATATCCCAACCTCTCTAAGAGGTCTTGGTTTCGAGCCCGTCAGACGGCAAATTCTGCGCCTAAGTGTATTTGCGGGCTATGTGTTTAACCTTCTTGTGCCCACATTTTTTTATATTCTAAATGATATAATACATATAAAAAATAAACAAAATTCTTGTAATTAAGAATAGCCTCGAAGTACTACACCAAAACTTTAGGAACGAGCATTTTTCGCCTCATGTGGCTCCCTAAACTTCTCATCCTCAATTATTTTATATCAAGCTTCAATTAATCTGCAAATCATTTTTCAAGTCTACACTCCTTTCAATCACAAGAAAATAGTAGGTAATAGTAGGTTGGTCAATCAACGTGTCTTCGTGAACGACACACTCACTTATATTTAAGAGTCTTATTTAGATTTAAAGTACCCTGAGAATACAAATTCAGACAATGATGTTATTATTAAGAAATAAAAATGTAATAATTTTGCACTTAAAACAAACATGAAATATAATAAAAAAAATAAAAGATTTTAAAGTTTGTAATATGATGTTATATGTCTATAATGGTTTTTATATAGAGATATCACAAGTTAGTGTGATTAAGATATACAAGGGTTTGATGTTGGCAAACATCATACACAAATATAGAGAAATCTTACTAACTTGTAATTAGTCTATATAATTCACCATAAACATGTACCTTATTATTGATACTTTCAACATATCCTAAACTTTGAAACATATATATATATGCTTTATCGTATTCTTTTCATGTTAATGAAAGAAGATAAATTAATTGACAAAAACAAGTTGACAAGATGAACAGTGAGAGACTCCTTGAATATATTTGTCGGGGATTGATCTTGGCTTCTGAATGTTGATTCTAGAAAATGAGAAAATTTTCCATTAACTTCTACTTCATACTGCAAAAAGACAATTTTAATAATTAATATACAATATTTCTTTCATTTTATGTACATCTACATATAACATTAATGGACATCAAAATATTGATTAAAAAAATAATAAAAAATGAAAATAATTCATAGAGAAAGGAATTATAGAAGATTTGAGTGAGTGGAGAAGAATGTTAAAATGACTTCTTTATTTATATATCTCTATGAAGTATTCTATAAAATATTTGAATTTACATACAATAAAATAATAAATTAACAATTAAATTATATTAATCTTGTTGTAATCATACTTGAATTTTAAAAATAAAATTTTTTATTTGTAATATAAAAATAGATTTGAGTAATTAAAAACATAAATTTGTGCTTGGATAAAGATATATTTAATATTTTGATTCATTTCCATATATATCTTATTGTAATCATACTTGGATTTTAGAAATAAATTTTATTTGTGTGTAATATAAAAAACAAATACTTAATTTATTAAAAAGAACATAAATTTGTGTTTAGATAGAAATATATTTAATATTTTTGATTTATTTTCATATATATCTCTTTAAAGATATTTTCATATAATAAACATAAATTTCAAAATATTATACTAAGTAAAATTAAAATATTTAATACTATAAAAACATACTAAATTAATTAAGATAAATGAAAAAGTGACATATCTTTTTTATTTTGGAATGAAATGTTCTTAGTATTTGATTATATATTTAATCATTTTATTACATTAATGCCTATCTAAATGGTGAATGTCATTTTGTATTTTAATTATACTTAAATATTTAATTAGAATAATTTAGTTTGGGACATAAGGGGTTTTAAATCAATTGTTTCTTTATAAGTTTATTTGAAATGTCAAACCTAAATAAATGTGAAACCCTTAAATTTTTTTTGTCGTATTCGGTATAGTGAAACTATTGGATTTCTTTGTTGTATTATGATTAAATGTGAAATTAGTATATTTAATTTAATTTAATAATAAATTGTGGGTGTTTGCAATAAGAAATGAGTGTAGTGATAAGTTTGAATCCTTGTTATCATTAAAAAAAATCAAAATTAATATTTTTTTTTTTGATTATATATACATATAATAATAATCATTTTTCAACACAACACATTGATCCATTTTGTGAGAGTAAACAGATGAGATGAGGTTGTTTGTTTGCATGTTGTTCATCTTTTAAACTTAAAATAGTTAATTATAAAATTATAAGATTAAAAATATTAAATATAGGTGTTGAACTCATCTGAAACCAAATATTATATGTGTAAAAATATAATCAACTAAATTATGACTAAATTATGTCCCAAAGTGAGGCTCTCTAAATAATTTAGTAGATACATATGAATATATTTATTTATATACTTTAATATATTTCAATAACAAATCAATGTTGTATTATTGTAATATAAATTTTAATTAGTTAGGTGAGTATATTGTTTGAAAATCTTATTAAAGATACTTAAATTTTTGGATAATTGTTTTTTTATATTCTACTTGCTTTTTTCCTTTTTATTCTGTTCTAGGGAATTCTAATGGCAACTTTCTATTCGTTTTAAATTCTTATTGAAGTCTCTCAATCCTAGTTTTGTATCAGTTAGAGTTTTAGGGACCGAATAATATATAAACTCGTGACATAACCCTAATATGTCATGATATTATCTTTATTCTAATCTCCTCAATAATATTCACTCTTTCTAGTGGATGTAGTCAAATTTTATCTTTATGAACCACGTTAAATTCGTAATTTTTTATTATTTAGGTCATCACTCGAATTTTTGTTATAACAAACTGGTATTAGAGCAATGTTAAATTCGATTGTTTGTTTTTCAAATTGAGATGATAATAGTAAGAATTAAGATTGACATGTTCATGGGTATAAACAATTTCATTTTATTATAGATTAAGATGCGGCTTTACTGAAACAACATGACTTATGGGGTCATTGAAGTTGTCGATAGGAGCATAAATAGTCGTTAAGATGATCATTCTTGAGGAATAATATGAAAAATCAAGATGCAGGCTCTACGTAAATAACAAGTCTTATGGGGTCGTTGAATATGTCAGAATGAGAATAAATAATTGTTGAGATGATCATTCTCGAGGAGCAGTATGACAGATTAAGATGCGGGCTCTACTAAAATAACAAGGCTTAAAGGGTCGCTGAAGTTGTCGATAGAAGTAGATATAACCGTTGATATAGTCATTTTTTAAAAGGAGCATGACAAATTAAGATGCGTGTTCTAATGAAATAACACAGTTTATAAGGTCATTAGAGTTGTAAGTAGGAGTATAAATAACTATTGAGATGGTAATTCTAGAGGAATATAATAAGAGATCATGATACGGGCTCTATTAAAACAAAATGATGTATGGGGGTCGTTGAAGTTGTCAGTAGATGTAGAAACAATAACAGAGATGGTCATTTTGGAGGAGAAGACACATTCAACAATTCTATTGTGTCTGGTAGATAATGACATCATCGAGGTCTCAAAAGTGAAGACTAATACATCTTGAACATCTTAGAGTATTCAAGTCAAATAGAAATTTGTTAAGTAGAATTGAATATTTTGATTAATAAAGAAGAAGTTAAGTTGTCGTGGAGACAACTCTTGATCTAGAAGAAATAGACAATATAACATTTGAGCCATTTTGCATTGACTAATGCATATGGATCATCTAGCATTGACTAATGCATTTGAGTCACCTAGCATTGACTAATGCACTTCAGAAATCTGAAGTTTTTTCCTTGAGAGCATCATTTTCATTACTAGTTATATATTTGTTAGGGTTTTTAGGGACCGAGTGTTCTATAAACTTGTGTCATAACTCTAGGCTATCAAGATATAATCTTTATTCTGATCTCCTAAATAATATTCTCTCTTTATGGTGGACGTAACCAAATTTTATCTTGGCAAATCACATTAAATTTGTGTATTTTTTATTGTTTGCATTATCTCTCGTATTTCCATTACAATAAACTAGCTACAAAGTGATGTTAAATTCAATTGTTTATTTTTCCGATTATATCAAAATAGTATTTCCATCATCTATCATTGAATAATGCATTTGGGATATATGAGCATTTGGGACATGTGACATTAAGTAATACATCTAGGTCATCTAGAAATTGATTAATGCATGTGTGTCATCTAACATTGACTAATGTAAATGTGTCATGTGATATTGACTGATATATATGTGTCATCTGATATTGATTAATGCATATGAGCCATGTATATATGTTAAGTTGTCTTAGGGTAACTCTAGATCAAAAGGAGAGGAGGTAAAACATATGAGCATTGAATAATGCATGTGGAGTATTTAAGAGAATTCAAATAAAGGTGAAGATTTGTTGAGTAGACTTGATTTGTTTATTATAAGGAAATAGAATATTGAACAAAAGAAAAATTATATATTTTTCTTTATAATCTTTATATAAGGAAATAAGATTAACACAAAAAAATATATGATCTTTTGTTATGTTTAGATAACTAAGAAAATATTGTGACCATATTTTGGAGACTTTTTGCCAAGATATTGGTGTTGACCTAGTTGAAGCTTATTTAAAGGTGTAGTCGGGTAGTTTAGAAAATTGAAGTCTTTGACTTGAGAGAATCGTTTACATTCCTAGTTATGTATCTATTAAGATTTTAGAGGACTGAGTGTTATATAAACTTGTGTCATAACCCTACTTTGTCATTATTTAACCTTTATTTTGATCTCCTCAATAATATTCTCCCTTTCTGATAGACGTAGCAAAATTTTATCTTGGTGAATCACGTTAAATCCGTGTCATTTTTATTGTTTACATCATCCCTCTTATTTCAGTATAACAAGTTCAATTAAGTAATACAAGTTTTTGTATAGATTTGATGCACGTGTAATTTAGTTAGTCTTTTATTTTCTTCATAATGTTAAGTTAGTTATTTTAAAATATATATATGTTTGAAAGATTATTTAAGGACTCGTTGATGAATAATATTATTTTGTGGGTTTTTATACCATTGTGATTTCATAATTGGTGTTATAAAAAAATCTTCCATACTTAAGTGAAGGGTATTAAGGAAAACAAGCGGTGTGTTTGATAGCGACACAATCTAAGAGATTTAAAGAGAAGAGACACTCAAATACGAGTATCAGTTTGTGAGTTTGAGTGAAACACGAGAGAAGTGAGACATGTGAGCTTTAGTTAGAAATAGGTGACGATAGTGTTCCACGAATTCCTCATTGTTGATGGTTGTCATTATGACCGTTGGAGTCAATTAATAGAAAGTTTGTTGAGATCCAAGGGTTTATGACACCTAATGGAGATGGGGTATCAAGATTTGGGCACCTTATCTTCAAAATGAAGGACCATAATGTAAATAATTACTTCTATCAGGCAATTGACAAACAAACAAACATTTGAGCAAATTTTCTATATTTTTTTATAGAAATACCTCAAAAATTGTTTGGGACTCATTGAAGTGAAAATATGGAGGTAATGAAAAAGTGAAAATATACCTTTTGAATTCTTTTGAAATAGGTATTTCAAGATTCTAGAATTGAAGATATCAGAGTCGATAAATGAGTATTTTGCTATGGTTACTGTTGTGAGTTGTGACTAACAAAATGCGAAGGAAATGGTAAGGAACTCCCTTTTTTTCCTTTGTCATAACCAACTAAATGATTCTCTTGATTTTTATCCATACGACTTTCCATGATTAAACTCCTTCACTTGATTTTTCAGTTGTTCATGTTGAAAATAAAATTAATTAATTGAAAATTATACGTTATTATCTTTGGTTTAATAGGTGTCTTAATTAGAATTATGGGTCTAGTTAATATTAGACGTTATTATCTTTTGTTTAATAGGGGTCTTAATTAGCATTAATTCTGAATGTTTAAGATTTTTTTGTCCTAGTATAAATAGAGTATCTGTATTTGCAGAAAGAAGATGAATTGAAATAAAATCTCTTCCCCTTTCTTTTTAATCTTATCTTGAGTTTGTGAGTGAATACGTCGATTGTCCACTAACATTTCCAATAAAGTGGTATCAGAGAAAGAATTTATTTGATGTTCTAATATCAGCGTCTTACGAAGGACAACTATAAGTTGGTTTATCCGAGTAAAGACGTTACTCGGTTCCCAAGGTGCGTGGGAAATCGTAAACAGTGGGATTGTCAAACCTGATGAGGATGCGAAGTTGACTTTGATTCAAGCGTTCAAGAATAATAAAAAGAAGGATCAACATGCCCTTTCTATCATCCATCAATGTCTGGATGATGCTGCTTTTGAGAAAGAAGTAAATGCCTCAATGTCGAAAGAGGCATAGGAAATTCTAAAAAATTCCCTCAAAGGAGTTGTCAAGGTAAAAAAAGGTGCGGCTTTAGATTTTGCAAGGAGAGTTTGAAGCTCTTCATCAGGAAGCATTGGAGTCTGTTTCAGACTATTTTATGTGGATCTTATCCATCATCAACTAGATAAAGCAAAATGGCGAAAGCATAGAAGACGTTCGAATAATCGAGAAAATTTTACGTTCTCTACATTAAAGATTTGATCATGTAGTGGTTGCAATCGAAGAGAACAGAGATTTGGAGAAATTCTCAATCGACATATTAAATAGATCGTTATAGGTGCATGAGGAACGAATGAACAAACACAAGAAGGAGCCTTTGGAGCAAGCCCTTCTAGTCAAGCATTCGTTTGGCGAAAATGGAAGAGTAGTTCATTGAGGATGTGTTCGATGTCGAGGTTATTCTCGTGGTGGCAGTCGAGGATGTGGTAGAAATGTAAATGTCGAGAGAGAAAATGATGAAAAGCCTCGAAGAAATCCAAGAGGTAGAGGAAGAGAAAGAGAACGTGAACGAGAACAAGGAAGTGACAGATACGAGAAAGGATACAAAAAGTCACGTGTTGAGTGTTATAATTGTCACAAATTGGATTATTATGCTCGTGAATGCTGGTATGCCGAAGATGGAAAATTAGAAGACAATCTAACATAAGAGAAATAAATAGAGAACTCGACATTGTTGTTGGCGCTAAATCAATAATTTGGAGGAGAAAGTCAATAATATCTTGATAACGGTGCGAGTAACCACATGTGTGGCGACAAGTCGAAATTCGATGAGATTGAGAAAAGGAAACCGGAAATATCACATTCAAAGATGCTTCGAACCAAATTGAAGGCAAAGGTACCATTTTGATTCGGTTGAAGGATGGTACACACAAATTTATTTTCGATGTGTATTATGTCCCTAAATTAAAAAGTAATATTTTGAGTTTGGGGAAACTCAAGGAAAGAGGCTACCAGATTTTAATGAAGGATCGTAATCTTTGGTTATGAGAAGAAAATGTTAACCTAATTGCAAAGGTGACGATGTCGAAGAATAATATACTTTCACTCCCTATTCAAATCGAATGGCCAAACTGCTTGCAATTATTCGTGACGGATCCAGCGTGGTGTTGGCACATGAGGATGGGACATCTAAATTTCGGTGGCCTAAAAATGATGTCCGAAAAGAAAATGGGGAAGGGGATGCCTTTAATCAAACATTCAAATCAACTTTGTGAAGCGTGTCTTCTAGGCAAACATGCTAGAGAAATTTTTCCGAAGGAAGCAATGTCAAGAACAACGAAGTCGCTCGAATTAATTCATGCCGATGTGTGTGGACCAATCAAATCATCGTCTTATGGTAAAAGTAATTATTTCTTGAAATAAAAATCTAAGAGTTTTGATACTTTCAAAACTTTGGTGGAGAAAGACTCTAGCTATATGATTTGGACGTTGAGAACTGATAGAGGTGGAGAATTTACTTCTAATGTTTTTAACCTTTTTTGTGAGAAAAAATAGCATTAGACATTTTCTCAGAATTCCAAGATCCCCACAACAAAATGGAGTGGTTGAAAGGAAGAATCAGTTTATCCTCAACATGGCTCAGAGCATTATGAAACATAAGAAAATGCCAAAAGAATTTTGGGCGGAAGTAGTGGCTTGTGAAGTGTATCTCCTAAATCGTTATCCGACCAAAAGTGTGAAATATGTAACACCAACTGAAGCTTGGAGCGGAAAGAAGCCAAATGTATCTCAACTAAGGATTTTTAGGAGTATTGTCTATAAACATGTGACAGAGCAAGAGAGAACCAAACTTGATGATAGAAGCGAGAAGATTGTGTTCATCGACTATGACGAAAAATCAAAAGGGTACAAGATCTACAATACTGTCAACGGAAAGATGGTTGTGAGTTGTGAGTCGTGATGTGAAGTTTGATGAAGATGCTTCTTGGAATTGGGAAGTTAATGAAGATTCATCAACGAATTCTTCCCATTCTTTATTGAGGACAAACAAGAGAAAAAACATGGCAGCCTGTAGTTCCTACGATGATAGCGAACACATCTTCTAGTGCATCTTCATCAAGGGGAATCCCTAATGAAGGATCACGAAGGATGAGAACTATCTAAGAACTTTATGAGAATATAAAGGTAATGAATGATGTCTCTATGTTCTGTCTTTTAGCCGAAACAACGCCTTTGAGTTTGAAGAGGCTAACAAGAAGAAGAAATGGAGACAAACCATTGAATAGGAGATTCGATCCATTGAAAGAAATGATACATGAGAAATCACTTCTCTTTCAGTGGGTCAGAAGTCCATTGGTGTCAAGTGGTTATTCGAAAAAGAATACCAAAGGTGTTATCGAAAAATATAAAGCGAGATTAGTCGTCAATGGGTATGCACTACGACAAAGAGATATATAGGTTTGTTAGAGAATGAAGCGACCACAATTTTTATCGACAACAAGTTACTTAAGCTCTAGCAAGGAATCATGTTTTTCATGATCGAAGTAAACACATCTCACATCGATATGCGATATCACTTCATTCGAGAGAGTATTACGAAAAAAGATATCAGACTTGAATATGTGAAATTTGTTGATCAAATTGCAGATATTTTTATAAAATCTCTTGAAGTGGAAATTTTTAGCAGAATGAGGAGTATGCTTAGAATCACGAAGAAGATTTAATTTTACAGGTAGTGTTGAAAATAAAATTAATTAATTGAAAATTAGACGTTTTTATCTTTTTGTTTAATATGTGTCTTAATTAGAATTAAAAATAAGTTAATATTATACGTTATTATCTTTTGTTTAATAGGGGTCTTAATAAGTATTAATTATGAACGTTTAAGAGTTTTTTTGTCTTAGTATAAATAGAGTATCTATGTTTATAGAGTATCTATGTTTGTAGAAAAAAATATATGAACTAAAATAACATTTTTTTCCCTTTCTTTTTAATCCTATCTTGAGTTTGTATTGAGTTTGTAAATGAATACGTCGATTGTCCACTAACATTTCTAATCATTCATCCATTTTCAACATGATTAAGCTGAAACACAAAAGAAGAGAATTTGATCGATCATAAGATTATTTTGGACGTGTCTTGCCCTAATCTGGTCAGAATAATTAAATGGAGAAATTCCCAGATGTTGTCCATCTCACCCAAGGTAAACGGTAATGTTTCAATAAAAAAGGGTATAAAATAAATACTTTCAAAAAATGAAGGACCAATCAACCTTTACGAATAAACACTACAAGTTTGAGTGTGGGCTTATAAAAAAAAATTGGGTGGGTATGAAATTGTTTTGAAAAAATTATGAATAAATTTGTAGATTAGGGTAGGGTTTTACTTATTTTTTAGAATTGAAAAAATAAAAATAAATTAGGTCATATCTTTTAAGTGTAAGAAAAATTCTGAGTTAGACCATCTTAACTAGATCCCCTCCATATTGAGGGGTAAATATTTTTAATAGTATTTTACAAGGTAGAGTAATTAACTACCCAATATATTAACTCAAATATATGTAGGAATTGTTAACACGGTCTTGTTTAAAATTAAATCGGTCATACTAACAATCAAATTTGAAATCTTTAAATTTTTAATAAGATCACGGTTACTCATGTTATTTTGCTTAGTTGAAAACTAATATTTGTATTAATAACCAAAATATAATATAAGATTGGTGTTATTTAGGTTAAAAGTTAGTTTAAATATTAGAATAATAACATAGAGTGAGAATTGTTGTAATGAATTGTGTCAGGAATCATGTAATAACAACACGTAAATAGATTTAAATCTAATAAAAGAGAAATTATATTTTATTATTATTATATATAAACGAAAATGTTTTTTTTATTGTTTTGGGGCCTGCTGTGCATTTCTGCCTTGGTCTATTAAAATAAAGGGTTTATGCCCACCCTAATATTGGACTTAAGCTTAAAAGTGGTCCAAACATTCAAGCCCAATATTCAATATGAACGGTGTTTCAAATTTTCTTTTCTAAAATAACCATCAAAGGGCTTAACATTTGCTTAAAATGTTCAAATATTCAATATAGATGAAGACAAATTAAATATAACATTTTTATACCTTAAGAAATCTTTGATAAGTTAAACAAATTAATAATATTATATATTTTGTCAATAAATGAATTTCAATAAACCTTCTATTTTCTTTTTGGCCAATGCCCCTCTTGATACCAAAATTCTATTGACAAACATACTTTCTTATTAGGGATGGGAGGTATCTTGGGCTCCCACTTATTTGGAATGAGAATTTTTTTTTTAAGGAATGGGTACAAAAATTGGGTTGGAAGTTAAAAATGAAAGAAATATTAATTAAAAGTGTGATTCCTGTAAACTCAAATGTGTGTAATTTTATTTATGAAATCACAATAATTCTAAACATATACATTGAATGGCTTGGAACGAGTAGGCTAAGCATAAAAAAAAGGTTTCAAGTTCAAAATTAAGCATTGTTGGCTAAAAAACAAGGAGATTTTTAACTCCCTTTATTTCTAAATTCTTTTTGGTACCAGTTTGACCTTATATCTTGATTCAAAGAAAATTCATTTGAATCACATATATATATATATATATATATATATATATATATATATATATATATATATATAATAACAATTAACTACGCATCACTGAGTCTTCGCAGCACATGGCACATCCGTTATTTGAGTGTAAACAGGTTAGGTTATTGGTTTGCGGGTTGACTGTCTTGAAAGTTGGAGTGGCTCGTTTAAAAAAAAATAAAAATTATAAAAATTGAATTTTTAATCAATAGTATATCTTATAAGTTAAGACTAATCATAACTATCATATTTTATGTATTGACCAACATGAAAAAATACTTTTGATATAAAAATATATATAACTATGTTTGAAAAAATTATTGAATTTATATTGGCTTCAAATTTCAACATTTAGACAATACTTTCCCTATTTAAATATATATATATATATATATATATATATATATATATATATATATATATATATATATATATTATAATTATAATAATGATAGGAGAAACAATAAGAATTATTGAGATTTTAGTGTACATAAGATATATTTTATGACAACTTAAGGTTTAAATCAACAAATTAGTTTTATCATGAATCTACTCAAAAAGAAATTTCACTAAAATAACTTGTATGACAATAATGGTTTTTAAAAGACCAAAGTTTATTAGTTCGATTCACAATTAAAACGCCTTAAATTTAATTGTATATATATTATGTTTACTAGTATCTTATATTTAAAAAAAAATGAATCTACTCAAAAAGAATCATAGAACATTTATCCTTTTTCATTTTACCAAGCATCATTAGAGATCTACGAGGATTTGATACTTCATTTACCTTGAACTTTAAATAATACACTAAAGTAGCTCAAATGATAAGAGTATTTTCACCTCGAATACCTTAGAGTGAAGGTAATAATCTGGACTCGTACATTAAAAAAAATTATCTATAATGTTTTAGTGTTTTTGTTCATTTCTTTGTTTTTATCAATTTTTTGTATGACATTTATCATTTTCTCAAAACAACTTATACGGAAAAAAAAACAAACATGTAACAGTATAATATTAAACCAAAATTATAATTAAATATATCATTAAATATTTGCAATCTCATATTTGTGTAATCACCCAAAAAGCTTAGGAATCCTATATAAATAGTCATATTCTAATTTCTTTTATCTATTTTTTCCATTTTAATTAAACCTAGTGTATAAATATCATTTAAAAAAACAAATTGACTGAGAAAAAAACATCAAATTGACGGGATCTTCGATGGCACATTCTATGGGTGTGGAAAATTTCAAACATCTAGATGCCCCCTTTGTTGGGTTATATGTTATAAATAAACAATTATATTATTTTAAATTTGATTTCTTTTTGTTAAAAAGGTGAAGATGACGTAAAAGATAATTAAAAGAAATGGAAAGACTATTATGATAAGATTTAAAATATTTATTTAAAAAAAATGAAGAGGCATATGAGTGAGTGGAATTGCATCAAAAGAATATACATTGCATTATATATTTTTTGGGAATCAGTTATGATTGATGACAAAGTGGAAATTAGGTCTTTGCTTATAGTGGGTCCATTATTTGAAAAAGTTCAAATAAATTGGATAAAACAATTTTAAATATAAAACTTATTTTATTTGGAACTTGGTTCACTTTGTTTAGATAATATTTTAAAATTTTAAAACATATTTTTATTAATCTATTAATTAAATTATGAAATCCCAACATAACCTTAAAAATTAATCAATAATAATTTAAGTTATAACATAAATTATAAGAAATCTACTCAATCAACATAAATATTTATAATAAATAGATAAAAAAAAACTCAACCACATAAATCATTTCTAGCCCCCGAGAAACTCATAAATCGGTGAATGTGAAAGTCGATAATGACTTCAATGTTTTGTAATCTATTTAACCTTTTGAATGTTTGAATACTTAGTTGTCTCTTACTATTCACAATATTTTTATATATAGGTCAAGAATGAAATTAGTATGCTAATTATATTTGCTATTTAGGTTGAGGATAAAACCTTTTGTACTTAATGTTGAATATAGGGTGCACATTGCACTATTTTGGAATCTAATTTTTACTTTTTTTAATCAAAAGTGTTATGAGATAATGAAAAATATTATCAAGAAAATTCAATATAGAATAATCTGAAAATTTATCAAAAAAATTATAAAAGATTATGATATTTGTATTTTTTGTTCTGGTCATTTTTAAAAGTAATTGTGATTGTAACGACATTTGTGATGTAATAAAGTTAAAAAATTGTTAAACTGAATCGCATTTAATTGCAATTTGGTATTTGTTATCAAGAGCATTCTATTATAAGTTTTTCAAATTTATTGACAAAATAACACATTTGTTATAATATTAGGTTAGATTGATTAAAAAATATGCATGAATGATGTCATTCTTCCTCCTTATTGGTTATACAAAATCGGTTCACGATCTTAATAGTTGAAAAATTATAGCTCATCTTCTTGGTAATGACAACATCACATATAAATATAAGTATAAATATAAATATAAATATAAATATAAATATAAATATAAATATAAATATAAATATAAATATAAATATAAATATAAATATAAATATAAATATAAATATAAATGTAAATGTAAATGTAAATATAAATATAAATATAAATATAAATATAAATATAAATATAAATATAAATATAAAGGTCAGAATTTTATTAGGGCTTGTTTGATTGTGGATTATTTGGAATCTAAGGTTTCACCTATCATCATTTTTAAAATATTATTAATTACTTTAATCATCAATTAAAATGTATTTTATTTTATAAAATTTCAAAATATTAAATAATAAGAATCTTCTATTCAATTTATCTAAATATATTTTTATACCAAAAAAATCATCAAAATAGCTTGAGAGAAGAAAAAGAGAAAAATAAATAATTATTAAACTAGCACAATCCCTTATTTATTTTTGTGGATAAAATTAATTTTTGAAAGTTGAGTGGTTGAAAATTTATAAATCTTAGCCACATGTTTTTGTCTAGTTTTTAACAACTAGAGTTTGTTTTTATAGGATATACTTTTGTTCTTTTCTGAATTATTGAAAAAAAATATTTATTTTATGTAAAATTGATTTATTTAAAATATTTGGATAGTATAATTGTAGGAAAAGAAATAAGATAACTAAATTATTCTTCATATTTAAAAATAAATAAGCATTTTCATTTATGAATTGAATGATGAGATTGAAAATAATTTTGAACACTCATCCCAAATTTCACATCACATAAGGTTTAAGAGTTCATATGATGCTATTAAAATATTATTATTTTTTTCTTGGAAATTTTGCTAATATTATTTGATGAGAAGAAGTTTTTATTTTTATTAACTAATTAAAATAGTTTATTTATTTTATTATAATTTTTTTTTGTTTTGCTTAAATGTCTCCTTACATAAAAAAATATTCTAAATAATAATATATATATATATATATATATATATATTGATATTTTAATTGATAATTATATATCTTTATAACATAAGTGACAAATTTAATAGAATAAATGGCAATTGATTTTATTATTTATGTTGCTTTTTACCCAATTATTTTTTTATTAAATAAATATTAATTTACTATATACTCTTTATTTAATTTTTAAAATTAATTAACCATTTTACCTATATAATTCACTATAACTGTTTTTAAAAAGGACATATAAAGATAGATTGAAAATTATGTTATTAAAATAAAAATATTAAAATGTGAAATAAATAAATAATTAAGATTTATTTAATTTAACAAAATCATATTATTCTTTTTTTGTAAGGACGAAAATAGTATTATTCTATAAATTTATTTTATTTAACAATCAAAATTTCAAAATATTAAATTAAAAATCTTAATTAGGTCATGAGAGGAACAAGTATCAAAGAATCACTCAACAAATCAGTTGGAAAATTAGGTCACAATCTTGGCATCTATCTCATAGTTTATCCAATATTCATATGGACTAAATTGGATATAAAATAATTATAGGAATAATGATTAATAAGTAGATGTCAATTTTGATCTAAACCAAGTAAATTCTAGCCAAATTAAAAACTGAACTATACAGTTTTTACCTGTTTTATCTATGGTTGTAATTGAAAAACATGTGATATTTACATTATATAGATATGTCATGCATTTATACCCAATACTACACTATTCCAAAAAGAAAAGTTTAAAAATCTCTTATGTACAACTAAATATATATATGTATATTTATAACTATTTATACTATAAATTATTTTAATTATATTAGTTTTAAGGAATCTCGAAACTTACATAATTACAAAGATGATAGTAAAAATAATAATTGTAAATTATAATTAAAATTATTTCCCATGACATTGGCCCTATGATGATTTGTCATGGCCTGTTTAGTTTCTATCAAAAATACTAATCAGCCCTTAAAGTTTTATTAGTATTGCAATTTACTCCTTTATTTTACAGTTGTTACAAAGTATATATATTTTTCATTTTAGTCATTGAGTAATAAGAATATAGTTTGTTAGTCGAATCAGTCTCATCTTAATTAGCCTTCTTGAATTCTCATTATTAATTTTGTTCTTAAACCAATTACATATATATTCCCTTCTTGGATTAATGCATTAAAAATTCATAATAATAAAATTATAATACTAATTTTTGTGATCTCCCACCTAAGGGTGTAAATGAGTCGAGCCGCTCGTGAGCTACTCTTGAGCAGCTCGGTTAAATCTCGATTCGAGTTCGGTCAAAATCGAATTCGAGCCGAGCTCGAGCCAGCTCGTTTAAGATTCGAGCCGAATTCGAGCTTAAATAAGACTCGTTTGATGGCTCGTCGAGCTTTTTCGAGCCTAATCATATATTTTTTTTTAATTATATTTTAATTTTTAATCAAAATTTGAAACACCCATAAGACTATTTATAGGCTTATTGTTTATGACACCGATACCAAAATTATTAGTACATAAAAGGTATGAGATTTTCAATATTTTGGTATATTAAGATATACTAGAATAATATTATAAATTAAAAAATATATATTATATAATACTTATAAGGAAATAAATATATTAATTTGTATTTTTTTAATATAAGAAATTAATATATAAATATATTTAAATTCGAGCTATCGAGCTTATCGAGCCGAACTCGAGCATATGGTTATATGATCGAGCCGAGTTCGAGCTTAATATTAAAAGCTCGATCGAGCTTGAGCTCAAGCCGAGCCAATAAAAAACGAGTCGAGCCGAACTCGAGTCAGGGCTAGTTCGAGTTCGGTTCGGCTCGTTTCGGCTCGTTTACACCCCTAGTCCCACATAGGAATTCAAAATAAATATAAATTCAAAGTGAGAATAAATTATAAATATCTTCATGAATGTTTTTGAGATTATATTATAGTGACTCAATAGTTTGTTCGATGTAATTATAGGATATTTCTCATAGATTTGGAGCGTTACAGTTGATATTAGAATCAACTCGGTGATATGAATAAATTATCACGAAAGAGCGCCTCTTAAATCATGGGTAATAAAGTGTAATGTGAATCACTTATAAAGTTTTTATTATGAGAGATTGGGACTACGAATTAATCGTGACAAGAACATTGCGTGAATAAGTTTGAGCGATTGTGATGTCCCACATTGAAAACTCACAGTAAATATAGATTCATTATAAGAACTAGGAAAATTTCCGTGCGATGCACACGGATAAAGATAAAAATAAAATAAATTTAAAAAATTATAATAATATTTATTCAATGTTTAAAAGTATTAAAATAAAAAATATAACGCTCTCATTTTACATTTTATTCACTTTGATAAATCAACTTATTTTTTCACAATTTTCATCACATATTTTTTCCCAATGAATCTCTCATTTCGTGACTTTACACTTTCACTTTGTCAATCAAATATTTGATTCATATTTTTAATAATTAGCACCGTGACCTCACACTATGGTCTATTATCCCTCGACAAATCACATATCAATCACATTTGTTTAAAGGTTGTACTTGTTTTGTTAGGTTGCAAGTTCGAAACCTACAAATAACATTTTTTAAATTTATTTTTAACCGTTTTAAGTTTATGGGCGGGTCAACCCACAATCCAACACAGGTATCCATTTACTCTCACATAAATATCCAAATTAACCACAGCTCTCGACCCGACAATCCGGACACTTTAAAAATTAAGCATCATTATATATATATATTAGTTAGTTAAAAATTTGAACTTTTATTGTTAAAATGTCTCGCGTTCATCAAATTTGGTGTTGAATCTTAAATAAAAAGTGTTGTTAGTCTAATTGGTTAAGGGGTTGTACTTGTTTTGTTATGTTGCAAGTTCGAAACCTACAAATAACAATTTTAAATTTATTTTTAACCGTTTTAAGTTTATGGGCGGGTCAACCCACAATTCGACCCAAGTATCCATTTACTCTCACATAAATATCCAAATTAACCACAGCTCTCGATCCGACAATCCGGACACTTTAAAAATTAAGCATCATTATATATATATAGATTAGTTAGTTAAAAATTTGAACTTTTATTGTTAAAATGTCTCGCGTTCATCAAATTTGGTGTTGAATCTTAAATAAAAGTGTTGTTAGTCTAGTTGGTTAAAAGGTTGTACTTGTTTTGTTGGGTTGCAAGTTCAAAACCTACAAATAACATTTTTAAATTTATTTTTAACCATTTTAAATTTATGGGCGGGTCAACCCACAATCTAACCCAAGTATCCATTTACTCTCACATAAATATCCAAATTAACCACAGCTATCGACCCGGCAATCCGGACACTTTAAAAATTAAGCATCATTATATATATATATATTAGTTAGTTAAAAATTTGAACTTTTATTGTTAAAATGTCTCGCGTTCATCAAATTTGGTGTTGAATCTTAAATAAAAAGTGTTGTTAGCTTAGTTGGTTAAGGGTTGTACTTGTTTTGTTATGTTGCAAGTTCGAAACCTACAAATAACATTTTTAAATTTATTTTTAACCGTTTTAAGTTTATGGGCGGGTCAACCCACAATCCGACCCAAGTATCCATTTACTCTCACATAAATATCCAAATTAACCACAGCTCTCGATCCGGCAATCCGGACACTTTAAAAATTAAGTATCATTATATATATATAGATTAGTTAGTTAAAAATTTGAACTTTTATTGTTAAAATGTCTCGCGTTCATCAAATTTGGTGTTGAATCTTAAATAAAAAGTGTTGTTAGCCTAGTTGGTTAAGGGTTGTACTTATTTTGTTAGGTTGCAAGTTTGAAACCTAAAATAACATTTTTAAATTTATTTTTAACCGTTTTAAGTTTATGGGCGGTTCAACCCACAATCCAACCCAAGTATCCATTTACTCTCACATAAATATCCAAATTAACCACAGCTCTCGACCCGGCAATCCGGACACTTTAAAAATTAAGCATCATTATATATATATATATAAATAAAGCTAATAAATTATAGATATCTTCTTGTGTACTTTTTGAACTTATCTGTTAATGTCCCAATTTGCTCGTAGATATTTATAATCTATTTATTCAAGAAAAACGATATATATAAATTTGTGATGAATAAAACTTAATGAAGAAGATGTTTGTCATATCTTTTATTTGGTCATGGTTATATTCTCATTTTGAATTCCTAATAAGTTCATTGTTTTATGTTGAAAATATGATGATTAAATATTTCTAACATTTTATCATAGTATTTGAATGTTTTAAGATAGAGTGAACTGATCCAATTCTAAAGGTCGGTATAATTGGGGTCTTAAGCAACTATAGCACATAATATTTTAATATACATATATTATTTATATGGTCAATAAAATAGTAAATTATGCATATACTTGTACACAAATATAAATCTCAAACTTTTATTTTTATTATATTTTTTAAATTTAAAAAACTAACATGAATTTCACAATCATAAATAAACTCTTAAACTTAATAACTTAATATATTAAATTGAATTTAATTATGATCATAACTTACTATATAATATATACTCATTTTTTTAATCCAAATTTAATCAACCATGTTCTTATAGCAGACATCAATTTTAAATATTTGTCAGATAGTAATTTTTTTTTCACTATTGATTTTAATATATGTTTTGTTTTCTTACATTTTTTCTTCTTTTGTTTAGTTATTTTTATAAAGTGATACTTTTCAAAATTAAAATTAAGCTTTATATGAAATATTTCTCAAAGAAAATCATAATAACATAACATTTATGGACCATCTTTCCAATTTTATATTAAGTGCTAATGCTACTTTTCAAAACAAAATTGTTTCTTTTTTTATTATTTGGATGTATTGGATTATGGGCAATATTTGTCTCTTACTAACTACCACCCATGAATTCTTGATTAAGGCATGGGGAAGGTTTCAATGGAGATTATTTTAATGAATTAACATTATTTTAAAATTTATTATGAGAAAGTAAAAGAGAATAGGATAATAAGAAAAACAAAAATAATAATAATAAAGTATGGTGAAAAGACTAAAAATTGACTATTAATTATAACTTATGACAATTATTTTCCTAACTCAAACAAATTTGGTTCAGTTTCTTCTCTAGATGTTCTAATATGCAATTATTTAGAAACAAAATTTCAATTTTAAATGTCTCACTTGAAAAAAAAAAATTAATTATAATTGTCCAATTGATGTATAGAACTATGGAAGATATAATTTAGGGTATATAATATGGGATTATGGAGTGCTTGAATACTTTTAATTTGAAAGGCCGAATTACCTTGAGACAATTACATAATAACTATTATATTTTTAAAATAAAGCAAATTGTTATTGAAAGAGAAATGGTAACGTCAATATTTATCAAATACAATAATAATAAATCAAAACAATAGCAAAAAAAAATATATTAATTAATTGTCAAATAATTAGGGAGGGCACATCTCTCATAATCATATATATATATATATATATATATATATAAAATTGAAATGTGAATTTTTTAACAATTGATTAAAACGACAAAAGACATATACCTCACTCTTATCGAGAGTTTGAATTTAAGAGCATAATAAATATTATTATAGTAATTAGTTATATATATATATATATATATATATATATATAATATTACCTTTTTTTCAATAAAAAAATATTATATATTTTTAATATAACATGAAATATTCAAATTAAAAAATATTATTACTATTATTACTATTTTTCTTAAAACTCCCCAAATTCAGAGTTTATAACCCGTTCATATATTTTTTTTTTTACATAAAACAATCCAAAACTTAGGAAAGATATGTAAATTCTGATATTAAGGGCTTGTTTGGTATTAGGTTATTTAAAAAATTAAGAGAGAAAAAAAATTAATAGTGAGGATTGATTTTCAGAAAATAATGATTTTTAATTTATTAATATAATAAATAAAATAAATAATAATAATTTAAAATAAATAATATTTTAATATTTTATTTAATAAATTGAATGATGTGATTAATTAGAACGGAGTGAAATATATTTAAAATAAATGATATCTTAATACTTTTGATTCTTTCAAACGCTTTTTCTCAACTTTTTTTAAATTTTTTTCTTTTCCGCTATTACATAGAAAAATGTTTATATATTATTCAATAACTTATTCTCTATTTGTTTATTTAAGTTTAATTCTCATTCACACTTTTGTAAGTTGAAGTGTGAAATTGGGTTAACTTCTAAAAAAAAAAAAAATCTATGATATTTTGTTTGGAAATACATAGTTAGATTATCAAGATTTAAATTGACAAATCTGTTTGATTCAATATGTATGCAATAATTTATTTGTTATTGTATTTGTATTTGTCACTTATTTGCAAAAACAAATTAGACGTGATTATTTTAATTAAACTAGTACGTGTTCTTATGTGATGGGTGCTAATTGGCCCAAACGAGTCTGTAGGATACCTCTAAATTCATTTGTATGAATGGTCATTATTTATCAAAATATTTAATAATATCCATTTATCTCTAAGCGACCCGTTTGATTTTTCAGTATTTTCAGATTTTTATAATTTTTTCAAAAATAACTTGTTTTATAAAAACAATCATTATTTGAGATTTTTTAAAAATAAATTACTAAATTAATAATTTATATATAAAATTTAAATTTAATAAAAATAAAGTAAAAATATTTTAATGTTTAATTTGATTAATTAAGTTATTTGATAATTAGATTAATAATAATATGAATTTTAAAAATAAAAACTCAAAAATAATCTGAATTGATTTATACATATCAAACAAGCTCTTGTTGTTCAAACAAAAGTTAAAGTAAAATAAATCAAACTAAGCAAAACAACCTAAGAACAGCAGTAGTGACAAATACATATAATTAAAAACTCATAATAACATGAGATTTCTACCGTCTTTTTACATTATAATCTATATAAAATGATAGTAAATAGTTTTAAAATAATAATAAAAAATATTAATATATAATGATCATACTATATTAAGATAATTAAAGTGAAAGAATGATTTTTAAGAATTAAAATTTATTCTCACTTAAACGATTTTAAATTAAAGTGAAAGTCATATTTTTGAAATGTAATGTTAATTTTTTTTATAAATTTTAATTAATTAAATATAGTAAAATAATGTTTAGTTATTATAAGATAATTTAATAAATCTCAACCAAACAAGATATTAACTATAAAAACAAAATGTCTTAATTGAATACCAAACTTCTATAATTTCAAAATTAACAGCTTTTGCGTTGAACGGCGGGCCATTCTTGCATGTGTGTGAGCCTCATATAATAATAGTTCTTTTGTATAAAAATATTAATTATTTAAAACTTTTTTGTTTACTATATTTGACTAAGATCGGATTTCAAGACAAAATCAAATTTGTTTTTTTTGTTCACTATATCTTGTTTGATATTGGTTATTTGAAATTTTATTTAATTAAAAAAAAAAGTCTTCTTATATAATGAAATAGTTAATATTTGAGTTTATAGAATGAGCTCTAAATTTGATTAAAATAAAGAAGTGATAGTGTGAGAGAATTTGAAAAATAAAATAACTTCTTATCACATCATTAGCTGAAAAAAAAAATAAAAAGAAAAAGAAAAAAGGAAAAATTAGTAGTTTAAATTAGATTGTGTAAACTAATAATTCCTTTTCAAATTTTCTATTTTAAATGAGACATTTTAAATTATCTCTCTCAATTTTTTTTTTAAATTTTAAATAATCTCTGTGTGTGAAAACAAACCTGAAAAATATATTTTATGATACAAATAATATTATAACAGGAACACAAACACCAATACATTAAAAATTGATTAAGCAAGAATTAATTATGTATAATAAATATTCCACAAAATCATTTGAGTTTCTTTAAAATATTTTATTTTTTTAATCAAAAATATTTACTTTTTATTTTTACATTAAATAAAAAAAGACAATTAAATAGATATTTTTAAATGATAAAATAGTTCTTTTTATAATTGTTTTTATTTTAATTGTTTCATATTGGAGACTTATGTGATGTTGTTGAATTGGTCTATGGAGTACACATATTTTGAAATTAAATATAATTAAAGATTTCTTATATATTAAATCATCTGTAGATTATAATATTAGGTTATACTTTTTGTTTGCTTGATTTAAAGTTGATTATATAATGAGAATATTATTAATATTAATATATTATAACATTGAAAATATTATTAATAGTAATATTTTAAAATGCTATAAAAATAAGTAAATGTATCTTACTATTAAGTTGATAATTTAAAAATTAAATATTTTGATTGAATAGATGATAATTGACTAGGTTAACTATTGTTGATATTTAGTTTGTAAGACCTTATTTTCTTTATTTGTTAAAAATAAAATATACTTAATTTTTTTGAATAAAAAATGATTACATTTTATTTTGTAACTTAGATTAAATTATTAATAAAAATCATTTTATTTATTTATTTATTACTTAAAAAATATTATTCTAATTCAATATTTTTTTATATCAAACAAAAAAAATACTTTTATTTTTTACTTTTTGACAATTTTTAAGAGGGACCGTAATTGTGATGTAATAATAATAAAAATACTAATTTCTAAATATTGCATGCCTCTAGGAAGAGAATTGAAACAATATTTTTGTCACAATTGAGAATAAGTTAGTTATTTGACAAAAACAAAATTTATTTATAAAGGGGGCTAATCTTCATTAAGAACGTCTTCACTTTTGTATAATTGATATGTTCTCATTATTTAAAATCTTGATAAAACGTTTAGCTAATAGAGTTTTATGCGTATTTTTTATATGGGGTACGTATAAGTTTAATATCACACTATTAGTCTTGTGGAGTAGGATTGAAAAGAACATCAATAATGGGGTTGAGAGACATCTCAAATTTAATAACGTTTTCCTTCTTAATTGGTGTTCGTGTTGTTCTAAAGTGATTAAAACAAATATAATTGGTCTTTTGTTCACCACACACGCCCAAGGACATGTGGTTGTGGACTTTGGAAATACATAAGACACACTTAAAGTGACTTTAAGAGGAGTCGGTGTTTAAAGATGGTAATGAAAAGTCAATCTACATTTTAACATAATTCATGATTCGATGATAATACTCGGCGAAGACATTTTCAAGCATGTGCACGTGATGTTTGACACCATAAAAGTTAATTTTAAACTAAATATTAGATTTTGAAGAAGACTGGTTAACAGGGAGGGGAGTAAATGTTTCTCATTGTCTTGCTGAATCAAATTTGGGACATAGACTTGAACGATGACATTTATGACACAATTATTTTGAATAATAAAGATTCTTTGAGTGTCAAACTTTGTTATGACTTAAGGAATATTAAGTCTGAAATTGTTTTCTTTGGCATAGAGTGTGGAGTGTCAATATACCATTTAAGATATAGTTCTTTTATTAGTTTGATGCCATTTGTGTTTAAAGTGTGAGGACAAGGGTCAGAGAGTTATTTGAGATTTTCATTAGTGTTTCTTAAGGATTGTTTCAGTTATGTCAAAGACAATTGAGTCTTCTAAGAGGGTTTGGTGTTTCTTTAGTTTTTATTTTCATTTTTTTAGTTAACTTTTTTATCCAATATTTTCATTCCTAAAATATATAATAGTTGGATAAGAGCCATTAACAATTACAACAATAAAAATATTACAATTTTGAACATAAAATGATTTGTTATTTTTTATACTAAAGAAATTAAATAAGTGGATATTTTATAAATGTATTTTCAGATAATAAAATAATACATGAATCTTCTAGTCAAATATAATTTCATGATTTTTTTTTTTATTAGACAGTCTAAGGAAGCTTCATATTTCATTTTCACATAGGGGTGTTTATGTAATTGTCGAATTTTCTTTTATGACTAGTATTTGTGATATCAACACGTGTTTGCACCCAATTTTATACTTTTCTTAAAAGCCAAATTAACCCAGATATATAGCATTAATTAATTTTTTCAAAAGAAATTTTAGGAATTATTTGTTAACCATATATATTTTATATTAAATATTTATAAAATATTATTATCTACGTAATTTATTAATTAAAATATTTTTATGTTATTTTTTATCATTCTACTTTAATAAGTTGTTTTGTAATTTTTTTTTTATCAAAATAGGGTAAAAACAATTTTATTTATTAATTTTAACTTTTAATTATTATATTTTTTCTTTTAATTTAATCTTTAATTTATTTGTTAAAATCTGTATGCATCGATTACAGAATTTATTTTATTTGTATTTGTCTTGCAATAAAATTGTCTAATTTATTATTTAAAATAATGTTAATTACAAATTTAAATCAGTTAAAATTTCATTTTATTTTTAGAATTTAAAATTTTATTTTAATTAATAGCATAAAATATTAATATCTTAAGTTAAATGTTAGTTTATTTTTAAATTGAATGTTGTTAATTATTAGCATTATCTTTTATATTTTAAGTTAAATGTTAGTAAATATTTATTTTTATATATTATTATAATAATAATAACATAATGATATAATTATTTATTTACTTAAGCTAATTAAAATACACTTCAACATATAAAATTAAAATTGTATATTACAATAATTTTTATATATAAATTTTTGACCAAGTCAGTATTTAATTTAAATTTTTGACCATTTAAAATAAGATTATTTTTCATCTTATTTATTTATACAGGGTCTATTACCTTCGTCTACAAATATAAACAAACCTAAACATGTGTCAGATTTTGTATAATTTGTTTTTAAGACACGGTCTAAGTTAAGTTATAATCCTATTGTGAATAGAATTTAAAAAGATAAATGTTGACTAGAGTAAAATATTGAAAATACATGTAATTCTAAGATTAATTTGTATATGAAGGCCTTTGTTCAGCTTTAGATTATTTAAATAATCCAAAAAAACAAAATTTTTATTATCTTAAAACTCAATCCCACTCAAATGTGATAGAAGCTTTATATAATTAATTATTTTAATTATTATTAAATTAAATATTTCGGTATGCTTTGAATAGAGAAGAGTGATAAACTTTTATTTTGGTTTGCCTTACATATTTTCGCACGAAACCAGGGACTGATATCAAATTTACCATTCGTCGGTCCTTTGTTGGAATTTCTAAATGGATTTTGTTATTAATTTTTGAAGGAAAAAAATGGAGCTAAAAGATTAAAAAACGTCAAGAAACAAATAGTAACGGGATGTTAGAGATAAACAAACACACTAACAAACAAACTCACAAATAAGAGCCTATGACTTAGATAAATAGACTCCTTAGTTTAGTTAGAAGAAGTTAGAGATAGGAGAGATATAAGAGAAGTCAAGAGAAATATGAATTTGACTTTGCCAAAAAATCCTCAGACTCTTTAAGAGAGCTTAGAGCTTCGAACTAGCTCGATGGAAAGCATCCTAAAGCATCTAGGAGCTTGTCTACCCCACTTGTAAGCATGAATTTTTACTAGATTGAAATTTGTTCGAAAGCTCTTGAGTTCATAATTGTCTAGTTTTTGTTAGGATTTGGATCCCAAAAATCTGACCGGCTTAAAACGATCTGTAAAAACGCAAAAAAACAAACACAAGAAGACACAAATTTATAATGGTTCACTCAAATAAGATACATATATTTCAGCCACCATCATATTTCACTATGAAGAAAAAAGAAATATATAATTTTTGCCTCACATTTTATCTTTCTAGAATTCTGTCTTAACTAATGTAAATCTTTAATAATAACATATTTATAGGGTAAACATTAAAATAATAAAACTTAAATAACTTTTGGTCAGACCCAAATCCAAACCCAAACCCAAATACAAATTTAATAAATTATAATTAACTATTGTAAAGTTTATTATAAGTGACAATCTCCCTTTGAAGACTAACTTCATCATATCTCGATCGGTAGTCATTCGATGTCTTAACGAAGAAGACCAAATGAAGTTGCACACAACTTCAGTTTCTTGTTTGTCATAGTTTTTGTTAGCATATCAGCTAGATTCTCACTCTCGAGAATCTTCTCAAGAGCTAACACTCCATCTTCTAAAGCTGATCGAATGAAATGATAACGAACATTTATATGCTTCGTCTTGCCATGATAAACAAAATTCTTTGTTAAATGAATGACATTCCGACTTTCGCATCGCAACATACTTTCCTCATAGTCTTGACCCAATTCTTGAAAAAATGGTTGCAAATCATCTCCTTAGCAACCTCTATCATAGCTAGGGATCACAATGTGTACCCGTATGTCCGATACCCGTGGGTACTTGATAGTCGAGTTTGAGTATTTTAAATCAGGTTCGGGGTCGGGGTCGGGCATGGGGAGGGGGAAAAGGTACCCAGTCGAGTATAGGATCGGGGATGGGGAGTGTGTGAAACCCAAACCCAATACCCGATTATATTAATATTAAAATTAATTCCTTTTTATTAAAGTTTAATGTGTGACTTTTTCAAATGTTTCATCATTATAAATACAATATTTAATTTGATTTTATTCACACTCCACTCTAAACATTGTCATCAATACACTACACTCCAACTTTAAATTTTTTATATTCCTCAAAAATTATTTCTCTATATAAATCTTCAACTCAAACTTTTATTTAATAACAAATTATTATTTATCCCTCATTATTCTTCATATTTAATCTCTATTTCTTTAATTTTCATTCTATTTATTCTCTACACTAATTTATCTTCAAGATTTAAAAAAAAAAATATATAGGTAGGCAAGTAATTTTTTATTTATATTTTAAATATTTCGATATTACTATTAATAAGTATATAGGTAGGCAAGTAATTTTTTATTTATATTTTAAATATTTCGATATTACTATTTTAAAATTATTTATAAAGGTTGTGTTTTTTTCTTCAATATTTATAATCTTATAAGTTGTTTAATCGGGTAATGAGGTACCCGATAAATCGGGGATGGGGATATGAGTAGTGATACCTTTTGGGTTCGGGTTCGGGGAAGGGTACTTCACTACCCGTCGGGTAGGGTACCCGTTGCCATCCCTAATCACAACAACATACTCTTCCTGATAACTAGAAAGAGAAACAATCTTCTACAGTTTTTAAAACCAACTGATTGTAGTACCTCTGTTAGGATCTAGGTCGCGGCTAGAGGACCGGGGTTGGGCCGGTTAACGCGTCTCACTCAAAGGGTGGTGATTAATCCGGTTAGAGATTAACACTGGGTTTTAATACTACACAAACTGTCACAAACCCTTGAACTAGGTTCAAGCGCGGAAGATGTTTGTTTCAGGTTGAAGCAGCACACTCACAGGATAGGCAGAACCGGTTTTGAATAGAACAGGTTTGGAAATTGATGGGTCGGTTTTTGTAACCTAGTGATTCGGTTTGGATAGAGTCAAGTAGGTTAGAGCGGTGTAGGTAAGTTAGTACAGGTCAGTTAGAAAGTAGAACCAGCAGAAAGTAAGTAACAAGACAGATTTTATGGATGTTCGGAGATAAAACTCCTACGTCACCCCTTCTTCTCGAAACCGCGAGAAGGATATTCACTAAGGAATACAAATACAATCCGATCGAAACTTATTTCCTGCTCGATAACACTCGTACAATTTACACCGAAATTATAAATACACACTTTAACTTTGCACTTAATCTCTTCTAGAGATAGAACACAATCTTATCACTTGTAAATTAAAATGCTCGCTATATCGCTTGTGTCTCTCCTGTATCTCACTTGTCCCGCATTTACTCCTCTTCAGCTGCTCCTTTTATAGGTGAAATATGCCAACGGTCATATTTCACTTCCTTGAATCTGATTGGCTGAGCAGAGGTTCAGTGATTCAGACCTGGTGGTCAATTATTCAGACCTGGCGGTCAATTTCACAGACTTGGCAGTCTGTTCTTCCGGTGTGTAAGACAAACCTGCTAGGTTTGTCTTTTACTTAATGTGGTAACTGTTGGTTAGACAGTTGTCTGTACTTGAAAGATTTCCTTTCTGATTTATCCCGAAGTGGAAAGATCTTGTAGGACTGTCTTCTGTAGCCTGCAGACTTTCCTCAGACTTGTATGAATATGGAAGTGTTTAGTCTGTTCCTTTGGTATCATTCTCAACAGATACTCGAAGTATCTTCTTGTGCTTGGTCGGTCATTTGACTTAACCGGATGGCTTCCGGTGTAATTGACTTAACCGGACAGCTTCCGGTGTGATTAGTTTAACCGGACAGCTTCCAGTTATTCCTTTGCCTTCTAGTTGATCGGCTGTCTGATGTTTCCGGTTCTTAGCTCTGGCCGATCCTTTCTTTGTGCGGTCATGTTTCGAATTTTCCTGGTCGGTTTAATAGCTTGACCGGTTAATCTTCTTAACCGGTTCATTTGTTTGTACGGTCCGGTTCCTTGTTCCTGCATGAAAGGTTTATATGTTAAGTTCTGTGAGCCGGTCTAATTTTATCTAACAACCTCTTATAGTATAGATGTGTCCTATTGTGCTCTTTCTACTATAAACATCACCACTATTGTCAACATCAACATATCATTTGAAACTCATATTAGACTTTCGAAAACACAAAGCGAGACCCATACTTCCTCTTAAGTATCGTAATATCCACTTTACTAATTCTCAATGTTGTCTACCCGGGTTGCTCATGAATCTGCTAACAACTCCTATTATATGTGTTATGTCTAGTCGTGTGCAAACCATCTCATACATAATACAACCAATGGTAGAAACATACAAAATTGTGTCCATGTAATTTTTTTCATCATCTATTGAAGGAGATTGATCTTTAGATAGTTTGAAGTGACTAGCTAAGGGGGTAGTAACTAGTTTTACATCGTACAAATTGAATATACTAAGAACTTTATTCACATATTCTTCTTGTGAAAATTTGAGAACTTCTTTATCCTAAGGATTTGTTTTTCAGCACTCAATTCCTTCATTACAAAATTTTTAGACAACTCTTTTCTTTAGCTTGTTCATCTCATACAAGTTTGCTCCAACAATCAATATGTCATCAATGTAGAAGAGCGGAATAATGTACGATTTATCAAATCTCTTGATATAGCAACAATGATCAGCTTCACACCTCAAAAAATTGTTACTTTTTATGAAGCTATTGAACTTCTTATACCATTGCCTTGAAGCATATTTCAAATCATATAGACTCTTCTGAAGCTTACACACAAACTTATATTTTCCTTTGATTTTAAATCTTTGTGGTTGTCACATGTAAATCTTTTTATCTAAATTACCATGAAGAAAAATAGTTTTGACATCCATTTGTTAAGATGAATGTCTTTTTTCACAACCAAATTCAAAATAGTTCTAAGTGTCATCAATTTGACCACTAGAGAAAAAATTTCATTGTAGTCAATACCTTCCTTCTATTGAAATCCTTTAACAACCAACCTTGTCTTGTAACTCATGGTTTTGTCATGTCCTTTTTTTAATATTGGAGATCAATTTGTTGTGAAGTGCTTTCTTTCCCTTTGGTAGCTTAATGAACTCCTAAGTCTGATTCGACGTTAAAGAGTCTATCTCATCTTTCATTGTAGACTCCCACTTAATTGATTCATCAGATGTATTGCTTCCTCGTAGCATTCATGTTCGTCTTTATTTATCAACAAGATATAGTTTAGAGGTGGAGACCACCTCTCGACTAGTTTGATCATCTTCTTCGTTGCTCTAGAGAATTTTCGACATGCTCTATAGGTCTTTCGACATGCTTTATAGGTCGAATTAGACGCTCTAACTAGTGCGAATATGTTTTAAATCTATTAAGAAACTCGTTTATGGTCTTAAAAATCAATATAATCCAGTTTAACAAGTAATTTGAATTTGAAAAAATATTTGAATTTGGCAAAATAAATGGTTTAAATATTTCAAGATTGTTTAAAGTGAACTAAAATTGTGCCAATATAAAAAAGGCAAAAACATTTCAAAATATAATTTTTTATTAAACATAAAATTATTATATATTTTTTAAAGATATTTTAAGATTGTTTAAAGTGAACTAAAATTATGCCAATATAAAAGGCAAAAATGACATACCAAACAAAATCCTTTTAAGAGAAAAGTGAGAAATTTCCTTCCACTTTCCTTTTCAAAAAAATAGTCATTCAATACGTAATTAAGGTAACGTTTGTTTCACATTAAAAATTTTATTTTATACTTTTGACATATTTATTAAAAACAAATAAGAAAACAAATAAATTGAAGCTAACGTTAAAATGGTCCCACACGGTCCATCCACGCGGCAACTCGAAACTGATTTGCCATCCCGTGAAGGGAATCATCCAGACTAGGACCCATATCTTTTCTAGGCCTCGTTTTGTTTCTTGTAATTTAGTAAGAATTTTTTTTTTTTAATCTTTTATATGTAAAATGTAATAAAATTGAAATAAGATAATTAAAATGTTTTGTTTTTTTAATTCATTAATATATACTCAAAACAATTAACTTACAAAATACAAATAATTAACTATTATTTACAATTGTTTTTAATCAAAAAACTTGAAATTATTATTTTTTATAATTAATTAAAGTAAAATATAAAATAAATTTATTAACTATATTTACAATTTATTATTTTTAAACAGAAAGATGTATTTATGTTTAAAATATATTATTTATTATATTTGTTTTATTATAATTTTCAAAATCTTTATTTTATTTTATTAGAGAAATAAAAGTAATTATTATATATTTTTATTATGTTTATAATTTTTTTATTTTAGTTATTTAAAAAAAGAAATACAAAATTTTAATTAAATATTAATTTCCCAAAATAAATATTTTAAATTATTTGAGTTTGTTTTAGGATAATATTTTGAGATCAAATTATTAAAGTATATAAAATAAATAAATTATAATTTAATATTTTAATTAATAAATAAAATAATTTGTATGTGATATAAGTTGATTATGTGGTGATATAGTTGATTGGCACAAGTATTCCATAAAAATGAGAAAAATAAATTAAATTATACATTTTATTTGCGAGAGGCTCGTTTACAATGAATCAGCAGGTATTATTTTAATAAAATTTTAATTTATTCAACAATTAAGGTTAATAAATATATATAAATTAAGCTAACTCAGTCAAACTAGCTTTTGTTATATTTTTGACTAGCAGTCTTAACAATATTTTTTTTTATCTTTTATATGTAAGAAGTAATAAAAATTAAATAAGATAATTAAAAATGTTTTGTTTTTTTAAATTCATTAATATATAATCAAAACAATTAACTTACAAAATATAAATTATTAACTAGTTTTTACAAAAGTTTTTATTTTAATAAAAAAAATTGAGATTATTAATTTTTATAATTAATTAAATTAAAATATAAAACAAAATTATAAATATACTTACAATTTATCACTTCTAAACAGAAAGATGTATTTATGTTTAAAATATATTATTTATTATATTTGTTTTATTATAATTTTTAAAATCCTTATTTTATGAGAGAAATAAAAGTAATTATTATATATATTTATTATGTATATTTTTATTTTAGTTATTTAAAAAAAATATATAAATTTTTAATTAAATATAAATTTCCTATTCTAAATTATTTGAGTTTGTTTTAGTATTATTTATAAAAATATTTTGAGATTAAATTATTAATGTATATAAAATAAATAAATTATAATTTAATATTTTAATTAATAAATAAAATAATTTATTATTATTACACGTGGTGATATAGTTGATTGGCACAAGCACTGTATTCCATTAAGATGAGAAAAAAAAAATTAAATTATACATTTTATTTGGTATTATTTTAATAAAATTTTAATTTATTCAAAAATTAAAAACAATTAAAGTTAATAAATATATATTAATTAAGATAACTCAGTCAAAGTTATATTTTTGACTAGCAGTCTTATTTATCACATTTAAAAAATTAAAAAATAGGATAAGCAATTTTGACTTTTCTTGACCACAATTTTCAAAACCTTATCAAACCATCTCAAAAGAAGGGAAGAAATAACGATGTTTCCTTTTCCGTTAAGTGTAACGGTTGTTAACGGCCCATAAATTAAAATGAATTTGAAGATGGGCCCAGCCCAAATTACCCCTACCACTCACAATATTTCCTATATAAAGGCGGTTCTTCATGAACGAAAATCTCGCTCATTCTCACCTTCTTCTTCCCCGCAATTCTCTGAAACTAGAAATATAAACCCTAGCTGTTTCTGCTTCTTTTTAGCCGATTTTCGTTTTTATAATAATTTCTTTGTATTCTGTGATCTTTGTATGCTGAGGTTCTCATTCGGTAGTTGAATTCCGGTTTGTTATCTCTTTACCATTTCACATTTTTCTAGATTCATCCTATATATTATCTTCTTCTGATCGATCTGGTGATATACACCGTTCGTGTGTGTGATTTAGGGTTCAAATCTCTATATTTCCGACGTATCTTCAGCTTCTTTTGAGGGGGTAGCCGGGGCCATCGGCCTCGGCGGCTTTTAAAGCCCCCACCCATACACCAGAAATTGGTAAACATTACTAATCTCATTATTCTTTTATTCTTTTAAACCGATTCGGATAACAGATCGGGGAAGAGAAGATATGCCGGCGGCTTGTTATGTTGATTCTCCTTCACTTGCCGCATGGGAAACCGCTCTTCCCACGCCGGATGATGACTTTTCATTCTCCGGTGTTCCTCAACCGGATGATTCCGTCTCCATCTGGTCACCAACTCACTCCTCTTCTCTCTACAAAGTTGATGGATGGGGCGCTCCTTATTTCTCCATCAATAGTTCCGGCAACATCTCCGTCAGGCCGTACGGAACCGATACCTTGGCTCATCAAGAGATTGACCTAATGAAGGTCGTTAAGAAGGCTTCCGATCCGAAATCATCTGGCGGTCTAGGTTTGCAGCTTCCATTGATTGTTCGTTTTCCTGATGTGCTGAAAAACCGCCTTGAATCGCTGCAATCCGCGTTTAATTTCGCGATTGAGTCGCAATGTTATGAGTCTCATTATCAGGGAGTTTATCCTGTGAAATGTAACCAGGATCGATTCGTTGTTGAGGATATTGTTAAGTTTGGTTCGTCTTTTCGTTTTGGATTGGAAGCTGGATCGAAACCGGAGCTTCTCCTTGCTATGAGCTCTCTCTGTTATGGAAGCTCTGAAGCTTTACTTGTCTGCAATGGATTCAAGGACGCGGAATACATCTCCCTTGCTCTTATCGCGAGAAAGCTTGCGATTAACACAGTTATCGTTCTCGAACAGGAAGAAGAGATCGATCTAGTCATCGAGATGGGACGAAAGTTGAACGTCCGTCCTGTCATCGGCCTCCGCGCGAAGCTCAGAACAAAGCACTCCGGTCATTTCGGTTCGACTTCCGGCGAGAAAGGTAAATTCGGTCTCACAACTACTCAAATTCTACGCGTTGTGAATAAACTGCAGAAAGTAGGAATGCTGGATTGTTTGCAACTCCTCCATTTCCACATCGGATCTCAGATCCCTACCACCGCTCTACTAACCGACGGCGTTAACGAAGCCGCTCAGATCTACTGCGAACTCGTTCGCCTCGGCGCCGGAATGAAAGTAATCGATATCGGCGGTGGACTTGGAATCGACTACGACGGTTCAAAATCAGCTAACTCTGATGTCTCCGTTGGCTATGGACTCGACGAATACGCATCCGCGGTCGTTCATGCAGTGAAAACAGTATGCGATCGTAAATCCGTCAAGAATCCAATCATCTGTAGTGAAAGCGGTAGGGCAATCGTATCTCATCATTCAATTCTGATATTCGAAGCAGTTTCCAGCAGTCAACCGAGTAGTTCATCGATAAATCCCGCCAGCCTTCAGTTCTTCATTGACGGTCTAGGAGAAGAAGCTCTAGCAGATTACCGTAATTTATCCGCAGCCGCAGTTAGAGGTGAATACGAAACTTGCTTACTCTATTCAGACCAGCTGAAACAGAGATGTGTTGATCAATTCAAAGACGGAACTCTAAACATGGAAGAACTCGCAGCTGTGGATGGTTTATGCGATATGGTGTCGAAACTGATCGGAGTTTCTGATCCGATCAAAACATACCACGTAAATCTATCGGTTTTCACTTCAATTCCTGATTTCTGGGGAATTGAACAGCTCTTCCCTATAATCCCAATCCATCGACATGAAGAACAGCCTACAGTTAGAGGTTTCTTATCGGATCTGACTTGCGATAGCGATGGGAAAATAGACAAATTCATTGGCGGGCAAACAAGTCTTCCACTTCACGAGATAAAGGGAAACGGGTCGTACTATTTGGGAATGTTCTTAGGCGGGGCATACGAAGAAGCGTTGGGTGGGGTTCACAATTTATTCGGCGGGCCTAGTGTGTTAAGGGTATCGCAAAGCGATGGTCCACATAGCTTTGCGATTACTCGGGCAGTTCTTGGTCCATCTAGTAGCGATGTTCTTCGCGTTATGCAGTTTGAGCCCGAGATGATGTTTGAAACGCTTAAACATCGAGCCGAGGAGTTTGTTGTGGAAGATGTTGATGGACTTGGGATTGGACTTGTTAATGGGCTTGCTTGTTCATTTAACAATATGCCTTATCTTTCTAAGGCTGGGGATGAGATCTACGGTGGAGATGTGAATGGGGAGGAGGAAGAACATGGGGGTTTTATTTGTGCTTGAGGAGCGGTTACATTGTTTGAGGTCAATCTGTTTTCCGTTTCTGTATTAACTGATACCGTTACTATTTGTCGTTGTTTTTTTAAGAAGAATTTCTCATGCTGTTGTTATCTTTAGAGTAGAATTCGGCATGTGAAATTTTGGCCTTGGTTGTTTCTTTTCTCACCATGGCATGTTTTCTATTTTAATGGCAAGACTTTAATAATCTGATGAATGATGATGAAACCCTTGGTTTCTTTAGTTTTTTTTATTTGTTTATTTAGTGTAGAGAATTATTTGAAATATATTTTAATAACATACATACATGAGCTCATAAATATTAATAAATTTGGAAATAGATATTGGTAATTTACTAATTTAGATGAGTTATTATTTGTCATATTGGAAATAAAATATATTTGAGGAAAATGCCTATTTTGCTTACAAACTTGACAAATAACTGACAAATTTATTCAACATATCCACATCAATACCATGTCATATGCAAGTGTTTTATATAAAAATATTTCATTTCAAACACACATTTATTATCCAATAAATAAAACTAAATATAAATATAAATAGCCTTTTAACCCTTCTCTATTTCCAATCTTCACCCACATCCAACCTTGGCCATAAATTTACCCTACCTATCCAATCTTAGTCGTCCCTCTTTTTCATATACGGTTGCGACTTCAGTTAGTGTCTCTCCTCAACGACCATAACCCTTGTGAAAAAATGTTAGTCTATTTATAATGTTTTATTTTTGGAATGTTTAATAAAGAACTGTGTTTGTAGTGTTATCTTGATTTGAACCATAAGGAATCGAAAATCTTGTATCGTGTTCGTCATCAAATATAGACAAGTGTAGATAGTTGAGACCTAATCGTCAAACTAGAAAAAAGTAAAATAAAATTGAAACATAGAGCCCACAAAAGATTTTTTTTTATGATTTTCAATTTCACTTTGGTATTATGTAGCTAGAATTGTGTTGATTGGAGCATGATTTTAATAGTCAATGACCAATTAATGCTAGATCTATTTCATACATCAACGTCTCTAGTCTTGCTAACGGATTGATTATGATTGATAACATTGTTTATGGATAACTGCTCTAGAAGTTGGTACTCCATTCTTTTCTACTATAGTAGTAGCCAAATTAGAAGATACATGTGACTTTACATCATGTGAAGCACTTCCTTGCTCGAACTTAACATGAGTCAAAAGTGATCAATTTCTGGACCTGTAAGTGGAAGTCGCTGAAAATCATCCATTTTGACATGGCTAACAACAAAAAAATATGTGCAACATCGCCACAATTCTTGCAATTTTGAACATTCTCGAAACATATTTCTCTCTTTAGCAAACTTTTCTCGTTAATCTTTGAGATTTTTGCTAATAGTACCAAGATCATTTATGTATTTGTGCATTCTAAGTTGATGCACTAAAAATTCTTTCTTGTTCAAACCAATCTACTGCTTGTCCTTTTACAATCATAGACCTCTCAAGCTTGAGTTCCTCCATTTCACTTTGGACAATACATTTTAAATGACTAACATTTTTAAGCTCATTCTACCTTATTTTCTCAAATGTTATTTTTTTGTCCGGTAAGATTTTGACATTTTCATCTTTCTTCTTTTGAACATCAGTCTCCAAATCTTTTTTCCTCATCTCAAATTTATGATGAAATTGAAGAAGGAGAACATGCTGAAGTAAGAATTAGAACTGATTGAAGTTGAAGAAGAACAAGTTCAAGTTGATGAAGAAAGTGATAGTGAAGCATATTTAACATATATTCAACCATCATCCAATTTAGTCTCGAGAACAATCCTTGCAAGGTCAATCTTCTCAAAACCAATTCTCGCAAAGTCAATCTTTCAAAGCAAATCCTCAAGACGAATTCTTTATTCTAATTCAAAATATTATGGTATTATTTGTTTATATAACATATTTTTTTTATAATATATGCCCACTTAGCGTAGCTTGAAACTTAACTACATTAAGCCTGAGCTTCAACAACTAATTTTTGGCCTGATACAAATTATTACATTTTGGTGATACATACTTTTGTGTTATGTTATGTTATTTTGTAAACATATTTGTTAAACAATTTTGTAAACATTGTACTAAAGTTCTTCTCTATCAGATTAATTTTGTATTACTTCAAATGGGTGTTTTTATCTTATTACCATTAATTTGTATTTTAAAGTAATATAAGTGAAGTTATATACTTCTGTTCGAAAATCTCTGTTTGATTTAGTAACAAAATGAAAATATTAATGCAACAAATCTTTCTAATCTCGATGCTATTACTTTTTTTCTTTCAAAATCACAACTGTTAGTGTCTTCTTTAAAATTTATATTCAATTCTTAACGAATCATCCATTCATGAGCTCAAATCAATCACTGGCTCACATATACAATACATAAAGTAAATATTAATATTCAATTCTTAACAACTAAAGTTAATCAATATCCAAAAGGATAATCAGTTAAGGGATATTTAATTCATTTCCTTGTAATTGTCACACAATCAATAAATTGCTCTCAGGGTCTAAAATATTATAAATATGAGTAACAATGTTTTTAGTGTCATTCACCTCCAATATGACACTCTCTTTGCCTACAACTCTCATCTTCATACCATTTCCCAATTTCACTTCATGCCTAAAGTTTATATCAAAAAGTGAAAAACAATATGCATTCCCACACATGTGGTTAGAACAACCAGAATAAACAATGTATCACTTCCTGGATTTCCAATTATGCTGAGGATGAACGAGGATGAACAACGTATTCTTCGTCCTCAGCATAATTCACTTTTCTCACCCAATTAGGGATTTAAAAGAAAAATGTTATAGTTTGTGACATGAATAACATTCTATCTGCGTTTTATCTATTTCTCTTTCTCTTTCATTATTTTTCCTCTTCCTTCAATTGGTGTGGATATTTTTGAGTCTGTTCTTCTTCTTTCTCACTTCTTTTAAACTTTTGCTCATGTACCATCAAAGATTTTGAAGTTCATCTATTGAAATATTCGTATCTCTACCCTCCTCTATTACAAAACTTTTAATATATTTTACAAAATACTCAATCACCAACTATTGTGCACCTTTATAGATCGGTCATAACTGGATTCAAAACATAAGATTCAACATAATTATAAACATTTGGAAACTCTATTTGAATACCTTAAGTTTAAGAATATTATATATTTTTTTTTTGGAAAAACGGTTAAAACCATTTCATTAAAATCCAAAAGTGGAGGGTCAAGAATCAAGATAGACAAACCCTAACTATGATTAAAAAATAACAATCAAACGACCATAAAAAATCTGATTAGTAGCAAGCAAACATATAAGAAACATAGATTACAAATAAAATTACAAATTGTATCAAATCCTAATTATCCCAATTAGGATTTTTATTTCCATACTAACCTGATGTTTAACAAGTTGTCTTCCTCTTCCCCTTGTACTTCCTCTTCTTCTTTCTCTTCCTCTTACAATGAAATGTGATGAACTGAAGATGTTGATGAATACTGCATATTCTCATTTTGATTTTTTTATATGAACTCGTTCTGATTTGATAGAAATAATTATTTTTCAGGATTTTAGCCTCTTCACCTTGTTGTTCTCAACTTAAATTTTGAGATCATTGTCTTTATTTCCTTCAGCTTTAGCTTTAGAATCCTCAACAACTTTAGATTCCTCTATATCAATCTTGGAATTCTCTTATTCCTCTTGATTAACTTGAGTATTTTCCTCTCTATTTTCATCAGCAACCACATCAACTTGATTTGATTGAGATTCTTCAACTATCTCTTCAATATGATTAGGTTGAGGTTACACCTCCTTCTTCGTACTACTTTCTTCTTGTACATAATATTATTTATTTTCTGTTTAATGATATTTAACCACATTTTGCTCTTTGATAATAAACATCTCTGTTTCATTTTCTCGCATTTTTACTTTCTGGCATTTATGAATTTTCTGATTTTCTTCTTTAATCAAATCACAATTTGGGCTTGCATGTTAGAAGGTATTGCAGAAAGTGCATCTGTATTGCCTCCACTCATAAGTGATTTCCATGACAATAAGTTTTCATTTTGTCTATTATTGTCATACTATTCGATAGTGTGCTTATAGGATGCACCTTAATGCTAATTTTAGTAAATGATATGTGCTCTCCTCCTTCAGTAATTGAGTCCATGTATAATGGTGTACCTAATAAACCTGCGAAATGACTAAGAGCTTTTACATTATACATGTGGGCAGGGATATTCCAAAGTTTGCACCATATCTAAGTTGTTTCTTTATATTTGCTTAATATGTTTAAATCTTCAGACCATCTTTCCAAGTTCATGTAGTTGGATCGAATATATGTATGCATATTTTTTCAGAATTTCATCTAGATTTGATCAGTTCTTAAATTTTAGAAAATAGAGATCATGTACATTTATTGAAATTTTTTACAATCATTTTTCCTCCCATTGCTTCATAAGTGTCTCTTTGGTGACTATGAAGGAAACTCTATTCTTTCCTATGTAGTTTCCCACCACTAAATTTTTCATTTCCTAACACAATTTTCTTCTATTATTGCACACTTTAAATTTAAAAGAAGAATTGAGTACCTCCACTTTTGTCTGTACATTATTCAAGTAGATTTTTTTCTTTGTATGCATGATCTTCAGTCTTTTTCTCAATGTTATTTTTCCAGACTTCATTGATTTTCCATGTATAATTACTTTTAATAGTACATGTCTTCGATTTATGAGGGTTCATTAACTCCCTCATTGTTGTAACAGACCATTTTTTTATCACTTCATATTCATCCTTCTTGAGTAAATAGTAGTCTTGGAGATAGTGAATATTAAGATGGATTGTTGAGTTTTGTATTTTCTCCTTACTATGTACAATCTCTCATTTCTTAGCATGAATCAGAAGTTTGGCGATTTGTTTTTTTAGTCCAAATAAATTGGCCATTTGATTACACCCTATCATCCAAACTCATTCTTTCTTCTCCTTGATCCCTGCATTATTTTCCAAAGGCTTTTGGGTAGCAATTGGATCTTTGCTAATTTTTTGGACTTTTTCGTTAATAATTTCTTCAACTATTTTTTCATTTCCTTTTCTACAGTTTTTTTGACTCCTTTAAGAACAAAGCCTGCACTTCTTTGGCCTTGTTGTTTTTCATTTTACCCACATTCCAATAAGTCTTCATAATAGATGATTAAAGTCAGAACAACAATCTTAAAACGACCTTATTCAAACCCTAAACGATTATTCCCTGATGTGCTGAATGTGTCAGACATACATGTCATGCCAATCGTGCCGACAATCTTTACTCCGACCACGTTTCCCGTAACCGACTATCAAATCACCTGAATCACACGACCGAGCAACTGTGTCTATCGTGTCGACCGTACTGACGATCTTGACTCCGACACGATTCTTGATTGAATATAAGAATGTGGACGTATTTGGGGAAGAATAATTGAAAAAATATTAATATATATTAGTCAGATTACTTTTATATAATTAGATAATTAGTAATACAAGTATTGACCATTGAAGGATTACTCATATGAATACAAATGAATATATTATTCAAAAGAAATAAATTCAACAATTTAGTTAAATAAAAATACAACACAATAATAGTTTTGATATATATATATAGATGATATTAATGGTAATGGTAATTTTGGTCCTTACTTTCCATCCAATCATTTTATAGATGATATTGCTAACGTTGTACATTATCCATCTCTACCCCAACCTACTATTGACCATTATCCTCTTGAACCCCAACATGGTAGATCAAACTTGAACAACATGGTTCACTTACCATGGTTAATGCAACCAAAATTGTTGAATCAATATGACCCATTGGAGTCTAGACCTAGTAATTAATAGAGGGAATAACTATAGTGGATCTTTTAGTGCTATTCCTTCTAGAAGGGGTTGAAATTGGTGAGATCCATGCTTTTCGTTCTCCTAAGAAGTTGTTCTCTTAAATTTGTATTTTATTTGTATGCAAGTATTATTCATGTTTTACAATTGCCGATTAACCGTTCCTTATTTATTTTATTTTGAATTGTTTTAATTACCATTGTAGTATTGGTCAAATTACTGATTCTTTCTATAATATCTAAATTAAAATATTTTTTATTATGTATTTAATTTTTAAATTTATATTCTTTCTTACATGCTCTAATATTAAACAATTTGTTTTTGTGCCATTTTGAAATAAAAAATTTATAATTATTTTTCAGGAACTACATGGATTCAATCTACAATAAACTAATTAGATTTGCCTATAATAGGTATTTTCCTCAATAAAATCTTAATGACTATGGGAGTTATTTTATATATATATATATATATATATATATATATATATATATATATATATATATATATATATTAAGAATAACAATTCTTCTGAAATTTTTGATCAAAATTATTTCGTTTGGAACAGTTTTTTATTTGGACAAGATACTATTTGTGTCTTCCACCCTGATTTTATTCAGATTCTGTACTGAATATTATGAACACAATTATGTATATAACATCACTTATATATTTTATTTTCAATATATATTTTTTAAAAGATAATAATAAATTATATGATGATAAACATAACTTCAAACTTAAAACTTAATGAAATTTTCCTTCATTTCATATGGTCATTTAGTTTGTCTTACTTTCAAAAAATTCATCAAATTCATAGTTAGTGGACAACAATAGGATAAACATAACTCCAAAACTAAAAAGTTATTTTGACTTAAACAACTCGAAATTACCGACCTCTTACTAAGGTTCATTAGAACCATCGACTCGTCAATAAATCTATAAAAAAAATATGAATTGTCTTTTCCTGTCTATCATAAATTTTTAGAGTAGTTAATCAAAATATGTCACGAGTTCGATTTCATCTAAAAGTATTTTGTGTTGAAGCACGAGTTCGATTTCATCTAGAAGTATTTTGTGTTGAAGCGAGGGTCATGGCTATGTCATTCTAGTTCTCCTTAATTAAAAAAAATAAAAGAGTAAAAGACTAATTAAGCTAATGTCACATTACTTAATATATAAAACTATTCATTTTTATACTTTTATTGAATTGAAAAAAATTAATAATAAAAACCATGAACTTAAAGAGAGAGAATACAAGGAGTACTGAAGTAAATGTCAAGGATGATACCAATGTTGAAACTCACACTAAATTCATTTTGAAAAAGAGAAAAAAATTTCAATTTGATGCTTGTCAACAAAATTATAGTTACGAGATAATATCATGAACTTGCAACACTATTGCTATCAACCATAATATATATTTTTTCTCCAAATAATGAAATTGTTTATATGACCGGTTTGTCTGGGCGACGATGTGAGTTATTTTTAAACACTAATTTACCTAATTAATTTTTTAATGATAGATAAATTGCTGAGTTTTTGAATGTTTATTCTAAGCCGATAAATAAATTATAAAGCTTATTTGAAAATTTCTCATGAGTAATTGAAGATATAAAATATTTAGTTTTAAATGTTTTAACATTATTTTCTGAATTATTAACCATAATCTGCAAATTGATGATTAAGTACTTATATTGTGACCATACCTATTGTCTCTTTATTTCTTTTAAGATAAGGTAAAATGATTTATTTTTTAATGTTATCAATTAATAAAAAAAAAATAGGTGAACTCAAAATACATGTAATTGAGGGTTGGGGTTGAATGTTCATGGATCGTATTAAAAAGATAAATTATTCTGAATTGTTTTATCTCTCATCTCCCATAACATACTTCTGATGTAGAGTTTATTGAAAAGTTATAGAAAGAAAGTTATGTCTCCGAGAGTGGCTTTCAAAATTGAAATTCGAAAAGATTTTGACTCGACAAGATGAGAATTTATTCATGAATTCCTTTATGTTGTTGGTTTCCCTAACATTTTTATCAAGTAGTTAATGCAGTGTGTTTCGACCCCTCACTTCATTGTTAGCGTGAATGACATACATAGTGGCTTCTTTAAGGGTGAAAGGGGAGTAAGGCAAGAAGATCCTCTCTCACCTTACATCTTCGTTCTTATTATGGATATCCTAAACTGCATCTTTAAAATGCTCTTAAGGAACCATAAATTCAAATTTCACCCCTACTACAAGGAACAAGCAATAACACACGTTTGTTTCGCTGATGATCTGTTCTTAGTAGCTCACGCAGATGTTGAATCTGTTAGTACAATTAAGGAAGCACTGACAATATTTTCTAGTATTATAGGTTTATTCATTAATGAAAATAATAGCCATGTTTTCTATGGAGGAGGAGTGAAAGAATATTTAAAGTTGAATATATTTAATATCATGGGGATAAGCTGACGAGAGACTTCAAATCTCTTGGGTAGGAAGGAATGCTTCCATGGGGAAAATAATAGCCATGTTAAAGGAACGCTTCCAATCAAATATCTTGGAGTCCCCTTATCTGCAAATCAATTTCAAAGCTCACATTTTCGTCCACTTATTGAAAAGGTCAGAAATTCTATCTTGGGTTGGACTACAAAAAACATGTCTTACGTAAGAAGAATAGAGCTTGTGAAAAGAGTTATTATGGAAATCATTGTCTGCTGGGCAGAACAAATAGTCATTCCCAAAAAAGTCATGGCTGAACTGGATAAACTGATGAGAGACTTCATCTGGGGTACTCAAGAAAGAGGAGGCAAAAAGGTAAAATGGGAAACTATATGTACCCCAAAGGAAGAAGGAAGACTTGACATTAAAAATTGTGTCATATAGAATCGAGCGCTCACAATCAGATATGTATGGACTCTTGAGATGAATGCAAATTCAATATGGGTAAAATGAGTTCATATGAGATTCATGAAAGGAGAAACTACCATATGGACACGCCAAATAAAAAATGAAATGACATGGTCCTTGAAAATCATAAGAATCAGAGGAGAGGCATATCAGATGATGAAGTTTAAAAGCGGTAATGGAAGTGTAATATTATTATGGCACAATCCATGGTTAGAGAATAATCCCATAATTTTTTGGGAGGAATTTCAATCTATTAGAGTTAGAATCAGAAAAAAAATGTCTCTTGTACTCAATTAGATATATTCAAAAAGGAAAATGTAGTTCTATTCTTAGGAGTATTCCAGAAGTAGTTAGAATTCTGAATCTGTTCAAGAATATACAATTCAACATAAACATTAATGATACAAAGAGATGAGATACTATTATAAATGGAAAGTCCATGGCAGGAAAAAACATGGGAGATCATTAGAATAAAGGAGGTGGTGGCCGATTGACATAAAGTAGTCTAGTCTTTAAAAGTTATACCTTGAAACTAATTCATTCTTTGGCTGACATTCAGGAAAAGATTGGCGACAAAAGACAAAATTAAGAAGTATATGAATATTCTAGATGTCAATTGCCCAATCTACGTAGTAAAAAGGAAAGCATTTATAACTTGTTTGGGGAGTGCGCATTTGTATTCAAGTTGTGGATAAATTTTGCTCAGAACATGAATATCACTTGTTGAGTTATGGAGCCTACACTTATAATAAACTCTACATTGTTAATTAGAGTTTATTGGGTTTTTTTTTTTTTGGTTTTGGGCTTGGGCCTGACCAAAGTTATTTAGGTTTATTACCTGAATGTTTACCCTATAAATATGTGATTATTAAGGGTTTACATTGGGGAGATAGAATTCTAGAGAGATAAAGTGTGAGGCAAAACTCTGTATTCCTTCTTCTTGTTCATAGTAAATCTGGTGGTGGCTGAAGTGGATGTAGCTCAATTTGAGTGAACCACTATAAATCTGTGTGTTATTGTGTTCTTTTTTCTTGTGTTTTTACAGATTGTTTTCAAGCTGGTAGGATTTGGGAGATACAAATCCTAACAACTGGTATCAGAGCAGCTGGTCTAGATCTGAGCATTGGAAATGATGGCAAGTGAGAACAGTATATGACATGAGATTGGGAGATTTGATGGGACAGATTATGCCTTCTGGAGAATGCAGATTGAAGATTATCTCTATGGAAAGAAGCTTCATGTTCCTTTGAGTGAGAAACCAGAGAAGATGGATGAAGCTGAATGAAAACTCCTTGATAGACAGGTTTTGGGAGTTGTCCGATTGACGCTAGCCAAGACAGTTGCTCACAATGTAGCAAAGGAGAAGACCACCATGGGTCTGATGAAAGCTCTTTCTGATATGTATGAGAAACCATCTGCTAACAACAAGGTACACTTAATGAAAAGACTCTTTTACTTAAGAATGGTTGATGGTAATTCTGTCACTACTCATTTGAATGAATTCAATACAATTGTGAATCAATTGCTATCTGTTGAGATTGATTTTGGGGATGAAGTTAGTGCCCTGATTTTGTTAGCATCTCTACCAAATAGCTGGGAACCTATGAGGGCAGCAATTAGTAATTCAGTTGGAAATGTTAAACTGAAATTTGTTGAAGTTAGAGATCGTATTCTTGTTGAAGAGGTTCGTAAAATTGATTCTGGTGAAATGTTCAAAGGTTCTGCTCTGAATGTGGAAAATAGGGGCAGAGGTAATGATAGAAATTTCAACCGAGGTAAGAGCAGATCTATGTCAAGGAGCAGGAGGAGTCAGTCCAAGTCTGGGAGGACATTTGAGTGCTGGAATTGTGGTAAACAGGGTCATCTGAAGAGGAACTGCAAAGCACCGAAGAAAAACGGTGATGATAAAAATGATGCAGCCAACGTTGTTACAGAATCTGTCACTGATGCGTTACTTCTGTCTGTTGATAGACCGATAGATTCATGGGTTTTGGACTCAGGAGCGTCTTTCCACACCACTGCTCACAAAGAATTAATGGAGAATTATGTGGCTGGAAACTGTGGGAAAGTTTATCTCACAGATGGTGAGCCACTGGATATTGTTGGCATTGGTGACATCAAATTGAAGATGGCAAATGGTTCTGTTTGGAAGATTATTAAGGTGAGACACATTCCAGGTTTAATGCGCAATCCGATTTCTGTTACACAACTTGATGAAGAAGGTCACAATTTCAGTTGTGGAAATGGTGCATGGAAGGTGACTAAAGGAGCAATTGTTGTTGCTCGAGGTCACAAAACTGGAACGTTATACACGACTTCAACTTGCAGAGAAACAGTTGCTGCTGTAATTGATGACTCGAAGAACAATGAGCTATGGCATTGCAGGTTGGGCCATATGAGCGAAAAATGGATGAAAATTCTTTTGAAGAATGGACAGATTCCAGAACTGAAGTCTGTTGAACATCAGTTATGTGAAAACTGCATTCTTGGAAAACAGAAACGAGTGAGTTTCTTAAAAACTAGGAAGGAGCTCAAGAAAGAAAGACTAGAGTTGGTACACACTGATGTGTGGGGACCTGCACCTGTTTCTTCTATTGGCGGATCATACTACTATGTGACTTTTATAGATGATTCAACAAGAAAAGTATGTGTTTACTTTATGAAGCACAAGTCTGAAGTATTTGCTATTTTCAAGAAGTGGAAGGCTTTGGTTGAAAATAAAACAAATCAGAAAATTAAGTGCTTGAGATCCGACAACGGAGGTGAATATATCAATTCAGATTTCAAAGAGTATTGTGCTGAGAATGGGATCAGTATGGTGAAGACTGTTCCCTGAACGCCTCAAGAGAATGGAGTAGCTGAAAGAATGAATCGAACATTGAACGAGCGTGCTAGAAGCATGAGATTACATGTAGGGCTGCCTAAAACCTTCTGGGCAGAAGCTATTAATACTGCTTCCTATTTGATAAACATGAGACCCTCTGTTCCTCTTGAATTCAGAATTCCTGAAGAAGCTTGGAGCAATAAAAAGGTAAATCTTTCTTATTTGAAAGTGTTTGAATGTTTATCATATGTTCATATTAATGAATGTGATAGGAGCAAGCTTGATCCAATGTCTAATAAATGTTTTTTCATTGGTTATGGTGATATCGAGTTTGGTTATCGTTTCTGGGATAATCAAAATCGGAAGATCATTCATAGCAGAAATGTTATCTTCAATGAACAGGTTCTCTACAAAGATTGTGTTGGGAAGACATCAGGTGGTGATTCCAAGTTGGAAGAGACTGGTACAATCGATTTGAGAGAATTTTCAGCTGAATATATACCGGTTGTCGAAGAAGAACAATGTGTTGTTGAAGATGAAATCGTTGAGAACGTGGCCCCAGAGGTAAATCAGCAAACACCGGTTATACAGTTGAGAAGATCATCAAGGAATCGAAAACCAGTTGAGATGTGGTCTCCATCTCTAAACTATATCTTGTTGACAAATAGAGGTGAACCTGAATGCTATGAGGAAGCAATACAATCTGATGAATCGGTTAAGTGGGAGTCTACGATGAAAGATGAGATGGACTCTTTGATGTTGAATCAGACTTGGGAGCTCACTGAGCTACCAAAGGAAAAGAAAGCACTTCACAACAAATGGATCTTCAGGATTAAAGAAGAACATGATAAAACCATGAGGTACAAGGCAAGGTTAGTTGTGAAAGGATTTCAACAGAAAGAAGGTATTGACTACAATGAAATCTTCTCTCTAGTAGTTAAATTGATAACAATTAGAACTATTTTGAGTTTGGTTGTGAAAGAAGACCTTCATCTTCAACAAATGGATGTCAAAACTGCTTTTCTTCATGGTGATCTAGATGAAGAAATTTATATGCGACAACCAAAAGGATTTGAAATCAAAGGAAAAGATGAGCTTGTGTGTAAGCTTCAGAAGAGTCTGTATGGTTTGAAACAGGCTCCAAGGCAATGGTACAAGAAGTTTGATAGCTTCATGAAAAGTAACAATTTTTTGAGGTGTGAAGCTGATCATTGCTGCTATATCAAGAGGTTTGATAAATCATACATTATTCTTCTTCTCTACGTTGATGACATGTTGATTGCTGGAGCAAGCTTGTATAAGATTAACAAGCTTAAGAAATAGTTGTCTGAAAAGTTTGCAATGAAAGATTTGGGTGCTGCAAAACAAATCCTTGGGATGAGAATTTTCAGGGATGAAGAAGTTATCATGGCAGGACGAAGCATATACAGGTTCGTTATCATTTCATCCGGTCAGCTTTAGAAGATGGAGTATTAGCTCTTGAGAAGATTCTCGGGAGTGAGAATCCAGCTGATATGTTGACGAAAGCTGTGACAAATGAGAAACTGAAGTTGTGTGCAACTTCAGTTGGTCTTCTTCGTTAAGACACCGAATGGAAAGCCACTACCGATCGAGAGATGATGAAGTTAGTCTCCAAGTGGGAGATTGTTGAGTTACGGAGCCTACACTTATAATAAACTCTACATTGTTAATTAGAGTTTATTGGGTTTTCTTTTTTTGGTTTTGGGCTTGGGCCTGACCAAAATTATTTAGGTTTATTACCTGAATGTTTACCCTATAAATATATGATTATTAAGGGTTTACATTGGGGAGATAGAATTCTAGAGAGATAAAGTGTGAGGCAAAACTCTGTATTCCTTCTTCTTCATAGTAAATCTGGTGGTGGCTGAAGTGAATGTAGCTCAATTTGAGTGAACCACTATAAATCTGTGTGTTATTGTGTTCTTCTTTCTTGTGTTTTTACAGATTGTTTTCAAGCTGGTAGGATTTGGGAGATACAAATCCTAACATCACTAAATTTCCAGGTACATGGAACGAAATCATAGAGCTTGTAAAGAAAAAGGATAAGGGAGATAGCTTTTATGCAAATGTTTTCAAATGCTTCTTTGGAGCCATGGTTTACAATACTTGGAGAGAAAGAAATACAAGAATTCATAGAACGAATAAGAGAACATGAGAAAAAGTTTGGGATGATATTGTTTCTGATGGCAACGCTCTTATACATATATTGAGGGGAATTCCAATTAATGAAGACACTTGGAAGCTCAGTCAAAGATGGAATATCCCCTATAAAATTATTACAAGGAAAGGAATGTTCAAATAGTCCTTGTTTGATGACTTGTTTGTAATTTAATTATTTGTTGTTCTATTTGTTATGTAATTGAGTTGTTTAAAACTCGTTTGGTATTTTCAACAAAGCTATGGTATGTCTAGCTTTATTTCTTGAAACTCATTTTTTTAAAATTTTAATAAATAGTATTAAACCGTTTTCAAAGGAAAAAAAGGAAAAATTATTAGGAGTTTATGTTAAGTAGTTTAGAAAACTTCTTACATATTATTATTATTATTATTATTATAATATATATATATATATATATTATAATAATATATGTATAGCCATTCAATAAAACATATTTCACAATAAATTTCATATAAATAATTAGTTAGAAAATTTAACCAACTTGATATGATTCTAACATTCTCAACTTATAAGAGAATATTTTGATAAATAAAAACATAGCACAATATTTTATCAGTTTATCACCTCAATAAAAATATTTTTGTCTTTGATAATTAAATATGAGATATTTTATCTTTTATACACCATTTTTTTATTTCAATTTGTGGATTAAGTAATTTATTATTAATGTTATTTTGTTTGAGATCAAAATTTATTTTATGAAAGACATTTTTTAATTTTACACCTTAAGTTGTAAGGGAAAGGGACTCATCTTATTTTCAACATTCCAACAAAATTATTCTATTAAAAATGTTAATTATTAAAACTAAAGATGAGATTTATGAGAAGAAAAAACCTCACAAAAACCCATAATTTTACACTATTTAAACATTTTTCAAATTTTTTATAACTGTATTTTAATAGAAGTTGGATGATTACTTATGTTCTTCTTTAAATGCCTCAACTATAGTCAAAATAATAAAATTGGAGATTGTTGGGTCAATAATTAACATTTTTTGGGGAAAACAATTATTAACATTTTTTAATCCTTATTCCTTAGTAATTAATTTTGAATATCATTACTCGTTATTTTGGTAATGAAATGACTTATTTAAAAATTAATGTTTAGTAATAGATTTTATGAATTAGTAAAACGAGTATCTATGGCTATAGGTAACTAAGAATTATATTAATGAATCTTGTAAATATATGCATAATATTTCTATTATGCTGGAAGATTTACCAAAGCATAATTAGAAAAAATTTAATTAATCTCATATAAATTTATTTTTTGAAATAAAATTTATATAAAATTAACAATTAAACTTACTCAAATTTCAAATTAATACAAATAAATCTTTTGAATTAATAAATCCTTGTACAATCGCAATAAAAGACAAAGGGAGATAATACCTTGTTTGAATTTAAAATTTTGCTTAACCTAATTAAAGTTGTAATTAAATTGAAACAATTATAATGTATTACTTATTTTAGCTATCGTAATAAAAATAAATAACTTATTTTAAAAATAAAACATCACGTGAATAAATTTAAAATATTAAAATCAGATTCATGAAATTATATTGATAATATTAATAATAATATAAGCTAGGAGAAACCTACACATCATCTCAAAAGTATATGTGTAAAAATATCCATTTTTGTATGACTAAGTGTTTGTAACCTTTATTTTTATAGTTTCTCAATTTTCACTAATTAAGGATTTCATGAAGTAAATATTAATTTCATATGTTTGATTCTAGTAACATTGTTCGTAGAGATCAATAATATTGATAATGAGTCTTGCGGGTGACATTTAAATTGATTTAACTATAATATTATTATTATAACATCAATTGTGCATAGTTGTGTCCAATGTGTTTTGATTTGTAATTGTGTTTTTTAACTTATGAAAACTAATGTTACGATTATTATTAATTTGGTCCTATGAATTTACCTATTATATATTAACTTTAATTTTTACAATATCATGGATTAATGAAGAAATATATCATTAGGCATGTTAACATCGATCATCACTACATTGTTATTTTAAAATACTTAGTTTTAAAAAATTGATATTAATGTATAAAATAATGTGCTAATTATATAAGATGTTTTAGTCTTACTTAATTCAAATATATAATGGAAATGGATAAATTCTTTACAAGTGTACTAAAAATATTTATATGTTGGCAATTAGTTTGTTTAATAAATAATTTATTTTATCAAACCAACTTATATATTTTTTTCTATACCATTTTCAACTATTGTGGTTGAATTTGTTTATAATTTATATATAATATTATTTTCATTAAGTTAATTTAAATTGTATGTAAATATATTATTTATTTAAATAGTTTATAACTATATATGTATTTACTATTATTTCATGTAGTCAAATTCCCAATACACTTAAAGTGGTGTTTTGGCTTATTTGGACTCCAAAATGTACCCACAGTGTCAAAAGCTTAACAATACAATTATGCTCAATTAATTTATTTTACACCAATTAGATAAACTTTCAAATTAAATGATAATTTCTAAATTTATCACATAAAATATTATTGAAAAATTATTAATATATTAGTCATACTACTTTTATATAATTAGAGAATTAGTAATACTAGTATTGACCATTGAAGGATTATTTATATGAATATAAATGGATATATTATTCAAAGAATGTATTCAGCAATTTAGTCAAATCAAAATGCAACACATTAATAGTTTTGATATATATAGAAAAAATCATATTTAAGAATTTTTTTCTCTTATATAAACAAACACTAGCTACCTTATTTTTATTGAATACATTCAAACAAGAATCCATATCTTCTGCAACTTTGTAAAAATGAGGAGAGGAAAAGTTAAAATCGCATTCATTCAGAATGACATTGCAAGAAAGACGGCCTTAACAAATAGGGCAAATGCTATCTCGAAAAAGTCAAGTGAACTCGAAATTCTTTGTGGGGTAAGTATTGTGTATGCTTTTTTTAACATCAATGATGCTGAGCCATCTGAAGCGTTTCCATCCCTTAATGCTGTGAAGGATTTTATGTCTCATGTAATGAACTTGTCTCTTCTTGAACGTACCCAAAAGGCAACAACTCAAGATGTCTATCTTTTTGAAAGGATCACTAAAGAATCATCCGAATTACAAAATTTGAGAGAGAAGAACAATCATTCTGAAGGTCTTGAATTCTTATGCAAAGTTTTCGAAGGAAGTATTGATTTTAATCAAATTGAAGAACGAATTCTTAATTGCATGAATCAAGTTATACTTGAAAAGTTTCAAGAGATCGAAAATAGAAAACAATCCCAATACATGAATAATCCGCCCAATGATAACGGCGACGACCCTAATGATGATGCTCAACTCCAAGTTCTCGATGATCATGGTAATATTGTTCCTCATTTTCATTCTCCACCCGACCATTTTGTCAATGTTAATAGTAATTTTGTTCCTTACCTTCCATCAAATCATTTTATAGATGATATTGCTAACATTGTACATTATCCATCTCTACCCCAACCTACTATTGACCATTATCCTCTTGAACCCCAACATGGTAGATCAAACTTGAACAACATGGTTCACTTACCATGGTTGATGCAATCAACATTGATGAATCAGTATGAATCATTGGAGGCTAGACCTAGTAATTATAGTGGATCTTCTAGTGCTATTCCTTCCAGAAGGGGTTGAAATGGGTGAGATCAATGCTTTTCGTTCTCCTAAGAATTTTCTCACATTTTTATTTTATTTGTATGTGACTATCAGTATTATTCATGTTTTACAATTACTGATTACCAGTTCCTTGTTTATTTTTATTTTTAATAGGTTTAAGTATGTTGTAGTATTGGTCAAAGTACTTATTATTTCTATAATATCTAAATTAAAATTATTTTTATTATGTATTTAATTTTTAAATTTATATTCTTTCTTACGCGCTCTAATATTAAATAATTTGTTTTTGTGCTATTTTGAAATAAAAAATTTATAATTGTTTTTCAGAAAATACATGGATTCAATCTACAGTAAACTAATTAAATTGGCCTAGAGTAGGTATTTTCTTCAATAAAATCTTAATGACTATTGGAGTTAATTTGTAGAAATATATAGAATATTCGATGATATATATATGTAAATAGTACTATTATATATGTCTCTTAACTAAATAACAATTATATTCCGTCTGAATTTTCGATCAAAATATCTTGTTTGGAACAATTTTTTTATGATTTTACATGTAGTTGAACGAAAATTGGGTAGGATAATATTTGTGTCCTCCACCATGATTTTATTCAGATTCTAGTTAACACAATTATATATTTAACATCACTTAAATATTTATTTTCAATATATATTATTTAGAGAATAACAATAAATTATATGATGATAAACATAACTTAAAACTTAAAACATAATAAAACTTTCCTCACTATATATGGTCATCTATTCTATCTTACTTTCAAAAAATTCATCAAATTCATCTTTAGTCCACAACGATAAACATAACTCCAAAACTAAAAAGTTATTTTGACCTAAACGACTCGAAATTACCGACCTCCTATCATTATAACCACCAACTCGTCATTTCAAGAGATTCAAACAATGAATCTAGAAACAATATATGAATTGTCTTTACCTGGTCTATCGTTAAAATTCTTAGAGTAGTTAATCACAAGATAAAAGGAGTTAAAGACCAAGCTAATGTCACGTTACTTAATAAAACTATTCATTTTATACTTTTATTGAGTTGAAGAAAATTTGACAATAAAAAACCATGAACTTAAGAGAGAGAATACAGGGAGTGAAGTTAATTTTAAGGATGATACCAATGTTAAAATTCACACTAAATCAATTTTTAAAAAGAACAAAATTTTCAGTTTGATGCTTGTCAACAAAATTATAGTTACCATATAATCTCATGAACTTGCAACACTATTGCTATCAACCATAATATATATTTTTTCTATAAATAATGAAATTGTTTTTATGACCGAAAAACTTGTGACTGCGAAATAGGAGATATGCTTCTCGTCCATCTTTGGACTTGTCTTGCGTGGATGTGGGTTATTTTTAAACACTATTTTACTCAATTTATTTTTTAAAGATAGATAAATTGCTGACTTTTTGACCATTTATTCTATGACCATAAATAAATTATGAAGCTTATTTGAAATTTGCTCGTGATTAATTAAAGATATAAAATATTTAGTTTTAAATGTTCAAACATTATTTTCTGAATTATTAACTATAATCTGTAAATTGATTACAAACTTTACCCTCACCTATCGTCTGATCGGTTGTTATGTCATGGAAAATACAATGAGAAGGGAAGAATGTTATCGAACAATTGAGAGACTCTACAATACGTTTAACAGATAACAAATTTGAAGTGAAGGATGGAACATGTAAGACAAAGTTCAAAGGTAATTTAGAAGTAAGTTGAATAGACCATTTTCATAGAATAAGTATAAGGGATTCATCTACAACCCGAACAGTATTTTGTTGAGACAAATAAAAGTTAAACAAGCTAAAAGAATTTTTCATATAGTCAGAGGCTCCTGAATCAATGATCCAAGAGTTAGAAGAAGATTGTGTGGATGTTAAGGAGGAAGCCATGCCGAAATGGGAAAAATAAGAGGATATGGAAGGAGTAGAAGAGTTGGCTAACAACTTGCAAAGAGATCTCGTCTCAAAAGTCGTCAAAGGAGCCTTTGTTGCAGGTGAAGGAGTGTCCATACCAGAAGTTTGTGTCTCCACTAATATGTGAGCATTATGCTGACGATGTCCTCCAGAGTCACGACTTTGACCACAACCACGAAGGTGAGGATGTAGAAGGAAGAACCTATTACGAGTATGCCCTATTACGAGTATGCCTCAATCAACAAATGAAAGTGTTATTGATGGGACAGTATTAGGAACAAAGGTAACAACAAGAGTGGAATGATTAGAGTGTTCTGATTGAGGAACCATAGTGTGTCATCGAGTCTCCTCCCCCTAAATACGAGCATGGGCAGTCGGAACATCAGAGAGTGAAACTTTCTCGATTAATTCTTCCTTATTGGGATCATAGTAGATATATATGCCAGCTAGGAAGTCAATCAAACTGTCTTATACCATCCTTTGATAAGCCTCTACATCTTTCGTACATTCTCACTGAAGATGCGATAATAATTTAGCTACATCAATAATCCTGTCAACTCAAAATAGTACTCCACTAGAGTCGTGTTACCTTGTATTGTCTCCGAACTCTCTTTCGAATCTCATAAATCTTCGAACAATTTTCAAAATGGGAGTATGTCTTAGTTATCAACCTCCAAATTTCTTGAACAGTGGCAAGAAATAGATAGCTCTTCCAAATATTTGGTTCCATATAATTAAATAGCCACGTTTTCATCATGGCATTGTCCGATTCCCAATCATCCAATTTCGGATCATTATCCTTGAGTTTCTTAGACTTTCCATTAATGAATTTCACATTCTACTGGCTTGAAGCGAAAGTAAACGAGCTTGCGACCATGCAAGATAATTCAACCCATACAATTTCTCGGGGCTAAGGACGAGGGATGAGTTTAAATGATATCCCCGACTAGCAACACCATCACTATCTTTGGAACTGGGTGGACCTCCTTCAAACATGGAAAATTAGTGCAAGCAACCTCAAGAAAAATCTCAATAACAATCAAAGAGGAAGGAAAAAACAGAAAAGAAACTCTAACCCTAATTTCATGGCTCTGATACCAAGTTATGAATAAAAAGATTTTAGAAGTTCTGCCTCTTCAATAGTCGGAGACTAGATAAAAAAAACCCTAAACCTAATGTGAGTCTTAATGTAGATGAGTATTAATATATACTTAACACATATTAAGACATTCTAAAATATAAATACAATAAAATATTGACTCATTATTCTTAACCAGCAAAGGCATAAGAATTTTTTTTTTAAATAATGATCAAAATTTTTATTATATTACAAATATTTCAAAATATTTTTTTTTGACTACATTATCTTATCATTACTATAAATAAATAAATAAAATTAATTATAATAAAAAAATATTATTAAAAAATATATATTTTACAATAATTCTTTTTTCAGTTAAGTGGTTTATAAAAGAAGTGAGATAAACATTAATTAAAAAAATTAATGTTAAGTGATGAGATAAAGAAAAATGTTAAATTATACTCCATCCAAATTTAATCTTTATTAATTAATATAATTTTTTGAATTACGTGCTTGAATGCATACTAGAGTTACATATTCATGAATCTAATTTGAAAGTCAACAATTGTAAATTTAAATATTTTGGTTTGGTCGATGAAATAAATTGTATTTTCTTATTATTGTGTATTCAACTCTAATTGATGTTTTTGTTCCTTTTAACTTGAGCTTGTTTGATTTTATGGTTGTGGTCTCGTGTCATACGGCTCCGTCTCCAGGATCCCCTTTCCTTTGACCCACGTGTCCTCAAACCAACTTAACTTGTCATTCTTTTCTATTTTTCGGTAAGCGTTTTTTTGATCGCATAAAAATAGAGAAAGGATCTATGTGTGTCTGATTCCCGACCATTCATTCGCAAGTCACTTATTAGACGTGAAAGCTGCTCTAAGTCATAACGGGGAAGGCCGGAGACCAGAGATCGGAATAAAACATCCATTTTGTTGAAAAGACAGAGATGAATGTGGATAGAGCACAAATCTCAGACCGATCGATTAAACCAATTCTTGTAGAGTTTTCCGGGTCGGGGAAGTATTGAATGAAAGACATTCATGTGTGTTGATTCCTTTATGGTTACTTAACAATTGGGATACTACTTTCACCGTACTGCACAAGGCCCCTGCAGAGAAAAAGCCTTATCCCAGCGAATAGATGATGCTCAGCTCCGCACAACATAGGGATTGGCACACTTTCAAGAAAAAACATAGAATAGTAGAAGATCCAGCATGCGGAACACAGTGATCATTAGAAATTCACAAATTAGAAAGGTTGTAATATACTCTTTTCCATAACTTCTCATACCAGACCAACCCACTAAAATGCAAATAGGGATCAGAAATGTGGTATACAAAAACAAATTGATCGAAGACCAACCCACCAAATCCAAATTGATGTTTCATAAGGAAGTCATCGAAGACTTTCCACAAATTGAGATTTGGCCGTAGAAGGATCGAATTGTATCCGAAGAACAAGAGAATACAAAAAAGTTATAAGAGAGGCGCACAGACCAATTAATCATATCCGTCGTATTCTTGAATTTGGAATGAAAAGAGGAGTCATTCTTTCTCATAGACTGATGCAGATTTTAAATTAAAAAGAAAAAATAATTATTATAATGTTTTTATTTATTTAAAATAATTTTGTTTAATATGGTTGTCTAAGTATTTTAATATTTGGTTTATTATTAAGGATTTGTAATATTTGGAAATGCATATAATATGTTGAATTTTGAGTTCTCTTATTTTTATGGATTAAATACAATTATGAATAATAATGTATACATGAATCTGATTTGAAAATCAACAAGTGATGGACAAAAATTGTTTTGTTTTGTATGGTCAATTAAATAAGTTGTCTTTTCTTATTATTGTGTACTCAACTTTGAATTTGTCTAATTGATGTTTTTGTTCCTTTTAACTTTGTATCGTGTTTGATTGTATGGTTGTGGTATTAATTTTTAAACTAAAAAGAAAAAATATTTAACATAATATTTTTCTTTATTTTAAATTTAAATTTTATAAAAATAAAATAAAGGTATTTTAATATTTTGATCCATCTCCATTTAAATATTGTGAAAAATGACAATAATTATTAAGTGGTAAAATGCATGGGTGAAATTCAGTTTCAGTGAAGAAAATCTTTATTTATATATATATATATATATATATATATATATATATATATATATATATATATATATATATATATATATATATATATATATAATGCTTAACTTTTAAAGTTTTCGGATTGTCGAGTCGAGAGCTGTGTTAATATTGATATATATGTAAGAGTAAATTGATACTTGGGTCGGATTGTGAGTTGACCCGTCCATAAACTTAAAACGGTTTAAAATAAAATAAAAAATGTTATATGTATATTTCGAACTCGCAACCTAACCAAACAAATACAACCCTTTAACCAACTAGTCTAATAATATTTTATATTTTAAATTCAACACCAAATTAAATTAACGCTGGACATTTTAACAATATAAGTTCAACTTTTTATTTTTAACTAACTAATTAGATGAGAGCGTTTTTTTTATTTTTATTTTAATATATTATTCGTGATTTATTAAAAATTTAAACATTGAATAAATATTATTATTATTATTTTATTTATTTTATTTTATTTATATTTTTATCCGTGTGCAATCACACGGCTAGTTATAATAAACTTATTAATCTTTAAAATTATCGATATTTTTTGTATATCAAAAATTATGTACGACACAATATTAAAAATATAGATTTTTGGTATACCAAAAAGAACGACTAGAAATGTACCCAAAATTACCGGTAACGATAAAGATAAAAGATTTTGAAATTTTCGTTATATTGATATATATTAAAATATCGAATTAAAAATATATATAATACTTATAAGTAAATAAATAAAAACTAATAAAATTATAATTAATTAAACTTTAATTTAGTTTTAAGAATTAGATTCACTTGAATCTCGTAAATTTTCAACATTATCAAAATATTATCAATAAATTAACAATGATAGTAATTTTTTTTTTCAAAACATTTGAGGCTCAAATATCAAGGTATATTCCTAATTTATAAAAAATTAATTTTTGAAAATAAAAAAATAATTAAACTAAAATATTATTCAAAATATGTCATTTTCAACATTTATTTTATAAGATATAAAACTAATTTAACTTTATCATAAAATTTTAAAAAATTATATAATAAGACTCAATAGAGTTTAAATATATATTTTTATTACAAATTGATACTTATCGAAATCTCGATATATCATAAGTATTCGGTATGAACTATGAACGGTGTGTTATATGTATCATATCGAAATTTTGTTATACCGAAATATCGGTACGACAATGGTATGGTGGTTCTCGTACCAAAATTTCGTTACAATATATAGTATGATACAAAACTAAAGTATACTGTACCGATTCATTCACCCATAGTTAAAACTAAGACTGTTTTTTTTAATTCAACCATAATCAAACATTATCGTATCATTAAATTTACTAACTAAAATATTATCAATTTTTAAATAAAAATTATTTTATCATTATATATTAATACCCATTAATATTTTTACCCAAAAAAAAAAATTCTAACTACTCAAAATTACCTTCCAACAATTTTTTAAAAATAAATTCTTAGGGAACCAGCTCTAAAAATCAAACAAACATACTTTAAAGACGAGTCTACTAAGTACCAATCTTTGACTTGGAAAATACAACTTGTTGATTAATTTTGAGGACTGTTTGTTTGATAGTGATTTCCCAGCAACTACTTGGTTCCTATGAACCTTCAATTAGGTTGGTAAAGTTTAATTAAAAATAATATCCATCAATTCGACCCCATCATGAAACTAATGATAAATCTTCATGCTCCATACTTTTCTATCATTTATTTATTTTTTTAATTAGAAAAAATAATAAACGTTTTCATTTTCTTTCTCAAGTCGGCAGAGTTAAAGGCTGTGTCATTATTCATGAATGTGTCATTATTCATGAAGATGGACAATGACTTATGAATCGTGTTGTGTCAACACCACAAACAATGTTATCTTGTGTACTGTGCTATTATTATTATTATTTCAAATGTTCTTTTTTAAAATTAAATTTTGGTGACAAAAATATACAAAGAAACCAAATTAATTGGTATAGAAATCCAATTGTATGCTTTAGCCAAGTTAGATTCCACATCACCTACCACGGGTGAAAAAGGGGTAAAAATCGAGAGTAAAAACTCTCGGAAATGACTATATATTTCTCGGTAATGACCTAATACCGAAGGTTTGAGTGACTCTCGTCATTCCTCGGTATTGACACTTTTGATACATATAATTGGGTGTTTACCGAGAGACATCGTAGATTTTTCGGGTTAGATAACCGAGAGAAAAACCGAGAGTTAATTGGTAAGCTTTCGGTTTTTCTTGAAATAGAAAAACTAAAAGCTTTCCAATTAACTTTCGGTTTTTCCTTTAAAGAAAAATCGAAAGTTAACCATATAACTCTCGGTTTGTTCTTTTTAAATAAACCAGAGAGATATATGAAAAACTTTCATTTTTTTCCTTTCAAGAAAAACCGAAAGTTAACCATATAACTCTCAGTTTTTCCTTTTCAAATAAACCCAAGAGGTATATGAATTTTTTTTGGTTTTTCCTTTTCAAGAAAAACCAAAAGTTAACCATATAACTCTCGGTTTTTCCTTTTCAAATAAACTCGAGAGGTATATGAAAAATTTTCGGTTTTTCCCTTTCAAGAAAAACCGAAAGTTAACCATATAACTCTCGGTTTTTTCTTTTCAAATAAACCCAAGAGGTATATGAAAAACTTTCGGTTTTTCTCTTTCAAGAAAAACCGAAAGTTAACCATATAACTCTCGGTTTTTGCCTATAAAATGTACAAAATAGACCGATTGTTTTGTGCGCAATCAAAACTTGTTCAGCCAAACTAAAATATATACAAATAACATTCATAAACCAAATGACTATTATCATTCCAAAATTCTAAATCAAACCAATCATCCAAACAACCTGTTATAATTCAAATTAAAACGTACTCAATCATTCATAAACCTGTTATCAGTCGAAACAAACCAATCAAAACGTACTATAATTAGCTTGTGGGGGAGAGGGAGATGGTTGATATTGCCTCATAAACATTTCAAAGTTCTCCATTATTGTCCTCATTTCTAGCTTTTCTGCTTTCATTTCCATAATGGTTCGATTTCTTTCTTCATCCCTCTTTTCCAATTCCTCCACTTTCATCGCTAATCTTTCATTCTCCTTAAACAACCGATCAGTGGATCATTATGAATTGTTTCCACTTCGACGATCCTCTCGAAAATGTGTGGGTCGAACGCCTGATCCCATACCGATCACTCCCCTATGCTTTTGTCGTCCGAACAATTTCTCCGTCAAGTCGAAGTCAGATATATCTGGTTCATTCTTACCTCCTCCATCTTCGTTTGCACATTTGAAATAAATGTTCATTTATATAATAATAAGTTAGTTTTATGTAATTTATTTAAATTCAATTAACTTACAATTTTCTCTTGCGCTCTTTTGTCCGGGACGGGGGTTGGGTTTTCTTTCGTAGGTTTTGGGGTACGGGTCCGTTTGAATACTTCAACGACGGAGGGGGTCGTCCTATTTCAAGCGTCTATTGAAATAAATGATTTATAAAATTAATAACATTCTTTATATTAAGTTATTAAAAATAATGAATAATGTACATACCAACTCTTCTTCCACTTGAGCAAACGGTCTACTTCCAGTATGATGTGAGAATTTCAGCTTATTCCTATTAACAACATTGGTATGACTATTTTGTTGTATTTGAAATAAAAAAATGAAGTTAGAATAATTGATATCAGATTTTATTTGAATTATGAAACCGTACCTTAAATTTTTCCGTGAAGTAATGGTTCCGACACACGAACTCCCAATCATCTCGATCGTAGTCTCGTGGGGGATTGACTAATACCGCTGCCACGTCTCCTTGATAAATGCAGATATAATCCCTATTCAAATCTGAGCGCCACCTATCTCATATTTGTTTGGCATGTGCCAATCCGGTCGCTCGATATTGATCAATAGAACCATTAGTACACTCGAACGAATCGTGAAAAATAAATCATTCAAATGTTATAAAATAATATTGAATGATTAATGTATAATTAAGTAATGATTACTATCATAGCAATCCAAAGTGAATCTAATTGGTCTGCACTTAATGCCTTCCACTTCAGGAGACGGTGTGAGACGGCTGAGGGGTCCCATACAACCGACCACAAATGTCTAGACCACATTTTTCTTCCATCGCCGACACCGCTGGGCCTCCCATCTACCTCTCTAAAAGTCAGAGCAATCTTTGTCCCCAATGTCCTCATAGATAGCGCGATATTCTTGTTCTTCCCCCGTCTCTTGCGGGCGGAAGATTCTTCACAACTATCAAATTCATAATTAGATGTAAATCAATACAAATAATAATTAATTGTAAACATGTTACCTATCGATGATGGGTCGGGAGTGGAATGATGCTCATGATCCTCCTCGTCATCCTCCTCGTTAGTCTCCTCGTGGTCCTCCTCGTCATCCCCCATTGATGCAAATGTACTCTCAATAAACTCTTCAACCTCAACATCATCCTCGTCATGTGTATCACGTGTTGGGGGAGCAGTAGTTAACGGGTCCACAACTAATGTGTCTTTAGAAGACTCTCCTCGGAGTCTTAGGTTTTCTAACTGTACAGGTAGGTTTTGGAATGGCCTACATAGTTTGCTGGGTGTTTTATTCATACTCTTCCAAATAGTTTTCGGACCTTCAGACATCCTTAATGCATACAATTAATAAATCAGAGAATAATTGAAATAAAGTGGTAATAAGAATGAATATAAAGTAAAAACATAAATCTACCTAATTAATCTGAACTATATATTCGTAAACCGTGGATTTATTTTTGTCACATCCAATCGGGTCGTGCTGACATATCAGGAGCGTAGAATACTTGTTTTGCTTGACTCGCCAATATATACGGGTCCTGACTTTGGGTTTTCAAAATTCGGTTTACATTTATACTTACAAAGCCATATTTATCCACTTTCACTCCTAGTTCCCCGAGTGTGTATCAAATCACTTACACTTGAATAAGACAACTCGTTTTTGAGAAAAGTATTGTACTTGGATTATATCCGTTAAAACTCCGTAGTATGACATAGTATCTGACTCGTTGTACCCTTTAATAACCACTCCACTATTTTGAGTGGTTAAACATTCGTCGTGTTTTTCTGTACAGAATTTGTATTCGTTTACTTTACACCAAACATACATACATGAGTACATATTGGACATTCGCCTAATATCTTGAGGTCTCTTGATATGTCGTTATTTTCTTCTAATTGAGCGACTATATATATACATTCCCGAAATTTAATCGTTAAAATAAAGATAAAGTTATTAAATATGGTTTTGAATCCACTCACTCTATGCATGAAATAGGTGGCATACGTTTCTCCCTGGGACTCATTGTTATTGCAATACTGCATATAATCACTGTAAATAGATCGAATATTAAATAGCATACTCTTTATTGTTAATTAATAAGACATACTATAACAACAAAATATTGAATCTTACATGTAAAAAGTTGTATATTTCAAAATGTATGTATGAGCTATCACTCGATCGCTATAATCCAAGTTGTATATTTTTTCGTTGGATAGGTCTTCCAACGATAAAAATATTGAAATGTTCGAGATTTCAGTTTGTGCATTTTCTTGGTCTTCTTACTCCATATACCTGACACATAAACTAATACTCTCATTTACAAGATAACTCTCGCTTATTGAGGCTTCGGGTGGTTTTTATTCCGCAAATATTTTTTCATTGTACTCATGTAATGTTCAAACGGATACATCTATCGCTATTGGATAGGTCCCCCAAGCAAAGCCTCAAATGACAAGTGAACCGGGAGATGCATCATGATGTCGAAGATTGACGGTGGAAAAATCATTTCAAATATTTAAGGAAGGGTCAAAAGCGAAAGTTTTCCAATAAACTTTTGCAATTACCCCTTCCCAACACTTAGAAATTTTTTCAATTTTTTAAGGAAGGGTTAAAGGCGAAAGTTTTCCAATAAACTTTCGCAATTACCACTTTCCAACACTTAAAAAAATTCAGATTTTTTTAAGGAAGGGTTAAAAGCAAAAGTTTTCTAATAAACTTTCGCAATTACTTTTTCCCAATATTTAGAAATTTTTCCAATTTTTTAAAGAAGGGTTAAAGGCGAAAGTTTTCCAATAAACTTTCGCAATTACCCCTTCCCAACACTTAGAAATTTCTTAGATTTTTTTAAGGAATGGTCAAAAGCGAAATTTTTCCAATAAACTTTCGCAATTATCCATTCCCAACACTTAGAAATTTTTCAGATTTTTTAAGGAAGGGTCAAAAGTGAAAGTTTTCCAATAAACTTTCGCAATTACCCCTTCTAACACTTAGAATTTTTTTAGATTTTTTTAAGGAAGGGTGAAAAGCGAAAGTTTTCCAATAAACTTTCGCAATTACCCCTTCGAACACTTAGAAAATTTTCAAATTTTTTAAGGAAGGGTCAAATGCGAAAGTTTTCCAATAAAATTTCGCAATTATCCCTCGGTCAAAAGCGAGAGTTTTTCAATAAACTTTCGCAATTACTAATTCTGAAAAGTTAAAACCGATGGTTCTTTGAATAACCTTCGCAATTACCCTATTTTTTCCATTTTTTTGACAAGAGTTTAATTGAAAATGTTCAATAAATTTCTCAAATAAAGGAAAACCAATACATATAGAAAAACATTCATAAATCACATTAATAAACCAAAAGATAATTATAATTCATAATTCTAAACAAAGGTCAAAACGTATCAAATTATCCAAAACATGTTATCAATTGAACGAAAACGTTTACAAATAATTATTCAAAAACTTTAATCTACTTAGTAGTTGGGGGGAGGAGGGGGTGGTTGATTCTACCTCCTGAAGAATTCAACTTGTTGTTCAAGATTCTCCAATTTTTGCGCCATTTGCTCCTTGTCCGCTTTAATTTCAGTAAGTAAATGAGCTCTTTCCGCATCCCTCAATTGAATTTGCTCCAATGCCAATGCTATGTGTCTCGCATCCTCCTCACGTTTAACATTCGCAGTAGTCATTGGGTCCGCCACGACAGACCCTCGGTCATAACTTGATTGTGCTAGCAAGTTCTGAAATGGCAGGGACAGTTTCTCTAGTGTTTTCCGAATACGCTTCAATTCACTCATCCTGAATGCATTTCATTAATAAATTTATGAATCTAACCACAATATATATAACATTATTAAACATAATCTAACATGAATCCAAATATAATATATATCAAACCAAATTTAACTTAAATCGTACTAATCAAACATAAATCAAACAAAATAACCTAATCATACATATATCAAACCAAATCTAACAAAATCATACATATATTTAACAAAATCTAACATAATCATACATATATCAAACAAAATATAATCTAAACTAACCTAAATAAAACATAAACTAACCAATAACAAACTTAAATCTAACCATATAACCAAACGAAGAATCTAACATAACCAAATAAAACAACATAGCTAAATATATACCTAATCTAACATTAATCTAACAAAAATCAACCTAAATATATAGCATATCACATAATTTAAGATTAATTAACCCTAAATATATAAAATCTAACAAACACTTAGAATTTACCTTGAAATAGGCGCAGGCGTGGCGGTAGGAGTCTTTTAAGCGGCAGCGGCATCTTGGCGGATGTAGATCTTCGAGCGGCGGCGGCGCAGGCGAAATGAAACTATGAGAGAGAGAGAGAAAAAAAGGGAAAGAAAGTGGGTGGAAAGAAAAAAAGAAAAGTAGGGTTTTTTTATTTATATACGTCATTACCGAAGGTTTTCATAAACCTTTCAGAATTACCAATTTGGGGGAAAGATAAAACCGAAGATTTTCTAATAAACGTTCGCAATTACCCCTTTTCCAATATTTAGAATTATTTTTAATTTTTTTGGGAATGATCAAAACCGAAGGTTTATTAGAAAACCTTCGGGTTTAACTTTCCCCAAATTGGTAATTGCGAAAGTTTATTGGAAAACTTTCGCAATTACCGATTTGGGAGAAAGTTAAAACCGAAGGTTTTCTAATAAACCTTCAAAATTACCACTTCCCAACACTTAGAATTATTTTTAATTTTTTTGGGAATGGTCAAAACCGAAGGTTTATTAGAAAATCTTCAGTTTTAACTTTCCCCAAATTGGTAATTGCGAAAGTTTATTGGAAAACCTTCGCAATTATCCCATTCCCAACACTTAGAATTATTTTTGATTTTTTTGGAAGGTCAAAATCGAAGGTTAATTAGACAACTTTAATTCGGTAAACCCTCATATCACCTAAAGTTTTATACACCTTTCGGAATTTATTTTTATTAACGAAAGATTTCTTACTCTCGGTAGCATAACCGAGAGTTTTAGAAAACTCTCGATAAATCGGTAAAGACCCTTTTTTTACTAGTGTACTCATCAAGAGCTTTTCTTGATGTTAGGTTTATTTATATATTATAAATAAATAATTCTCATCAATTTAAATAAATATTTATATCTAAATAAAACTAAATATTAATTTATAGATAATATAAAATAATATCTAAAAAATAACTAAATGAGAATCAAGTTGTTAAATACTAAGAAAAAATTTACAAAAATTAAAATATCAAAAAGAATATCTAACAATTTTAATCTTTTTTAGGACGACTCCAAATACAAACTCTTTTGAGTTCTATAACGATGAGTGAAGAATTAGACTAAGCCGAACAAACGAATCATGCAATGTCGAATAAATTTCTAATAAATATTTTGAGCGGTAGCGAAATTTTTTCTTACACGTGGTTTGATAGACAACGCTGAAAAATGTTCTGTAAAATGATGATGAAAATAATTAGAAACTCGTTTCAATCAATAGAGTATACCTATATAGAGTTTCCAAATAAAAGACAAGTATTAATAACTTTTTATTTAACAAAAAGATATCTCTACATCTTACAGCTTTATCTCATTTACTACTAAAAAGAAGATGTAAACAAACTCGAAAAAATATAACCAAGACAATTGAATAATATGAGTAACAAGCTAGGGGACGGATCTATGTAGGGACTCAGGTGGGTTGAAGTCAATCCAAAAAAAATTGTTTTATTTTTACGGTAAAAATGTGACATTACCCCATAATTTTTTTAATATTTTCAATTTAATTCAATATTTGTTTATTTAATTCTTAAAAATAGCAAAATTTACCTTTATCCTATCGTTATTTCTTTTAAGTCCATTCAATTTTTTTTTCAAACTCATCCCAACTCAGATTCTTAATCGGTCCATATAACAAACGACTCAACAATAATTAAGATTATTATTCGGATTATAAAAATTTGGGACGAACAATATGATACGATTAAGAAGGTTGTTGAACCGAACAAAATTTTCAAAACTGAAAAAACAGATCCAACGGCTAAGGTGTTTTGCTTGTGCAATTGCAACATAACGTCAAACCAAGAATCTATGAAAGTCAGGGCTTGTCCCGGGTCGGCCTTTAACCACAATACCAATATCCTCACTCGTGAAAGAAAAATATAATACCAACTTAAATCTGAGTGTTGGGAAAGAAAATTGAGGGGAAGAGGGACAGTCCTCAACCCGATCATCCAATTCACTCTAACAGACATACATGGTTCCATAGTCAAAGCAACTTTGTATGCAGTCATAACATGCCATTCATTTATAGGCAACTATCTCACGAGATTCAGAAGTTTCAAGTGTAAATAATTATATCAGTTTGGGATAAATTGGTTAAGGAAAAAACATCATTTATTATCATGCAAACCCATTCTGAAATGAAATAGAGATATTAGGCATGTACTAAAAAATTAGAATTCCAATTAAATTCCAATTTTATGTTTGTTAAACTATTTTAAATTAAAATTTCAATTTAATTTGTGATTTTATAATTTTGAGTTACACTGTTTCTAACTTGAACTATAATTATTTCTAAAAAAAATTCAAATAATTTTTTTAATTAATTTTTTATTTATAACACAATTAATATGTCAAAAACTGATATCTTAATAATGTAGATAATATTGATTAAAATTGTCATTTCTATTTTTATTAATAATTTGTTTAAGGTAGAAAACTACATTAACTTAAAGTCACGACCTTTAATTCAAGGTAAAGCGTTTAAATATATGACTTTTATAACATCAGTTAGAGTACTACTCTTGCTTAATCACGTTTAACTATAAAATCTTAATAGAATCTGATGCATTAGCACTTGTATAATCGCACCCAATTTTTTTATTTTATTTTTAATTTCCATTTAATTAAAATCCCAAAAGAGAATAAAATGAACAAGAGTTTTAAAATTAGGACAAAATAACCCTTTATCCTAATTTTTAAAAGAAACAAACCATTAGTTACCTAGAAAATGAATACAACAAAACAATCAAACGACAACAATACAAATCAACTATCTCGCCTTAATAACATTTTGGTGACTTCTTCAAACATAATACCCCAACTTTGACATAGCATCAAATTCTCCGACGTTATGAGAATTCTTCTCCATGTGTGGATAAGAGCTTGACCTTCAAAAATAATTTCGTTCCATACTTGCTCCTCACTTCTTCTAACTCTTGAGAAGACCTTAGCATTTCTTTTTTCCATACTTATACACAATCGCCCTAAAATAACACTTCATGAAATTCACAAAAACGAACTACTCTTAGGCTTTCCAATCATCAATCATTTCTTTAATTCCAATAAAAATGAAAATTCAGCAAACTCATAGCATTAGCAAACTATTTCCATATTTTGCCCGTAAAAGGGAAATCACCAAACAAATGAGCTATTGATTCATCATTGAACATAAAACACAGCATGTACTTGGAATTGTCATGTATTTACTAATTCTAAGCCGGTTAAAGACAACAAGACATAAAAAAAATTTGGTGGCGCGAGATAAACTTGGAAGACCAAACTAAGGGAGCCCACTCCACAATATGTCCCTTTATTCGGATAATCTGCCATACCATGCTTGTTTTCAATTTTCCATCAACTTCAGCCTTCCATATGTGTGAGTCATTGCGATCATGAAGCTGAAGCTGATTGACATGCTCAAGAATTCGCTCTCCTTCCGAAATTCTCCTTAGAAGAGAGTCCCACATCCCATCCTTAACATCCCTCACCGTCGCATCTTGACATTCCCTTCTAATACGAACACTTTGAAACTCTTTCCTAGTAAAGATTGGTTGACCTTCAAACCATGGATAGTGTACCTTAACCATCACCCAACCGAATCTGAATTATACTCCAAACACTTTGTTTTAATTTGAGTATCTTGGTTAAAGAACACACATTTCTTCCTTGATTTACATACCCATATAAAAAAAAAATGAAGAATTGCATTTCCAATTTCAATCAATATTTCTGAAAAAGTTGTTGGGCTTGGGCTTTCTATTGTGAAAAGGCCTATTATCTAAGTGGGCAGAAAGGTAAACTTGATAGGCTTGGGCTTTCTATTGATATCAAGATTCATGTTCTTTGTCCAATTGAGTCCATAGCCACTTGCGTGGATTCTAAGCACCGAACCGCATTTAGTATTTTCTCAATCTCTCTCTAGTTTAGTTTGCGCGATACGCAAACAATCTTCCTCAATTGATTGAGATTCCAAGCCAAGGTCAGATATAACTTTCAGAAGTTCATAATTCGATTAAAGGATCAGTATTCTGTTCATCGTTTCTGATTTGATTTGCTAAAATAGGGTGACGGAGGAGAGCTTGAGACAATTCATTTACTGGCGTGGGTCATTTACAGAGATAGTAAAGATGGTATGTTGTGTTTGCCTTATCCTTGATGATTTGATGAATTAGTTCTTCATTGTTTGTAGATTAGACAGTTGGGTTCTCTCTATTTCCTCGGTCTTCTACACAAATGTTCATGTTTTCTGTACCGTCTGTCTATCTGGATTCTGAATTTTATTTATAATCGATGTGTCTACGAGTTTGGAACAAGTTGATAGTTTCACGATTAGCTGTAATTTTGTATCAATTTGAATATTCATAAGGAAATGAAAAAGTAGTTTGGAGTTCTCAAGTTGGAATTGGGACTAAAATGTTAGTGATTGATCAACTATGTTACATTTGATTTAGATCCAAATCGGGCTATCTGATTCTTCTACACTTTCAGTAGAGAAAAATGTGATTCACCAACTAGGTTACATGTGAACAAACTCACAGTGAAAAGAATGTGGCTAATTGATTCTTCTATATATATTGTTTGTAGAAGTGGTGTTTAATGCATTATCATATCCGAGGCTTAATCTGTAAAGAGATTCCATAGTTAATAGTTTGATCATTATAGATGAGTAATGATTGGTATGGCCATTTGTTCTAACATAATTCTTCTCTTTTATTTGTGATTTTACAGTTCTTTGAGGGATATGGGTATCATGGAATGTCATTTGAGCAGACATATAGATGTTATCCTGCATCTTTTATTGACAAGGTTTGAATTGTCTTCTTCATCTTTGTGTAACGTTTCTTTCAATTTAAGCACTTTTGAAATGCTTTTTGTGTTACACTTGTTACTTTTGTCAAAGTTGTATTTTATTAACATGAACAACTGAGTTAGATTAGGTAAAAGATGACCAGTAAATATAGCAAGTAAACAATCAAGACATCTAAATAGACCTATTGGTCGTTAAACAGATCCATACTTCTAACGAATAAAAATGGATTGAACCACATATGAAACTGAAGATACACTTTGATCTGGTGATCTTACAACATCGCATCTCATATATCAAACCCACACTAAAAAAATGATCAAAACTAAGTTTGATATTGCTATTTTTAAACTTGTATTTTTTATATTTTTGTATATAGTTTAATCATATTCTCCAAACACTTCCATTTAACTTCATGCTTCTAACTCTTCCATTTTCTTTTCCCTATCATGCAGCCTCAAATAGAAAATGGTGACAAAAGTAAGTCATCATTATCAATATCATTATTTCACTAATTTGACTTTGTTTTAATAATTTCACATTTCTAACTCCTTTTGTTGCATGTCATTCCAGTTATAATGCCACCTTCAGCTCTCGATCGCCTTGGTTAGTTGGCTACAAATTTTCCTTTTACCTTCACATTCATTTTCCTAACCCTCACTCAAACTTCTTTTTGAATTTACGTTAACAAATCTTGCAGCATCGCTTCATATTGATTATCCCATGTTATTTGAGCTTCGGAATGCTGCAACTGAGCGTGTTTCTCACTGTGGTGTCCTGGAGTTTGTTGCTGAGGAAGGCATGGTCTATATGCCATACTGGGTATGTAAAAAATTGGACTGATGATCCCTAATAATTATTAGTGTATTAGTTCAGCATTTATTCTTCTTCACTTAATTCCTTCAATATCTAGATGATGGAGAACTTGCTCTTACAAGAAGGAGATATTATACGAGTTAAGAATGTCACCCTTCCAAAAGGGACATATGTTAAACTCCAACCTCATACGAAAGATTTTCTTGATATTTCCAATCCCAAGGCCATGTAAGTTCATCTTTAACGTGTCTTTCGGAAACACTTATAATTTATGGATCTGAATCCAAATCCAGATGAGAAACAACCCATAAATTTCTGAATATGTCTCACTAAGTTTAGCTTCATCCATTTACGATTTTGGATCCAAATTTTTTGTATCTGGATGTTTCTGAATGGAGGCTATAGTAGCAATTGCTATAAGTGACATAAGTGTAAATAAGTGTGTAGTGAAACATATGAATAGAAGAGAAAATTGGTATTTTGCTTTGTGTATTTTTTTATCACCATATACAAGTCAACATCCACAAACTTTTCAAATAGTTTTACATTTTCTCCATGTCTAACAACAATTCTTTAACACTGTCAAGTGCCTCCCAAATATGGAGCAAATTCAAATGATTTGAAAGTTCAGGAAGGAAAATCACATAGGATTGACTATATGGTGATAAATTAAATTAGAGTAAAACATGTACATGGTGAAGAATAATAACTTTCTCTAATATTAGTATTTTTTTTGAAGAAGTTATCTGAACTGTCGCACCATACAAAATTTGTCGTACTAATTGTTGGGCTTAAAGAAAGCAATGGAGTCCTTTGTGTGACAATGAACTCTTGAGAAAGCAAAAAGAATAAAAACTAAATCAAATCTTGAAAATATTCAATACGATATTGTTGAGAAACCTAAATCAGTGGCAAAAGAAGGGCATGTAGTAATAATGACGAGAGTTCATTAGTTGATTTATAGGTAGTAATAGAAGTTGGCCATTATTTTGCTTAGAGACACTTAGATTTGATAATTCTTATTTGTCTGTTTTTCAGTTTTGGAATGCCTTTGAGTCCTTTTTCACCTTCCTCTTCTCATTTCTTTTACTTTTTCTTGTTGTTTATATTAAAAGAATTCGTTTTCATGACAAGTAGCAAAACACTATCAATTTGTTAATACAAACTTTTAACTTTTCAAAAACTATAAAAAAAAAACAATTATAGAACTTGTCATGATATAGTAGTAAATAGTAAGAGTGACATAGTTGTAAATACAAGAGGGATATGATGGAGATATTGTTCTGTCTCGGAAACACTTCTAATTTATGTTTTTGCATTATGATATATGTTTCTGTATACAGATCCAAATGAGAAATAACCAATAAATTTTAAATTTGTCTTTGACTAAGTCAAATTCGATTCTTCACTAAAAGTACCTTGATTGAAGTGTGTATTAAATTACAATTATTCTCTTATCTCTCAATTACACTCAGGCAAAGTTTGTATTAATAGAGTTGTCATGGATGCATCAATTCTTGGTTTGATTTTTTCATGGTTAAAATCGTGTCTTGCAGTTTGGAGACAACCTTGCGGAATTTCTCTTGCTTGTCAACTGGCGATAGTATTATGGTGGCATACAATAACAAGAAGTATTACATAGATATTGTGGAGGCTAAGCCATCTCATGCCATAACTATCATTGAGACCGACTGTGAAGTTGACTTTGCGCCTCCTCTTGATTACAAAGAACCCGAAAGAAGACCCACATCGTCTTTCCCTTCAAGCAAGGCCCCAGTTGAAGGTTTGAGAATTTGTTGTTTTTCAATTTACAGTCAAAATGATGCTGATGGTTTTTTTTCTTAAAAAAACAATTCCATTTGTGAAGCAAAAGAGGATCCAGTTGAGACTGAGCCCAAATTTAGCCCATTTACTGGAGCTGGAAAGCGGTTGGATGGGAAACCTTTGAAGTATGAGCCACCTCCGGTTTCTTCTACGGTCAGTAGTAGTTCTAAAGAAAAGCTGCCCTCTGTTGGCAGCGGGCAGTCGTCTTCTGTTGGATCTAGTTCGCAAAGTAGCAACCGTCAGTCTCAGGGGAAGCTGGTATTTGGCCCGAATGCCAACCGCTCTAAGGATAAGGAAACACAAAAGGTACTAGACATATATTAGTTTACGTTTTTCTAATAGGTAAAGTTGGTGGATTTCATTTTTATGGAAGAAATGAACATATTTGTGTAGGTATTTGATTAAAGAATGTTATTTTAAAAAAGCTTATGTTGAGTTGCAGGAAACTAAGAAGGAAGAAGCACCAAAGAAAGAAGAAGAAGAAGCTAAGTTTCAGGCATTTACAGGAAAGAAGTACTCTCTTAGGGGTTAAACATTCTCTCAAATACTACTGTTATTTGGCAATTTGTCACCCCCTTATACTGTTCAAAACAAAATTTCATTACTTTTTAGTGCTGTGATTTTAGTATTACACTTGCTGCCTGAACAAAAAAATAATAACTTTCATCTTCAATCCATGCCCAAGTTTTATTTTATTTGAACGGTTCAGATGTTACATAACCCATTTAGAATTAAACTTCATTATAATATCAGACAATGGAGAGTTTTCTTAAAAATGGGATGCGTACATAAAATTTTAAATGCTAAGTCATTTTTTTTTTGGTTTGAGACGCTTTGTATAAATAACTTTTATCTTAGAAAACTCTTTTATTTCTTTCTTTACTGTGGAATTGATTTTTATTTTGTTGCTAAAACTCTATTAAATCAATTTATCCAGAATTAGCAACTTTTGTTGAAGTATCTAATTGAAATTGAAGGAGGTTTTTTAGAAGAGTACATGTTTTGGCAAGGTCACGAAGAAGAATATGATCAATGGATTTTTTATTCTTCAAAGAAATGTTGCATCGGTTAGTGAGATAAAATACTTTCTTTCTTTTTCAGTCTATTATTAGATGGCAATGGCAAGATTTTTTTTTTTTTTTTTTTCAACCAAAAAACGAGATTTTTTATGAATTTTTTTTATTTCTACACCTCTTCTCAGAAACTAACAAAGTCGAACAGAGAAAATTTATCGTCAGTCTCTAGGTCAATCGAAACGTTGGTAAGAACATATATGAGAAGATTTTGCCTCCCTTCTTCTTCGATGGAAAGTCGTATAAAGGTCAATCGAAACGTTGGTAAAAACATATATGAGAAGATTTTGCCTCCCTTCTTCTTCGATGGAAAGTCGTACAATTTGATTAGATGTGAGATGAAAACAGTTTACTACTTTCATCTTCTTTTTATTAGAGATAAAAAAAATGGTTCTAATAAGAATTTGATAATTTTTTTTGGTTGGAATGCCACGAATCATTCTAAAAATTGTTTTTTTACCCTTACCAACGTAAAATCAATGGAGAGTTAAAACACTAAAATGTCATTTTTCTTTTAATCAAATCGCATTTGTAAAGATTTACAATGTTACATGATAATGGAGTTGGTGTACCTCTCAAAAACTGACCAGGGATTTTTTGTTTGGAAAAATGATTACATTCCCTTTATCACTATTTTCATTTTTTAATGTGGAAAACATGTCGAAATAAGAAAGTTTTTTTTTTTAAAATGACTAGCGTAAAAAATGTTATGCGATCGTTGACAACTCCTAGCCACGTTTGCCTCTTAACTTGGGCTGCCCCCCTTGGCCACTGAGCTGGGTGCTTGTCATTGCGCTTGGTTCAGTCACGGTCTGAATATTTTGAAGTTTTTTTTTCTGTAAAACAAAAGACAACAAATAAAATTAATTAATAAATAAAATTCTCATTTTTAACCCATTTAGTTTGTTTGAATTGTTTGTACCATTATAAATTTTATTTAAATTAATCTGAAATTTAATTATTTAGTCTGATTGATATAGCAAAATGTAATGTCTACAATGATTTTAATAAATTATTAATAAAAAAAAATTCAAATAACAATTCATTACATTTTAAATAAAAAACAATTAATTATTAAGTTTAAATTTATTTTATTATATTGTCTTATTAGTTAATTTTTAAATTTTATTAATTAATTTTCAGCTATTTTCTTATCGTTCAATTTTTAAATTATATAATTAATTAAAATTTTAATATATTAATATATATATATATATATAATTTTAAAATATATTTATTAATTTATAATTTTCAAAATTTAATAATTAGTAAAAATTATTATATTAATATTAATATATATATATATATAATTTTGTAATATTAAAAAATATTAATCATTTATATAATTTTTTTTAATTTCATATATATATATATATATATATAAACTTATATTATCTTAATTTTTTATATTAACCTTGAGTCAATTTTTAAATATAATATAATTATAATATAATTTTAAATATATATAATTTTTTAGTTTGATTCAAATCAGAAGTAATAAATTTTTTTAATATATTGTCCTATTAGTTAATTTTTAAATTTTATTAATTAATTTTCAGCTATTTTCTTATCGTTCAATTTTTAAATTATATAATTAATTAAAATTTTAATATATTAATATATATATATATATACATAATTTATATAATTTTAAAATATATTTATTAATTTATAATTTACAAAATTTAATAATTAGTAAAAATTATTATATTAATATTAATATATATATATATATAATTTTGTAATATTAAAAAATATTAATCATTTATATAATTTTTTTTAATTTCATATATATATATATATATATATATATATATATATATATATATATATATATATATATATATATATATATATATATATATATATATATATATATATATAAACTTATATTATCTTAATTTTTTATATTAACCTTGAGTCAATTTTTAAATATAATATAATTATAATATAATTTTAAATATATATGATTTTTTAGTTTGATTCAAATCAGAAGTTAATAATTTTTTTTAATATTTTATAATATTAAATAAAATAATTATAAAATTATTTAAATTTAAATAATTTAAGTGAAAACACTTTATTTATTTAAAAAAATACTCATTAATTGAGTTAATTGAGATTTCGAATATCTCTTTTCAAACTTCAAAAATTTAGAACTCCTTATTGTTAAAGTTATATAAAATTAAGTTTATCTTAACGATTTCAAACAAGTTAATTTATTATCTACGTGAGATTTATAAATAAATAAAAGATCAATGTCACTAATTTAACTACCGAATTTCTACGAATTAAGAGTTTTGACTATCAAATTTTAAAAAATAGTAGTTGAAAACGTCAATTTGTTGAATTTAATAATTAAATTAGTTTATAAATGTCACGTAAATAATAAGTCAATAGTGATTGAAACCGTTACAATAAAACCTCATTTGTATAATTTTAATAATAACCCTAAATTGTGAGATTTGAAAAAATAGGTATGAAATCTCGATTACACAATCCTTAATTTTAAAATTTGGCCTATTACAAAATAAGAAAAATATATTTAAAAGAAATAAAAAAATATATTAATATATATCGTAGTTAACACTGTAATAACGGTAAATAATTGAGAAATTATATGAGTCAATTTTTAATGAATGAGTTGTCAAATCAAAATTTCTTGGGAAATAATTGAGATTTTAGACTTTTTTAAAATATTACAATTTTGGTCTTCTTATTGTTTTTTTATAACATTGAGTTTTGTTTTTCATTTAGAGTGTCACTAATCTCTGCGTGTTAAGTATATAGCCCACAAACACACTTAACAATTAATTAGGCACATAATTTGTTGTCTGATGAGTTCAAACACAGGACTTTAAAGAGGTTGAAGGTATTCACATTTTGTTATCGCTATGCTAGAAGAAGGCTAGAAGAAGGAATGGATTTTTTCTTGTTAAATTATAAAAAATGAGATTTGTCTTACCGGTTCTAAACACTGTTAACTTATTATCTATGTGAAATTTATAAATAAATAAAATATTAATGTTACTAATTTAACTATCAAATTTATGTGAATTAAGAATTTTGACTACCGAATTTTAGAAAAATAATAGTAAAAGTTGTCAATTCGTTGAATTTCGTAGTTAAATTAGTAACATGAATTTTTTATTTATTCATAAATATCACGTAGATAATAAGTTAATAATATTTGAAACTTTTAAAACTTTTAAGACTAAACATCATTGGTATAATTTTAATAATAAGTCCCAAATTGCAAGATTTGAATAAATAGATTTAAAATTTCAATTGACCCAAATAAAACATTAATTTTACAATTTGGCCTATTAAAATATAAGAACCATACATTATAAACATAATTATAATAAAAAAAATATAATGAAAAAGAAATATGAGGATTAAATTTAAAATATATTAATATATTAATTAACACTGTAATAAAGTAAATAAGTGGGAACGGGAAATTTGACGAAATAACCCTCCTCATAGGACTATTTCCATATTTAACATAGGCCAAATAATTTTTTTAAATATAACTTTTTGCCTATGGTAAAAGACCTTTTTACCCACAAATAAAAAAAATAAAAAAAAAGACTTTTTGCCTTTTGCCTTTCATTTTCTTCTCTCCCTCTCCTCTTTTCATATTTCCAGACCGCCTTCAGTTTCTTCCTCTTTTCCGAAACCCCCGACGACGACGACGACGACACGATCCAACCCCCCAAACCTCACCTCTCCGACGACTATCTGAGCCCCCGACGACTAACCGAGCGACGATCCAAGACAACCCCCCAAACCTTTTGCTGAAATGGAAGAATGGTTTAGGGTTTTAGTGTTTATTGTTTAGGTTTAGGTTTATTGGCTGACTGAATCGTTTTGGGTTTAAAATGCATATGTCGAAGGCTGTCGCGGACGAATGCGCATCTGTCGCAGACGAATGCGCATCTGTCGCAGACGAATGCGCATCTGTCGCAGACGAATGTGCATTTGTCGCAGGCGACAGATGCGCATTCGTCTACGACAGGATCGGGGGCTCAACCTCGGAGTTCGTTGCTTCGGAGAAAACTCACCCTTAACCTCAATCTTCGTTCCTTCTGCTTTTTTCCGTCGTCGGGGGAGAGGAGAAGAAGAAGAAGATGATGATGGTGGCTTCGTTCTGAGTTGCTTTGTTGGTTCTTTCGACTTCGTCGTCGGGGGAGAGGAGAAGAAGAAGATGATGGTGGCTTCGTTGGTTCCTTCAGCTTCGTCGTCGGGATAGAGGAGTAGAAGAAGATGGTGGTTGCTTTATTTCGGAAATATGAAAAAATGAGAGAGAGGGAAAACAGAAAGGGAAAGAAAAAGAAAATGTTATTTTTTAATTGAGGGGCAAAAGGTTAAATTTGAAAAAATTATCTGGCCTACGCTAAATTTAGAAATAACCCTCTTAGGAGGGTTATTTCGTCAAATTTCCCTGGGAAACTGCATGTGTAAATTTTTAACGGTCAAATTGTCAAATATTACATTTTTGAGTTATTGTTAAGATTATGGATCTTTTGTTTAAAATATTACAATTTTGGGTTATTGTTAAGATTATAAAAATGAGTTCAAAATGCCGTTAACTTATTATTACTTGATATTTATAAATAAATTATTTAATTAATATCACTAATTTAACTATCGAATTTCTGCGAATTAAGGGTTTGGACTACCGAATTTAGAAAATCAATGGTCAAAATCGTTAATTGAATTAAGTAGTTAAATTAGTAACATGGATCTTTTATTTATTTATAAATGTAACCTAAATAATAATTCAATGGTGTTTGAAAATTTCAAGATAAAACCTCATTTTGTATTTTTACAATAATAAATCCAAATTGTGATATTTGAAAAAATAGGTCTAAAATTTCAATTGACCCAATAAATAGCCTTATTTTACAGTTTGGCCTATTAAAAAATATGAACATATATTATAAACTTATTTTTAATAAAAAGTATAATTAAAAAGAAATATGACGAATAAATTAAAAATATATTAATATATATTAGTTAACACCAATAACGGTAATAATTTAGAAAAAAAATTAATGTGTGAATTGTCAAATCGAGATTTTTTTATTGGGCCGATTGAGATTATGAATCTCTTCTTTAAAATATTATAATTTGGGGCTTCTTATTGTTAAAGTTATACAAATCTTAACAGTTCAAAACGTCGTTAACTTATTATCTACGTGATATTTTTAAATAAATAAAATATTAATGTCACTAATTTAACTACTGGATTTTTGCGAGTTAAGAATTTTGACTACCTAATTTTAGAAAATTAGTAGTCAAAGTCGTTGATTTGTTGAATTCAGTAGTTAAATTAGTAACATTCATCTTTTATTTATAAATGTTACGTAGATAATAAGTTAAATGTATTTAAAATTGTTTTAAAATCGTTAATTTGTTGAATTCAATAGTTAAATTAGTAACATTCATCTTTTATTTATAAATATTAGGTAGATAATAAGTTAAATGTATTTGAAATTGTTAAACAAAACCTTATTTTGTATAACTTTAATAACGAGCCTCAAATTGAGATGTTTAAAAAAATAGGTCTTAAATCTCAATTGACCATAATAAAAAGCCAATTAAAAATTAAGAACAATTTATTATAAACTTATTTTTAATAAAAAGATATATATAATTAAAAAGAAATATGAAAATAAATTAAAAATATATTAATATTAGTTAATACCATAATAAATGTAAATAAGTGAGAAATTAAATGAGCCATTTTAAAATGGTCGAATTATCAAAGCTACGCTTCTTATTCATCGGGTTAATTGAGATTTTGAACCTTTTTTTCAAAATATTACGATTTGAAATTTTTTATTGATGAAGTTATACAAAATGAGGTTTCTCTTAACGGTTCGAAATATCGTTAATTTATTATTTACGTGACATTTATAAATAATTAAAAGATTAATGTCATTAAAAAATTAGTAGTCAAAATCGTCAATTCGTTGAATTGAACAGTTAAATTAGTAATGTGTATCTTTTATTTATAAATTTAATGTAAATAATAAATTAATGGTGTTTAAAAATATTAAGACAAAACATTATTTTATATAATTTTAATAATAAGCTTCAAATTGAGAGGTTTAAAAGAATATATGAAATCAATTTACCTTAGTAGAGAGAGCATCAATGTTACAATTTGACCTATTAAAAAATAAGAACAATATATTATGACTTATTTCTAATAAAACTAAAAATATAATTAAAATAAAATATGACTAATAAATTATAAATATATTACTATATATTAGTTAACTCCTTAATATAATAACTACAAATAAATAAGTGAGAAATTAAATGAGCCAATTTTTAATGATCCAATTATTAAATCGAGATTTTTTATTGGGGTCAATTGAGATTCTAAATATTTTTTTTAAATATCATAATTTAGAGTTTTTATTATTAAAGTTATATAAAAACGAGATTTTTATCTTAATAGTTCAAAACGCCGTTAACTATTATCTACGTGACATATATAAATAAATAAAAAATTAATGTCACTAATTTAATTATCAAAATTTTACAAATTTGAGTTTTGACTATCAAATTTTGAAAATCATTATTTTAAGTCGTAATTCGTTAAAATTCAGTAGTTAAATTAATAACGTTGATCTTTTATTTATTTATAAATGTCACATAAATGATAAATTAATAGTGTTTAAACCCATTAAAGACAAAATTTCATTTATATAATTTTAATAATGAATCTCAAATTGCGAGATTTAAAAAAAGGTCTAAATCTCAATTGATCTTGTAGCCTTAATTTAACAATTTGGCTTATTAAAAAATAATAAATATATATTATAAACTTATTTTTAATAAAACGAAAAATATAATTAAAATGATATTTGAAGAATAAATTAAAAATATATTAATATATATAAGTTAAAACTGTAATAACGATAAATAAGTAAGAAACTAAATTAGTCAATTTTTAAGGACTAAATTATTAGGTTTTTGAGATTTTTGTCTTTTTTTTTTAATATTACAATTTGAACTTGTTAAGATTATATAAAACAATATTTTGTCTTCATGATTGATTTTAAAGGTTATTAACTTATTATTTATTTGACATTTATAAATAAATAAATAAAAGTTAATGTCACTTATTTAAGTACTTATTTAAAGAGTCAAGGGTTTTGATTATTGATTTGTAAAATTAGGTATTTAAATTAGTGACCTAATATTTTATTTATTTATAAATGTTGTGTAGATAATAAGTTAACGACGTTAAAATCGTTGAGACACAATTTTATTTGGTATAATATATATATATATATATAATGGTGCTTAATTTTTAAAATGCCTGGATTGTCGAGTCGAGAACTGTGATTAATTTGGGTATTTGTGAGATAAAATTGATATTTTGGTTGTATTGTGGGTTGACCCGCCCATAAACTTAAAACGGTTAAAAATAAAATTAAAAATGCTATAGGTATGGTTCGAACTTACAACCTAACAAAAACAAGTACAACATTTTAACTAACTAATGTCACGGGCTAAAATTTGACCCGTGCGGCACTAAGCTAAATCGACCCTGATTCTAGCTTAGAAAGCCTTTCTAAACACAATGCAAGAAGAACTCAAACGCAAGAAAGAACTTAGAGAGAGAAAACTCTTGAGAATAAGAATATATTGAAAGAATGCTTGATAATTACAATGGAATACCTTCAGGGTATTTATAGGACTTACACGTATTAAATTAGGAATTACGTCTAATTACAATTTAATTACACTAATTTAGGATATTCCTTCCATAGCAAGAATATCCCTACCTAATTTAGAATATCCCTTGTAATCTCTTCCTTAATTAGAATATATATTATAATCCTTTCCTTGATTAGAATATATCTTCCAATCCCTTCCTTAATTAGATTATCTTCCAATCTCTTCCTTGATTAGAAGATTCGCTAGGCCCACGTAGGTAACTGGGCCTCTCCTTGGCTAAGAAGATTAGCGCACTATCAGGCCAAGACTTTAATGAGCCTCGACATCCCCCAGGATTAGGTCGTGACTCTAATGGTCCGTGACATACTCCCCCACCTTAGTCGTGGCCGTCCTCGGTACGACCCTAGACCGGTGCATGGTGATCTTCTTTCTGGCATCCCTTGAGCGCTCTTCCACCCCCTTTGCACGTCACGGCATTGGGTGCACTTATGGTCACCAGCCTTAACCGATATAAGACGTTTCCCACACATCTCTCGATTGAACACGGTCCCTTGAATCTGCGCACAAGCCCCTTGAGCACATACCGCATAGACTTCAACAGTTGCGGGGGAAACTTCCCTCTTTCCATCGTCCCCTTCCTTAATTGCACACCCTCTTAGATTTTCCCTTCTCTTCATATTCTTGGTGTCTCCCTCTGAATATGCCTGAGCACGATCTGCTTCTTTTCCCACAGACTTGGTGCGAGTGAAGGCAGACTGACTTTGGCCCACGTTGCCTGGGGCCAAACCTTGTGGATCTAATGGTTGTGTGTTGTCTTTGGCCTTGAGCCCCTCGAAGGCTTCGACACACGCTATCTGGACTTCCTCGGGTACTTTCTCTTTTCCCTTGGACCCGTCACCATCATCCATCTTGGCAAAAGTGGCAAATGTCTCTTTACCACGTTTGCGACCTCGAACGAATCGCATCGCTGAGAACCTGCTTATTCCCTCTGATTCTCTCCTTGTTGGAATCACGCTAGTCTTCCCGTGATCCAAAATAATTAAAGAATCGGAATAAGGCATTATGCAAGCGCGTACCTGATCGCACCATTCTAGTCCCAACACTACGTCGTAGTCTTCCATTGGGACCAAGGTAAATGAGACTGTCCCATTCCAGCCTCCGATCCTGGTGTGCACTCTCCTAGCCTCCCCATTTACCGGCTTGGCTACATCGAAGGACTTCACCGTCCCTCTTGTTGGGCTGATCCGCAGACCCAACGCATTGGCTACTCCTTCTCGCATGAAGTTGTGCGTAGCCCCTGTGTCTACTAGTGCCTTGATGCGTTTTTCCCCGATCCAAGCTTCCACAAACAAAGAGCCCCTCCTTGTTCCCTTGTCCAGCTTCGCAACACTAGTCTTCACAGCATTGAGCAGTCTTAAGGATCCTATTTGAGTCTCTTCTTCCTCATCAGAGGACTCAGTTCCATTAACTGCTGCAACCTTTTCCCCCTTAAACGGGCACATAAACTTTATGTGATTATGAGCACCACAAATATAACAGGTTATTGGCTTACCCGAGTCATCGGCTTGCCTCCCTGAGTTTTTATGTGCATGTCCCTTCTTAGATGGGCGGTCTCCCCCACCTTTCTCCTGGTCATGTGGGCAGTCTCCCCCACCTTCTTCCTCATCATACCTGATGAACTTTGGCCTGTCCACAGACACTTTGAGCTCTATCAGTCTTTCTGCAACCGTTATTGCCTCGGAAACGTCCCGCACCTTGGCCCTTTGCAGCTCCAATTGTGCCCAAGTCTTTAGGCCGTTAACAAACGCGAACAGTGCCTCATGTTCCGTTAGACTGGGTAACTCGAGCATCAACTCCTGGAATTCCTTCACATACTCCTTGATGGTCCCTTTGTGCACAAGTTGACTCAACCTTTTCCTAGCTTCGTACTCGGCATTCTCTGGGAAGAATTGGCGTTTGAACTCGGTCTTGAAGTCTTCCCATGTTTCCATCCTCAAGGTCCCTCGTTCAATATCTCCTTCTCGCCTCCTCCACCACAACAATGCCATCTCTTGTAGGAAGAAAGGTGTTGTCTCCAACTTGTCACGATCATCAAGTATGCTTGATGCTCGAAAGTATCTCTCCATGTTCCAAAGGAAGTCCTCCACTTCCCTTGCACTCCTCGATCCTTTGAATGGAGTTGGCTTAGGAACATCCATCCGTTGAGGTGCTGCACCTCTATGTTCCCCTCCATTTCTCGCAATCCGTCTTTCCATCGATTCTAGCCTCTCCAAGATCTCCCTCTTGAGAGTCTCAATCATTGCATGGACTTCTCCCCGGATTGGATCAAGCACCTTCTGGCAGATGTCATTAACCTCCCCTCGAACCAATCCTAGCACTTCGTCACGAATGCTACGATTCGAACCGTTAATGATCTCCATTAACTCATTCTCCAACTTTTCAGCACCCTCGTCCAACATCGTCACCTTCTCGGCCACCGCGCTAAACACTTCGAGAGCTTCTTGGTGATCGCTCATGCCTTCTTCAAGCCGGGTCACCCGCGCTTCCATGGAAGCACCTCTCTCGACGGACTTATCCCTCTTGGATCCCTTGTCCTTATGTTGGCCGGTCGGAACCTTAGTGACGGTAGTTCGTGAATCCATTTCTTGCAGCTTGAATGCGGAAATACAACCTTGCTCTGATACCACTTGTCACGGGCTAAAATTTGACCCGTGCGGCACTAAGCTAAATCGACCCTGATTCTAGCTTAGAAAGCCTTTCTAAACACAATGCAAGAAGAACTCAAACGCAAGAAAGAACTTAGAGAGAGAAAACTCTTGAGAATAAGAATATATTGAAAGAATGCTTGATAATTACAATGGAATACCTTCAGGGTATTTATAGGACTTACACGTATTAAATTAGGAATTACGTCTAATTACAATTTAATTACACTAATTTAGGATATTCCTTCCATAGCAAGAATATCCCTACCTAATTTAGAATATCCCTTGTAATCTCTTCCTTAATTAGAATATATATTATAATCCTTTCCTTGATTAGAATATATCTTCCAATCCCTTCCTTAATTAGATTATCTTCCAATCTCTTCCTTGATTAGAAGATTCGCTAGGCCCACGTAGGTAACTGGGCCTCTCCTTGGCTAAGAAGATTAGCGCACTATCAGGCCAAGACTTTAATGAGCCTCGACATCCCCCGGGATTAGTTCGTGACTCTAATGGGCCGTGACACTAAGCTAATAACACTTTATATTTTAAATTCAACTCAAATTTTGATAAACGCATTCAACTTTTTAACTAACTAATATATATATATATATATATATAATGATGCTTAATTTTTAAAGTGTTTGAATTGTCGGGTCGAGAACTGTGGTTAATTTGGATATATGTAAGAGTAAATTGATACTTGGGTCGGATTGTGGCCATAAAAATTTTACCGTAATATTTTTTTCACGGTTTTTTATATTATTACTCGTATAAATGCACGGATAATGGCTAATTTTTAATAATACATATTCTCCAAGTCCCAATTTAACGATTCAACCCATTTATATATAAACTTTTCATAATTTGTACCTACCATTTAAATAAATTTTATTTATTGATATAAATACATGGTCTATGTTTTAAAAGGTGGTGGGCAAGTTATGTAAGGCTGGTTGGGGAATAGCTCTAAATTGTATGCATAATGTTCTTTTTTTTTAAATGGTCTGAATAAAGTCTAAAACATATGACCCTGTTAACACTTTTAAGATCTAATAGTAAAAAAACCATAATCAATCATACACACCAAACAAACCTATTAATATCATTTTTCCCTTCTACAAATCAAACAATCAAATCCCACTCAATCAATGATATTAGTACTATTACAATCCAATCTTCTTGAAAAACAACACTTTCCTAACTGAAATAAATTCTTTTCTTGTATTGCAGCATTTTCACCACATCCAACCAAACGATCTCCGGCGGTTGGTCCGAGGAGGCGTGAAGCTAATAAGACCGAAAATCTGCTTCTTCAGTGCCCCTTCTTTTTCGGAGAACTTAATTAGCTTTGCTACAATGGCTGCACTCTCTTTAATTTGGTTCATATCGTTTTCGTCGCTCCACAGCCTATTCATAAGTTGTACTCTCCTTCTTTTGGAATCCAAACTGATACCCCATTTCTGGTAAAGTTTATTTCTTTCCACTCTTGTTAATCTTTTGTACATAAACCTACATAACATCTCTTTCTCCCGCAACAGATCTTTCTCACTGTCACCATTCAAAATCACAAGATATAATATAAGTTAACATTTTACACATTCAAATCATCAACTCAAATATCAAATTATTATTGCCAACTCAAATTTCATCCAACAACAAGGGCATTGTTTGATCTAAGTTATTTGAATTTACTCAACAATCTAATAATCTACTCATCCATAGCATTATTCAAATCACCAACCAAAATATCCCAAGTTTTATTTAAAACATTATGTATTTATAATTCTAATGTCTAAGTTTAGAAAAAAAAAAACTACATCAAACAAGCTCTTAGTTTGGCACAATTTAGATCCAGAAACAAAAGGTGTGTCTAAAGGGGACAATTATGTTCTTTTATATTTTTATTTTGAAAACCAGGGTTTATTCCTAGGAGTAAGTTATAACTTCCACTTCATTTAGGGCGTTCTTAGTGTGAATCAAACATGTAAAAAGTAGTTTTGGCGGGAGAATAATAACAAACCTTGAGGACAATGTCAAGGTCAGGCCTGCACCAACGGAATGGTTGCTGCCCTGAGAAAACTCTTGTGCAAGGAAGGTAAGTCTTCGAAACTCAACTTCCAAATACACAGAATCTGCCGAATCTCCTTTGAACAGCAAGAAGAAATATGTCCTGTGGATCAATGAAATATTACATTTCTTCCACAGTGCAATTATTGATTTTCGTTGCCTCTCGAATTCAGATGGCCAATCTGCACTAGTAGTAGTACATTGCCATTTTTCTTCATCATCCTGCATTGGATCTAAGCCTATGTCTTTCACTTTCATTTTCGTCTCCTGAGCCTAACAAAACCAACGAAATTGAACCACATCAAAACAAATAATAGAGAAACTAAACCCACTTGAAAAATATTGTGAAGAAAATCCGTGATTGCCTATTTTCATTGGAAACACTTTTTTTGAAAATAAAACTTAGTTAGACACGGTTGACCCATCAACCCAATAACTGTTTTCATGGATCTAGATAATGATGAGAAAAAACTATCAACAAATTCATAACCTGTTTAGCCATTTCCTTCAATCCCGCAACAAACGAATCCACACTAGGAATTTCCTCCTCAGCCGAGATCATATCCTGTGCTCGTAAATCATTAACGACACTCCCGATAGAAGATTGAGAATCATTTCGCACCAACTTTTCCATTTTCAGAAAGTCTTTCGGCCTACCAGCAAAACTTCTCTCCAAATCATTGAGTGGCGGCGTGTTCAGACATCGGGGAGTAGTAGTAGCAGTAGTAGACGATTTCATCATGATAACGTCGTTTCCAAAACTCCAGCTTCTTCTCAACTTACGACCTGTTGTTGAATCATTGTAAGGGCTGGTGGAGAGTGAATCGATTGTCTTTTGTACGTCCTGCATTTTCTGTTCTAGTTCGCTATATGTCAAAATCTCTTCATCTTCGTTTGTTTCTCTTTGATTAGATGATGATTCTATTTCTTCTCCATCACTATCTGCGTCCTGCATTTTCTGTTCTAGTTCGCTATATGTCAAAATCTTTTCAACTTTGTTTGTTTCTCTTTGATTAGATGATGATTCTATTTCTTCTCCATCACTATCAGTTAATGAGGACACTGCTTCTCCTTCACTTGCTGCTGCTGATGATGATGATAACGATGAATGAGTACTACTGGGTTCAGAAATTCCATTCTTGATAGCTTTATCATCCATCTCAATGCAAGGTACATCCTTACAAGTGCTATCAGAATATTCTCCGATTTTGAAACCAAATTTACCTTTACCTGCAAGAAATGAAGAACAATTAAGTAATAAATAAGTAAACGAAATTTACCTTTACCTGCAAGCAATGAAGAACATTTCATCAAACCTGAGGCCCTAAATTTGGATCTAACTATTTTTTTTTGCCATTATGTTTATGTTTATTAACCTTGTTTTGACATTTCTTTTAACCTACCAGGGTAGTTGAAGTGGAAAAACACTTACCTAAAAATCAAAGGTCTCATTAATAAATTGATCTTCTTTCCAAAGAAAATGAAGAAAATCTGTACCTGATGATTCTGATGCTGAATATTCATCTTCCCATTCATTCTCATTCTTCCATGTAGGGCTGAGTCCATTCTAGTTGAGAGAATGAAAACAATAACTAGAATTAGTAAGAACAATTAAATGCTAAAGGTGAAAACACCTGAATACAAAACCTTTAGATCTTATCTTGACAAGATTATCCCAATTTGGACACTTATCTTTTTATACATGTATCTGGAATGAAATTTAGTCAGAGACAAAAACATAGATTTATTTCTGTTTTTGTATTGTGAAAACATTTCCAGATACATGAACATAAGTTTTTCCAAATGGGCCTGAAACTAAACTTAATCTAAAAAATTTATTGGTTATTTCTTATCTCGATATGAATCCGGAAAACATAAATTATAAGTATTCTCAAATGGGCCCATGATGTTCTCGATACCTGTTCTCTTTGAGCTTCATCATTACCAACAAAATGCAGCACACCCACCCTAGATTCCGCAACATCCTTTTGCCTAGTTAGCTCTTGAACCTCTTTTTCCAACTACACAAACAAAAACCATGAAATTTTTTCACCAGTTTGTTATCATGTATAGAATGTGTGATAACAAAAACAAAACACAAAGAAACAACATGACCACACAACACACAAAATATCCCATCACCAAATCAAATCGCAAAAACAGAGAAATCAACATGGCCACAAACTAGTTTAACCAAAATTTTACCCTCTCAATCTGGAGATCTTTTTTTCTCAACAATGTGGAACAGTTGCAAGTGGAAGAAGAAGGGGTGATGGGAGCTCTTAGTTCGCCTTCCAACCGAGCCAACTCTTTTTGCAAATGTTTGACAAGGGCTTTGTCAGACATCACCACATTAACCTTGGCATTTGTAGTCACTTCTTTTGCACAACTAGCAAATAAGAGAGTGTTTCTAGATTGCTCAACATGACTTCGAACAGGGCAGAGCGTGCAAATAATGGCTGTTCTTGCATTGCCTCCCAACGACGGTTGGAGAATTCGAGTCAGCTTAGAATCTCTGTAATTAATATGTCCATTTCTCCCATTGCTGCATAAATATATATCTTTTTAGCTAAAATTAATAAGAGACTGAGAAATGATAAGGAACAAGTGCATGGATTGAGAAAAATCATTTTTAGGATTTTTATTTATTTTTTTAAAGAGGGGTGCATTAACAAACCTTAGCTTGCGGATAACAGTTGAAAGAGTCAATAAACTACGGTTTATGTGACAGCCTTCCTTCAGTCTGACCCCAACTGAATGAGCTTGAGATGCTCGCTCACTTCCAGCCAGATCAACAAAATTCTGCCAAGTAAAATAATATATTTTTGTAACCATGATCTTATTTAATACTACCTCGTCTCATTTTATGAGTTCCGTAAGGTTCTTGGAGTAGTTATAAGGAGAGATAATATGCAAAAAAAAAGAATTATCAAAATGCTCTTAAAAGGAACTAAATATAATGATGTTCATTCATATTTAGGTTGATGAAATGAAAATAATTGTTTTATTGCACCTAGGATAATTTGGAGAGATCCTATTGTCAAATAATCCATTTAGTAACTAGTTGGTAACCAATGGGCTGTTTTGTTACCATGTTTTTTCATCTTGATCGTGATAATCCAAAATATAATCTGAAACGTGATAAAAAAAATCTTATACCAAACCAAAAATCATTTTCAGCTTTAACTGTTCGATATTCCAATACTAGTTTTCAAAAATTTGATTGATCATTAATTTTCTTTTAATTACAAAAAGTGAAAAAGTAAAGAAGGGTAAGTTTCAATTAATTTAGGACTTACTTTTCCGAATTAAAGATTATAATTAGAAAGATCGAATATCTTAATATCCTATACATAATTAAAATGCTCATACCACACTGGCTACAAGAGTTGTGGACTTGTCCTTGCCAATAAACTCATGAGCAGAACTCTCAACTGTCTGCAGAAATTAGGTCCATTCCAAACAAGTAAATAAAGGGCAAAAACAAAAATGAAATAGTATATTGGTAAAATAAATAGAGACTGAAGACCCACCAATCTGATTATTTGATGAGATCTAGAACTAGTCTCATTCAAAGAAGTTTCTCCAATTTTTCTTTGGGCTGCAAGATTGTGATCTTTAATAAGCCATAAAAATGGAGAATCATGCATTTATAAAATTACTATGGTAAGAATTTTTTACCATCACAAATCGATAAAAGCTCTTTCAGATGGTTCCAGTCCCTCAGAGTCTCTTCAGTCAGTTTCTCCACAACAGTCCCTTTCTGCATGACCGAAGGACATGGAAACATTATTACTCATGATAAAACTCAAAATTACATGTTGAATATTGAATTTTAAGTGTCAAATTAGTTCATTGTCTGATAAATAAATGTTAAGTAAACCAAATGAAAGTTCATTTGATAAAATATACAATTAATGTTGGAAAAATAATTACAGAATATTTACCTAAGGTAATTTGATTAATTTACTGGGGTTAGTGTTGCCATTTATATGCTCTAACTATATTAGGGATTCAAGTCATTCATACTTTACCAAATTAAGTAAGATTTTCCAGCCTCATAGAGTTGAATCTAAATAATTAAGTGATTTTATACAACTGTTATTAAATATACTTAATTTAATCAGCATTTTATTATTTAGATTAAGTGATAGCCTGAAACTCACCTCAGGATCATCCAGGAGCCGAAGTGGAGTATTGTCAGAGGTCAGGAGATCTCTTACAGCTTCATTATAGATTTCCATGGCTGAGAACTTCAAAACAAATGCTCTTTCCTGATGCTATAAGTTAAAAAAGAAAATAGGCAGAAAAATTTATTCCATTGATGGGTTAAGGAACAAGAAGCATTTATAGAGGCAGAAATTCAAATGATCAAAACCTTATGTATGTAATCATAAATGTCTGCTACTGTATACTCAGTTATTCCAATCATTGTGTAAGTTTTTCCACTGCTTGTTTGCCCATATGCAAAAATAGTGGCTGAAAGGAAAACCCTAATAATGGTGAATAATGTTTATATATACAAGGATGATCTATATGCAAGGAAAATTGAAGTTTATCTTACAATTGATACCGGTGACAACTGAAAGAGCAATGTCTTTTGCTCCTTCATCATATACCTGCCTTGTTGAGTTATCTCCACCGAATACTCTGTCTGTTCATAGAAAGAATCAATTTAGAGAAGAAACCAGATCGCAATAACATTGATAAGAATCTGAAGCTCTACTTACCAAATCTATATGCACTTGGAAATCCAGATCGCTCCTGAAGACTGTTACGGTATAAGATGGTTGTCTCGTTTATACATTCCCATTCTGATACCTCGTTTCGATTAATCTCCTTATCGCTTAAAGGCCTAAGTCGAATCAACACGAAGATTTTCTCCTCACCGCCATTAATTTCTCCTCCTTGCATCTTCTTCTCCCACTTCAACAACTCATCCTCTCCAATTTCTCCCATTTTCTCACTTTTTCCTTATTTACTCGTACCTGAAACAATAGAAACTACACAAATAAACTTTTCACCATCTAATCCCAATTTTCTTCAAACACAGTACTGCTCGTTTCAGTTTACCTGCATTAAAAGCTAATTATTCGATGTTAGTTGAGAAAGAAGATCTGAAACCTTTTACATAGACAACAAAAATGATAGCGTTCCTTAAAGGAACCTACAAATGCTTATGGACGAAGTAAGGTGCTCTGAAGGATGCTTTGGTAATGACTGGATCCTTTTTCGAAATAGTGGACCCACACAGAGGATACAAATACATAAACCGGATAATGAAAGCATGAAATTGAGATGTAATTAGAATATTGTTTACCTTCTCTGTCTTTTACGAAAGGACGATCGCCGAACGCATCAGGTTTTCGATGGAACAGTCTTCTTCAAAGTTCAAAACTGTAAATATGTGAAAATGAACTCGTAAACTTAAGCAAAACAATGAAATGGAAATGCTATCGATACAAATTACAATCCAGTACTCTGTGTAGAAATGATATGATATGAAGATGAAGAAATGATGTAACGGTTATAAATAGGAGCGTGTGTTTTGTATATATATATATATAAAATATACAATGTAGGTGAGTGATCCAGCGAACTGAAAGTGTTCATACTCAGTCAAATTGGAATCACCTTCATTGTGAAATCTGTTGAAAATCAACCTGGAATCCACCGCAGAGATCTCAGGAATGGCGATCTCTCTCTCTTTCTCTCTCACACACTCACACACACATCTTCTCTTTCTCTCTCTTCTGTAAGAAATTACAGTTCCGTCAATGGCGATGGTAACTGGATCTATAGGAAGTCCATTGATGAAAGACACGTGGAATTGAAAGTTGAGAATTTTATCCAATCAAAACTCTTCTTGTTTCTCCACCGTCCGATTCATCACCATAGCTCTACTTTGTTGCCGTTAAGAAATTTGGTTCATTTACCGATTAGTATTTAAATAGTTGTTTAGTTTAAACTAAATAATATTACTTTTTGTTAATTTTTATTATTATTTTAAAACTTTATCTCTCTTTTCCTATGAAGAATAAGTAAATATTTGTTTTTTTATAAAGAAGAAGTAATTAAATAAATAACTAAACAAAGAAAAATAAAAAATAAAAGGTCTAAAAAAAGCCTAAATTTAACATTAAAGTTAACCCCATTATAATAGTAATGTTAGGTGTAAAGAGTATCTTCTAATAAATAAAAAAATTCTTACTAATTATTATTAAGTTAAAATGTATTTTTATAAAAATTAAAGATCTTAAATTATTAGTAAACTCTTAACTATTATTTAAATCATAATTTGTTTAACGGTAACATATAAAATGACATTTGTATTTGTTGGATAAATATATACTTATATTTTAAAATAAACAATTTTATTTATTAATTTTCAATTAATAATTATTTTTACCTAATTTTATATTTTGTTCATTTTGTGAATCCTTTATTTATTTAATTATAAAGTGGTTGATGATATAAAAATAAATATTTGTTTAGATGAAATTGTTGAATTTTGAATATGACCGTTATAAAAATCATATCCAACTACACTAATTTACTTAGTATTCAGAATTATTCTCAAGAAAATATTATTTTATTGTTTTAATAGTATTTGAAAAATAAAATTGTTTGTTGGGAGTATATACGTAATAAATGGTATAGAAAATTAAATTTATTCTCAACTGAATTTTGAACGTTACTGGACCCACACTAGTTATGTTTTTGTGATAAATGTAAAATAATAAATTTTCTGCTTTATAAGTAAATATATTGGACCACCTTAATATATCACATTCAAATATTAAAATAAAATTGTGTTTCAAACACTAGTTCATAAATAAATAAAATAAAATGAAATTTCAAATATAACATTAATTTATTAAACCAATAAAATAATTTAAAATTTACTCCTACAAAATAAAAGTTCATTATCACTTAAATGAAATGTCATTTTGAAACCGCACAACATAATTGAACCGAAAATTCTTGTTTGGACAGTTTTCCTTGTGTCCTCTTTCCTTGTGTCCTCTCTGTTGGTGTCCCGTTATTATCCTAATTTTGTCCGAACACTATAAACACAATTAAAATATATAAAATCATCAATATATTTATTTATTCATTATATTTTATAAGAGTTATAAATTTTTTCTTTATAATATAATAAAAATTGTAATATATATTATATTAAAAAAATTGTGTATATAATATTATATATATATATATATATTAAAGAATATCGTATAAACCAACGTGACGAAGATGATATTAAAAAAAATCATGAAATAAAATGGGGCCAAAATAAATACATTTTCCTTTGAACAACTCACATTCTTCTACCATTAAAACCCACTAGCTAGGTTTTCGTACATTTGTACGGTTAAAACAAATAATTTTATCCTCACCTACCTACCGACATATTTTCGTCAATCAAACAACATATTTTTTATTAGCTAACTATCTCTTTTTTACCGAGATTTAACAACTCACTTCGGTCAACCAACAATCTTATTTTTACCCATTTATAAACTCACTCTCGTTAGCCAGCATATTATATATTACCCAACCATCCATCTCCTCTTTATCGAGCATTATCAATTCATTTCCGACAAACAACAATATTATTTTCACCACTTACCAACTCACTTCCGTCAACTAACCAACATATTTTTTATTCCTTCTTTTATAATTATTACAAATTTGCACTAGGTCAGGTTCGAACGCTCAGTCTTTATTATGTAAAATAAATTACATAACCATTTCAGTACTAAAAATTATTAATTTCTCTTTATTATGTCTTTATTATGTAGAATGAACACTTAACCATTTTAGTACTAAAAATTATTATTTTCTTTTTATAAATTTATGTATGAATATATAATTGATATGACTAACAATTATATATATATATATAAAATAAATTATATATACGAATTTAAAATATTATTATTTTAATTATTTAAAATGTTGAAGTTATATTATTAGAAAGGTCATACGCTCAACAATTTTGAAATTAATTTTAAAATATAAAGTATTATTAACTTAGTTAAAATGTTAAACTTATATTATGAGGTTGCAAGTTCAAAACTTGTGTATATATTATTTTTATTTAATTTTTCAAGTTTATGGTTGGGCGGGTCAACTCATGACCCAACCCAACCCAAGTATTCATTTACTCTCAAATATATATCCAAATTAACCACAATTTTCGATCGACAATCCGAACACTTTTAAAATTAAGCATTATATATATATATATATATATATATTTATATATAAATTAGTTAGTTAAGAAGTTAAACTTATATTGTTAAAATATTCCGCGTCCATCATATTTGGTGTTGATTTAAAATATAAAGTGTTATTAGCCTAGTTGGTTAAAGGGTTGTACTTATTTTTGTTAGCTTGCAAGTTAAAAACATACATATAGCATTTTTAATTTTATTTTTAATCGTTTTAAGTTTATGGATGGTTCAACCCACAATCCGACACAAATATCTATTTACTCTCACATATATATCCAAATTAACCACAACTCTCGACCCGGCAATCCGGACACTTTCAAAATTAAACATCATTATATAGAGAGAGAAATTAGTTAGTTAAAAAACTGAACTTATATTGTTAAAATGTCTCGCGTTAATTATATTTGATGTTGAATTGAAAATATAAAGTGTTATTAGTTTAATTGGTTAAATGGTGGTACTTGTTTTGTTAAGTTACAAGTTTGAAACATACTTATAGTATTTTTAAATTTATTTTTACCCGTACGTTTTAAGTTTATGGGCGGGTCAAATCACAATCCGACCAAATATTCATTTACTCTCACATGTATATCCAAATTAATGACAGTTCTTCATCTAACAATTCAAACACTTTCAAAATATATATATAGAGATAAAGTAGTTGGAATTTATGTCAAGCTAACTTCAAGTTCCAGCATTTAAATCAAATTATGAATTAAAATATTTTTTATTTTTTTAAATCATTTATATAATATACTAATATCTCTGTCATAAAATAAAATAGTTATAACTTTTTTATAGTTTCAATCCAAAAGGTTATTTTAAACTTAAATATCTTTCTTAAATATAAATGTTTTTTTTTTCCTCTAAGAACTTATATAAACTAAATATTTCCTGAAATTAAATTTAATTTTGAGTTGAACAAAAATATATTGATAATTTTTAAAAATATAACTTTTAGTCAAATATTTCTTATGAATTTTGATTTAGACAAAATAATAACCGATCATTTGAAAACATTTTATGAAGCTGAATTTAGATTTGTTGAACAAATTGTTAATACACTTTTAATACATGTCTAAATAAATCAACATCTCAATGAGATAATTGACCCAAAAATTTGTTTCCAACCAAATTTATTTTTAACATTTTATTGTAAACTCGAATCTAACTCATGATCGGTCTTAAGGCTATTTAAGCTGTTTAGGCCTAGAATACCCCTCCCACAAAACACCCAAAATTAGAAAAATAAAATTAACAAAATTTATTCTCTAAGTCACTTTGAGTTAATTTAATTCTTAACCAACTAAATTATGTTATTTTTGTTAAAAATAATACAAACCTATTACATTTATTTAATAAAACACTAAATAATTAAATAGAACTACTATGGTAGAAACAAAGAATACAATTTTATTTTTCGCTTAGAATATCTCAATCCTTTCTACCGCTATCTAACTCTAACGACAACTTGAGAAAATGTTTTCAAATAAATATATTAACATTTTTTAGTTCATTTGAACTGGATAATTCAGATAATCTAACATCATAAAATATTTTCAAATAGATCTTGGTTGCTTTCTTTTGAATCAAACTAATTAAGACTAAGGAAGGAAAAAATCAAACCAAAAAAGGTGCAGTTTAACTAACTCAACGCCATGATAAAGCACAAGAAAATAAGTGTTGTAACTGCTTTGTCAAACTTTCATGATTTCATCATCGGCGGTTTGCCCATCAACTCTATCAAACATCCATCTGTTTATGTAATAATAATAATAATATGCAATTTTTAATCATTACTAATTAGTGTTCTTTAATAAAAATAAATAAGTAAATCAATATTATTTGAGTTTTAGGAGGAAAATTGTATAAAATCATTAAAAATTCAATTTTGTAGGGTGAAAACAGATGAAGTTTTTCAACCGATATTTTTCTTAAATAAAAATTTCCAAAACCGTAGTTGTGTGAATGATTTCACCTCTAACGTGGAAAATAAATATTGATTCAATTGTAAGTAATTTCGAAAACTTAAACGCATATAAAAAAAATGTTAGCTTTCTTATTGAACATCAAAGAGTTTTGGAATGGAGTTTATCCTTTTTTTTATTATTATTTTGTTTGCAAAAGAAATTATAATCATTAAAGACTTTTTCCACAACAATAATCCATTAAAAAAAATAGTCTTTGGTATTCCAAATCTGAAAAATCAAAATTATAATAAAAATAGGCTTGAGTTTACCAAATCTGAAAAATCAAAATTACAATAAAAGAAATGTAAGGCCTTTGATTATTGAAATAATTTAGAGAAAATAAATAAATGATAAATGATAATTTTGAATAAGTGTAAATATTTTTGATAAAAAAAACTTTAAATATTAATATATAATAATAAATTTAAAAATTAACAATTAAAATAAAATGTACTTTTAGTATTTTAGTTAATAAATTGTTTGATATTACGGAAGAGATTGAAATAATTTTTTTACTTATTTTGTTTATTTAGATAACTCAAATCGAAAAAGTTATAAAAATAAAAAAATAAAAGAGTAATCATTATTAACTATTAAGCTTTTTGCATGCAAAAGGGATAATTGCAATCTGCAAACGCCATTTATGGAATTTAACATCATTGTTGAGTGACCATTTCTCGCGGAAGATTGTATCAATGTTTTAAAAGGGGTCATTCATTTGAAATAGGCCAATTTGAAAAAACTATAATTTTATGAATATATATAGATTTTTGTAATTGGATCTATATTTTTAAGAAAGCTAACTACTTTCATTTAAATCAGAATATTCAATATTATGAATAAATATCGAATCTAAGACCTTGATACTTGAGATATAAGTTTGGGTTATATGGATAGTTATTTTTTTTCCCATAATTTACCGAGTTAGTACAATCTATTTTAATAGTCATTGAATTTATTTTTTTTTAGAATCAAACGTGTGTTTTTGGCCTTACTTAATATTATTATCGCTTCAGTTACCTAGTGGATTTAATGATAGGTAGGCATAACAAAATTTTGGGTTTCGTGTGATCCGAACCAGACCCAAACCTGTCCCAAAAAATAGGGTTAGAATCGACGGGTACCGATCCAATTAATTACAAGTAGCCGACTTTTTTAAGGACCCGTTTCTTTTACAATTTTTTTTTAAAATATGAACTAAAATTTTAAACCTTTTTACTTTGTAAAGTAATAAATTTTACCAAAATTCGTTTGTGTACCCCCCGGGATATAGTCCCCTATGCAACTTAGCACGTGTTTGGATGACACGTGGTAATAAGAGGAGGAATCGCATGGTGACTCAAGATTCGTTGCGTTTCAACCTTGGTTTGCGTGTCATATATCTTTTTTTAAAATAATATATTATTTTAAAAGATTTTAAGAATACATGAGAGCTTTGAAAATTAATCATATAAAAATAATTAATTTTATTTCAAATTTTAATAATCCGGGGCCAAATAATAATTAAAACCCGGTTTAAATTAATTAAAAGATTATTTATTTGAAAACAGAGTCGCCAAATGATTTTAGAAAAAATCAGTAAAGAGTACGTGTATAAACATACTTTATACCAAAGTTTTTATAAGGGATTCAGTTTTTTGGTTACGCTCGAAAAAAAGCTTCCGCGCTATATCCTCCGCGCGTGTCAAATGACAGTTTTATTTTTAAAGCAAAAGTCTGGTTATTAAAATTTTATTTATAACATTTATTTTCTTCAATTAGTAGTCCGGGGGTCCTAAAACAATGATATGTTTAGATTACGTAAATAATTGTACAAAATTATTTAAAAGGGAGTACCTACAATTGCGTTAATATAAGATTGAGTAAAAAAACCCAGAAAATATCAAAAAAGTGTTAGAATTTAAAAATAAATTTCAAACGGGGCCTTAGCAATAATAATTTTTGGGGGAAATATCTTGAAAATATTTAAATATCATTTTCTAACCTTCCGAAATTATTTGAAAATGGATTGGAGTTCCAAAATTACAAAAATAATTTTGAATTTTGAAAAGTGAAACCAAATAGGCCTTAGGACTAGAGTCCTAGGGTCTGGGTTTAGTCATACCGATTTAGGCTCGAAGGGGCTCAGATGGGCATAGTCTAGACCAGGGTGGTATGGATTAGGGCTCGGTAGTGTGCGTTCATGGATCTAGAGGGCTCGGTCCCGAACTCGGACTACTCGGTCCTAGGCTTAGGAGGCTCAGTCCTAGGTCTAGTTTTATCGGTCATGGACCTGGGAGTCTCGGTCCCATGTTAGACCTCTCGGTCTTAGATTAGAAACCTCGGTCGAATTCATCGATCCTTGCTCAAGAACATCAGTCATTGGTCTCGATCATGACTCAAGAATATCGGTTATTGGTCTCGGTCTAGACTGGTGATCGTCGGTCTTAGTCCTATGTCCTAGGCTAAGATCCTCGGTCATTTTCCTTGGTCCAAGAGGATCGAGTATTCTTGAATTGATCAAGAATTGCAGGTCTTGTATATTTTGATACAAATAATTAAATCATGACATGTAAGTTGCAATCAACTCATATGATTGTAGGAATTAAAATCCCTAACCCTAATCATGATCAATCAATCTCTACAAATATCAATTTTTCAAAATCGAGTTTAGGTCAAAATTTGGAATCTTTTAAATTTGGTCATATCAAGGCCTAATTTTGTTTCATTAGCTTTGAAATGATGTAACAACTTTTGAAAACGAAATTCAAATTTATTTTTTCAAAACTTTAGTTGGATTAAACATGACCGGGATGTTATTATAATGATTGGAAATCATCATAACATGTTTATAAACATGTTTAACAACTATTTCAATAAAAAATTCAAGCTTAAAGCTCAAGACATCAAATTCAAAAAATCCAGATTTTCAAACTAATTTTTTTAGGTTGATTTGATTAAATCTCTTTCAACAGAAAGTTCATACATCATATAGGGAGTGATTCTAAACAAAGAAAATACATAATTCAACCCTAGAACGGATCAAACCGATCAAACTTAGAAAAATCCAATTTTAAATCACCAATTGAAATACATAGGTTCTGGATGATTACAAACAGTTGGAGAACACTTTAATGTAGTGTTAGAACTTTTCCCAAAGCATGGATCAAAGCTTTGATCGCTAGAGAAGATTTCAGGTTGATTTGATCAAAACACTTTTTCAACAGAAAATTTATATAACATCTAGAGAATGATTCTAAACAAAGAAATCACATAATTAAACCCTAAAACAGATCATATTAGAAAAATCTAATTTTGAATCACAAATAGAATTATAAAGGTTTTGGATGCTTGCTAACGGTTGAAGAACACTCCAAGGATGTATTATAAGCTTTCCAGAAGCCTAGATCAAAGCTTTGATAGCCGAACATGGTTTTCACAAAAACTAGTTTGGCAGGAATCTTTGAATCTTTGATTCAAGATGTAATATGTGATAATTGTTTGATGGATTGCTAGAGGATCATCTAAAGACTATTTATACTAGGTTTAGGTCGGTTAAGGAAGACGAATTTAACGTCAATTTGATCATCGGAGTTCTTATCCCTAAAACTAACACATTCGTGGCAGCATAGTTCTAGGGGAATATAAGGTCCCTAGGTTTAAGGATAATGGTGGCAAGGATAAAGCGAGCACATGTTTGAAAAAAATTAAAGGATAAGATCAACTGTAGGCAGAGATAGAGCTTTTGGAAGGATCGTCGGCGATCCATCGCGATTTCGACGAACTCCCTGCATCGACGAAGAAGACACTTAAAACATTGTTGTTTTGATTTAATAAATGCATTGTTAGGCGTTCAGTTCTGCGTCTAAGCGATCGGGTTAGCGGGGTTAGTAGCTCGTTAGTCGGTCATGTGTGAACTGGGCACGCATTCGCTTAATTACAAATTCGCTTAGTTACAGCAGGCAGGAGAGGCTGATTCCTGATCACTAGATGAAAATACAACACTGATCCATGACTCTGAACCCTACTACAAAGTTTAAACATAAATTCTGCCACACAGGACTATCAATTTATATTTTTTAATATAAATCTCTTTCTTGCGTTTTTTTCACAAAACTGTTTACAAAAATACTTTTAGAATCAAAATAAAAATTATGTTTATTATTTTTATTTTTGGGTATTTATTTAATTGGTTTAACCTATAAATTATACATAATTTGTGTTTAAAATCATAATTAAATAATTTTAACTCTTTCTTGGGTTTAATTTTGGTAAAATAAATACAATATTTTAAATTCAAATTATTTTTGGATTTTTATTTAATTTTCTTAATTAAGGTTAATTATTATGTTCTTTAATTTCTCTTTAATTTATTTAGAATTTAAAATTTTAAAATATTATTTTAATATTATTATTTATAAATTAGGATATATCAAATTTTCATGTTTACAAAAATATAATAATTTATCATTTTAATTTTTGATTTTTTAATGCTCGATTTCATTGTAATTAGATCACTCAATACTTTTTATAATATATAGACCATTTAAAATCTAAAAAATAAATAAATATTGTGTTAAAATTAATTTAAAATATAATTGTATATATAATATCATAAATTATTATAATAAATATATAAAATATTGTATTATTAATTATTTTCTTTGAATATATATATATATATATAATGAACATTTATTATATTTTATTAATTAATTTATATATATATTTATAGAAATAATTAACAATTTTAAAATATTAATATAAAATAGTTGATAGATGATATTTTAACATGTTTTAAATTAGTTTATATATATATATATATATTTAATAATTAATATTTTATTTAAAAAAATACTATAAAATAAAATTAAAATATAAAAAGAAATATTTAACCAAAAAAATAATTTTAAAAAGTAAAAACATAAAATTAATAATATATATATATATATATATTTATATATATTTATCTAACAATAATAATTTTTAAAGTGAGTTAAAGATATATTTTAAACTTATTTAATATTATAAAGAGCAAAATTAGCTAATAAGATTTTTAAAATTAAATAATAATAAAGAAAATAAATAAATCAAATATATATTATTAACTTAATATATATATATATATATATATTAAGTTAATAATTTTTTTAAATGAACAATAATAGAAAAAATAAATAAAATAAATATATAAATATATAATTTATAAATTATATATATATTATTTATTCAAACTCTTAATGACTTGTTTTTTCTTTTTCTCTCTTGAATTTCTTTTTTTATATTTTATTATAAAATATATTATAAACTTAATCAGTTAACTCAAAACGTTATATATTCTCTTATATTATCATATTAGATTAACTCTTATCTTAAAGTGTTTTTTCTTCTTCTTTTATTTAAGTTAAATATTAATATCATAATTTGAGTTATATTTATCTTAAATATTAGTATAATAAAATTAAATATCTTAATAATTAAGAATTTGTCTCGTAATATTCCAACTTTAAATCAAATAAATAATAACAAAAATGATTTAATAATACATTTGAAATTATAAAAAATTGTATATATAATAATATATATATTAATAATTTAAAAATATTATTTATAATATTTTAATAATTAAATATTAAAGAGAAATAAATTATTAAATATTATTTTCTTAATAATAAAAAATTTAAAAATTTAAAAATATTAAAGGCTTTTATTTATGGTGACATCCTAAGTTTATAATTAAATAAATATAAATTACTCCCTATCTTATTTCATTACTCATAATAATAATAATAATAATAATAATAATAATAATAATAATAATAATAATAATAATTAAATATAATTTTTTAGTTTCATTATCATTACTAATAATAATAATATATAATATATAATTAATATTTTTTAAATTAAATCTTATAGTAAAATCTAATTTTGACTGTATTTAACTATAATAATCATTTTTTTATTTATAAAAAAGATAGAACTTCAAATAAACATTAGTTGAGATGTTGCACTAATTATCTTGTAAAATTAGATAAGTCTCAAAAACACAAAAAAAATCTTAAATAGTTAAATCTATTGCTCTTTTCATTTTACTATAATGAGATTTTATATCATTTTACATTTAAAAAATAGTTTTATATTTAAAAGTTTTAAAAATATTTTTATTTATTTTAATAATTAAATTAATACAATTAATTTTATAAATATAAATTTTATAATGTTATTTACTAATAATTATTTTTATATTTGTTCATTATTTTTATAGTGTTATATACTAGCTTTTAATAAACTATTTTAAATTAAAATTAAACTATAATTATTAAAAGATAAAAATTATATACTATTAAAAACATCATGCTATCCTTATCTTCTTAAATTAAAACAAATTATAATTATTATTATAAAATATTATTTTATTAATTTTATATTTTACTTTATAATAAAAATAAAATGATTTATTATATATATAATTAATTAATAAATAACACGGTAAAAATAATATATTTATAAAATTAATTATATTAATTAATTTATTTAAATTAATAATAATATTTTATAAAATTTTAAATATAAATTTATTTTTAAACTCGTAATTTTTTTTAAAATTTAAGAGTATGGAGAAAGACGTTTCCTATTTATCATTACAAGGCCCAAACGATATTTATCATTTTATATAAAGACAAGGCCTAAAAGATAGAGGCCCAAACTAGTAATGATCAAACTAGTTTATGATGTTGCCCTAATTATTTATTTATAAAATGAGAGATGCCCTTTGAAACCTTCATTATGTTTTCTCTCTCCCTTGGCGGCGACCCGTCCTTCTTCTTCCCATGTTTTCTGTAGTTTTCTTTCTCTCCGACCCTTCTTCTTCCCATGTTTTCTGTAGTTTTCTTTCTCTCCGACCCTTCTTCTTCCCATGTTTTCTGTTGTTTTCTTTCTCTTCAAATTTTCCAATTAATTAGTTGTTATGGAATTCATGTCAAGATTCATAGCAAATTTATGCCTAGGATGGTTTATATAGAACTTCCGGTAGATTCCGCCGTTGCCCGTCGCCAGTACCAGAACAGCCGATGCTTTTCCGGGTTAGCAGATTTGGGTGATTGGAGAGGTTTCGATGAAGGAAGCCCATCAGCCGTAACCGTGGACCGAAGGTTTGGAGGATGGTTTTGATGCTTAGTCTAAGATGTGACATGTTCATGAGTAGTTTTTTTGAACATGTTGCTTTCTTACGAATATACTCATGTATATTCGAGACTACATCAAATGATTTACGAATATACCATAGTATATTTAGACTAAATCAAATGATAGGAGTATGTTTAAGACTACATCAAAGGATATAAATGTATAAATATTGTGTGTTTTTTAATTTATGTTTAAACTATTGATAATGAATAGATGTTCCATTTGCTATTTGTGTCATTTTTTATGTTTTTTTTTTGTCATTTTTTAATTTTTAATTTGCTCTATTTATTTTTTTTGAAATAATTATAATGGTCTATTTTCAAAAGTTGAAAAAAATGTTATTACATAGTTAAAAATATATTTCATTAATTAATTTTAAAAATAATAAAACTCATCCATTGAAATATGATCACAATTGTGTATGAAAAGTAATTAGCAAACATAATTATCTCCCTCTAATATTAATTTTTTTTACTTACTATTAATATTTTTTCAATCATTTTTTCCCTTTTTTTTCCTTTAATAATTTATTTATTTTTATTTATTAATTAATAAATATATATATTTTATTAGTTAATATACTAATTTATATATTTTATTAGTTAATATATTTATTTATATATTTGGAGGGTAATAATATATAAAGTTAATAAATAAGATAATAAAATATATAAATATATATTTTAAAATATATATATTAGTATAATATTTTTGATAATAATAATAGTAATAAAATATATAATTATATGTATTAAATCAAGATGATTGATAAACTCAACGAAAGATTCAACGAAAGCATATCCACGAATTCGACGTGGCCTGCTAGGTGTCTCAACGTTCCAAAAGCGTTCATTTCGGGTATCAAAACCACTCATTTTGGGAAGAAGAAAAAAAAAATATTTTTTTTCCAGAAATGTCCGTTTCGGGTGCAAAACCACTCATTTTGGGTCTCGAAACCACTCATTTCGGGTTTTGAAACCACTCATTTCGGGTCCCGAAACCACTCATTTTGGGTCCCGAAACCACTAATTTAGGAAAAATAAATAAATATTTTTCCTTAAATGGCCGTTTCGGGTCCCGAAACGGTCATTTTCGGGAAAAAAATTAAAATTAAAATAAATTATTTTTTCCCGAAATGGCCGTTTCGGGACCTGAAATTACCGTTTCGAGACCCAAAATTACCGTTTCGGGACATTTAAAAAATTTCTCTCTCCTACCCACGTGTCATGCCACACGTTGATTCGTGGACTTACTTTCATTGAATATTTCGTTGAGTTTATCATTTTTTTTAATTAAATTGCTATAAGATTTGAACTTTGAGTTATTTGAGACTCGAACTATTAAATATTTATCAATTTGAAAGTTTTTACTTACAAGGTCAGTCCGTTTACCGTTTATTTCACGTTTCACTATTTTATTTTTATTTAATTGTCACCTAGACATAATTTATTTTTATATCAAACATACTCTGGGTTAATTCAATGCTACCCAGACAGGTAGTGTATTGATTATTAAGAAAATGCCACATTACAAAGAAAAAAAAATCAACAAATGAGAGAAGTTTCGGGACCTGAAATTACCGTTTCGGGACCCAAAATTACCGTTTCGGGACATTTAAAAAATTTCTCTCTCCTACCCACGTGTCATGCCACACGTTGATTCGTGGACTTACTTTCATTGAATATTTCGTTGAGTTTATCATTTTTTTAAATAAATTGCTATAAGATTTGAACTTTGAGTTATTTGAGACTCGAACTATTAAATATTTATCAATTTGAAAGTTTTTACTTACAAGGTCAGTCCGTTTACCGTTTATTTCACGTTTCACTATTTTATTTTTATTTAATTGTCACCTAGACATAATTTATTTTTATATCAAACATACTCTGGGTTAATTCAATGCTACCCAGACAGGTAGTGTATTGATTATTAAGAAAATGCCACATTACAAAGAAAAAAAAATCAACAAATGAGAGAAGTGATGTTTCAATTTTGTGTCACTTCACACTACTTGTATGAGTAACACTACTTGTATGAGTAGCATCGAATTAACCCAATACTCTGTGTATCTCTCTTCTTCTGGGTTGTCCTTCATTAGACCCAATTTCTTCTTCCATCTACTTATTCAAAGAACCACCTTCATCTCCTTTACTAAATTGGATGTGAAGCCGGACAAGTGTTTGAAGGTTCTTCCAGCCCATTCTGACAAGGGATGGAACGTTGATTATATCAAGCAGTTACTGTTAGGATTTGTATCTCCCAAATCCTACCAACTTGAAAACAATCTGTAAAAACACAAGAAAGAAGAACACACAGATTTATAGTGGTTCACTCAAATTGAGCTACATCCACTTCAGCCACCACCAGATTTACTATGAAGAAGAAGAAGGAATACAGAGTTTTTGTCTCACACTTTATCTCTCTAGAATTCTATCTCTCTCATGTAAACCCTTAATAATCACATATTTATAGGGTAAACATTCAGGTAATAAACCTAAATAACTTTGGTCAGGCCCAAGCCCAAAACCAAAAAAAAAAGAAAACCCAATAAACTCTAATTAACAATGTAGAATTTGTTATAAGTGTAGGCTCCAAAACTCAACAATCTCCCACTTGGAGACTAACTTCATAATCTCTCGATCGGTAGTGGCTTTCCATTCGGTGTCTTAACGAAGAAGACCAACTGAAGTTGCACACAACTTCAGTTTCTCATTTGTCACAGCTTTCGTCAACATATCAGCTGGATTCTCACTCCCGGGAATCTTCTCAAGAGCTAATACTCCATCTTCTAAAGCTGACCGGATGAAATGATAACGAACCTGTATATGCTTCGTCCTGCCATGATAAACATAATTCTTTGCAAATGAATGGCACTCTGACTGTCGCATCGCAACACACTTCCCTCGTAGTCTTGACCCAATTCTCGCAAAAAGGGTTGTAACCACATCATTTCCTTAGCAGCTTCTGTCACAGCAACATACTCTGCCTCACAACTAGAAAGAGCAACAATCTTCTGTAATTTTGAAACCCAACTGATTGCAGTACCTCCCAGAGTATAAATGTACCCTGTTGTGCTCTTCCTACTATCAACATCACCACCATTGTCAGCATCAACATATCCTTCCAAACCCATATTAGACTTTCGAAAACACAAATCGAGACTCGTACTTCCTCTTAAGTATCGTAGTATCCACTTTACTGCTTCCCAATGTTGTCTTCCCGGATTGCTCATGAATCTGCTAACAACTCCCACTGCATGTGCTATGTCTGGTCTTGTGCAAACCATCGCATACATAATACAACCAATGGCAGAGGCATACGGAACAGTTGCCATGTAATTTTTCTCCTCCTCTGTTGAAGGCGACTGATCTTTAGATAGTCTGAAGTGACTAGCTAATGGGGTAGTAACTGGTTTTGCATCATACAAGTTGAATCTGCTAAGAACTTTCTTCACATATTCTTCTTGTGAAAGCTTGAGAACTTCTTCATCCCTGAAAATTCTCATCCCAAGGATTTGTTTTGCAGCACCCAAATCCTTCATTGCAAACTTTTCAGACAACTCTTTCTTAAGCTTGTTAATCTCATACAAACTTGCTCCAGCAATCAACATGTCATCAACGTAGAGAAGAAGAATAATGTACGATTTATCAAACCTCTTGATATAGCAGCAATGATCAGCTTCACACCTCAAAAAATTGTTACTTTTCATGAAGCTATCAAACTTCTTGTACCATTGCCTTGGAGCCTGTTTCAAACCATACAGACTCTTCTGAAGCTTACACACAAGCTCATCTTTTCCTTTGATTTCAAATCCTTCTGGTTGTCGCATATAAATTTCTTCATCTAGATCACCATGAAGAAAAACAGTTTTGACATCCATTTGTTGAAGATGAAGGTCTTCTTTCACAACCAAACTCAGAATAGTTCTAATTGTCATCAATTTAACTACTGGAGAGAAGATTTCATTGTAGTCAATACCTTCTTTCTGTTGAAATCCTTTCACAACCAACCTTGCCTTGTACCTCATGGTTTTATCATGTTCTTCTTTAATCCAGAAGATCCATTTGTTGTGAAGTGCTTTCTTTCCCTTTGGTAGCTCAGTGAGCTCCCAAGTCTGATTCAACATCAAAGAGTCCATCTCATCTTTCATCGCAGACTCCCACTTAACCGATTCATCAGATTGTATTGCTTCCTCATAGCATTCAGGTTTACCTCTATCTGTCAACAAGATATAGTTTAGAGATGGAGACCACCTCTCAACTGGTTTTAGATTCCTTGATGATCTTCTCAACTGTATAACCGGTGTTTGCTGATTTACCTCTGGGGCCACGTTCTCAACAATTTCATCTTCAACAACACATTGTTCTTCTTCGACAACCGGTATATATTCAGCTGAAAATTCTCTCAAATCGACTGTACCAGTCTCTTCCAACTTGGAACCACCACCTGATGTCTTCCCAACACAATCTTTGTAGAGAACCTGTTCATTGAAGATAACATTTCTGCTACGAATGATCTTCCGAGTTTGATTATCCCAGAAACGATAACCAAACTCGATATCACCATAACCAATGAAAAAACATTTATTAGACTTTGGATCAAGCTTGCTCCTATCACATTCATTAATATGAACATATGATAAACATCCAAACACTTTCAAATAAGAAAGGTTTACCTTTTTATTGCTCCAAGCTTCTTCAGGAATTCTGAATTCAAGAGGAACAGAGGGTCCCCTGTTTATCAAATAGGCAGCAGTATTAATAGCTTCTGCCCAGAAGGTTTTAGGCAGCCCTGCATGCAATCTGTCACGGGCTCAGTCTTTTCCACTGACGATCCGTGCGGCACTAGTTATGATCTTCGCAAGAACGAGTAACTAGTCAGCCTTTCTCGACGCAACACTCGACGTTTAATAGAATTGACACAAGAATTCTAGAGAGAGAGTAAACTCTTACAAAGAATATTAATATTATCTCACTTGAATACTTGGTACTTTACAAAGGAATACCTCAAAGGTATTTATAGGGTTATCCCCACCTACTACATTAATTACATAACATTCAACTACCCCATTAATTGTGTACTATCCAACTACTACATTGATGACTTACTACCCAACTACCACCTTAATAATTTACCAACCAACCACTACATTAAATGACCCATTAATGTAGAGCATGCCATTCTTTCTTACAAGGCTTCTAGAAGGTTCCTTGTGTTGGGCCTTCATGAAAGATTAAGCCTCTTGGGTTAGGAAGACAAGTGGGCCGTGACATTCTCCCCCACTCATTCCGGCGACGTCCTCGTCGCATCCTCTTTGTAGGTCTAAATGATGTCTCCAAATGCGACAGAAGTTTTGAGCGATATGTTAGCTTTTTAACCCGTTTCTTCTTTAAGAAAGGGCCTTCGTATCGCCTCACAGACCCCTTGTGAACTTTGGAAAATCGTCTCTCTTGATGGAGGAGAAGTTTTACTACCACTCGGTTTCCTCCGAACTCCAAGTGTCTTCTCTTCTTGTCCTCCCATTTCTTCATTCTCTTGGCGGTCTTGTCAATTTCGCACCTCCCTTTCTTGAAGAGCAACTCCTCCGGTTGTCTCTTCAATCCCTCCAATTTGGGAGATTCAATGCGATAAAAGATTGTCGCCGATAGTTTAGTACCATTGACTAACTCTTCTCTATGGTCCACCTCTCTCTCATGGTGGAGTTTCTTTGGAAATTCGGCGGGCATTACATCCTGAACTTTCTCTAGGACAGTTGTAACTTCCGGAGGTGTCCTCTCTTGGACCACAGTTTTCTCATCTTCTTTCAAAGTAACAAAAGATGATGAATAGTCCTCCTTTACACCTTTTGAGAGTTGCATGGCAGAGAGGTGCCTAGTTTCTCTCTTGCCTTCTCGTGTTAAATGTATTGTGCAAGTATTGCCTTGCTCTAGAATGTACATAGCATTAGCAGAAGGGAGTATAAATGCATTTACCTTGTCTAGGAACTCTATTCCAAGAACCATTTTGTAGTCGTCCATGTCAATAATGGAGAAATCCAGAAGGCCAGTCCACTCCCCCAAGTTGACTTTTACATTACGAGCAACTCCATAAGTTGCACTTGGTGCCGAGTTGACTGCTTTAAGCCACCCCTTTTCTTTGGTGTACCTAATCCCTAGTCTTTCCGCCTCTTTTACCTCTAGAAAGTTGTTGTTGGCTCCCGTATCCAACAAAGCTTTAACCATATGGCTTTTTACTTTTGTTTCCACGAATAATCGTCCTTTATTCACGGTCTTTGGCCCTTCAAACTTTGCTTTAACGGCACTAAGGAGATTTAACGACCCCAATCGAGCTTCATTGTGAAGGTCTTCTTGCTCCTCCATTAAAGCGGATAGTTTGTTCTTCATAGGACACTCTCTTGCTTTATGCGGCCCTTCACAAAAGAAACATTTTATCGGGGGTCTCTCTCCACGTTTCTCGTCCCGATCTCCTCTACCATTGGGCTTCGTCCTCTTAGTTGGGTCTTCATTGCTGTAAAAATGGTCTCCACCATTTCCCCCCTCGTCATTCCTCTCATAAGTCGACTTTGGTTTCTCTTGTCTTCTCATTTCGACAAGAGATTCAGCAACAGCGATCGCGGTGTTTAGATCTTGGACACCACGCCGTTCCAACTCAAGCTTTGCCCACATTTGTAGACCATCTGTGAAAGCAAACAAGGCTTCGTCGTCTGAGTAGTTAGGGATCTCAAGGAGAGTAGCGATGAACTCCTTGACATACTCCTTGATACTCCCCCTTTGTGAGAGTCGCCGCAACTTGGCTCTTGCCTCTCGAATAGCATTTTCAGGATAAAACTGCCTCTTGAGTTCTTCCTTGAATTCGGTCCAAGTGTTAATAGAACACGTACCTCTTTCTATATCGCTACTCCTTCGCCTCCACCACAACATTGCGGTGTCTTCTAAGTATGTCGTGGCAGTATCTATCTTCCTCGCCTCTTCTACCAGGCCGAGAGCTTTGAAGTACTGATCCAGACCCCATAAAAAGTTATCAATCTCCTTCGCATTTCTCTCGCCTAAATACGCTTTAGGTCTTGGAACATCTATCCTTGACGGATTTGGGATTCCTACAGGCGCACGTCCGCACTCTTGCGCAACCGCCTTCTTGAGTAACGCCACATTCTCTTCAGTGGCTTGTAATTTAGATGACATTACCTCGAGTTTCTCGGTCAAGGTACTGATTTCGCCAAGTAGAGTCTGCTCCATGATCTGAGTTTGCTCTTGACATTTAGACAAGACCTCGTTCAAGGCACCTTGCATTCCTTCTCGGAGCTCGTCTCTCTCTTTCTCGAGCTCGGCAATGCGTTCCTCTAGGTCCCCGGCATTATCTTGTCCGTACGCCATAGTGAGTTCTACCTTCTCCAGCCTGGCGATAATGTCAACAATAGCATCCCTTGATCTCTCTCTTTCTTTGGTAGCTTTGGATCCTCCCGTTTGAACTTTGCGGGAGATCCTACCATCTTCTCCGGTCCCGCGGGGAAGATTCTCTACTTCATCCACGACCTTTGAACTTTCATCCGATCTTTTCGTCATTTCCGCTCTGATACCAATTGTCACGGGCTCAGTCTTTTCCACTGACGATCCGTGCGGCACTAGTTATGATCTTCGCAAGAACGAGTAACTAGTCAGCCTTTCTCGACGCAACACTCGACGTTTAATAGAATTGACACAAGAATTCTAGAGAGAGAGTAAACTCTTACAAAGAATATTAATATTATCTCACTTGAATACTTGGTACTTTACAAAGGAATACCTCAAAGGTATTTATAGGGTTATCCCCACCTACTACATTAATTACATAACATTCAACTACCCCATTAATTGTGTACTATCCAACTACTACATTGATGACTTACTACCCAACTACCACCTTAATAATTTACCAACCAACCACTACATTAAATGACCCATTAATGTAGAGCATGCCATTCTTTCTTACAAGGCTTCTAGAAGGTTCCTTGTGTTGGGCCTTCATGAAAGATTAAGCCTCTTGGGTTAGGAAGACAAGTGGGCCGTGACAAATCTCATGCTTCTAGCACGCTCGTTCAATGTTCGATTCATTCTTTCAGCTACTCCATTCTCTTGAGGCGTTCGGGGAACAGTCTTCACCATACTGATCCCATTTTCAGCACAATACTCTTTGAAATCTGAATTGATATATTCACCTCCGTTGTCGGATCTCAAGAACTTAACTTTCTGATTTGTTTCATTTTCAACCAAAGCCTTCCACTTCTTGAAAATAGCAAATACTTCAGACTTGTGCTTCATAAAGTAAACACATACTTTTCTTGTTGAATCATCTATAAAAGTCACATAGTAGTATGATCCGCCAATAGAAGAAACAGGTGCAGGTCCCCACACATCAGTGTGTACCAACTCTAGTATTTCTTTCTTGAGCTCCTTCCCAGTTTTTAAGAAACTCACCCGTTTCTGTTTTCCAAGAATGCAATTTTCACATAATTGATGTTCAACATACTTCAGTTCTGGAATCTGTCCATTCTTCAAAAGAATTTTCATCCCTTTTTCGCTCATATGGCCCAACCTGCAATGCCACAATTCACTGTTCTTCGACTCATCAACTACAGCAACAACTGTTTCTCTGCAAGTTGAAGTCGTATATAACGTTCCAGTTTTGTGACCTCGAGCAACAACAATTGCTCCTTTAGTCACCTTCCATGCACCATTTCCACAACTGAAATTGTGACCTTCTTCATCAAGTTGTGTAACAGAGATCAAATTGCGCATTAAACCTGGAATGTGTCTCACCTTATTAATCTTCCAAACAGAACCATTGTCATCTTCAATTTGATGTCCCCCATGCCAACAATATTTAGTGGCTCACCATCTGCAAGATATACTTTCCCACAGTTTCCAGCCACATAATTCTCCATTAATTCTTTGTGAGCAGTGGTGTGGAAAGACGCTCCTGAGTCTAAAACCCATGAATCTATCGGACTATCAACAGACAAAAGTAACGCATCAGTGACAGATTTTGAAACTACGTTGGCTGCATCATTTTTATCATCACCATTTTTCTTCGGTGCTTTGCAGTTCCTCTTCAGATGACCCTGTTTACCACAATTCCAGCACTCAAATGTCCTCCCAGACTTGGACTGACTCCTCCTGCTCCTTGACATAGATCTGCTCTTACCTCGGTTGAAATTTTTATCATTACCTCTGCCCCTATTTTCCACATTCATAGCAGAACCTTTGAACGTTTCACCAGAATCAATTTTACGAACCTCTTCAGCAAGAATACGATCTCTAACTTCAACAAATTTCAGTTTAGCATTTCCAACTGAATTACTAATTGCTGCCCTCATAGGTTCTCAGCTATTTGGTAGAGATGCTAACAAAATCAGGGCACTAACTTCATCCCCAAAATCAATCTCAACAGATAGCAATTCATTCACAATTGTATTGAATTCATTCAAATGAGTAGTGACAGAAGTACCATCAACCATTCTTAAGTAAAAGAGTCTTTTCATTAAGTGTACCTTGTTGTTAACAGATGGTTTCTCATACATATCAGAAAGAGCTTTCATCAGACCCATGGTGGTCTTCTCCTTTGCTACATTGTGAGCAACTGTCTTGGCTAGCGTCAATCGGACAACTCCCAAAACCTGTCTATCAAGGAGTTTTCATTCAGCTTCATCCATCTTCTCTGGTTTCTCACTCAAAGGAACATGAAGCTTCTTTACATAGAGATAATCTTCAATCTGCATTCTCCAGAAGGCATAATCTGTCCCATCAAATCTTCCAATCCCATGTCCTATACTATTCTCACTTGCCATCATTTCCAATGCTCAGATCTAGACCAGCTGCTCTGATACCAGTTGTTAGGATTTGTATCTCCCAAATCCTACCAGCTTGAAAACAATCTGTAAAAACACAAGAAAGAAGAACACAAGAACACACAGATTTATAGTGGTTCACTCAAATTGAGCTACATCCACTTCAGCCACCACCAGATTTACTATGAAGAAGAAGGAATACAGAGTTTTTGCCTCACACTTTATCTCTCAAGAATTCTATCTCTCTCATGTAAACCCTTAATAATCACATATTTATAGGGTAAACATTCAGGTAATAAACCTAAATAACTTTGGTCAGGCCCAAGCCCAAAACCAAAAAAAAAAAGAAAACCCAATAAACTCTAATTAACAATGTAGAATTTATTATAAGTGTAGGCTCCATAACTCAACAGTTACAATGGATTGTTTCGGATTTGGAATGCTTCAACTCGACATTGTATGAAGACTCTTATTGATGAAGATAATCATCTAGACAGTTTTGTCGATTTCTTTCCCAATGAAAAGTTCATCTTTGTTGGAACTTTGGACACTACATTGATATTCTTCTATAAATTCATTTTGATAATGATTCTCTAAGTTACTATAATTGACTTAAAGATAGTGTATTTGTATTCAGATCCTGAAACAATGAAGGTAAGAATCTGACTCCTTTTAGGTGTTTTCTAAGAAATACTTTGTTCTTCTTAAACTTTGGTCGTTAAATTCAACTTCTCATTTCATGAGTATTCTATCTTATGTTTCACTTTTCACTTCTTAATCGTTTTTTTTTCTTCCAAAACGAAAATAATGATCATTTTATCCATTCTCGAATCATTTTCCCTAATTTTAAAATACCGTATTTTTACCTTCCATCGACCGAGAATAGGTTTGAATCTCCTACATCGGATTATGACCTGCCTTATGCATGTAACTTTTGGAGAAGAAGGTTCTTCATGAGTTGAAGAAGAAAATATAAGAAGAAATTGGTCGGATAAATGGAGAAAAAAAAGGAGTTCAGCATGTTTTGGAGAAAGATAAAAGGTGTCTTTTTAATATAAAAATATATTATGCCAAGATATGAATTAAATAAAAATAAAAGATACATTAATTAAAGTATAAGGACTAATTAAACCCATCATAAAAAGCCTCAAATGAATAAATGAATAAATCGCTTAAGTTCGTGTCCCAAACGATATATATATATTTTTATATTTATATATATAAATATAAAAATAAAAATAAAAGTGAAATAAAAATTATTAATTTTTTTTTAATATTATTAATAATTTTTCTCAATTATTAATTTTTAAATATATATATTTTAAAGTTAATAATTAATTAATTTATTTGTATGTATATTTGAAATAGATAATTATAAAAAGAATTAATAAACGAAGTTAAAAATATATGTGTATATTTTTTTAAATATATATTATATTTAATAAATATATATTAAATTATAAATAAATAAATGATATAAAATATAAAATTATAAAAAATTTATTCAATTTTCTCTTTTTAAACTCTCGATTGTTTTTCTCTCTTTTATCTATTTAAAAATTAAAGTCTATTTCTTTAGGGATGTATTACATGTTCATCAATTACAACTGTATATAATAAATTAAAAAAATGTATATATATATATATTGTTTTAAAATTATATATATATATATAAAGAAATTAATATTAATAATTTAAAAAGTTATTTATAATAATAAAAATTAAAAAGAGAAAAATTATTAAATAATTTTTTAATAATAAAAATTAAAGATTTTTTTTATTAAATACTAAAAAGTGAAATATACATTATAAAATTAAAAAGAGATAAAATGATGATGTGTCTTATTTTTAAGTTGAATAGTTAGAATAGCACGTCATTTCTCATTCTATTCATTTCTCTTTAATTTTAATTGTAATGTTACCATAAAAAGTATTTAATAAATTTTGATTTTTTAATTTTTAATTATAAAATAAAAATATTTAATAAATTATCTTTTCAAAATTTTATTATAAATAATATTTTAAAATTATTAATATATTAATATATTTTAAAATTATATATAATTTTTTTTATATATAAATGTATAATTATTATTATTATAATATATTTATTAAACTACTATGAGAAAAAATATATTTATTTTTTATTTTATTTATATATATATATATATTAAATATAATATATAGTTTAAAAATATTTATTTAAATTATTTGTTAAAAAATAATTTATATTTAAAATAAAAAAAATTGTTTTTATTTTTTCAAATAATAAAATTTTATTTATTTTTTAAAAAATGCTATTTATTTAAATGATAAAAATCATTTAAGAACAACGACAAAAGCATGATATTAAAATAAAAATAAAAACTAAAAACAAAAATAAAAAAATAAAAATAAAAATTTTAGTCAATAAGTTATCGTACTTGTAAATTCTTAAAAAGAACGATTAACTCCCCGACAGACCCAACTGACTTTCCAGAATGAGTCTTAGAAAACATCATAATAATAATATTATGAATGATACGCATTGAAAGACTACGATGAGTGAAAGTGCGACGATTTTTCTCAAACATTATTTATATATGTCATATTAGTCGAATCAATTCCAATTTCTCAACAACTATCCAAAGACTCGGACATCACCTAATGAATCCTAGTGATACTTCACAAAAAGATTCCAGATACTAGTCACCTTTCGACAATGCTAAAGTAGGTGAGTTGCTGATTCAATCTCCTCGTGACACATACAAGAATGACTAACCATAATACAACATTTTTTCATGAACACATCATCTGTAAGAATTCATCGTGTATAATGCTCCATCAAAAAAATGAGATCTTAGATAGAACTTTTTAGTACAAAAGTTTTTCCCAACAAAAATTATATGAACTTATCTGAGCGAACAACTAGTAACAATGTCCCACATGAAAATTATCCATGTCTTGCCAACGCATAACATCTTGTTTAGACGGGGACACTTGTTTACGTCCTACCAAAAGTAAAATTCTATTATGAACCGAACTCTCCTTAATGTTTATTTTATTTCTATATTTTATTCGACTAGTAAAACCTTAGATCGAAGATCAAACATGTCCTTAACTATGACACTTCTACATATAGAAATGGAAGCAAACTGAGGATACGTTGTAGCTAGACTTTTGATACTACACCAACAGTCATCTCAAAAACTGATCGAAAAACCACCCCTTCAATGAATCTAGATTGCTCACAAAAACTTTTCCACTTAGAATAAATTCCTCTCCAAATTTCACACCCCGTTGTATAACTAGACATTTTTGTGAACCAACTAGATCAATTATAACCATACTTGCATTTGATCATCGATGCCCAAAGACTATTCGATTTCGTTGCAAATCTATAACACTATTTTGATAGAAGAGCCTTATTAAAGAAAATAAGATCTCGAATATCCAAAAATCTTTGATCTTTAAAACATTTAACAATATCCCAACTAACTAAATGAAAAAACGACGAGTTAGAGGATCTCCATAGAAATTTACACATTATTCTCTCCATTTTACCGCCACACTATTGGGAAGAAGGAATAACGACATCATATATGTGGGCATAAATGATAACACACTCTTAATGAGGATTAACCGACCCCTTTTGAGATTATTTTACTTTTCCATCTAGAAAGTTTATATTTCATTTTAGTGATAATCGGGTCTCAAAAAATTTTGGATCGTAATTTAGCACCCAATGGCATGCCAAGGTATGTTGATGGAAGATCACCAATTCTAAATCTCAACACATTTGCCAACATCATCCTTCTTCTATTCGAAATAGGATATGAGAAAAAAATATCCGACTTATTAAGATTCACTCGAAGACCAGAACATGCACACCGAATAACCTTAAAATATCCTGAAGGTGATTAAAATTATTTTAGGTAGTTTGAACCATGTAGAGCGTGTCATCAACGGAAAAAATGTGATATAGAAAAAATATATCTTCTTGACCCACAATTCACTACACGGATGAATCCCGAGTTTTCTGCAAATGATATCATTTTTTAGAGAGCTTCAATAACAATAACGAACAAGAAATGATAGAGTTTGTTTAATCCCTCGGGAAATCTAAAAAAATCATTGAGAACTACCATTAACAATAACAGAAAACTTAGCCGTTGAGAAACAAAATCTAATTCACTCAATCAATTTCGCACCCATTCCCATTTTGTCCATTACATCAAACAAAAACTCTCATTTGACGTGATCATAAACTTTTTCGATGTCTAACTTGACAAATCGCACATTTGTCACCTCTTGAATTAGCTGAGTCAATGCACTCATTGCCTATTAATATTACATCAAATATTTGATGACCTTTGATGAAAGTCATCTAATTACTAGATATAACCGTTTTTAATACCTTTCTCAATCTGTTTGTCAAACATTTTACGACAATCTTATAGAAAGATGAAACGAGACTAATAGACTTAAAATTGTTCACATCAATAGTCCTTAGAATTTTACGAATAAGACATATCAAAGTAGACTTTCAACTCTTATCAAATGATGAAAATGATAAAAGTGATGAAATGCTTCCATAATTTACGTCTTAAGAAAATGCTACGACTTCTTAAAAAAAACAAAGTAAACCCGTCGTATCCCGACGCTTTATCACTTTTGTATCCTATAATGGCCTCCTCAACCACATCCAACGAAAATCGAGCCTCCAACATATCATTTTGTACTAAACTAATTGAATAAAAAAATAATATCATTCAATTTAGGTCTAACTTTAAATGGCTCGTTTAACAAATCCTTATAAAATTTGACAATACTCGTAGAAATTTCTGGTTCACTATCATGAACTTCCCCCTAAATCGAGATCAATTTAATCAAATTAATCACATTATTCTTTACTTTCGCGTTAGAAATTTTAATGGAAAATTTTGGTGTTTCTATTTCCGACTTTTAACCATGTACTTAACGACTAACCTAATTACCATACAATAAAATATATTATTATTTAATTATATCTAATAAAATATATAATATATAATTAAAATAAATAATAAAAAATGAATTCGATTTCGGTTTGGTTTTCGAGTTAAAAATCAAATCGAAAACCGTATTTAAATTCGAATCAGTTTGAAATTCAATTCGAAAATCAAAAATGAAATTCAAATTTGGTGAATCCGAATTTGGTCGGATTTCATGAACCATTTGAACCTCTTAGTAGTTTCGAAAAATAAATAAATCTCGTTAGTGAGTGATGTTCTCCGATAATCTGTTATAAAAAAGATAGAATCCAAACGACATTGCCCAAATAAACCTTGTTAGTGATGTTGCATTACTTATCATCTATACAAAAGACAAAGGCCCAAAAGATAGAGACTCAAGCTAGTGACGTTTCCCTAATTATTCATTTATAAAATGATAGACATCCTAAGAGAAATTTGATCAAATGACTCTCAAAAGAGGGTCATTCCCACAACTAACCTCAATAATTCTAATTTTTATTTTTAACATTTTTTTTAAAATTTTTGACACTTTTACCCTTACTAACCCTTCTTTTTTTCCTCTTCCTTCCCCCCATTCTGCCCGTTTTCTTTCCTCCTTTCTTCCCCTGCGGCGGTTTCTCTCCCCTCCCTCACGATCGCCACTCCCCAGCCGAATCCCCAACGATCGCCGGACGACTACCCCCTCGAGCCCAAGCCCCAGCCGGACGACTACCCCCTCGAGCCCAAGCCCTAGCCAGACGACAACCCCCACGACGCTGAGCCCTATAGCAGAAAATAGCTTTGGATTGTTCTCCCTGTAGCAGACTTTAAGAAGGACGCTGAGCCCCGATTACTGAGGTTAGTTCGACTACTCAGTATGATTTTACTGTTTTTGCATGTTGAGTATGAAGGTTTTATGGTTTTAGGATTTTAGTTTAGGGTTGAAATTCTTAGTTAGTTATATTGTTTTGGTTTGAAATGCTTTGATCCGAGGTATAATTTAATCTGAATGGTTTGTGAATGGGGCGTGGGGGTGGGGTGTGGGGGTTGTGCGTGGGACGTGGGGTAGTGCGTGGTCTTGGGCGTGGATGAGTGTGGGGTTGACGTGGATGGGGCGTGGGGGTGGGGTGTGGGGGTGGGGCGTGGGGGGTGGGAGTGGGGCGTGGGGCGTGGCTTGGGCGTGGGTGGGGCGTGGCTTGGGCGTGGGTGGGGCGTGGAGCGTGGGCTTGGACGTGGAGCGTGGGCCCCAATCCACGCCCAAGCCACGCTTTTTCAATTCAATATCTCCACTAATATTTTTTCAATCCCCCATTTTACTTTGGATTTGATGGGAAGTTTGAGAGTAAGAACCGTTTTATTTTGTTGCCGGATCTGTTTTGTTTTCATGCAGAATAATAATGGCTTGTTTTTGGTTAAATTTTACAACAGATAAATGTAATAAGCATTCTGCTTCTTAATTTATTAGTGTTTCCCATCCATGACTTTGGTGTTCCCTTCAATTACAAAGCCTACATAGATAGATATTTTAAGAGAGATTTAATTTTTGTGTTTGATATAGGATTTTTATAATTACTATTATGATTCATATTTATGGTTTCATTTTTAGCTTTATAATTAAATAGTGATTTTTATTTGGATCATAATCTACATTATTTTTAGGTTATTATGAGATTTTACAAACATAATAAATATATAGATATTTTGGGGGTTAGGTATTAACTTTGTATGAACTCTCTTAATTATTGATAAATCTATTAATTTAAACCTTAAACATTTAAATTGTAAACTTGTAGATGTTTAGACTTTAGACAAACATAATTATATAATATAAGGTTACATCAATGAAAATGAACAAACTATTTCTAATGTTTCTTCATAAAGATTAATTTATGTGACTTAAATTTCATTAAAATGTTTGTATAAAAATTAAAGTAATTTTTAAGATAGTGAAATCTAGTATGATCCTAAAATTTTCAATAAAAAAAAACTTTTAAATAGATAGATATTTTAAGAGAGATTTTATTTTTGTGTTTGATATAGGATTTTTATTGTTACTATTATGATTCATATTTATGGTTTCATTTTTAGCTTTATAATCAAATAGTGATTTTTATTTGGATCATAATCTACTTTATTTTTTAGGTTATTATGAGATTTTACAAACATAATAAATATATAGATATTTTGGGGGTTAGGTATTAACTTTGTATGAACTCTCTTAATTATTGATAAATCTATTAATTTAAACCTTAAACATTTAAATTGTAAACTTGTAGATGTTTAGACTTTAGACAAACATAATTATATAATATAAGGTTACATCAATGAAAATGAACAAACTATTTCTAATGTTTCTTCATAAAGATTAATTTATGTGACTTAAATTTCATTAAAATGTCTATATGAAAAATTAAAGTAATTTTTGAGATAGTGAAATCTAGTATGATTCTAAAATTTCCAATAAAAAAAAAACTTTTGCGGTGAATGTGGATTGAACACCTGCTGACGCTCTCCCAACTGAGCTATCCTCGCTTATTAATAATCTTATTAAATTAGTTTTACATATTGCGTGGTACGCAATTGAATTGCAATTGAATCCACGCCCCACCCACACCCAAGCCCACACTCCACACCCCACCCACGCCCAAGCCCACGCTCCACGCTCCACGCCCCACCCACGCCCAAGCCCACGCTCCACCCACGCCCAAGCCACGCCCAAGCCGCACCCCACCCATGCCCCACGCCCCATCCACGCCCCACCCCCACGCCCCATCCACGCCAACCCCACGCCCATCCACGCCCAAGCCCACGCACTACCCCACACCCCACCCCCACGATTCACGCCCCATTCACAAACCATTCAGATTAAATTATACCTCGGATCAAAGCATTTCAAACCAAAACAATAAAATTAACTAAGCATTTCAACCCTAAACCATAACTAAAGGCTAAACCCTAAATTAAAATCCTAAAACCATAAAACCTTCATACTCAACATGCAAAAACAGTAAAATCATACTGAGTAGTCGAACTAACCTCAATAATCGAGGCTCAACGTCCTCCTTAAAGTCTGCTACAGGGAGAACAATCCAAATCCATTTTCTACTATAGGGCTCAACGTCGCGGGGGTAGTCGTCCGGCTGGGGCTTGGGCTCGAGGGGTAGTCATCCGGCTGGGGTTTGGGCTCGAGGGGGTAGTCGTCTGGCGATCGCTGAGGAGTCGGTTGGGGAGTCGGCGATTGTGAGGGAGGGGGAGAGCAACCGCCGCGGGGAAGAGATGGGGAAAGAAAACAGGCAGAATGGGGGATAGTAAAGGGAAGGAAGAGGAAAAAAAAGTTAGTAAGGATAAAAGTGTCAAATTTTTTTTAAAAAATGTTAAAAATCAAAATTGAAATTACTGAGTTTAGTTGTGGGAACTACCCTCTTTTGTTTTGAGGGTCATTTGATTAAATTTCCCCATCCTAAGATACTTTAATATTCTTCTCTCCCTTGGCGGCGTCTTCTTCCCATGTTCAAAATTTTCAGTTATCATGTAATTCATGTCAAAATTCATAATGATGTTTATGTCTATGATGGACTATATAAAATTCAGTACAGATCCTTCCGTCACCCGCATTAAAACCACCACTAATTTCTCCTTGACACCCTTGTTTTGTTCCTAAGTTGAAACCTAAGCCTGAAATCAACCAACTTTTCCAATTTTGTTTGAAAACATTTCGTCCATTACAGATTTGTCTGAGAAATCCTTACAGCTTAATGCTTTTGGGTGGCATAATCTTGGAGGGACCAGTTCTGAAGATGAAAATGACATTTTTATTGGTTAGCAGACTTGGGTGATTGGAGAGGTTTTGATGAAGTAAACCCATCAGCCTTAACCGTAGATTTGGATGACCTTGAAGGATATATGTTATGTTCTATTAATTTTTTTTGGGATAAATAACAAATTTAGAACTCTGCTAGGAAGGTTTTATCAAATTTAGAACTCTCCTAATTTGTTATCGTTTAAAGAACTCTAGTTACACTATTTTGTTAAATTTAAGACTCCGTGTTATCGGTGTTAATTATTTACAATTATTAAATTATATTTGTCATATCATTTTATCTATTATTTAATATATTCTTTTAACATGACATTTGACTCATCTCCATCTACACTAACCCGTCACCTTCTCAATTTCATTCATCGTCCTATTACAACTATCGTTTCCCCTCTATCATCTTTGATACTTTCTCCTCCTCCATCGACATCACGACCGTCACCTACCCTTCCCCATCTCTAAACCATCCAAACCCACAACCCTAAATCTAATCATCGCAAATTCAAAAAAGGCAACGACTCCATCCAAATACTGGTCGTCTAATCTCCGGCGATACTTACTTCGTGGACGCATTCAAACGCAAAAATCATGGCGTTGATGTTTCGGGTGTACTCCATGATCCCGTCGACTCCTCCATCCGTCATTTCAGCAATCACCTAATGCAATGCAACAATTTCAGTAAAGATCAACAATATGCAGAAGCAAAAATCAATTATACCTCTTGCACATATTTTCCACATTCTTTCGAGTTCACGAATTACTCCAAAATTCTTTACTATAAAAATTTGATTTAACTTTCTTTATAATTGGTCATCAACGGATATATAATTAACTAACATTATTTATTCATTACCTACCTCAAATCTACTAAAGTTTATGTCCACACCAATAACTCTTGAAGCTCCGACGACCCTTGCTGCTTCCGTCACCTAAAGCATAATAAAATGAAGATGATCATAATCTAACAGGGATGGGTTGGGACTTTATATTGGATTTGTTGGTGAGTTTGGATAGAGTTGTGTTTTTGTTCTTGCTAAGTATGTTTGAGATTTTGGTGTTGGAGATCGAAAAGTTATGCGATGGGTAAAATGAATTACATTATATTGGTTTCCACTTTTGCTCTGTTGATCTTATATATTAATCTAACTGGTTTTCAAAGTTAGTCCGTTATTATTATCCATTCATTGTCTTCTTCCTTATCCTCATATATTCCACCCGTTCATGACGCTCATAAGGAAGTTGAAGGTGGCAATGATAATTTTGGGAAGCGGACATGATGTGATTACGGGAGGAGAGAGAATCGGAGATGGAGAAAGTAAATTAGTAACCGACGGTGGAGTGGATTGAGGGGTCGGATAATTAAATAATATATTAAAATAATATCACAAATAGTTTAACGGAGTTGGATATAAAATAACATCGTTAGTGGGTAGTATTAAATATAAAAAAATAGTGTAACTAGAGTTCTTTAAATGATATAAAATTAGGAGGGTCCTAAATTTGAAAATTTATTTTAACAATGATCCTAAATTTGTCATTTATCTCAATTTTTTTTTTTTCTGAAACAGTTATCCATTTGTAAAGATGCAAATAAAATTTTGAACTGATGTATATGTGTTTTGAACTTTGTATATAGATGTTCCATGGGTTATTTGTGTCAATTTTTATTTATTTTTTAATATATACATAATTAAAATAACACCACAATAATTTTTTTTAAAAACAATTATGTAAATTAAAAATAAATAATCATCCAAACATAGATATTTACTTAAATTTGATTTTTTTTTTTGTTACAATATTAACAATTGTATTGTTTAACATTGGAAACTAATTGACAAATTAACATTGGAAACTAATTGATAGGTTGTCTAAGAAAAATTATAAAAAAGATAACAATATTTTAGTATAATACATATCTGATTTGGCAAGAAAAAAAAAATATATCTTGAAAAAAAATACAAGAGAGTGAAAAATATTTTTTCTTATTTGTAAAATTAGGTGGGTAAAAATGTGCTGTATATATCATTTATTAATTGGAGTAAAATATTGCTCATTTTGGAGCTAAAGATAGATTTGTAGTGAAGGGGCAACGAACATGTGCTGATTAGACATGCTGATTTGATTCAGTATTTATTTATTTTTCTCTTTTATATTTATTAATAATATTCTCTCTTCTCATTAATTACATTTTCTCCCTCTTTCTCTCTTTCAAATAAAAACACTTAATAATTTATCTCTTTAATTTTTATTATTATAAATATTTTTTTTTAAATTATTGTAAATGTTACTATAAACGTATTTTAATTATTTTCTCTCTCAATAATTTGTTTTCTTTTATTTATTAAAAAAAATAAATTTTATTTATAATAATAAAAATAACTCAAATTAAAATAAATAATAATTAATTGTGTTATATTTAATTAAAAATATTTACTTGAGTTAATTTACTATTTTATATTAATAAATTGCAAAATCTAATTAAAAAGTATCAATAAAATAAACTTATCAAAAAAACATGGTCCAAAATATATCATAACATCTATTTTTAGAAAATCAAATAACATAATATAATCGATAAATTGTCTTTAATCATCACACAATAGTAGTTTTCACGAGTCTTTTATCGTCAACATATTGACATCGAAAACTCCATTTCTACAAGGTAAGTGAGAAACAATATATAATTTAAAATAAAATTAATATAATTTAATACTAAAAATAATTGTCTAAAACATAATAAATCAAACCTTTTTCCGAGCCTTTGTAATCGATTTCTTCACAATTTGTTCAATAACAAATTGTTTTCTCTTAGTGGGTGGACGACCTCGCGCTCGTACTTTTAGTGGAGAGTGTATTGTTTTTATACTAGATATTGTCACTCCTTTAAGCTTTTCACCATCGTTAGTAATTGGTATCAAATTACAATCATTTTCAGCACTTGAATGCTCAAAATCAATTGCAATTAGTTTGTCTTTTGCATCTTTCAAAATATCCACCAAAATAGAACAACCTTCGTCATTTTTCTCTCAAGGTGTTGAATCTCATATATCAATGGAGTGAGAATTTTGCGTCGATAACTGACATCATCACAACTATGATCATCATATAGGTTAGTGATACTTTGATACCCATGCTTTATATTTTTGCACCATCTCTCCATAATATAGTTCATAAGAACCTCAAACACCCCATTCATTATCAATACGGAGATCACGTGTCTACATAAAATTCCTTGAAACTCAAATAGTCGGCACAAACACTTAACTTGACAGTCTAATACAGTGTAATGTACCACAAACCAAACTTTTCGTAGGGGTTCTCCTTTTGTCCCCAACATAGTCTCTACTACTTCAAATATCAAAGTTGTTTCTTCTTCTTTTACTAGTGAGGCATTGCAAAATATTAATCCTCTTAATTCATCTTGAAACAATTTCAATATCGTGTTAGTGTACACACTTTGAAATTGTCTCTCAATAGGATAACCAGTTATTACGGGCATGATTGAATTGAAAGAAATGAAATCCAATTTTTTTTTCATTTTCAATCTTACTCTTCAAAGCATTATCATACTGCTCAACAAATTGCTTTAATAATGTTTTAGAATGCACATAGTCATCAAAAAATGCATTTATACTTTCACTTCTCTGAGATGTGGACATACCTGCCCAAAATTTATCTTTGACATATATAGGCATCCATTTATTACGTTCTTCATGCAGAGATGTCAACCAAATATTATTGTCCAAGTTAAACTCCTTAATCATTTTCTGTCAATTCTCATCACATTCATCAACTGTAAGGGAGTTATACACAATGGTCTTCAGTTGTTTCTTTATCATTTTGTACTGAGAATGACTACCTAATTTAGTTGGAATTTTTTTATTATATGCCAAAGACATAAACGATGTTGAGAATTCGAAAATACCTCTTCAAATGCAATTGCCATTGCGCGACATTGGTCCGTAATTATAGCTTTTGGAGCACGTCCAAGCATACACGTCAACCAATATTTGAATAACCATATGAATGATTATGTATTTTCACTAGATAATAATCCACGTCCAAGTAAAATAGATTGATCATGATGATTCACCCCAACAAATGGAGCAAATGGCATGTCATAACTATCGGTCAAATAGGTTGTATCAAATGTAATGACATCAGAAAAATAATCCTATGTAGCTCTTGATTTAACATCCGCCCAAAAAACATTTTTACAGAAAAATGCCCTTGATAATGACTTTTTACATAATTTTTGCATTAAAAAATGGCATTAAATTATTATTATTATTGACAATATATTTACTGATAAAATTAAGTGAATGTAAATGTAAATGTGATTAAAAAATCTAAATTATACCTTTTACAGTTTCTCTTTCAATATAAATATAAATATCTTCAAGATATTTGAAAAAGGTAAGTTATCTAATAAAGTAAAAAAAAGAAAAAAAAGAAAAAAAAAAGAGAAATTAAATGAAAAAAAGAGTGTGAGGTGTAAATTAAAGCATATAAATAAATGATAGGAGAACACGGCTAATGCCACGGTGAATTAAAAAATTAAATGAAAAATAATTAGTTTTTTTTATTAATTCTTCTCTTTCTCAATCTTTCTTCTCCTGGTCTCTCCATTTACGATTTCCCGCTTCAGCTATCTCTTTTATTTTCTTTCGCGACAAGAGGTTTGTGAAAGTATGTGTAAGGTCATGAGATTAGATGAGATGTCGATTACGATTTGGTGATTAGTTTTCCGGAAGTTAGAAATAATTTAAGAGGTTGAAACAAATGAGATATTAGTGGTTAAAAATATATGAATGAGATGTTTGATTGATGAGTTATTTGTCGATGGAACAAAGATATATATGAAAAAATGTGAGTCACAAGATGAGAGGTCGATTTAAGGATAGATGTTGGTTTGATGATGATAAGAAGTGTGTGAGGTCACGAGATGAGATGTTGATTGAGATTTGATGGTTGGTTTACCAAAGTGGGGTAAAAAAAGTGGTCGCGGTAATATAAAAGAGGTTGGTAATAAATGAGATATTAGTGGTTAAAATATATGAATGAGATATTAATCGAATTGGAAAAGGTGTGTGAGGTAACGAGATTAAAAATTGATTGAGATTTGTGGTTGATTTTCCGAGTGGATAAGGATGAATATGAAAAAGTGTGAGTCACAAGATAAGAGGTCGATTGGTGGTAAAAGAGGTCGCGATAAGGATAAAAATTATGAGATGAGAGATGAGATTTGTGAGGATAAAAGGCACATAATAAATAAGATATCGGTGATTTAAAATAATATGAATGAAATTTTGATTGACCGAAAAGTGAAAATGTGTGAGTTCACGATACTAAAGGTCGATTGAGATTGGTGCCTGAACCGTTTTCTGTAGATCAACCTTTGTGCTTCGTGCTTCGTCTTATCCCAAGCGATTCCCCTATTGACTTCCCTCAATCTTCCAATTCTTTTACATGACCGAGTCGAGGAGCCATTCGATCAAACTTGCGTTCCCCAAGCGCTATGAAATGGGGGTCTTTCCTTCGCTTATCGTATATATCGGAGACTGACTTCGGTCGGGCGAGAGGGGGTGCTAGCGTTTTATGCCCTTCCCCAATCGTAACCAAACGCTTACCTGATATTTCGAAAATAAGGTTTTTCTTGTTTTAAAACGTTGATTTGTTAAGTATGTTAAAAAGCATGTGAAAATGTGAGGTCATGATGTGAGAGGTCGATTGAAATTGGTGGTTGATTTAACAAGAGATAATATGTGTGTAAGGTCACGGATATGAGATGTGGATTGTGTGATTGGTTTGTCGAATGGTGGAAAAAAGTCACGGTAATGAATAAAAGGTCGGTAATAGTTTAAAACACGCTAAACATTACTTTAGATAAAAGCAAATTATATGACACATTTTAAGTAAATTCTCTAAATCGATTTATAGTAACTAACCACATAAATTGTGTAATTAATTGATTCTTACAAAAAAAATTACATTTCTTTTAAATATTTTTCAAACTTATTATTTTTTTAATTTTTGATATTTAATGAATTTTTAAATACACGTTAACATTAAATTTTGAATTAACTTAATTTTTATAAAATAAATTTTATTTTAAGTTAATTAAATTTAAATAATATTAATTTTATCTAAAATATTTATATTTACATAATATTTTGTTTATATTTTTACCGTGCACGGAATTTATGCTAGTTTTATATTAATCGTCTATTCTTTTTTGTTATAAAAATATTTAGAGAAAACCCTTATTGGGCTATAGACTTGATCTAAATGGATTATGCATAAAAATTGGTTTACACCTTCTAAACATGTAACCTTCTATTATCCCTAATCTTCTTAGGTTAGTGATCAGGGCCTGGGGCAAGCCCGTGGGCTAGAACAACCCACTCCCAAGGTAGCCCATTTATTAAAAATAAGAAGATATTTAGTTATATTTATTATAATTTTAAAAATAAAATGTTGTAACATAATGGTTTAAGATAAAAACTTAAAACTTTTTTTTTATGAGTATTGGTTCAAAATTAACAAAATTATTTTTTTTATCAATTTTTTAAACTAGACCTAGGGCAACCAAAAAAATATCAACATTTATCTTGGGGTCGACTCTATTAGTGACACACAACTTCTCTCTATTTAAATGAGTTGACATTTATAGATAGATAGTAAAACACTTAATATATGGTTTAACCAAACATACAAGGAAAAAATATAGTTAATGGAACATTCACCCAAAGGTTGGGCCAAAAAGGCCCATGCGCCTAGGGTTGGGCCGAATTAGGCTTATGCGTATATTGAGAATGAAAACCCTAATATTGAATATAAATATGTTCTTAGCTTATGTTAAGAACAATCGCCACATCTTTTGTTTTATAACTCATAGATGTTGCCTTCTCGTTTCTCTCTAGAGTCACTCATCTAAAAAAAATACAATGATGCTTAATTTTTAAAGTGTCCGGATTGTCGGGTCGAGAGCTGTGATTAATTTGGATATATGTGAGAGTAAATGGATATTTGGGTCGAATTGTGGGTTGACTCGCCCATAAACTTAAAACGGTTAAAAATAAAATTAAAAATGCTATAAGTATGGTTCAAACTTGCAAGCTAACAAAACAAGTACAACCTTTTAACCAACTAGGCTAATAACACTTTATATTTTAAATTCAAACCAAAATTTGATAAACGCGTGACATTTTAACAATATAAGTTCAACTTTTTAACTAACTAATATATATATATATATAATGATGCTTAATTTTTAAAGTGTCCAGATTGCCGGGTCGAGAAAAGTGATTAATTTGGATATATGTGAGAATAAATGGATACTTGGGTCGGATTGTGGGTTGACCTGCCCATAAACTTAAAACGGTTAAAAATAAAATTAAAAATGCTATAGGTATGGTTCAAACTTTCAACCTAACAAGACAAGTACAACATTTTAACCAACTAGGCTAATAACACTTTATATTTTAAATTCAACCTAAAATTTGATAAACGCGTGACATTTTAATAATATAAGTTTAACTTTTTAACTAACAATGATGCTTAATTTTTAAAGTGTCTGGATTGCCGGGTCGAGAGCTGTGGTTAATTTGGATATATGTGAGAGTAAATGGATACTTTGGTCGGATTGTGGCTTAACCCGCCTATAAAAATTTTACCGTAATATTTTTTTCACGGTTTTTTATATTATTACTCGTGCAAATGCACGAGATACATGCTAGTTATTGAATAAATCTCAATCACAAATTTTCACCATCGTTCTAGCGAGATTCTCAATTCCTAATGGTTGAGATCATGGTTTTCATGCTGACGTGTTACAATTAGCTTATTGAGAATATTCAAGACTAAATCAAATGATAAAAATCTATAAATATTGTTTTCTCTTGGCAACGACCGTCTTCTTCCCATGTTATATTATATATTTGGTTAATTCAATCTTTTTTACTATAAACTATATTTGGTCATTGATAAATTTAAGAAATGGTCACAATATAAAGGATAAATCTAGTATTATTTCTAATAAACTTTTTTATATATATATATATATATATATATATATATATATATTTGAAATAGGTAATTATAAAAAGAGTTAATAAATGAAGTTAATAAAATATATGTGTATATTAGTTAAAAATATATTTTATTTAATATATATATATATTAAATTATAAATAAAAAATAATTGATATAAAAAATAAAAAAATAAAATCATTAAAAATTTTATCAATTTTCTCCTTTTAAACTCTTGAATTGTCTCTTTTTATACATTTAAAAGTCTATTGTTTTTAGTAAAAATGATTAGGTGAGTGAATTTGGTGAGGGAATGACTTGTCATAATCAAATAATTTCTCTCTTTTCTCTCTTTCCTCACTTTTACATTTTCCAACTAATGAAGGTGATGCAAAGTCATTCACTCACCAAATTCCCTCACCAAATTCCCTCTCTCTATCACTCCTCTTTTTTTAGAAACCGTATTACATGTTCATCAACTACAACAACTATATATATATTAAATTAAAATATATATATTCTTTTAAAAAAATTATATATAAAAAAAATTAAAATTAACAATTTTATACATAAATAAAAAGTTATTTATAATAATAAAAAATTAAAAAAAAATTATTAAATATTTTTTTAATAATAAAAATTAAAGAAGTTTTTTATTAAATACTTTGTAGTGACATGTACATTATAAAATTCAAAGAAATAAAATGATGATATGTGTGTTATTTTAAGATAAAACAGTATAATCTCACGTAATTTTACTTCTCATTCTATCAATTTATCTCTCTTTAATTTTAATTATAAATGTCACCATAAAAAATATTTAATAATTTTTAATTTTTTAATTTTTTATTATAAAATAAAAATATATAATAATTTCTCTTTTTAAAATTATTATTATTTAATTATTATAAATAATATTTGTTAGATTATAATTTATTAAATATTTTTTGATAATAAATAGATAAAATTAAGTTCAATTATATATATATATATATATAATTGTTAAGTCATATCAAATATATTAATATATCTGGACACGAAACATCAATGAAAGAATGACATGGTCATTGAAGAAAAATCCTAAAAACAAGAAAAGATAATTTCAAATGATGGAAACCACAATTGGAAATGAAAGAAGGGTACTATTCTGGCATGATCATTGGCTGGATAATATTTACATTATATTCAAAGAAGAAATGCAAGAAAATAGAGTTAAAAGAGAATACATCAAGTACTCATTTAGAGACGTATATGAATGTAAATGTGATTCACTTTTGAGGCGTATTGCAGAAGGTGATAGAATCTTAAACCTAATTAGTCAGAAGCAACTCAATGAGTAATGATGAAATATGCTGGAAAACAGAAAGCAATGAGAAGTTTATTACTGGAAAGACATGAGAAATAGTTAGAACAAGAGGACGTGAGGTAGATTGACATAATGTGGTATGGTCTCCAAAGATTATTCCTCGTCACCAATTTATTCTCTAGCTGGTATATAGGAAAAGGTTGACAACAAAAGACAGAATTCGAAAATACATAAACATTCCTAATATCAACTGTGTTCTATGTTCGGGAGTTGAGGAAAGCATAAATCATTTATTTGGGGAATGCTCTTTTGTAATACAAATCTGGAGGATGTATGCTGTAAACATGAACATTATCAACTTTCCAGGAATATGGGAAGAAATCCAAGAGTGGATGAATAATAAAGCAAAAGGAAGATCCTTCTATGTAAGAATGTTGAAATGCTACTTTGGATCAGTAATCTATAATATCTGAAAAGAAAGAAATTCAAGAACTCACAGTGAAAGAAGTAGAACCGCTGAAGATATCTGGAGAGATATAACTTCAGATGAAAATGCACTCACTCAATCTTGGAGAGGAATCGAAAGGAATGAAGAGAATAGAAAGCTCTGCCAGATATGGGATATTTCGTTTGAGAATGTCACAAGTAGAATAAAAGTAAAACGATGTAGGCTCTAACTGATTATTGTTATTGTTTGTAATTCAATTATTGTTTCATTGTCAAATCTAGAAATTGTCAAGATCTGATCTTAAACTTTTGTATTTTTTCCCTCTTTTGGGTTTTTTTAATGAAATGACACTAAGTTGTTTTCCCCCTCAAAAAAAAGTATATTAATATATTTAAAGATAACAACAAGGTGTCGTAGTATAGTGGTAAGTATTCTCGCTTATCACACGGGTGACCAATTTTATTATTTTAGGGACGTTGAAAAAAATGGAAGCGCTCCAAAATACCAAAATTGCCACGTAGGTGTAACCGATATTATAAAAAAATCAGAAGCGCTCCAATATACCGAAATTACCACGTAGGCGCATTCGGCATTATAAAAAACCGGAAGCGCTCCAATATACTGAAATATCCACGTAGGCGCATCCGGCATTATAAAAAACTTGAAGCGCTCCAAAATACCGAAATTTCCACGTAGGCATATCTGGCATTATAAAAAACCGGAAGCGCTCCAAAATACCGAAATTGACACGTAGGCGCATCCAGTATTACCGAAGTTATACAATCGGACGTGCTCCTTGACAAAATATCGATCTCGATATAAAACCGACCGGTATTATGTTCAAGTCCGGTATTGTCTGGTATTATGTTCAAGTCCGGTATTGTCCGGTATTATGTTCAAGTCCGATATTGTCCAGTATTATGTTCAAGTCCAGTACTTGTTTCTATTTTTGAGCAAGCTTCTGTCATTGACAGTCTATCATAACAGCTGAGTTAAACCTATGTAGACTGTCGTCTACCAAAGTATTTAAAACTTCATGAGATGTACGTTTTGATTCCATTAATGAATATTTGGCACATTATCATCTAGTACAGACAAGATCAAAAGAGCATATTCTCCGATGTACTATCATGACACTCATCCAACGGAAGGAGGACAAGTGTTCATTGAAGAAGATATGATTGTTGTTGTGTTTTGGAGATATAAGAAGATTAAAGGAAAAACAGATAGAAGGCTTGGCTTTTGAGGGTTCTCCTGAAAATAAAATACTCTCTCTCTACAAATATATATTCAAGCCTTTGCCTTAGGATATTTTTTTGAGAAATTGTTTATATCAAAAATCATTGTGTCACTTTTCTATATTGTGAGTTCTTTGTAAGTTGATAGAGTGTCTATCAACAAGTGTTGTGTGTGCTAGGAGTTCGGAAACAGACAGTGTTTAAGACCTGATTTCTGACTGGATTTGGTTAGAGGTGCTATTCAAATCAAATCTTCTAGTGGAATCTTTCTCAAGGTTGAGAAGAAGGGGTGACGTAGGAGAGTTTTCTCCGAACATCCATAAACATACATTGTGTCTTGTGTTCTTTACTTTCCGTATCCTCCAATCATTTATTTGTCGTTTCAATCGAAACAAATAGTTTCGCACTTGAACTCGGTTCAACAGTTTGTGACTACTTGTGAAGAATAGAAACAAATATTAATTTCTTACAGAGTTAATATCAAACGAAGTGTGTGAACGTTCAATATAATCAGACCCGTCTCTATTGTTGTACCCGATCCTAACAATATTTTAAAATTATTAATATATTGATATGTTTTAAAATTATATATATTTATTATATATAAATGTATTAATATTATTATATATATTAAATTATATATATATATATATATATATATATGTATGATTTTTTATAATTCTGAAAAAATATGTGTCTTGATGCAAATAATTTTTATTATTATTAATTTTATTTGAAATTAAACTAGGAGAAAAATAATTAATTACTAAAATGATTCAATTTAAATATTGGGTTGAGCATAGATAAAAATAAAATATTAAAAGATAATAGTTAATCTAATAGGATAATATAAGAGAAAAAACTAGCCCAATTGATTAAGTTTATAATACAAAATAACAAAATTAGACATAAAATATGAAAAGACTTTTAAGAAAAGAAAAAGTAGAAAAATAACTAATAAAGATTTAAAAAGAGAAATAATGGTTGAGAAAAAAAAATATATTTATTTTTTATTTTATTTATATATATATATATTTTAAAAATATTCATTTAAATATTTTAATAATTTGACTTATTTATTATTCTTATTATTATTCATTTTAAAAATATATAAACTAATTAATTAATCATTACTAGCCAAATATATATATATATATATATATATATATATATATATATATATATATATATATATATATATATATATATTTAAAAATTAATAGATCTAATAATAATTAACTGACTTAAAAAAAATGTTAAAATTTTTTATATTTAATATTTTATTCTCTCTTTTATATATATATATATATATATATATTAATTTTTTTATTATTTTTAAAAAATTAAAAAAATTAATAACATAATATATAAATATATATTTATAAATTAATAGGTAAAGAGAGACAAAAAAATAAAAATAATAATAATATTTAATGAATAAAAAAGAATGTTTAATTATCAAATTATAATTACTCTTTACATTCTCGCTGTAATTTTTTTTAATATATATAAATATAATATTTGTCTCTTGATTTTGTGAAACAAAGTTGTTTTTGTTCAATGTTTTCAATTTCAAGTCTTAATTATATTTAAATAATATTGAACGACAGTAAGTATTTTTAGTTGGTTTTTTATTTACATTTCTTGTCATATCAAATCTGGTAATAAAATCATAAATATGTAAAATCTTATTATTTTATATTTATTACAATTTTATATCATTTTATATTAAAAAAGAATTTAAAATTAAAATTAAAAAATTTGTTTTTATTTTTCAAATAAACAAATTTTATTTATTGAAAAAGGCTCATTTTAAATAAAAATAATAAATATCATTTAAACCTAACGAGAAAAGCATAAATGAAAAAAAAAATAAACTAAAACTAAAAATGTTAGTCAATAGGGTATGGAGTTAGCTTAAGTTTTTTCCCAACAATAATGTTTAAGTGCAAGATTAGAGGTTAATTGAGCTGGGTGGTTAGTTTGCCGAAGAATAAGAGGTCGATAACATTAGAATTAGTAGTTAGTTTGTCGAAGATAAGAGACGTGTGAAAGTGTGAGGTCATAACATGAAAATGTCGATTGAGATTGATGAACGAATTAGCGAGAGATTAGAGTTGTGTGAAAGTTTGTGAGATCACGAAATAAGATGTCAATTATAATTTGGTGGTTGATTTGTTGAAGGGGGGTAAATAGGTCGTGGTAGGTAAAAATAACGAGACAAGAGATCGATTAAGATCTGTGGTTTTAATTTATTGGAATAAAAGATCAGTAACAAAGTAGATATTAATTACAAATATATGAATGATATGTATATTTATCGAAATGTAAAAGTGTTAGTCCCAAGATTAAGGTCGATTGGGTAGATTAGCGGATGGTTTGACGAGGGAAAAAAGTGTGTGAAAGTTTGTGAGGTCACAAGTTGAGATGTCACAAGTTGAGATGTCAATTGGAATTTGGTGGATGGTTTTCCAAAATGGGGGTAAGAAAAAGGTAGCGGTAATAAGAGGACGATAACAAAATTAGATATTAGTGGTTAAATTTATATAAATTAGATGTTGATTCATCAATGTGTGAAAGTGTGCAAGTTCACGAGATTAGAGGTCGATTTTGATTTTCGGTGGTTGATTTATCATGTGGGATAAGAGACGTGTGAAAAATTGTGAGATCACGAGATTAGAAGTCTATTGAATTGATGGTTGATTTGGCAAGGGATAAGTGGTGTGTAAAAGTGTGTGAGGTGTCACGATATGAGAGGTGTATTGTGATTGGTGGTTAGTTTATCAAAGTGAGGGTAAAAAAGGCCGTGGTAAGGAATAAGAGACCGATAATAATGTAAAGCATGCCTAACATTACTTTAGATAAGAGGAAAATTAATGACTTACAACATTAAGTAAATTCTCACGATCAATTTATCATAACTAATAAAGATAAATGATGTAATTAACTTGGTTCTTACTAAGAAAAAATATGTTTTATTTAATGAAAGAATCATATGTTTTGTTTCCCCTTTCGCATGAGTTGGTGAGGAACTACTATAAAGATAGAGGCAAGATGTAGTGTCAATCTTGACCTCTTGAAAACTTATGACATGGTCAGATGGGACAATTTTTGTGGTGCTCTAAAGTGATATTGGGTTAAAGATGTATGAATATTTGAATTGAGATTTCATTTGACCGAAGTGTGAAAGTGTGAGGTTACGAGATGAGTGGTCGTTTGAATTTTGGTTAGTTTGTCAAAGTGGGGGTAAGAGGTTGCGGTAATTAAATGAGATGGTTGATGTGCAAAATTCTCGAAGTGAGGTATCGAGATTAGTAAAATATGAGAGGTCCATTGGGAAACAAAGAATATTGGTGGTTAAATATGTGAATGAGATGGTTAGTTGATCGAAGTTTGAAAGTGAGGTCACGAGATGAGAGGTCGAATGGATTGGTGGTTGGGTTGCCGAAGTGAGAATAAAGAAGTCACGATATGAGATGATTGAGGTAAAACAATACTTGAAAAGAGGTAATGATATAAGTAATAAGAGATGCATTGGAAAACAAATTATATTGGTGATTATACATGTGAATAAGATTGTTGGTTGACCTATGAAGTGAATGTAAAGAGGTCCATAATGATATGATGGTTGGGTTTTCAAAAGTGAGGGTAAAAGATGTTGATAATGTTGACATGGTTGGGTGCAGAAGTGAGATCACGAGATTAGTACTATGAGAGGTTCATTAGGTAAGAAATGATATTGGTGGTTAAATAAGATCGTTGGTTAACAAAAAAAAATGAAATGAATGTCTCTTTATAAAAACAATTTATCATTTCTTTCTATTTTTCTGAATAATGAAAACAATGATGAATGATACGAGGAATACAACAAATAGGTTGCCCCAACCATTGAAGTTCCACATGTTCGGTGGAAACAATATTTTTTTCCTTTTCGAAGTATACTCTATCTTCAAATAGCTTTGAAGAAGTCGAGCATAAGAAGTCAATAATATAAATAATGTTTTATAAAAAACATTTTGATCATTTTTTCTCATAAATGGTTTATCATGATACAAATTGGATGTTGTTCAACATAGTATATTATATAATATGGTTTTGCGAGACTATTTTATTGTTGTCCTAACCAATTGTAGGAACATTCACGGTATTGAGATAAATGGATAATAAACATGATTTGTCACACTCTTTAACTTTTAAAAAAAAAAATGTGTTCTTGGAATTCAAGAACATTAATTTTCTTGTTTACTAACTTTAGAGTTACAAAGAGTTACATAAAAGATTTCATCCAAGGAATTACTTTGAAATCAAAATAAAAGTATCACAACAAAATAATGATGCTCCTTTTGTAAAGTCATGGTACAACATTTCAAGATTGTATTGGAAAATGGTAGTTAATTTCTTTTAAAAAAATTAGGTAATAGATATAGTTAAGAAATTGAAGAGAATGATTAGTTTTTTCTTTAATCTTGTGTTGGATAAGAATGATTCCGAGTGTTGGAAAATTATTTTACACATAATGTATTTTATTAGATTTGTTAAGAAAATGATAAAATTTAATAGATGTGTTTTATTACTCTGAATTTCTTGAAAGATTTTCTTGAACTTTTTGATTTGGGTTCTTGTAATTACTTTAATTTTGTTTTAAGAATTTGAAGGAGGAGCTAATGGGTTGTGGAAACTGTTATGTCTTTTTGTTTTTCAGGATAAAGAGTAGACTATGGATGATTTAAGTAGAAGCTTCAAAATGGAGGAAATAACGGGTTGTAGAATTCGAAGACTATTCTTGATTGAGAGGTCATATATCTTAGGATTTCATGTTAGAAGTTTATATTTTTTTTTTTTTTATGTATATAATGAATAAATGTAATTGTAAATCTTAATGAAATAGACAACTAATTAGTTGAATTGTGTACAATTTTTTTTTTATTTCGATGTTGGTTATATTTTATAATTATTTTACCTTTGTAAGTAGTTTTTAATAATAAAGTATTATCTTTGTGATTTACTATTTATCAAGAATTATTATTTTGTTTTTTATAAATTAATTTTGAAAAGAAAAATAATATCTTAATTAAAATAAGAAGACATAGCTTCATTCATTTGTGAAAAGATCAAGGGAAATATATGATGTTAAAATGATTCTTAATTATATATATATATATATATTATTATTTTTTAGTATTTAAAAATCTTTAACCCAAAATAATAATTAATTTCAACCCAAAAAATGTAAAAATCTCTCAGTTGGTTAAGTCAATTGATTAAAAAAAAGTATAAGTTTGAAAAGGAACAATCATTTTCTAAAGAATTCATATGTAAAAATAAATATATTAAAATATATAGAATTTTAGGAGAGATAAACTTAATATTTATTTTTAAAATATTTATTTTTTAATAGAATATATATATATTGGGAGAGAAAAAAATAATAATGATTAAATATACAAAATTTATATATAAATATGATTAGAGATAAAATAAAATATATATAAAAATATATATGATTAGGGAAAGAAATATGTATTTATATAAAATTATCTATAATAATTAATTTCATTTTCTTATTTTCACTCTCATCATCATATATATATATATATATATATGTATATATGTATATGTATATATGTATATGTATATATGTATATGTATATGTATATGTATATATGTATATGTATATATGTATATGTATATATGTATATGTATATATGTATATGTATATATGTATATGTATATATATATATGTATATATATATATATATATTCTTTTATATTGTCTCACAAATAATTATTATATATTTTTTTTAATAAAGTAAAAGATTATATATATTTTAATTTATTTAAAAATAAATGTTAATTTTTTTTTTTTGTCTATTCTATTTATATAAATTTTTTATCTCTAATAATTAATTTCTTCTTAATATTATATATATATATAAATATGTATATAAATATATATATATATATATATATATATATATAAATAAATAAATAAGAACACTTAAGTGATTTAGTGCTTAAAGTGTTAAATGTACATAATTAAGATAATGTTAAATCTTTTTAAACGTAATTTTAAACTATTATAAAATATGTGAGAAGATAGATTATTTAACTGAAATGAATGGGGAATAATTTAATTAGTTGAAGTGATTGAGAGATCGATTGAGGGATTATTTAAGAGGTCGATTGGAGGATTCAGAATTGATTGGTTAGTCGAAGAGAAAATAATGTCACAGAATGAGATGTCAATTGGAGGATTGTTGGGCCAAAGTTGGGAATAAAAGAGATTAATAAACCGAAGTTAAAAATGTAAGGTCACGAAATGATAGGTCTATTGGGAGTTGGTTAGTTGAAGTGAAAATAATGTTACAATATTATAAGTCATTAGTGGGCCAAAGTGGGGGATATACAAGAGATTTTAGTAATGTTGGAGATATGGTTGATTTAACCAAAATAAAAGTTTAAGTCACAAGATGAGAGATCGATTGTGGTTGGTTAATTGAAGTGAAAATAATGTTGTGAGATTAGACGTTGATTGGTGAGCCAAAATTAAGGATAAAACATATTTTAGTCATGTTTGAGATGTGGTTGATTTGACTGAAATAAAAGTGTAATTTCACGAGATGAGTGAGTTCGATGAGGTGGATAAATATGGGAATGAGATGTGGTTTGATTAGTTGAAATGATGATAAGAAAAGTTGGGAGATAGTTGGTTAGTGAAAGTGTAATGTCACTTGATGAGAGATTGATTGAGGATATTATTGGGTCAAAAGTGGGGTAAAAGAGATTAGTAATGTTGGAGATGGTTGATTTGACCGAATGAAATATATAAAGTCACGAGATGAGAGAGGTCGGTATGGTGGATAAATGTGGAATGAGATTGTTGGTTAGTTGAAGCGAGGACAAGAAAAATTGGGTTATATATTGTAAAATATTTAAAGAAATGAGTTATTTGATCGAAGTGAAGGTAATGTATGGAGATAAGAGATTAATTGAGATTAGTGAATAAATGTCGAATGAGATGATTAGTTATTTGAAGTGAAAATAAGTCACTAGATAAGAGGGTAAAAGAGTTTTGTAATATTAGAAATGATTGATTTGATCAAAATAAAGTGTTTGGACACAAGATGTAACTAAGGTCAATTCAGGATTTGTGAGCCAAATGGTAAAAAAATATTAATAATGTTGGAGATTGTTGATTTTATCAAAAATGAAAATAAGGTCATGAAAATGAGAGATTGATTGGGATGGATGGATAAAATATGGAATGAGTTGGCTTATTAGCCGAAAATAAGGATAAGAAAGTTAGGTTTTATATTTTGTCAATTTGAATACATACCAAGTCCAAATATTTATATTAATGTATGTTAAGATTAAGTTGAGTTGATAATTATTACTTCATAGAAAACTTTGTATTTCAATGTTAAATTGATGAATAAATGTTAAAATGAGATGATTGGTTATCTAAAATGGGGATTGGTGAGCTAAAATGAGAATAAAAGAAGTTAGTAATATTGGAGACGGTTGATTTGATCAAAATGAAAATTTAAGGTGAGATTAGAGATCTAATTGAGATTGATGGGTAAATATAGAGTGAGATGGTTAGTTAGCCAAAAGCTAAAAAATAATTAAAATATTATAATTGAGTTATGAATATTTATATATTTTTATTTTAAAAAAATATTTAAAAAGTTATAAATTAATTATAAGATTTATTTTATGAAATATAAGAAATTATATCAGTAAAGTAAAAAATAATATAAAAAATATAATTGAATTAATTAGTTTGAATTTTTTTCTTCTATTATAATATTATTAGTTATTTATTAAGTGTCCATTCCAAATGAATTTATCTAGTTTAATTAAAGTTATATATATATATATATAACTTTAATTAATTAAAAAAAAGTTAATTAAATATAAATATTATTAATAATTTATTTCTATTAACAATTTTTTATTATTTAAAAAAATATTTAATAATTTATTTTTCTTTAATCTTCTATTATTAAATTATTATAAATAACATTTTAAAATTATTAATATATATATATATATATATATATATAATTTTAAATGTATTATCAAATTATTTTTATTATTATTCATTTTATTTGAAATTAGACCATTAGAAGAAAAAATTTAATAATTAAGATGAATCAACTATAATCACTAGGGATGGATTGGTACGGTATATCTTAATATTTTATTCATACTTTATATTATACTTTACCGAAATTTTCGGTATGCAAAAAATGCATACATTTACCTTACCTTAATTTTGATATACCTTAATTTCGGTATAAAAAAAATTTATATCTTTACCTTAACTTGATTTCAGTATACCTTAATTTGAGTAAGGTATTTGTATTATACCTTTCATACCTAAAAAACATATTAACTTAAAAAAAATCAATCTCATTGGTAGAATAAAAATTGCATATATTGAATAATATTTCAGTATAATTATATTTTGATATTATTCAAAAATTATATTTCTATAATTAAATTAATATCAAATATATTTAATTATTTCTTTATAAGTATTATATATATATATATATATATTATATTTTAACTTATAAATATTATTTCGGTATTTAGGTATATCTAATACATTTACCTTACTAACATACCTTACCTTTTTTTAGGTATACCTTAAAAATTAAAAATCGATATTTTTGATATATTGCGGTACGATGCGGTACGATATTTTCGATTTACCTTTAATTTAATAATTTTTTCAATCTCTAATAATCACTAATATTCAAAATAAAGATAAATCAGAAACTATTAATATTCAACTATATATTAAAAGATAAGAGTTAATATAATATAATATAATATAATAGATAATATTCTAAATAAAGATAAATCAGAAACTATTAATATTAATATTAGTGATTATTAATTACTAATATTCAAGATAAAGAAATATCAAAAACTATTAATATTCAATTTATAATATATATATTAAGTATAAGAGATCTTATATAACTATATGTACTAATTAATTAAATGTATGCATGTATGCAGTTGATTTAATTTCTTATAAATTTAATAAAAAATGAATTGTGAAAAGAGAATTGAAACTTTGTAAAAAGAGAAACTATTATAGAGTTTGAGAAAAAAAAAATATTTATAATTAAATATAATATATTTTTATTAATTTGATTTATTCATTTTTTTTATTATTACTTATTTTAAAAATACATAAATTAATTATTAATCGCATATATATATATATATATTGATTTAATTTATATATATATATATATATATATAAATTAATAGATTTGAGAGATAATTATTTAAATTAAAAAATAATTAAGAAATTTTATATTTAACTTTTTATTCTCTTTATATATATATATATATATATATTTATTAAATACAATATATATATTTTATTATTTGATTTATTTTTATTTTTACTTTAAAAAATATATAAATAAATAAATAAATTAACCCAATATATTTACAAAATAATAGGTAAACAGATAAGAAAATTTATTAGAAAGAAAGAGAGAAACTGTTAAGAGAAAGAATAGATAGTAAAGTTTTATGACGAGAAAAAAATTTGCCTCATTCTTCTAATAATCTATAAATTTTTATACTTTTTTTTAATTAGAGACAGGTGGTTAATTTCAAGAAATTCTTAAGCAATATCTAGATACTAATTTAAAATAACCTTTAAATAATTAAATTTTTATTATTTTAAAATTATTATTTTACAAGTTTATTAATATTTTTAATTATACGATTTTATTTTACATTAAAAAATATTTATTTAAAATTAAAAATACTATTTATTCAAATTAATTAATATAATTAATTTTGTAAATAAGTTTTATAGTGTTATTTACTCATTCTTATATTTTAATTAATTTTATATTTAAATATATAAATTAAAAAATTATTAATTTATAAAGTACTTAATATATATAATTAATATTTTTAAATTAATCGGATTTTATTTATACTATTGATTTTACAATTGTACACGAATTTAAATAAAATTGTGCGGGGCCCAAAGGAACCTTATTAGTGATGTTGCCCTTCTTATCATATATATATAAAAAGACAGACGCACTTAAAAACCTAGATTGTGTTTTTTTTCATTATTATCATTTTTCTCCATTGGCGGCGCCGTCTTTTTCACATTTTCGTAGTTCTCTCAAAATTTTCAATGAATCGGTTGTCATAGAAGTCATGACAAGATTCATAATGAAGTTTATGTCTTTGATGGGATATATAGAATTTTCTCTTGGTTTGTTCTATCTCTTTCTCTCTTTTGTATTCTTATAATTAAGATAATGGGTTATATAAATTGTTTATGTTTTGCTTTTCAGGATCTTGAGGAATTGAAGGTGGAGATATTGATGTGCAAAATTCCAGAACTGTTATGTTCCTGAACGATTATGATTCAGATGAGTTCAAAGAGAGGTGATATGTCATGCCTCCGAACTCTGGAGAATTATTACTAATCTCCACCTTTGATTTAATTAGTTTATCTTAAACTAGTGTTTGTGTTTGTGTTTGTGTTTGTGTTTGTGTTTGTGTTTGTGTTTGTGTTTATGTATTAGGATTTCATATTAGAAGTATTGGATGAAATTGTAATTCTTAAAGAAATAAATTAATGAGTTGAATTGTGTTTTGAAATGAGTTTTTTTATGATTTTAATGAGTGTTTTGATATTTAAATTTAATTGATAATTATATATTTGTACCCCAAATTATTTTTAAGTAATTTCTAGCTCAAAATTGAAAAACAAAATCATGAAACCAAACAATTTGTCTATGATCTCTTATTATTTTTGAACAAATTTGTGTATCGTAATTGTGGACTTTTCAAATGGCATTTGATTGCGTCTTGCGGCGGGTCACTAGCTCATTTATCCATATTATGATGGTCATTTCGTCAAATTTCCCTAAACAAATTTGGGATGATTTTAAAATCTTGTCTATGATCTCTTACAAAAAAAAAAAAAGAATTAAGAGAAAAACAAAAATATATATTTTAAAAAAATTGAAAATAAATAATTAAGTGAATGTAATAAGGTATGATCATGTAAATATTCCATTCAAAAATAATTAAATACTTAAACAAAATAGTGTTACTAATTAATAATTAACAATCAGACATATATATATATATATAAAAATCATAATCAATTTTATTAAAAAAAAAAAAAAATTCAATTTAAATGAGACTATAATATTTTTTTAATATAAGAAACTAAAATGACTAAAATCGAATAAGACCATTAATAGTTAAAAGTTCTTTTTTTCTCAAATTTTTATTGGACTGCATCTCGTTTTAATTTTATATTTTAGTTGAGAATGAAACTTATAAATTTTATATTAAGATGAGTAGTTTAAAACTTTAATAACAATATGAAATATTCTTGAAGCCAACATTAATTCAAGAAAAAGTGACTACTTTTTATAAATATTCTTAACTCTTGTGAATTTTTGGATTTATTTTTAATTGTTTATTAAAGAAAGCATGCCGTATAAGCTGTACTTGATATATATTATATTATTTTTATTACTTTAAAATATTAAAAGTAATTTGACTCAAATAAACTTTGAGAAGTGTGCTTTTTGACTCTGGTTCTAGATTGTTTGACAATTGTTGTGTAAATACTTGAAAATAATATTCATTAACTGTCCAATTTAATTAGCATTGAAATTGGATTATGATATGTGAACTAAACTCTTCTTGGGAATTTGTTGGAATGGACAAAGACTAGGACTATGAATTACAACTTGATTCAGATCCGAACAATGATTGCAAACTGGAATCGAAATCGCATTAGTGTTAGGGTTAGAGTTTGAACTTAATTGAGAATTTAAAGAACTTGAATCCAAATCTTTAACCATATAATCGGTAGAATCTTCTTTCTTCACTAGATCAGGTCAATCTGCATTTGTTTTTCAATCTGAACCCAAATCTTATATTTCCAAAACTGGATTAGAAATTTGACACATTCATCAACATTCTCTATAATAAAGACATTTCACACATTATTTGAAGAGAATAATAATTAAAAAGATGTCATATGACACAGAGAATTCTTATTAACATTAATTCAAGAGTAATATTGAAACAACATTTGTAAAGCAGGGAAACAATCAGCAAATAAATCATATTTCCAGATATGTTTCTCAGTACAATAATAACTATCCATACCATTAATTTTAACAAAAGGAGGGACAGGAACTATGATAATAACAAGCAACCTGTTGAATATCAAAGGTCGCGAGTCTGAACTGCCCAAAAAACGTGACAATATATCAACATATCTTTCATTCAAGAGTCATCGATTCGTTCTTTCCTGTAGTCTTGGAATTTAAGTTTCAATCTGACTAAAATGTCATATAATAACTGGTATTAATATAAGGTTTTCACTGCAGAGAGAATAAAATTTGAGTTAGTATACAACCTACTGAAAGAAGTGATAATTATGAAAATTTAAAGAAGATGATATAAATTAATATAATACTACTGAAATTTGTATTTGTGATTGAATTCAGTTCATATTGCATATATGTTTTATATAGAAGATCTGATTGGTGATAGCCTAATGGGATAAAGGGTTATTAATAAAAATTTCTTAAGACACCCATGTGAGAAGTCTCAATTTAATTATGGAATTTATTTTTCAGAACTAAAGTTGATGTGAAAATTGTCAATCTTACACCCATGTGAGATTTTTATCTCTTTTATTTTATTTCCTTCTAACACCTTAACTGTCATTATTCTAAAAGCTGATTAACTGCTATTATTTTGAAAGCAGTTTTAATGAATCTTTAGTAGGCAAAAGTTAGAGCTAATGATACCATACCCATCATTTCTCAGGTTCTCTTATGAAAGATCCAACAGGAGCCATGCCAGCAGATTCATGAAAAGCTGAACCAATAGCATTTGTAGTCTGTTTCTCAATTGCAAAAAGAAAAACATATATGTTTTCGCCAATTAGAAAGAATTCATATAGATTAATAGATCAATCAAAGAGGAAGAGGCTATAAAAGAACTAGAAAACTTAATACCTGGTTATTTGAACTTTGCCCAGTCATTTGTTGAGGCTTGGTATTGAGATCAAATCTTTCGTTTTCCAACTTGCCATCAACAATAGGAGCTATCCTGTGATTTTGATGGTTTTGCACCACTGGGGGCCTAGGTGGTTGATTTGGAAGCCTCACTGGCTCATGTGGATCATCGGGTGGTTTCAAACCGAGCTCGTCCAAACGACCAGGTTTATCCACTGGAAACTATTATAAGAGCTTGCTTGATTTAGGGTTATTTGAAAAATATTATTCTTTGATGAAAAATTAGATTATTTTAATTGATGATGAGATAAGGGATTAATCCAAATAACTCTTCATCAAACAAAACCTTAGAAATCTTCACAACTTGGTTTGAATATAAGGGGAAAAAAGAAAAGAAAATATTTGTACATATGTATCATCACAAACCTCAACTCTTTGCCTTAGTAGAAGATACCTTCCATGTGTTCGTTTACCTCCAACGTGTACAGTCATATCGCATTGCATGCATAGGGAACTTCCATCAACTTCACAATAGAAGAAAGCTGAGAAGAACAATGACAAGGAGATGTATACTCAGGAACATGAAAAAAATATGCTTATAAAATCCAAAAAGAAGAAGGATTGAATATGGTTATGTAATTACCGGGTGCTTTTTCACATATGTCACAACGTGGAACATCACAAGGGTCTGCAAGCCCTACACGCACATGACGATTTGCAAGCTTGTTACACAAGTGAATCTGCCCAAAACACAAAACAGTAGCTAACACAATGCAATCTTGTTAAGAAATTTGCATATAGCTCATAATAGGTGTATGCACACTTTGCACGTCAACAACGAAAGAGCACTTTATATTAACTTAACATCCATCATTGAAATCGTAATCATTGACATTTATACAGAAAGACAGTAATTTTATCTTCTACTCTTCTAAAAAAAGATCTCGAAATGAGCACATGATATAGTCATGAATCCAGGACAAATCTGCAGTGAAAAAATGAATTAAGTAAAACACAAGCATCAGAATTCAGCTTCTTCCTAACATGTTATGTCAATGGTTCATTCTTATATTTTCATTTACATGATATTGATGAGCATGGTATCATCCTATTTGCAAAATTCAACCAAATGAATAAATGTATTAACTAGGAAGAATCTCTTTAGTTCAGGCTTCAGTTCAAATAAGCAAAAGCAAGAATCAAACTTCTTACATGACTGACTGAAGTATGTAAAAAATGGCCAAAAAGATAAACTAAATCAAAAATGACCAGCTGAAACAAAGTTTCCTATTGTTCGAATCATCAAACAGAGATGATTTGTTTATGTTATCAAAAGAACTCAAATTCTCTGAAATTTTCAGAATCCCATCATGAACCCAGATCTAATTCGAGCACGATCATTGGAAATCAGAGCATTTCAGAGGAAATCAAGAGGAAAACAATCTGAAAGGAGTTTAGCAGACACACCTTTTCGTCGCAAGAACGGCAAAGCGCTGCCTCGTCGGCCGCGCAGAAAACGATCGCCTCAGCGCTTTCGCAAGAATCGCAGAGAGATCGCATAATTGTACTCTACTTGTCTCCTTTCCGTTTATCAATCAGTTCAGCATCTTCTTCTTCTTCAATCATCCATTGAATTCGAATTCAAATTCAATACACACAGTATACGCAGAACTCTGCTTCAATGGATGGTATAGTTACATATTATTTTATCTTATAAATAAAGAAAATGAAAGACGAGAAGAGAGCTAATAAGCAGCTTATACTGGCCGAAGCCGATGGCTGCAGGTAACAGAATGCACTGGACTACTGTCCAGGGTTACTTTTGTCTTTTCAAAAACCTAAGTATTTTTGTATTTAAATTAGGTGTAATATATTATCGTAGAAACGGATTCAGAAATTAGAGTTATGACGGTTGAACAACATTGTGTACGAAAATATTATAAAAAGTTAAAAAGTCATTCTTTTTTACCTTAGGATGGTTTTCTAAGATCTAAACGTATCTGGCTCGTATTTGAGTTGGTGTTGAGCTTTGTTCGGTTTGATATCCTGTTTAGTTGGATCGAATTTTTGTAATCTATATATATATAATGATGCTTAATTTTTAAAGTGTCCGGATTGTCGAGTCGAGAGCTGTGGTTAATTTGGATACTTGAGTCGGATTGTGGGTTGACCCGTTTTTAAATTTAAAACGGTTAAAAATAAAATTAAAAATGCTAGAGGTATGTTTCGAACTTGCAACCTAACAAAACAAATACAACTCTTTAACCAACTAGGCTACAAAGACTTTATATTTTAAATTCAACACCAAATTTGATAAACGCGGGACGTTTTAATATTAATATAAGTTCAACTTTTTAACTAACTAATCTATATATATATAATGATGCTTAATTTTTAAAGTGTCCGGATTGCCGGGTCGAGAGATGTGGTTAATTTGGATACTTGGGTCGGATTGTGGGTTGACCCGTTTTTAAATTTAAAACGGTTAAAAATAAAATTAAAAATGCTAGAGGTATGTTTTGAACTTACAACCTAACAAATTAAGTACAACTCTTTAACCAACTAAGCTACAAAGACTTTATATTTTAAATTCAACACCAAATTTGATAAACGCGGGAAGTTTTAATATTAATATAAGTTCAACTTTTTAACTAACTAATCTATATATATATATATAATGATGCTTAATTTTTAAAGTGTCCGGATTGCTGGGTCGAGAGCTGTGGTTAATTTGGATACTTGGGTCGGATTGTGGGTTGACCCGTTTTTAAATTTAAAACGGTTAAAAATAAAATTAAAAATGCTAGAGGTATGTTTCGAACTTGCAACCTAACAAAACAAGTACAACTCTTTAACCAACTAGGCTACAAAGACTTTATATTTTAAATTCAACACCAAATTTGATAAACGCGGGACGTTTTAATATTAATATAAGTTCAACTTTTTAACTAACTAATCTATATATATATAATGATGCTTAATTTTTAAAGTGTCCGGATTGCCGGGTCGAGAGATGTGGTTAATTTGGATACTTGGGTCGGATTGTGGGTTGACCCGTTTTTAAATTTAAAACGGTTAAAAATAAAATTAAAAATGCTAGAGGTATGTTTTGAACTTACAACCTAACAAATCAAGTACAACTCTTTAACCAACTAGGCTACAAAGACTTTATATTTTAAATTCAACACCAAATTTGATAAACGCGGGACGTTTTAATATTAATATAAGTTCAACTTTTTAACTAACTAATCTATATATATATATAATGATGCTTAATTTTTAAAGTGTCCGGATTGCCGGGTCGAGAGTTGTGGTTAATTTGGATACTTGGGTCGGATTGTGGGTTGACCCGTTTTTAAATTTAAAACGGTTAAAAATAAAATTAAAAATGCTAGAGGTATGTTTCGAACTTGCAACCTAACAAAACAAGTACAACTCTTTAACCAACTAGGCTACAAAAACTTTATATTTTAAATTCAACACCAAATTTGATAAACACAGGACGTTTTAATATTAATATAAGTTCAACTTTTTAACTAACTAATCTATATATATACTAGCATGAATCCCGTGCATTTGCACGGATGAGAATATATATAAAATATTATTTATTTATAAATATTTTAGATAAAATTAAGTTTCATTTTAAACTTAAGATTAACTTATATTTATCCGTTCGACACTCACTTAACCCCTCAATTGACCATCATCTTGTGACCTCACACTTTCTAATACTCGTCAAATCAACCATTAATTTCAACCTCACACTCGACAAACTACCCACCACCCGACCTCCATCTCGTGACCTCACACATTCAAATGCTCATCACACCAACCTTTAATTCCTACCTCACATTCGACAAACAACCCACCACCCGACCTCCATCTCGTGACCTCAAACTTTCAAATGCTCACCAAACCAACCACTAATTCCGACCTCACACTTTCAGATGCCCAAACCAACCACTAATTCTGACCTCACACTTTCAGATGCTTATCATTTGTTTAAAAGTTGCGCCACCATATATTATAGTCAAGAATACATCGTTGAAAATATAAATTTGCATATTTTGGGATTCGAAAGTTGGTCTTCCACATGAAATGTGAATACTTAAACCGCTAGATTACTTAAGATTGTTGAAATAATTTTATTATTTTGTGTATGCATATATATTTTGTATTTAATATTTATTAACAATTAGTTAACCACCACCCGACATTCATCTCGTGATCTCACACTTTTAAATGCTCGTCAAACCAACCAATAATTATGACTTCACACTCGACAAACCACCCACCACCCGACCTTCATCTTGTGACCTCACACTTTCAAATACTCGTCAACCCAACCACTAATTCCGACATCATACTCGACAAACCACCCACCACCCAATAATTTCGACTTCACACTCGACAAACCACCCACCACCCAATAATTCTGACTTCACACTCGACAAACCATCCACCACCCGACCTTCATCTTATGACCTCACACTTTCAAATGCTCGCCAACCCAACCACTAATTCCGACATCACACTTGACAAACCACCCACCACCAAATAATTCCGACTTCACACTCGACAAACCACCCACCACCCAATAATTCTGTTTCACACTCGACAAACCACCCACCACCCGACCTTCATCTTGTGACCTCACACTTTCAAATGCTCGTCACCCAACCACTAATTCCGACATCACACTCAAAAAACCACCCACCACCCAATAATTCCGACTTCACACTCGACAAACCATCCACCACCCGACATTCATCTTGTGACCTCACACTTTCAAATGCTCGCCAACCCAACCACTAATTCCGACATCACACTCGACAAACCACCCACCACCAAATAATTCCGACTTCACACTCGACAAACCACCCACCACCCGACCTTCATCTTGTGACCTCACACTTTCAAATGCTCGCCAACCCAACCACTAATTCCGACATCACACTCGAAAAACCACCCACCACCCGACTTCCATTAATTCCAACCTCACACTCGACAAACCACTCACCACCCGACCTCCATCTCGTGACCTTACACTTTCAAATGCTTGCCAAACCAACCACTAATTCCGACCTCACACTCGAAAAAACCACCCACCACCCGACCTCCATTTCGTGACCTCACAATTTTAAATGCTCGTCATACCAACCACTAATTATGAAATCATACTCGACAAACCACTGACCACCCAACCTCCATCTCGTGACCTTAAACATTTAAAATTTTGCATGTTCTGGGATTCGAACCCTGATCTTTCGCATGAAATATGAACACTTAAACCGCTAGACGACTTATGATTGTTGAAATAATTTTATTATTTTGTGTATGCATATATATTTTGTATTTAATATTTATTACCAATTAGTTAATTTTTATATTAACATAAAAATTATTTATATTATTATATATATGATGAGTGAAAAAATGTATGATAAAAAATAAAATGTATTTATATAAAATTAATGATGAAAACTAATATAATATATATATATATATATATATATATATATATATATATATAAAAGGTAACCAATAAATATAAAATTATGAAGGTAGGTGCATTTATAAAAATATAAAAAAAGTTGTTTATATTTATATATAAATAAAATAAATATAAAAATTATGAAGTTAAGATTCATTTATAACCAATTTTTTTTTTATATTTTGAATTAATATTAATATAGATAATGTTTTAGATAATATCTGATAATGAAATATATATTAAATATAATATATATAATAATAGAAAAACAAAATTTAATTAAGAAATGAAGAGGAAGGAGAGAGGAGAGAGAAAATATTTAATGATATAGATTATATATGGATTAATGTGGTGCTTGACTTTATAGATTATTATATATATATATATAGATTGTTATTATTAAATATAAAAAATAAATATGTTATATAATATTATATATTTTAATATAACATTATTGATAAAAAAAATATTTTATATTATTAGTGAAAAAAATATAAATATTTATTTAATAAGAGAGAGTAAAAAATATTTAATAATTAAATTAAGGGAGAAAAATATATATATATTAAAAAAGAAACTTTTATATATATATATATATATATATATATATATATATATATATATATATATATATAAGAGAAAAAATAATTAAGATAAATAATTATTAGCAAAGAGAGAAATTATGAAATAAAGAGAAGGAGAGAAGAGAGATAAAATATTTGATAATGTGGATTATATATCTAATGACGATGGATTAATGTGGTGCATGTTGACTTTAAACATTATTATATATATATATTGTTATTATTAAATATAAAAATAAATATGTTATGTAATATTATATATTTTAATATAAAATTATTGATAAAAAAATATTTTATATTATTAATGCGAAAAAAATATAAATATTTATATGGTAAGAGAGAGTAAAAAATACTCAATAAATAAATTAAGGGAAATATATATATATATATATATATATATATATATATATATATATATATATATATATATATATTAGGAAAGAAATTTATATATATAGATTTGTTAATGATGGTGGAGAGAGCGTGTGTTACACCTCCAACATTTTAAATTAAGCGTTATTAGATATATATAGATAATGATGCTTAATTTTTAAAGTGTCCGGATTGCCGGGTCGAGAGCTGTGGTTAATTTGGATACTTGGGTCGGATTATGGGTTGACCCGTTTTTAAATTTAAAACGGTTAAAAATAAAATTAAAAATGCTAGTGATATGTTTCGAACTTGCAACCTAACAAATCAAGTACAACTCTTTAACCAACTAGGCTACAAAGACTTTATATTTTAAATTCAACACTAAATTTGATAAACGCGGGACGTTTTAATATTAATATAAGTTCAACTTTTTAACTAACTAATCTATATATATATAATGATGCTTAATTTTTAAAGTGTCCGGATTGCCGGGTCGAGAGTTGTGGTTAATTTGGATACTTGGGTCGGATTGTGGGTTGACCCGTTTTTAAATTTAAAACGGTTAAAAATAAAATTAAAAATGCTAGAGTTATGTTTCGAACTTGCAACCTAACAAAACAAGTACAACTCTTTAACCAACTAGGCTACAAAGACTTTATATTTTAAATTCAACACCAAATTTGATAAACGCGGGACGTTTTAATATTAATATAAGTTCAACTTTTTAACTAACTAATCTATATATATAATGATGCTTAATTTTTAAAGTGTCCGGATTGCCGGGTCGAGAGCTGTGGTTAATTTGGATACTTGGGTCGGATTGTGGGTTGACCCGTTTTTAAATTTAAAACGGTTAAAAATAAAATTAAAAATGCTAGAGGTATGTTTCAAACTTGCAACCTAACAAAACAAGTACAACTCTTTAACCAACTAGACTACAAAGACTTTATATTTTAAATTCAACACCAAATTTGATAAACGCGGGACGTTTTAATATTAATATAAGTTCAACTTTTTAACTAACTAATCTATATATATAATGATGCTTAATTTTTAAAGTGTCCGGATTGCCGGGTCGAGAGTTGTGGTTAATTTGGATACTTGGGTCGGATTGTGGGTTGACCCGTTTTTAAATTTAAAACGGTTAAAATTAAAATTAAAAATGCTAGAGGTATGTTTCGAATTTACAACCTAACAAAACAAGTACAACTCTTTAACCAACTAGGCTACAAAGACTTTATATTTTAAATTCAACACCAAATTTGATAAACGCGGGACGTTTTAATATTAATATAAGTTCAACTTTTTAACTAACTAATATATAATGATGTTGAGTAAATGAATACTTGTGTTGGATTGTGGGTTGACTCACCCATAAACTTAAAACGGTTAAAAATAAAATAAAAAATGTTATCCGTAATTTTTTTCACGATTTTTATATTATACTCGTGCAAATGCACGGGTTAAATGCTAGTTTGAATAATAGTTTTAACTGTTGGTGAGTTGTTTGATGATCATACTCTTTAATTGTGTTGATAATTATTTATGGAGTTCGTGTTTGTTCCTTTTTAACCGAACATGTGACCAAATAATTAGATTATATTCTTTATTTCAACATTTTTCGTTCAGGAATTCATATAAGTTTGTTTTTGAAGTTATCATGATTGTTATATTTTTTCATTGAGAATTTATTTTTGTAAATGGTTCAATGCAATTTGAAATATATATTATAATATATTATTTTGATTTTTTATATGTTATTTTATATTTTAATTGATTTTAGAATGTAAATCTTAATTAAATTTAATGAGAATTAATTCAATATAAAAATTATATATTTTAAAAATTTTGAATAAATTAAAGTTTAATATGTAATAAAAAAAATATGCAATTAATCTAAAACGGATATAAAGTTTTAATATAATAAAATTGATATATTAAATGGGATATAATCTAATAAATCTGATTCTAAAAATATATTAATCAAAATAATAATATATGAATAATCTTTTACATATTTATATCAAGTTAATTTATTTATTTTTTTTGTCATTCTTTAATAAAAACATTTGTTTGAATTATTATTATATTTATGTTTTTATAATAATTATGTTTGATTAATATCAAAATAGATTAAAATAGTTTTAAAAACTATGAATATAAATTTATTTGATTTATATGTTCTTGATTTCATATTTAAAATTATGAACATAATAATTTATATGTTATGAACCTTAATTTAAATATATATTAGAAAAAAAAACTCAAAATTCTCTATTCAGCCTAAAACAGTTTTTTGTATGATCAAGATTAAAACATTTGTTTTCACCTTGATTCTTTTAATAAGACTATTTCACTTAAAATTTAATTTCTAACTAAATATGAACAATGGATTTGTTTCATTGAATTTTTTCAATAAAAAATATTTCAAACAATTGGTCTAAATTTTACAAAATCTTCAATTATATTTTTTATTTTACTCATTTTTTTATATAAAATGAATTTAATTTAATTGTGAGATTTGATCTCTTAAATTATATTTTTCTTTAAATCACAATGATAGGACTAATTTTCTAAATTTAAAAGATAATAATAACTATAAAATAAAATTTACTTTTGTCAAAAATCACAAAAAAAACTGTAAAAGAAGTTATCAACCAAATTTTAATGCATGATTTTAAAAATTCACTTTCTTCATCTATTTTTTAGTTTTATTTTTATATATAATTCAATCAAATTAAATATAGGTTAAATTATTATTTAAGGTTAGAAAATTAATCATTTTATCAAATGATATTCCAATTTTAAATTGTATAATATCTCGCTGGCACAATTGTAGTGACATGAGTTTCTATTCACGTTATTTTCTTATTTTTCTTATTTTAACGTAGTATTTTTCTTTTTATAATTAATTTATTATATTTATAAAAAAATAGTAATTTTCTCTCTTCGATTTTTTACAACTATTCTCACACGTCACACATTTTTAAAAGTATTCAAATCGAATTCGATAGTTTGGAACACTTATATTTGAATAAAATACTTAATTTAAAACATACATACTTCAAATTGTCTACACAAATATGTAAATTTGGACTTTTCTTATGTGGTCCGAAGTTATGTAGAAAATAACTACTAAATTTATATTTCTCAAAAAAATTCTATCTCATATTTTGGGGTTATTCAAACTATTTTTGACAAATTAGAAAGTGTATATTTCAAAAAAAATATATATTCAAATTAAGAAAAAATACTGTATAAATTTTATTTTATTTAAAAAGTGACAAATTAATTAAAAAAAATAAATATGATACGCTAAAATAAAAAACTAACATTTTGTTGATTTAAAAAGAAACTATAAATGGTTAAAATTATGATTCTTGAACTTATTTTTTTCATTTTGTTAAATTTTAGAAGTTATTGTAATTATTACAAAATATCTATAAAAAAATTAATTTTAACTTTAATTGATATGGATTGCGCCAAACAAAATTCAAATCGAATTGATCGAATTCATTTGTTAAGTGAAGGTCATATTACAAGAATAGATATACCAATCTTAATAAAAATAAAACAAAAAAATCACTCCATTTTTTTCAATTATTATTATTTTTTTGAAATAATAAATGAAAACAAAATATTTTTCCCAGCAAACAAAAGAACAAATATTAAATTTTGGCAACATTTGTTTTCATCCCATTTTTTTGTTTCACATTTGTATTTGTCCATTTAAACAAAAAGAAAGTGGATAAGACTAAAATGTTGGCAATTATGTATTGGACAAAAATGATTCATTAAAAAAATGAAAAAAAATCATAATAGTTTATAAATAAAAACATAGATGGAAAAAATGACTAGAAACTTGTTGGACCTATATTCTTATTGAAATATTCACAATCTTTGTTGGTAATAATAAAATTGTTAATACATCTAAATTTCTTAATAAAACTAATACTTATAATTTTGTTATACTGCTATTTTTATATTTGTTTCTGATTTTTTTATACAAAGTAAATATCTCTTACATTTAAGAATCAATAAATTCGTTACAAAAACATAATTATCTAATTTTATTGTATTTCATATTTTATAAATACTTTTTATATAAACATTCACTCTAAATTCCCAAACAAATAACCCTGATTCTATATATATATATATATATATATATATATTAGAATGAACCTATTTCAAATTAACTTATAGAGTTTTTTCATATTAAATATTTGAATAAGAATTGTTATTAAATTTAAATTGAATTACATGTAATTATTTTTTATATATTATTTTTTTCTTTTTTAAAACGTATTAAGTTGAAATGAATGTTATGATTATAAGATAAGATTAATTTTTAATATTTAAAAAATATAAAATAAATAAATAAATAGCCCCGTCTAGACAAAACTTTGATATATAAAGTACTTCTAACAATAATTTCATTTGTCCAATTGTAAAATTGTTATGATTTTCACCATTGTTTAAAATTAATTTAGATATAAATAATAGTAATAAAAAATATTATTAATTATTTTGTTTTATATATTTATCATTATATAAGATTATCTAACTTTATTATGGTTAAAATAATTATAAACATATATATTATTTTGGGAAGATAGTCCTCAAACAGCCATATAAAAAGAGATTAAAAAAATTATTTTCTTAAAATTTAAATATATAATTTATAGTCAATAAGTATAAAAAGAATATAATCAATTAAGTTAAATTATTTTTATTAATTTTAACATTAAACTATTATATATCTCTATATTATTTTTAAAAAGTATTAAAAGAATTGAAAAATAAAAATTACATTAGATATAGATATGCAATAACATTCGAATTCAAAGTAGGCCCAGTTTTGTACTTAGGATAATATCAATTCTCTTCCTTTCAAACCAGATTTAATCATTTTATTTAGATAATAAAAGAAAATCCTTATTTTAATTAATTTTTATTTCTAAGTAAACTATCACAACCATTTACTTTAGTTGACTTTCTTAATGAAAAAGGAATGCAAGAATTTAAAATATAACTTGTTTTTATTTCTCATATAATTATACTCAAAGCAAAAGTTCATACATTCTCCCAATGTTTACCTTGAAAAAAAAATTCATTTTTCTATCAATAATTTGAATATGGTCCATATGAAGATTTTTTTGTCAAAATAATTTCAGAAATGTTTATATAGATAAGATTGTTCTAAATTATATTGCGAAGAAGCTCTAGTAAACTAGAAAAAATTATGAACTACTAATTAAACTAGCAAAAAGTCCGTGCGCTTGCACGAATGTAAGTTAACACATATATTAACTAAAAAAACATGGAAAAAAATTACAAATCATAAAAGAAAAATTAAATTTTTTGTTTTTTTCGTCTTAATAAATCTTCGTTCGGCGAACAGCCACTAAATGCTTGTAGTTGCTACTTAAATCCACCATTCGAATGGAGGCGAACAACCACTAAATGCTTGTAGTTGCTACTTAAATCCACCATTCAAATGGATTCCTTTGTGTTATTTTTTGAGATTCTAATATAAATAGATATTATAATAGTTAGTCTAAGTTGTAAACATAAAAAAAGTATACGATGAAATAATAAGTAGAATGAATATCGATAATTGGACAATATTTTTTACTACATTTTTTTAAGGTTGCAAGGATCGTAATTGAACACAACACAAGGAATCATAAGTTCTAATTTCTCAAAATTTATGACTATAAATATCATTTAAAAGTCCTACAAATTCGAGACTATAAATATCAAACAAAACTCTTATTCATAGTGTTGATTCAATCAAAATTTATCCAAATTAAATTACAGAGATCAATAAATACGATTGAAATCATCATCCGATAAGGATTTAGTGGATCTACACATTCAAACAATAAAATTGCTGTTCGAAATTTCTCTTTTTATGTTTTGCAGATAATTTCATTTTAAATGGAATAGATGAAAAAGTAATAGAGAATAAAAGTATAATATCAAAAGGCTAAGAGTTTAGTAACATTCTCGATAAACATCTTATTATTTCAATTTCAAATCACCAAAATATAGAATAGTGACAAGAAAAATAAATAAGTTTATTATCAAATGTAAAGACAAATACATATATAAATACCAAAATAATGTAGATAATAAACAACCAGCAATATAACATTAAAGTTAAAATATGTCAAAAAAATAATAATAATAAAGTTAATAATAATAATAATAATAATAAAGTATTCATTGTTTATGAATTTACTTATACCACCTAACAATTTGTCTAAAATTTTGTAAAATGAAACTTATTTTTTTTGTTGTATTAATTCGTTTGATTTGATGTTAATTATTTGGATAAATTATTAATATATATGAATTTAAGGTTGTAATAATATTTAATATCCGTTAATTTTATTTTCATTAATTAGTTATAAATTAGAATGAAACTGAATGATTTATTTTATGGATGGGAGGTTATAATAATATTTATTAGTGAACATATTAAATATGAGTATATTTTTTTATAATTTAAATCTCCTAAATAGTTTTCATAATTAATATTAATATTTAATGCAAATCTCAAAATAGAAATTAAAGGGTTTGTTTTATTTGATGTTAATTATTTGGATAAATTATTAATATATATGAATTGAAGGTTGTAATAAAATTTATTATCCGTTAATTTTATTTCTATTAATTAGTTATAAATTATAATGAAGCTGAATGATTTATTTTATGGATGGGAGGTTATCAATGTAAGTATATTTTTTTACAATTTAAATCTCCTAAATAGTTTTCATAATTAATATTAATATTTAATGTAAATCTCAATAATTATATATGACTTTTTAGATGAGAATGGTTTATTTTATTTGAATTTATTTATAAATAATCAAATTATTTAGATGAAATATTTAATAAAAAATATTAATATATATAGATGGTAGGTTATATTTATTGAGTTTATTTTTAAAAACATTTATTTTTATAAAAATAGGAGTATCAAAAATTAAAATATACCATAAAAATAGAAGTTGCACAATAAAATTAAATTCATAAAACACATTATTATTTCATTAAAATTAAGAGTATTAAACAAAATACTTGATCTTCAATTATTTCAAGTTAGTGTGTACATGTAAAAATACAAATCTAGAGCTAAACACAATTATTTCAAAATTAAAGTATTTTAAGTAAACAAACATTCAGAAGTACAATAACTTGCATCCAGAAGTATAATGATCTACAATGACTGAAAGTACCTGAAATAAACCAAACAAAATCAAGAATTAATGTAATAGAAAAATCAAAAAATCTTTTTGCAAACGAATTTTATGATAAAATGATCTAAATTTCTAATTTACCAATGCTCACACCTCTAGGCATGATAACACGATTATCACCAAAACAATTTTGCATAACCATGATAGCACCATTATCGCCTTGAATCCAATGAACCCATCATCTCCATCAAAACATCAATTGAAATATTAAAAATCAACCTATTAAAGTGATGACTAAAAGTACTTGAAACCAACCAAACAAATCGAGAATTCTTATATATAAAGTAAGACTTAAGGAGAGACGAAACATAATAGAGAAGAAAAGTTATATTTCAAAAACTAATAAAAATATATGATAAGAAGTTTAGACTTGAGCTCAAGAGTTCATACCACATTACACAAATATGGATCTTCTTTGAAATAACTGAAAGTCTCGTTCTCCCTATGAAAATGACAACATACGTCAACAAAAACTCAAGAAAAAAATATTCATTGCATCAATAACAAATAAATACCTTTCAGAATATGTATAATCAACAACTCTCTATAACAAATAAAGACCTAAGGAGAGACGATTTCTGATTTCCTGCTAAGAACAAAGAAGAGAGAGAAATAAATATATCTAAGAAAGAGAAAATACCTATGATGATGATGTGAATCATTTTGGAGAGAACATGATTAATACATATAATATTTTAGAAGAGAATTCATTAGGTTTATTTTTAAAATAATTAATAAAAAAATATTAATATATATATATATATATAAGAGTAACCGACATAGAATAATTAATTATGAAACTTGGTTAATAGAATTGATGAAAAATATATATATTTTATATATTATTAGTGTGAATATATATATGGTAAGGGATAGAAAAACAATTAATCAATAAAGATAAATGAAGAGAGAGAAATATATATATATCTAAGAAAGAGAAAAAATACTATGATGATGATGTGAATCATTTTGGAGAGAGCGTGATGCTCACCTCCAACATTTTAAATTAAGCGTCATTAGATATATATAGATAATTCCTGATTTTGTTTGGTTTATTTCAGGTACTTTCAGCCATTGTAGATCATTATACTTTTATAAATTTTAATGAAATAATAATGTGTTTTATGAATTTAATTTTATTGTGAAACTTCTATTTTTATGGTATATTTTAATTTTTGATACTCCTATTTTTATAAAAATAAATGTTTTTAAAAATAAACTCAATAAATATAACCTACCATCTATATATATTAATATTTTTGAAATAATATTAATATTTAATGTAAATCTCAATAATTATATATGACTTTTTAGATGAGAATGGTTTATTTTATTTGAATTTATTTATAAATAATCAAATTATTTAGATGAAATATTTAATAAAAAATATTAATATATATAGATGGTAGGTTATATTTATTGAGTTTATTTTTAAAACATTTATTTTTATAAAAATAGGAGTATCAAAAATTAAAATATACCATAAAAATAGAAGTTGCACAATAAAATTAAATTCATAAAACACATTATTATTTCATTAAAATTAAGAGTATTAAACAAAATACTTGATCTTCAATTATTTCAAGCTAGTGTATACATGTAAAAATACAAATCTAGAGCTAAACACAATTATTTCAAAATTAAAGTATTTTTAAGTAAACAAACATTCAGAAGTACAATAACTTGCATCCAGAAGTATAATGATCTACAATGGCTGAAAGTACCTGAAATAAACCAAACAAAATCAGGAATTAATGTAATAGAAAAATCAAAAAATCTTTTTGCAAACGAATTTTATGATAAAATGATCTAAATTTCTAATTTACCAATGCTCACACCTCCAGGCATGATAACACGATTATCACCAAAACAATTTTGCATAACCATGATAACACCATTATCGCCTTGAATCCAATGAACCCATCATCTCCATCAAAACATCAATTGAAATATTAAAAATCAACCTATTAAAGTGATGACTAAAAGTACTTGAAACCAACCAAACAAATCGAGAATTCTTATATATAAAGTAAGACTTAAGGAGAGACGAAACATAATAGAGAAGAAAAGTTATATTTCAAAAACTAATAAAAATATATGATAAGAAGTTTAGACTTGAGCTCAAGAGTTCATACCACATTACACAAATATGGATCTTCTTTGAAATAACTGAAAGTCTCGTTCTCCCTATGAAAATGACAACATACGTCAACAAAAACTCAAGAAAAAAATATTCATTGCATCAATAACAAATAAATACCTTTCAGAATATGTATAATCAACAACTCTCTATAACAAATAAAGACCTAAGGAGAGACGATTTCTGATTTCCTGCTAAGAACAAAGAAGAGAGAGAAATAAATATATCTAAGAAAGAGAAAATACCTATGATGATGATGTGAATCATTTTGGAGAGAACATGATTAATACATATAATATTTTAGAAGAGAATTCATTAGGTTTATTTTTAAAATAATTAATAAAAAAATATTAATATATATATATAAGAGTAACCGACATAGAATAATTAATTATGAAACTTGGTTAATAGAATTGATGAAAAAATATATATTTTATATATTATTAGTGTGAATATATATATGGTAAGGGATAGAAAAACAATTAATCAATAAAGATAAATGAAGAGAGACAAATATATATATATCTAAGAAAGAGAAAAAATATTATGATGATGATGTGAATCATTTTGGAGAGAGCGTGATGCTCACCTCCAACATTTTAAATTAAGCGTCATTAGATATATATAGATAATTCCTGATTTTGTTTGGTTTATTTCAGGTACTTTCAGCCATTGTAGATCATTATACTTTTATAAATTTTAATGAAATAATAATGTGTTTTATGAATTTAATTTTATTGTGAAACTTCTATTTTTATGGTATATTTTAATTTTTGATACTCCTATTTTTATAAAAATAAATGTTTTTAAAAATAAACTCAATAAATATAACCTACCATCTATATATATTAATATTTTTGAAATAATATTAATATTTAATGTAAATCTCAATAATTATATATGACTTTTTAGATGAGAATGGTTTATTTTAGAGGGGTGATAGAGTAAGGGAATTTGGTAAGGGAATTTGGTGAGGGAATGACGTGTCATCACATTCATTGGTTGGAAAATGTAAAAGTGGGAGGAAAGAGAGAAAAGAGAGAAATTATTTGATTTTTTCAGCGAATAAGATTATGCCACATCATTCCCTCACCAAATTCCCTCACCAAATTTCCTCACCTAATCATTTCTCTTTATTTTATTTGAATTTATTTATAAATAATCAAATTATTTAGATGAAATATTTAATAAAAAATATTAATATATATAGATGGTAGGTTATATTTATTGAGTTTATTTTTAAAACATTTATTTTTATAAAAATAGGAGTATCAAAAATTAAAATATACCATAAAAATAGAAGTTGCACAATAAAATTAAATTCATAAAACACATTATTATTTCATTAAAATTAAGAGTATTAAACAAAATACTTGATCTTCAATTATTTCAAGCTAGTGTATACATGTAAAAATACAAATCTAGAGCTAAACACAATTATTTCAAAATTAAAGTATTTTTAAGTAAACAAACATTCAGAAGTACAATAACTTGCATCCAGAAGTATAATGATCTACAATGGCTGAAAGTACCTGAAATAAACCAAACAAAATCAGGAATTAATGTAATAGAAAAATCAAAAAATCTTTTTGCAAACGAATTTTATGATAAAATGATCTAAATTTCTAATTTACCAATGCTCACACCTCCAGGCATGATAACACGATTATCACCAAAACAATTTTGCATAACCATGATAACACCATTATCGCCTTGAATCCAATGAACCCATCATCTCCATCAAAACATCAATTGAAATATTAAAAATCAACCTATTAAAGTGATGACTAAAAGTACTTGAAACCAACCAAACAAATCGAGAATTCTTATATATAAAGTAAGACTTAAGGAGAGACGAAACATAATAGAGAAGAAAAGTTATATTTCAAAAACTAATAAAAATATATGATAAGAAGTTTAGACTTGAGCTCAAGAGTTCATACCACATTACACAAATATGGATCTTCTTTGAAATAACTGAAAGTCTCGTTCTCCCTATGAAAATGACAACATACGTCAACAAAAACTCAAGAAAAAAATATTCATTGCATCAATAACAAATAAATACCTTTCAGAATATGTATAATCAACAACTCTCTATAACAAATAAAGACCTAAGGAGAGACGATTTCTGATTTCCTGCTAAGAACAAAGAAGAGAGAGAAATAAATATATCTAAGAAAGAGAAAATAAATAAATATATCTAAGAAAGAGAAAATACCTATGATGATGATGTGAATCATTTTGGAGAGAACATGATTAATACATATAATATTTTAGAAGAGAATTCATTAGGTTTATTTTTAAAATAATTAATAAAAAAATATTAATATATATATATAAGAGTAACCGACATAGAATAATTAATTATGAAACTTGGTTAATAGAATTGATGAAAAAATATATATTTTATATATTATTAGTGTGAATATATATATGGTAAGGGATAGAAAAACAATTAATCAATAAAGATAAATGAAGAGAGAGAAATATATATATATATCTAAGAAAGAGAAAAAATATTATGATGATGATGTGAATCATTTTGAAGAGAGCGTGATGCACACCTCCTACATTTTAAATTAAGCGTCATTAGATATATATAGATATGTATATGTTTTAATATTTAAAAAACAATAATAATCATCATTGTTGATTGTGAATATATTTTAAGTATAAATTCACACAAATGAAAAATAAATAACTTAAGGACTCTTAAAATAGATTTTATACTCTTAATGATTTAAAGTCTTAGAATCTCTATAATCGGAACTCTTAATTGTGTTCGATAACTACTTTGATTATTTTTTTAAAAAGAAATACTGTTTTTTTTAGTATAAATTTGAAATATACCAACTTAAAGTTTTAATATATATATATATATATATATATATATGGCCCAATATTTGCGTAAAGAATTTTTGGGATCAGAATCAAATGTATAATTGGTTGAAGTCGGATAAGGCTTTATGGGCTTTTACACTTTTAGTCCCCACTAACTACACACCACATATTATAATCGGTCAATTTTCAAATCAACAAAATATTGATTCTTACACCTTTGCAAAAGTAAAACATTTGAATTCTTACACTCTTCTTTTTGATTCACATTGTGTGCAAAAATAAAGATTTTTGGATCAGAATCGATTGTATAATAGGTTAGGGTTGGATAAGGTTTTATTCACTTTACACTTTTCGAACTCCCTTTCTTTCCCCCACATATTATTATCGTATATTTTCAAATAACATAATATTGATATTTAACCCGATACAAACTAAATTCTTTGCAGAAAATAATTGAGGATTAGTATTCTATAATTGTGTAAAATACTATCAAATTATGGATTATGGTCTGATAAAAATTAGGGTTGATCATAATCATAATATTAACTAATATATTTTAAGTGTTGATCGAATTGACCGGTTTGTTAGGATCGAAGACAACAGTAGAAGGAGGTTTGAATACTGTTGTTCTATTTTTTACTTAAATGCAATTTTAATACTATTAAGGATTGAAAATTTGTTTCTATTCTTGAACAAATCGTAACAAATTCTTGAACGGTTTCAAGTGTAGAAAATGCTTGTAAGATTTGAAGCGGCAGATGTAAGAATGAATGAAGCAATGAAAAGATACTCTTTCTAGAAGGGTTCTATTAAAAGACTTTGATTTGTATAGACGCTACACAAACCCACTCAGATCACAAGTCTTAACACTTACCTATCTGAACTTCTAGCGCTCACACTATCTTATTAAACAAACGTCTATCTGTTCAACTTATACAAGTAAAATGATTATCGTATATCGTCTCGTGTATGCGTAACGTAGTGACTTGCCAAGAACGAATTACCGAACGCGAGAGAGCTTCACCATTGTTCTTTGATGCCTTTTTATACTTGAGGCATGGCAACGGTCAAATCCATTTTATCGATACGTGGCAACGGTTCGTTTGTCATATGTCTGGCGTACGGAGTTTTAGTGCGCAAGAGAATAGAATATTCATTTATCGTTTTGCATGTTAGAGCAGAGAGTTGGTTGTACATTTTATCGTATTGTAATTTATGAGTGCTCAGCTACTTGACCTAGCTAATAAGCATTCAGCTGATGTGGAACTCAGCTGATAGCGAACTATGAGAACTCAGTTGTTGATCAGCTCAGTTGCTAGCGAACTTTGTTGATGACAAACTCTACTGTTAGCGAACTCTGCTGATGGTGAGCTCTGTTGCTAGAGAGCTCTACTATTTGAGTAACTCTGCTGCCAATGAACTCTGCTATATGAGTAACAATATTGTTTAAGCAACTCTGCTGTCAGCGAACTTTATTGTTTGAGAAACTCTACAGCCTGCGAACTCTGTTGTTTGAGTGACTCTCTACTTCCAGCGAGTCTTCAATTTTACATGCGCATTAACACATTGCTGAACTTAGTTTTATTCATTCATCAAAACCATGTGTGTTCATTTTAATTGTCCTAAGTTCATTTTAATCAATTAAAACATTTTTTATAATTCAACTTAATTTAACAATTTCTCCTTTTACTTAATTTAACAATTTTCCCCTTTTGATTTAACAATTTCCCCTTTAACTTAATTTAACAATTTCCCTTTTTTGACGATTTTAAAACTAAGTGATAATGTGCAAGTAACTATAGAAAATATGTAGATATAGACAATGATAAATATAAATAAGTAAAATATTCATTGTTTATCTTCTCCCTTTGTAGCTTGCTTGAGCCCGCTCCAACTGGCTTCTTTGCCTTGCTACCTTCCCCTTCCTGGTTTCCCTTTACTAGTTTTCCCATTTTAACATCAGCATCCCCTGATCGTTTAAGGAAGTCCGTGACTTTAGTAATCTGCAATTTGATTGTATCGATCTTTGCAGAGAGCTTCTTGTTGTGAGTGTTAAGGGAGTTGCTTAATACGCAATTGAGCCTGCTAAATGATTCCTTGATTATTGCAGTCTCTAGATTACCCTTCATGACCTAGTCAAGAAGTTTGTCCTGGGCTGATGTTGTCGAGGCAGCTAACACCCGCTCCTTGAGAGATTCCATTTCTCCAAAGAGAATGGCAATGCTCTGTTGCAGGGGAGTAAGGGAGTTCTGGATAAGATCGCATAGATCCATTGTCCCTTGTGATGACTCCTCTACTGAATGAGGAGTCCATTGTTGATGTGGGGAGACAGTTGGTAAGATTTATAGGGGAATAACATGTTCACTCTCTCGAATGACTACTTCTTTGTCGGTGGTTGGCATAGGCTCTTTTGGAGATGTTCGTGGAAGAGGCACCTATTTCAGCATTGGAGGTGAGAAGTCGGAATGTTGAATCTCTGTACAAATGTCTGTGAATATTTTAGTTACTAATGTAGAGATACTTGATGCAGTAGGGGAGGTTTGCTGCTCAATTAGGGAGGGTTTCTGTTCGGCAGCTGGGCTGGTCGGCACTGAATTGACTAGAGTTGACTCAGGTGGAGGAGTTGAGTCGGGCAATTCCGTCGAGTGGGAGGTCAAGGGACTGTAACTGGATGCATTGAGTGGTTCCCATAGTAGCTTAGAAACCCCGGAAGACATAGTAACTTAGAAACCAGGGTTGTGAGTTTGATGACTATGTTGCTAAATCTTTCATCGAACTTAGTCATAGTCTCACCCGGGTGCATCCTGATACTATAGAACTTTTGTGTGGAAACCATCAACTTGTTTTCTTTTATTTGGTTGTTTCCTTCACAAAGTTGAGTCAACTTCCCCCAGATCTCTTTGGCAGAAGAACGTGATTTAATCTTGATGAACATGTTCTTGTCCAAAGTTTTATAGAGGATGTTTTGGCCACGTTGTCGAGGTTGGCATTCCCCTTGTCTTCAACAATTTATTCGTATATGGGTTTCTTTGTCATATGAGGAGAACCCTCCATTGTATTTGTGGACGTGTTGACCTTTAATATCTTCATGGGACCATCTGTGATGACATACCACATGTCATCATCTTGTGCTGCCAAAGGTGCTTTCATTCTGATATTCCAGTCATCATAGTCTTTCTTTGAGAGCATTGGAATCTTGTTTAGGTAAGACATGATACATATATCTGCAATAACTTAAGAATAGAAAACATGCTCTAATACCACTTGTCAGGATCGAAGACAACAGTAGAAGGGGGGGGGGGGGGTTAATACTGTTGTTCTATTTTTCACTTAAATACGATTTTAATCCTATTAAGGATTGAAAATCTAATTCTATTCTTGTACAAATCATAGAAAGCTCTTGAATGATTTCAAGTGCGGAAAATCCTTGCGATTTAAAGCGACAGATATAAGAATGAATGAAAAAATGAAAAAACAACACAAGATTTTATGGATGTTCGGAGATAAAAACTCCTACATCACTCCTTCTTCTGTTTTCAGAAGGATTCCACTAGAAGACTTTTATTTGTATAGACGCTACACAAACCCACTTATATCATAGGTCTTAACACTTGCATGTTTGAACTTCTAGCTCTCACACTATATTGTTGAACAGACGACTATATGTTCAACTTACACAAGTAAAATGATTATTGAATGATTATCGTATATCGTCTCGTGTATGCGTACCATAGTGACTTGCATGGAACGAACTACCAGAACGCAAGAGAGCTTCACCGTTGTTCCCTGATGCCTTTTTATGCTTGAGGCATGACAATGATCGAATCCATTTTGTCGATACGTGGCAATAGAGTTTTAGTGCGTAGGGGAATGAAATATTCGTTTATTGTTTTGCATGTCAGAGTAGAGAGTTGGTTGTATATTTTGTCGTATTGCAATTTATGAATGCTTAGCTACATGACATAACTGATAAACATTTAGCTAACGTGGAACTCAGCTGATAGCGAGCTCTACTGATGAGCTACTCTGTTGATAGCGAACTCAGTTGTTGATCAACTCAGCTACTAGCGAACTCTAGTGATGGCGAGCTCTGTTGCTAGCGAACTCTGCTGATGACGAGCTCTACTGTTAGCGAACTCTACTTTGAGTGACTCTGCTGTCACCGAGTCTTCAATACATTCTTTACAAAAAACACAATTATCTAATTTTAATATAAACATTCAGTCTAAATTCCAAAACAAACAACCATGATTCTATATAATTTTCCAAATATAGAAATGTAATATATATATATATATATATGGTAAATTTGAAGGGTGGGTTTACTAGATAAATTGGAATGAATCCATTTCAAATTAACTTATACATTTTTTTCATATTAAATATTTGAATAAGAATTGTTTTTAAATTTAAATTGAATTACATATAAACAAATTTTATTATTTTTTACATATAATTAATTGTCCATTATTTTTTTCCATTTAAAACTTATTAAATTTAAGATGATTATAGGGTCATCCTAACTTATATCATTCAAACAAAATAAATAAATAAATTGTCCATATAGACCAAATTTGGTTATATAAAGTATTTGAATTCTTAAAATTGATTAACTTCTAACATGGTCAATTGTAATATTCTTATGATTTTCACCATTACTTATAATTAATTTAAATAAAAAGTAAGAAGTAATATTAATTATGTTTTTTATCTTTAACATTATATAAGATTATATAGTTTATTATGGTTTAAATAATTATAACCATTAATATTATTTGGGAAGACAAGTCCTCAAACAGCCACGTAAAAAAAATTTAAAAAATGGTTTTTCATAAAATTTAAATATTTCATTTATACTCACTAAATATATAAAGATTAACTAATCACTTAATTTAAATTATTTTTATGAATTTTAACATTAACTTTTATATATCTTTTTAAAAAGTATTAAAAATAATTAAAAAAAATAAAAATTACATTCGACATCCATATCCAACCATATTCGAATTCAAAGTGGCCATAATTTTGTACTTAGGATAATATCAATTCTCTTCCTTTCAAACCAGATTTAATCATTTTATCTTTTAATTAGTTTTTATTTCTAAGTAAATTATCATAGCTTTTTTTAATGCTAGTTCCGTTTTTTTAGTGTGATTAATCTCCACGGGTTAAGTAAATAGTCCGCAAATACATTTAACGATTTAATCATGCGCAGAACTTACTGTCTAACGGGCTCGAACTCATGACCATATTAATTTTAGTTAAACTTCTTAATAAGAAAGAAATGCAATAATTTAAAATATAACTTGTTTTTATTTCTCATATGATTATCCTCAAAGCAAAAGTTCATACATTAATGTTTACCTTGAAGACAATCATTTTTCTATCAATAATTTGAATATGGTCCGGTCCATATGTAGATTTTTTTTTTTCAAAAACAATTTAGAAATGTTTATATAGATGAGATTGTTCTAAATTCTATTGTGAGAAGCTCTAGTAAACTATAAAAAATCATTAACTACTAAATATGTATGTGTTTTAATATTTAAAAAATAATAATGTATTGTTGATTGTGAATATATTTAAAGTATAAATTCACACAAATGAAAAATAAATAACATGAGGACTAATAAAATAGGTCTTATACTCTCAATGATTTAAAGGCTTAGAATCTCTAATCACTTGTTTTTTATATGAGTATTATACCGTATTTTTTTGATGTTTTTTTTAAAATTACTATTTTATTTTAGTAAAAACTTAAAATTTTCTTTCAAAAAAAAGGCCCAATAATATTTGCGTAAAGAATTTTGGGGGATCAGAATCAAATGTATAATTGGTTGAAGTCGGATAAGGTTTTATGGGCTTTTACACTTTTAGTCCCCACTAACTACACACCACAATGACCACATATTATTATGTGTCAATTTTCAAATCAACAAAATATTGATTCTTACACCTTTGCAAAAGTAAAACATTTGAATGCTTACACTCTTCTTTTTGAATCACTTTGTGTGCAAAAATAAAGATTTTGGGATCAGAATCGATTGTATAATAGGTTAGGGTTGGATAAGGTTTTATACACTTTACACTTTTCGACCCCACTTTCTTGCACCACATGTTATTATCGTATATTTTCAAATAACATAATATTGATACTTAATCCCGATACAAACTAAAATCTTTGCAAAAAATAATTGTGGATTAGTATTCTATAATTGTGTAAAATAATATCAAATTATGGATTATGGTCAGATAAAAATTAGGGTTATTATAATCATAATATTAACTAATGTATTTCAAGTGATGATCGAATTGACCGGTTATTTGACTAGACCATCCATATATATGATCGTAATAGATTGTTTCTATGTTAAAACCGTATATCTGACCCTATAACCGAAAGATCGAATGTTTTTCAGTTCGAATTCGGTCGGTATAACCGTTGGATGGTTCAGATAGGTTTGAATGTTCAAATGTAATAAAAAAACAAATAAAACGATATTCATTCTCCTGATTAGTGAAATACAATGAATGCAAAAGGGATATAACAAATTTTCTCATCAAAATAGGGATATGTTTTAAGTTGTAATTATGTACATATTTTAGTCTATACTATAAAAATGAATTCAAGAATTGAAAGTATGTACACATATAATCTAAATATGAACTCTGATTATCTTTATTATTTCACTTTTATATTAGAAATAGATAAAGAATCATATTGGTATACATGGAAACAACTATTATTATTATTATTCAAATCCAAATAAAAAAAATTTATATGGGTTTAACTAAATTCATGTTTCTAAAAGTAAATATAATATGTTCTTATTTCTTTTCTTTTTTTAAGTATAAGTTTGTTTATTTTATTTAAAGAAATTATTTAAGCAAAAAACGACAAAACATCGACAAAACAGATCGGAGACTATAAAAAAAATGTCAATTTAAGAAAATAAAAAGTCAAATAAATAGAAAAGAAATTGGTATCTCAATCCAATCCAAGTGGATTAGACTAGTCTAAATCCTATGGTGCTCATGGAGAAGATTCATAATGCAATATAAAGTTTCCACTCAAAAAGATTCTAACTCATGTGTGAATAAAATGTGTATATAAGTACAAGGTCAAACCATAAATTATATTTAATCAACTATTACAAAACTAATTGAAGTAAAACCAAAACATTACATCCAAGAGGATGCATGGCAAGAATTCAAGACAAGTTAAGATTTTGAAACAGATATAAAGAGAATTGAAGTTCAAACACTTATCGGCCTAATTATCCATTAACTTAGGGCAGCACTTATTGTTAAGTGTTCTCTTATTAATTTTCTTTAAGTCCAATGATATATCAAAAGTGAAGATAATCATAATCGAAAATTATTTCTTGTTCAACATATTAACTTCAAGTGACAAAATGACTTTTAAGAGACAAAAATCACGGATTTGATGTCTACTTAAAACGTCTAAAGCTGAAGTGAAAGTTATGCTAGTGATAAAAATAGTTCCTAAAAGAGGATCAATTTCTATTTAAAATATCTTAAGTTATAGTAAAAGTTATGATTATGATAATTATGATCGTGAGGGAGAAAATTAAGTACAATCTCTTACTTAAATCAAACCGTTATTGAGTAAATTCAATACATTTTTCACTTAACTTTTAAGTCATTGAAAATTTTAATAAAAATATTGTTTATAAATGCAATAAATATATATATAAGGAGTTTTGAAATGAAATCAGAAAAGATTTAGAGGGATCAGAATCTAGTGTATAATTGGTCTAGAATAAGATAAGTATAGATGACTTTTACACTTTACAGCCCACGTAGCTTTAAAAGGCTTGAAAAATGTTCGGCTTGAAATTAAAGTTTTTATATCTTCTTCATTGGGCCACACACCTTTTTCCCTTTTCACTTTCACTTTTGTTCTTCTCCCTCAAAAATAAAAATGCATAAAAACATTAAGTTATATACCAATTTTTGTTTTTAATCTTTAGTACCCTATTTATAAAAAAGGAAGAGTTACAAATATAAATACAATAAATATATGTATCAACATGATCATTTAAGTGAAAAGTATTGTCTAACCGGTTAAATGTCTCAAGTTCAATTTTCGATAAAAAAAAATATTCTAAACTAAATTATGAATTGTGATCATGTTAATTTTTTAAATTTAGAAAAAGGTGACATCTTAATTAATTTAAGATAGATAGTTCAACCCATAATAATGACTCAATTGAAAAGAATTAATCTTAACTGAAAATTATAATTTTTTTTTGTTCAACTCTATCTAAAAACAATTTAATTTAAATGGAAAATAATACTAACTTCTTCCAAGAATAAATATTTGTCACAAATAAAGAGAAAATAATACAATGTTCATTATTAAACAACTTGTTATAACAAAGTCTTACACAAAAACAAGTATAAGATAAATTCTCTTATTTAGCTCAAGGAAATATGATGCGTTGAATATGTAAGAGAAAAATTTGGAGATTATGAAGTTGAAATTACAAGCAAACTATATTGGTTTTAATAAAATGGTAAGAGGTAATAAGATGGTTAACTCGATGTAAATGTTGAAAAAATATCTAATCTAAACACACAATACACGAAGATATATAGATAAAGTGGTAAAAAAAAAATAAAGAACACAAGATATAACGAGGTGGCCAACAATGCCTACATCCTCAAGGAGTCGTCCATTTTATTGATTTTCCATGAAATAATGGTCCAAGTAACCTTTGGTTACAATGTCTCTATTTATAGGAGTACATCAAAAGTCAAAAGACTAAACTACTACTCATAAGCCCAATAAAAGCTTAAAACCCATTACAATATATAAATTCTAATTAAATAAGAGCCCCAAACCCAACAATCTCCACCTTGGGCGAATACCGCGCTTATTGAGAAGTGATGAATAAATTACAAATTCAACAATCTACACCTTGACAAATTTCACGTCCCTTAGGAAATACACGAGTCGTACCCATCAATTCCACCATGACAAAAGTCAAGCCATAAAAAATAAGTGGGTTCAACACTTCAATCTTCACCTTTGCTTAAGTCATTCATTAGATAATTTTTCGTACATTCAGTTCCACTCAAGAGCCCTTAGAAGAATAACAATCTCCACCATTACGTATATCGCGCCATCAAAAGTTATGAGCCACACATCAATCTTTATTGCTCGAGCCATTCACGAGATAAATCATTATACCTCCACTTCCTCTCAAAAGCCCCTTAGAAGATAAAATCATAGAGTTTATAATACCAAATAATTTTGGCAACTACGCTACTTCAGCGACTAGAGACATTCAACAACTCTTCCCAATCTTTATTCATACCCGTTGACAAATGCGGAAACTAGAATTAACAATTATTTATTATGTCAAAATAATTTTTACCCTTTGTTTGCCACAAACTGAGTGTCTTATTTTTTAAGTCCAACAATCGACTGAAACCAAAATACCGAATAAACCCAAGATAAAATTTTATCGTCTATTTTTCATAATCAGATATCTATCGAAAACTGAGGACACCTAAAATGAACTCCCATCATCTACTTCCTCAAAATAAGATATCGATTGAAAGCGAGAAGAACCAATACGAACTTTTATCGTCTACTTCATAACAAATAAATTAGGTTATCACGACATCTCTTTTCTCAAGCTCAAGATATGACAAAACATTTGCCGCCCATCTTTCCTTGAACGTTGAATACTCAACCAGCTTGAACCTCATACTTCTCCTTGACCAAATTAGCTTGCAATCTGCTAGTTTCTTGAATCCAAAAATGTCTAGCAATCCAAGAATATTATTTCAAGATTCACTATCTCTCTTCAATTGTCTTCACCAATGTTTTAAATGATCATCTATAGTTTCTCCGAAAGAAATTGCGAATATTCTTCCATTTGAATTGATCGGACCTCTCATCTAGTCCTTTTTTCATGATTAGGAATCTCATTTAAGGTCTCAATCATCTCATTCATCTAATATATGATCCAATGTATAGACAATTAAGATAGAACAAAAGAAGTAACAAAATCATCACCTTCGAATTACCGAGTCTCCCATCTAGCCCTTTTTTTATGACTAGGAATCTCACTCAATATTTTATTTATCTTCTCACATTAGAAGATAATGCAATGATTTTTTCTTGATTTGTTTGAGAGTTGCTCTTAAGATGTCTCCACTTCAACTTATAAGTGTCTTTAATTAGTCTTCATCTTCTTCTTCTTGGTTTTTCATTCATAATAAGTGTTAACTGGAAATGTTTCAATGCTTAATCAACCGTCAACTCAATGCAATCTTGCAATTTGGCCCGAGGATTGCCCTATCAATATGTCCACAATGTTGTCATCGGTAAACACCATTTTAATAACAACTTTCCATACTCGGCCATACTTTTGTCAAGTGTAAAAGCATGGAATCTCACCACCGTCTTCATCTTTATTAGCTTTTCCAATAAGATAAGGTCATAATAAAAAAGATACAAATTTTTGGTCCCAAACAAGTCAAATAAAACTAAATTAGGCAGACATTTTAAGCTCCAGAAAAATAAACTTCGAGACGTCCAAACCTTGATCCGACCGTTCAAAATTGTAGAGGAATGAGTTACCAACCCTCTCGATAAAATCTCAGCGCAATCAGACTTTGTTTGAATCTCCGATCGTCAGTTCGATGAAACCTACGCGGCTGTAGGTGAAAATCTGCTGCTAGATTTTCTCTTTACCTCTCTTTTAATTTTGACTTCTTTAATAACCGTTTTCCAAAAAAAAATCTCTCCAAACTTATTTCAACCGAGAATTTCTTCAAATCAAATCTCTTGACATAATGAAATATTGTCACTTATGTATGCCAAGACAATAATCGGTTATAATAAAACCTCTAACTAATTTTCAATAAGTATGAAGATATATTGTTTGTTCTCCACATTCTTCTAGCCAAATCATACATAGAAAAATCTAAAAAACAATGTATATGATTAGTGCGCCCTCAACTCATACCTTAGAAATTATCATTCTTGATAGAACCCTTGAGGCATCAACATCCACTTGACAACTTTGCACCAACAATTACCGGGATTGCCAATCAAAACCTACTCACAAGGTTTGATGCAAATCCAAATTCGGCCTTTATACACACATATCAAAATCACACTCTTACAAACAAACATTAAAGTCACCCGCTTTAATAAGAAAACCCTTTACATGTTGCATCAATTGTTTTCCATAACCTACAACATCGAATAAGCACTCCACCTCCTTTTTCAACTACAATTTTCAATCTTCATATTGACGAATATCAAATTTCTTAGCAGATAAATCACAAATCTTCATTTTTGATAAATTCAAGTCAAACAAACTTCTATATAAATCCAAAATCAAAGCATACAAAACTTTGAGAATTTGATTAAAATCAAACAAGGCTTTACTTGTGAAAATTGGAATCAAATAGGTCTTAAACCTATTTTATGAAATCAAACGAGACTTAAATAAAAAGTCTTAATTGAAAAAGTATTGACCGCTTCAAAGATTCTTGGCTCCTCTCTATATATTATATTATATGATAATATAATATCTATTTATATGGAATATATATGGAGATATATATATTTTTTCCTTTTTATATTTTAATAGACCATATGTCCCAAATTAAAATAAGTCAAAAAAATATACCTCATATTCTTCATTCTGGTATTGTTGCTTACACAATGACTTTTCGTCACGTGCACCCATTAGCGCCTTCGAGAAGAACAAAAGACTCATTGTCTTCTTCTCTCTTCTTCTCAAGACATCGTCACCCAAAACTAAGAAATATTTTAACGACCGTTGACATCTCCTTAGCAATTGAGGATTTCGACTCAAATTTTCACAGCGGCTAAATCTTATGCAACCAATGTTGTTTTCTCAAATAACCAACAATCTTCAACAAAAGCACAAATATCCAACAACTTCTTCAATGGTGGTTAGGGTTTCCATCATATCTTCATAAATAGATTAGGTTAAACATTCTCAGAACATGCTCTGATACCACTTGTTAAGAGAAGATCTAATCTAAACACACGATACACGAAGATATAGAGATAAAGTGGTAAAGAATAATAAAGAACAGAAGATATAACGCGGTTCGGCCAACAATGCCTACATCTTCGGGGAGTCGTCCATTTTATTGATTTTCCATGAAATAATGGTCCAAGTAATCATAGGTTACAATGTCTCTATTTATAGGAGTACATCAAAAGCCAAAAGACTAAACTACTACTCATAAGCTCAATAAAGGCTTAAAGCCCATTACAATATATAAACTCTAATTAAATATGAGCCAAAAACCCAACGGTAAACGAGTCGAGCCAAGCTGAGTAGTTTCATGTTCAAACTCGCTAGTTAGGCTCACGAGTTGCTTGCACTCGACTCGGTAAAAACTCGTTTACAACCATAGCCAAATGTTATTACCATGTTACCTCTACTGGAAAGCCAAAGTTCTCAAGGAGTATATGATTTGATGTGGTAAAGACTATATAACATCAACATGCACAATCGGATAGACATGGGAGATGCTTAATTTTAAATAATTTTAATCTAAATCACAACTCTAGCAAAATAACCATATGATTTAATATAATGATTTACAAATTATATTGAAACAAGTTTTTAAACGAGACTTTAAACAAACGTGTCCACGAGCTGACGAACCGAATATTTAAAAGCTCAAGTTTGCTCATTTAAAATTTCAAGTTTTTAGACGAGTCCTCATTAAAACTAACGAATGTCTCAAGAACTTTTTACGGAACATAAATTCGAATAACTCACAAACAGTTCTTTTTATTTATATCCCTACTCTTTCCCAATGTTCATTACAAAGATGGATAGACTAATTGAATGTTCCAAACATTTTTCAGAGATGAATTTAAAGTTGTTAAAAAATGATGTATATTTGTAAACAAACAAATGTTTGCACAAATTCGCAATGGGAAGTGATAATGACATCATTTAAAGAGTGTTTTGATTAATTATGAACATGGTTATAGAAGGAAGAATGTTTTACAATGGAAAGTACAAGAGAGATGGAATTCTTTTTGAAACCACAACAATGATTGTCCAACAACCCTAGTTTATACTTTGGTTGTTTTTTCATAGTTTGACTTTCGATTGTGATCGAGATGAACTTAAAAATGTATACGAAGACCGGTGATGTTAATTGTCGATTGTGTCAAAGAGTTAAAAATGTATACAAAGACCGAAAATGTTAATTGTCGAATGATGAAAGTTTGGATCATATTCTCTGTGACTGATCACATTTTGTGAATGTTTATTTTCTTCCCAGCTGTGGTGGAAGTTTTAACAATTGTATGATGATTCTATGGAGTTCAAATAAATGGCTTTTGCTTGAATAAAATTGATCAATTTTTTTTATTTCGTTCTAGTTAGACCAAAGAGAGCGGATCACCTAAAATTAAAGGTAAAAGGCTTCATTTTAAACCTAAAAATGTTTATTTGGTATTTGATTTCTATGATTTGGAGGAGCAAAATGATAGTTTTTAAAATGATCTTAAAAGTGATGAAAAATTCTGGCAAGCTATAAAACAAAACAGATTGATACTCACAAAATTGAAAATTAATAAGCCCTTATTAAGATATTCTATAATTTATTTGGAGAATTGATAATAATTGGGTGAGGTAAAGAAATATGAAATTTTTTAAAATGTCACTAGTTTGATTTTATTTGTAATGTTTCGAATGGAACATATGTTCAATATTGTGTATATCATATTTAAATTATATATTAAAATTGTGTCCATTTCACTTTGTTGTTGGTCTGAAAATGATTTTTCTTTTTTACTTTAATAATTAATTTATCTTAAAATATTCTTTATTTAATAAAACAAATAGTAGATAAAATCTGAACATTATTATTATTTTTAAAATGTTTGATAATTATTTATGTTTTTAAGAATTTTAATTTTTAGAATTCTTGATTTTCTTATTATGGGCTTATGTATTATTTAAATAGTTGAGATTTTAGAAATTTTAGTACATATTTTGTATTTTATCATTTTTATGATCCAAAAGAAATAGTTAGTTAAGTTACTAGGCATTCTTTGCTCTCTCAAGGGCCTCAATATTTTTTTTTTTTTTTATATATATTTTTGTGGGTAAAGATTGGCCTTATCTATGGAAAGTTTGGGATGAAATTGCACTTTTTAAAGCTTTTATAAAGCTGAGAACCATTGTAAAACTTGTACCATTTTTTTTAATCTTAGCAAACAAAAGAAGAATTGATTTGAATACACATTTATAATTGTACATGATAAAAAAAAACTTTTTTAATTTAATGTTACAAAAGTAATAAATAAATTACTAAAATTAAAAGTAATTATTCTACACCTCTCTAGCTCTTGCTCTAGGAGTTGTGCTTACTCTGAGTCGTAGTTCTATTGAGTTGGGCTGTTCCTTAGTGCCTCATTTGCTTTTTGGCTGTAACACTTTACTTGCGTGCGCAAGTTCCTATAACTCAGATCATGAATCTATTATAAAACTCAAAATTTAACTATTCTTCTCGTTATAGCTCCTATTCCGTCGTCCAACTCCAAGATGGAGGACTTGACCGATGAGCCACCATCCCAGCCTGAATTGTCTTGATGATCAACTTCTTATTTTGGAACTGTCAGAGCGCAGAAACGATATTTTTGAACATTCTGCAAGAACATATGCACATACATAATCCAGAGATACTTATTTTAGTAGAGACTGATTCATAATGCTAACAAGGCGATTGGGTACCTGTTTATTCAATCTCGAAAGACCTCCGTCACTTCTTCCCCGTTCCCGCCCTAGGCCCACTCACCCCAGAAGGGAAAGGAGGCACTGAGGCGACAATCCCATAAAGGAAGGGGTCCAATCTGCATGTGTTAAGCACCGCGCATTTAAGAAAGAAAAGAGAGAAGCCATACCGAGTTACTCGATGCAAACTGCTTCTCTCCCACGACGTAACCTAGAAGCCATCGAGAAGGCCAATAGAAGGTTGATATGGGGTTCTACTGAGGAGAAGCAGGGATTCGCTCCTATTCACGTGGGTAAGCCCCAGGGTTGTAAAATCTACTGAATCGTTCTAATTCTAAATCTAACCGATCAATTTTTTTTTTAAATTAGCATAATTTAATAACAACTTAGAGTTTTTTAATAATTAAGTTTTCAAATATTGAACTAAAATATATATATATATATATATAAGTGTAATTATATTATTTAGTAATAATTTTAGTAATCTCAAACCAGTTTCAAACGGTTACGGAACTCATTCAAATTAAAGTGTTTTTAAAAAATCTAAATCAGTCACTTTTAATCTCTTAAATCTAATTTTTATATTCCAAGACATTATTAAAGTTTTTAACAAAATTACATTCTTTTGGCATCTATTTTTTTCTGAAAGTAGCCCAAAAAAAAAATACACTGGCAAAATATTGTTAATTAAAAAAAATTGATATCATATTACAAATTTTGCAAAACTCACATTTTGCATCCAACTTTAACCATAAACAAAATTCAATATATTGTGACAAAACACACAAATTTCAAAGAGGCTCGAGAAGCAATCCGAGTCTGTCACAAATTAAGAAAGCAAAACGAGTTTTTGAAGCAAATATAGGATGAAAAATGAGTAAATTTCCATTTTTTAAGTTCATTAACTCTAAGCATTGACAAAACAAGAATACTAAGCCAATAAAAATTTGAGACAAACAAAGATACATTAACCATATAAGAAGATAAGTCAAGTCAATATTAACAAAAACAAACTGAGTATCAAAATAGTTGTAACTCTTAACAGTCAAAAACAGCTAAAAAAAAACTAACTATCTTCTATCCTGGCCTGTTAGTAAGCAAGCATATGCAATTCAAGCAATTCAAGATCATAACAAATTAACAATGCTTACCATTCTTGAGCAGTCAAGAAAATTTTCTGTTTCTGAAAACACCATTGATCCTAGTAAGCTTCATCTGGGTTTGAATCCAGTTTCAGATCTGTCATGCCCATAATCACCTCATCTATCGAATTTGAAAATCCATTCAAATCTAAGTCATCTTCTTTAATAGACTGTAAAGAACTATCGACAAGGGCCTTGTTCAGATTTGTCAATAACTCATCTTCCTCATCTGGAATGTCCAAATCCCATACTTTAAAGATTTCACCTGCTGATGGTTCAAGTATAGACTCTGTAAAACTGAAATCCAATCCAAAATCATAAGTGTTTTCCTGAAATTCATGGATTACTGGAACAGATGAGTTTCCAAGATTGGTTCTTGATCTAAATTTATTAAACTTCTTCCCTTTCACAGAATGAGTGCTGTTTTCATCATCATCTTCTTCTTCTTCATCACTTGAAGTTGAAAAATTATAATTAATGGTCCCTTCAGCATCATCATCATCAAACTTTAATGGAGACTCTTCATCAAGAAGATTAGCCTCTGCATAAAGATTATCAGTATTATCTGCAGAAGGTTCTACAGAATCAAGAATCTCCAATAAAGAATTCTTGAGAGAATCCCATTCATTGTCTGAAACTTTAACCAAACAAGAATCAGCCCAATTTACATCTTCTATAGAATGATCATCTTCAGCACCGTCCATTATTCTAGGCATGAAGAAAGAAAGTATTATTAAGTTGAATATAAGATTAGCAATATGATTTCATATTAAACCCTTGATTATCTTACTCAAATCTATAAACAGACAGATTACAATGCATTATGTGTATCAATTCAGAACACATTATTCAATAGTCAAACCTTAAAACATACAGTTCCGATAACTTCTAGAGAGGTTGAATTGAGGCAATCGATCTTCCGCAGAAACGTCTATCTATCGGTTGCAAATCAGATCGGGAAACTTCTTCAGTAGAGAACTCTTTACAGCGCCTCCTTCTCCAGAAAGCAATCACCTTCAATTGGAAGAAAGATAATTTAGGTCGGCGATGAAGCGGGTTGAAAATTTCCTGTAACTTCTAGGTTTGTTTTGTACTTTAGTACTCTGTCTCAGTTATTTTTATTTTATTTATTTTGGGCCTTTTAGAAAGTTATAATCACAATTACATTTTCCACAATATATTTAGTGGATATTATTTTAGTCATGAAATGATTACCTAAAAATTACATTTTCCACAATATATTTAGTGGATATTATTTTAGTCATGAAAATGAAATGATTACCTACAAACTGTTAGAACTGTTTTTATCTAGGGTTTTAATCTAGAAGAAGTAAAAGAACTAGAAAATCGATAACTCAACTAAACTGATATATTATCGGTTTATTTTTAAAAGAACTAGAAAATCGATAACTCAACTCAGCTAATATATCAGTTTTATTTATGTTTGTTTTAGTTGATCAGTTCACTGATTTTAGCGGTTCCGGTTAACTAAGAAAGAGGAGTAGGAAACATGTTGTCCTCTCCCGGCCTAGCAGTTCTACAACTTTTATTAGTTTATCGGTTAAACATTTCGTTTTTGTCAAACTATTTTTCTAACGGTTTAATCGATGAGTCGCTAATATTTTATTTTATAATTTATATTAATTATTTTATTTTTAAATATTTAGATATATTATAAATTATAATATTTAATAATCTAAAATATATTAGTTATTTTTATTTTTTAAATTATAATTTGTATAAAATTATTTTTAAAAAAAATAGAATTTATATAAAAATAAAAATTAAAAAAATTAATACTTAATTTAAAAAATTGAATTACCGATTTTCGGATTCTGATCCGATAAAAGCGTTATAATAAGTTAACGTTTATAAAATAAATAATAAAATCGAAATTAACCGAAACCGACCAATTAAACCACACAACTCACTGTGAATCAATATTTATTACAATAATAAAATAATAGAATTCAAAATTTTTAAAATCCAAATAAGAGTGGAGTTACAATTTATTGATCTCACATAATTCACTATTAATTTAACTACTAAAAATATCATTATTTTACCTATTTAAACATTGGGTTTTATTTCAAAAAATATACATTTACAAAGTATAATTAATTGTGAAAAAAAATCATTAATTCTAAATAAAATTTAGTTAAATGCATTTTGGGGCACAGATCTAGGTCAGCCAAATATATATATATATATATATATATATATATATATATATATATATATATATATATAATATTATGCTTAATATTTTTTTAATTTAATTTATTATTTATTTATCTAATTTAAAAAATATGACAATTCATCATTTATCTACTTATTTTATCAATAATTTTTTATTTAATTTCTTATTTTAATTTCTAATTTTTTTAATACCACCGCAACTCTAATTATGTCTTTACTAATAAAGAAAAAAATTATTTTATAAAAAAATATATTAATAATCAATCTTACTGTTATATATATTTTGTAGAAAATCTTGATCTTGGGTTTTCTTATAATTTTAAGTTTGTTTTTGAGTTTTATTAAGAATTTATCTCTATTATATCACCCATTTTAATCACTTAATTATTAATTTAAATATCAAACTCATTTTTTAAATACTTTATGAACCTTTTAAAAATATATTATTACTTTATTTTTTTATTAAATTTAAAATAAAAAATTAATATTTAAATAATATATCTTAAACAAATTTTAAATAATCTATATTTTTTTTATGAAACAATCTTTTTTTTTAAAAAATAACCAAAATCAAACGAGCCACTAATCAAGTAGTTTTTATCCTCTTACAAAATAGTAACAGTCAAAAGTCAAAAAAATCAAATAAAAAAATCACAATTTATGCCAAATTGAAGTGGGCTATAACTAGAAATTGATTTAATTAAAACGGGCCATAGAGAAATAACATTGTGGCCCATTACATTAAAATCATTTATGCTACTACCAACCGTTACTGGACATGACATAAGATGGGCCTACTTAATTTATTATGCCCCCAGTAACCAGTTTTCCTTATTTTAATAATGTGTTTGTTTAAAAATAAATAAATAAAATTTGTTTGTAATACCAACCAAACAAATAATTAAAAAAAATATTCGAAAAAATATTTAAAAATTTCCGTACCGTATTTTGTGAAACATGGGTACGGATGAAAACTAACGGTCCCGTACCGTATTCTATCATGTCGACCCCACACGCAAAGAATATCACATCAATAATAATTTATATATTTTTATAATAACAGATTAAAAATTAAAAATATTAAGGTCTTATTTTTTTTTTTAATTTCAACATAATTAAACATTATTTTTTTAAGATACAAAATATCAATTTTTACTTAAAATTTAAATTATAAAAGAAAAAACACTTGATTAGATGAAAGTACTTTTTTACTTTATATTACTTTTACTCTAAATACTAAAATATTTTTTACTTATATATTTTATTTTATTTTATCATCATATAATAACATAAGTCTTTTTTATAAAAAAATATATTTTTTCATTAATTCTAACCTCGAACAAGCCATTCACATAAAATTTAATCTAGTCAAATTACTAAATAAAAACTGATAAAAATTTTTAAAATACAAGTATTTTCGTTTTAAAATTAAGTGATATAACTTATAAGAGAAAGACTTACAAATATTTGTTAATAAAAGAGAGATAAAAAGATTAATTATATATATATATATATAATAAGGTATATTATGTAATATTTTTGTATACTTTATAAATGTGTTTTTAGTTCATAGGTCAAAATAAATTTTAAGAAAACCATACAATCTTAGGCATTTCATTATTTTTTTACATTTATTATGAACACTTGATTTAGAAAAAAGAAAAATGTATTACATCCAAAACTTTGGCACACTTCTTAACACAATAATCAATATATATATATATATATATATATAATATATATATATATATATATATATATATATATATATATATATATATATATATATATATATATAATGATAAAAGATAAAATTTAAAAAATGTATAGAAAAGTAATACAAATAATTACACCAAATAACATCTCATCTAATAGAGTTAATTTATTCTTTATTTTGACCATACCAAAAACATAACTATATATAATCATAGTGAGAATTTAAAATCTTTTTAGTTAATAATTGTACAATAATCATAACATGTGAACACCTTTAAAAAAAATATAATCCTTATATATATATATATATATATATATATATATATATATATATATATATATATATATATATATAATCATAAAGATTTAGAGAGATTTATTTTGTTTGCATTGGGGAACAAAACCTTTTAATATATTTTGGGAGGAGACAATAATATTTATGGTTGGAGTTATGTGACTCAAAATGTTGAATTCATGAACCTAACCCCACATCCTTATTAATTTGATAGATTTCGAATTCGATGATTCATCTATTAATTTTAACTTATTAATAATATTTGTGGTTGGAGTTAAGAATAATATTAATCTCACTAATATCAATTGTTCAATGATTTTTTTTTATTACAAATACTTATTATTGAGTTACTTACTATAACCCTTAGTTTGATGTTAGGATTTTAGATTTTTTACTAAAATATTTTCAATTATATTTTAGTTTAAATATTTAATTTTAACAATCAAAATATTATTACTTTATAAGAGTATATTCATTTTGAGTTCTTGATTACCAAAACCAACCAATAGATTCATTTGTAAATTTGAATTTAGATGGATAAATAATAAATAATCCGATTAATGTTGATCCTTGAGGTAGAGCATCGCCAAATAATTATGCAAACTTTCTAAAATATAGAGTTGTGGTTAATTTGGGTATATATATATGTGAAAGTAATAGATACTTGGGTCGGATCGTGGATTGACTGTCCATAAACTTGAAACGGTTAAAATAAAATTAAAAATGTTATATGTATGTTTCGAACTTGCAACCTAACAAAATAAGTACAAACATTTAATCATGTGTGATTGAAATGTGACCGAGAGATAAAAGGCTGGTAACAAATGAGGGTGAATGTAACCCTCGAAAAAACCCTTTGGTTCTGTGGCAAGCTCGAGGTTCGAGAATTTCAATCTTAGTTTGCGTGTCAAATATTTTTTTAAAATAAAAACATTATTTAAAAGATTTTAAATAATTCCTGACAACTTTTGAGATTAACTAAAAATAATTAATTTAAATTCAAATTTAAATAATCCGGGGATTTGTAGTAATCAAATTACAAATTTATTTTATAGAATTTCGTTGTTTAAATTAATTAAAAATAATTAATTTAAAAGATTATTTATTTAAAATAGAGTCGCAATTAATTTTTGAAAATTAATAAAAATGACATACGTGTACAAACACATTAGCCAAAGTTTTTTTTAGTTCGTAGTTTGATGATACTCGAGAAAGAGTTTCGCGCTTCATCCTTCGTACCCGTTTTGAAAATAGTCTCTACTTATAATTTTTTTTTGAAAATCAGTTGTATAACGTTTTATTTTAACCGATTATTCTTCTGATCTTAGGCATGCATATGATTTAGCGTTATTTAAAAAAATTATAATAACAATTATTTAAATGCTGATACTTGTTGCAGATGACGACTAGGGAGGAAATACTTGAAGAACATTAGTTTAAAATGCATTAGGGTTTAAAAATAAATCATAAACAAGCCTTTGTAAAAATATTTTTTTGTGAAAATATCCCAAAAATACTTTGAAATCATTTTCTAATTTTTTGGGATTTTTAGAAAATAGTTTGAGGTTCCAAAATTACAAAAATAATTTTGGAGTTTGGAAATGAGAACCAAATAGGCCTTAGGATCGGTGCCCCAAGTCATGGTTTCATTTTATCGATCGAGGGCTAAGAGCCCCTGGTCTTAGGTCGGAAACCCCTCGGTTCAAGTTCGGGATCCTCGGTCAGGATATGGGAGTCCCTTGGTCGGGGTGCTAAGGCCTCTTAGTCCTTTACTAAAATTCTCGTACGGGTGCCAGAATCTCGGTCGGATGCTTCGGTCCTAGGTGAAAGTCATCGGTCATGGGTTCGGGAGTTCTCGGTCGGTGTGAGACTCCTCAGTCATATGCCTGAATTCTCGGTCGGATCTCTTAGTCCTAGGTGGAAGTCATCGGTCATAGGTTTAGGAGTTCTCGGTCGGGTGCGAGACTCTTCGATCCTTGGTCTGACGTCTCGGTCGGATATAAAAATCTTGGTCTTAGATGAAAAACATTGGTCGAACCTCTTGGTCCTAACTAAAAAAAACTTGGTTGGTTCTCTCGGTCCTGGCTTAAATTTTTTATCAGACACTTGGTCCTAGTCGAACCTCTTTGTCCTCAATAATATCAAAATTGCAAATTTTGTAATTTTGCTGGAGGCTTTGATCTAAGGGCTTGTGTAGCTTCAAAAAACTTCTAGTAACATTAAAATAACCATCCTAAGGTATCATTCAACCTGGGTGATGATTAATTTGTTCAAAACAATTTATTGCCAAAAATCAGATTTTTGGTTTTAAAGTTGTTTTGAAGTAAAATGAGCTTGACAATAGCTTCCTTATACTTCATATGCTTGATTGATACCAAAACATGAACACTAACTATTCGTTTGGACCAATTTAAGAACTCAAAAATTCTATTTATTTTGAAAATTTTGATTTTAATCAAACATGATCGGGATGGATCAAATCTGATCTAAATAGTTTCCCAACATCATTAGAAACATGTTGGGAAGCTTTATGGGCATTTGTTCTTGAGGATTAGCCTAAGAACAACAAACCTAATTTTTAGATTTTTAAAATTCAAATTTGAGTTTTTCTATTTAAGGTTGATTGGTTGATTCTAACCTAAACAGAAAGCTTGGAAATGATCCTATGATCGATTTCCAATCCTAAAATCCAACAACCAGACACTATATAAAGTTGTGAAAATTGAAATATGAAAATTTCAAATTCAAACTAGAAGTATGAATTAACGGTTGATTGGAAACATACCAAGATTGGAGAACACTCCTTATACCTTAGGGAAGCTTTGAGGATGCACATATCTAAGTTTTAAGGTCTTATACATAATTTCAAAAAATCTAGCAAACTTGAGCTTTAATGACGATTTTTTTTGAAAATTCTGATTGGAAGCTGAAGAATTAATATATTTTTTTCGGAATTGTTGAGGGAGGCTATTTATAGTCTCCCATAGCCTCCTGAATTCGGTTTATGGCTTCAAGTGGATTGAATAAGCCAAAATTCATTTATGATATTTTAGCTGCTCTTCATCTAAGTTGCCGAAATAGACATAATTGATGTATATTGATGTATGAGAAATAATTACTGAAGTAGGGTGATCATTTCAGCATTTGAATCAGCCGAAATGGTTGACTATAGGCAAAGTTTCATCTTTCAGAAATCAAAGAGTTGACCCGTTCTTATCTTCCGGCGATTGCGAGGAGAAGACAGTTGGTAGTTGAAACGACGTTGTTTAAGGCGAAAATGCGGACCTTGAGCGGTCCGTTAGCGTTCTATCATGGTTTTTTCGTGTTTCAGCGTTCCGTTCGCGTTTCTGCTAACTAATCGTTAACTAATCATGTGCGGCACGAGCGTGCGCTTCCTTTGTTACAAAGGACTATGCGGGCTGTTGATGGGCGTTCGATGAAAATCCAATGTTTATCTAATGGTCGCGGTTTCGGTTGTAGCAATTTCACTGAATTTTGGCTTCACCCGATAGATTAATTTTTATTTTTAAAATCTTATGTGTTGTTTGAAATTGATTTTTCTTTCACCATTTTGGTTTTAATTTTAATATTTTAAATTACACAAAATGTTAAAATAAATATGACAAATATTTTGTCAAATTTTTTTTATATATTTTTGCGGATGAAATGGGTACCACATTTTATCCTAAATATTTATTTTAATCCCATGATATTTTCTAAAATTATTTTAAGATAAAATGAGTACAAAATTTATCCCCAATAATTTATTTATTTTATTTGGCCATTATCCTTAAATAATTAGATTTTAAGTATCATTATAATTAATCTAATTAATTGTTTAATTAGGTTTTTCCTTAAGGTTAATTATTTTGATTTTATTTATTTGAAAATAAATGAAAATAATTATTTTAATTTTATAAATTGGGTATTTAGATTTTTAATACTTACAGTGGTTGAAAAATATGAATCAAATATTAAATTAACTAAAGTGTAGGTCACGAAGTTAAATATCGATTGAGATTGATGGTTGATTTACCTAGGGATAAGATACGTGTGTAAGTGTGATTGGAATGTGGTTTGTTGAGGGATAAAAAATCAGTAACAAAGGATTGCGAGGTCACGAGATTATAGGTCGATTGAGATTGGTGGTTAATTTGTCAAGGGATAAGAGACATATTAAAATGTGATTAAGATTGGTGATTTGTTTGTTAAAGGATAAGAGTCATGTGAAAATATGATTGAGATTGGTGGTTAGTTTACGATGGATAGAGGTGTGTGAAAGTGCGATCGATATTGATGTTTGGTCTGCCGAGGGATAAGAGGATGGTAACATCGGTTTGTTGAGGGATAAGAGACTTATGAAAGTGTGATGGGATATAGTTTTCCAAGGGATAAGAGGCTAGTAATAAAGGATAATGAAGTGACAAGATTAGAGGTCGATTAAGATTGGTGGTTGGTTTGCCAATGGATAAGAAACGTCTGAAAGTGTGATTGAGATTGGTGATTGGGTTGTCGAGGGATAAGAGGCGTGTACAAGTGTGATTTGAATTCTTGGTTGGTTTTTTGAGAGATAAAAGTTTGGTAGCATTATGATTGGTGGTTTATTTTCCAAAGGATAAATAGGTCGATAACAAAGGATCGTAAAGTCACGAGATTAGAGGTCGATTGAGATCGGTGGTTGGTTTGTCGAGGGATTAGTAGCATATATGTACGAAAGTGTGAGGTTACGAGATCAGAGGTCTATTGAGATTGATAATTATTTTACCGATGAATAAGAGGTCGATAATATTGGAATTTGTGGTTAGTTTGTTGAGGGTTAATAGGTCAATTCAGGTTGGTAGTTGGTTGGTTTGCTGAGAGATAAGAGAGGCGTGTGAATGTGTGATTGGGATGGGTGGATAGTGATTAGTTTACCAAGTGATAAAAAGCGTGTGAAAGTGTGATGTCATTAGATGGAGAGATTTATTGAGATTGGTGGTTGGTTTGTTGAGAGATAAGAGGCGTGTGAAAGTAATGAGTCATGAGATGAGAGGTCAATTAGAATTGATGGTTGGTTTGCCAAGGGATAAGAGACTGATAACAAAGGATCATAAGGTCACGAGATTAGAGGTCAATTGTGATTAGTAGTTGGTTTGTCGAGTAATTAGAACTATGTGAAAGTATGAGGTCATAAGATGAGAGGTCGATGGGATTAGTGGCTAGTTTTCCAAGGAATAAGAAGACAATAAGATTGAGATTGGTGGTTGGTTTACTAAGGGATAAGAAACCGGTAAGAAAGGATAGTAAGATCACGAGATTAGAGATTGATTGTAATTGGTGGTTAAAAATATATGTAAATGAGATGTTCATTGGCCGAAGTGTGAGGTCACAATATTAAGATCGATTTTGATTAGTGGTTGATTTGCTGAGAGATAAAGGGCATTTAAAAGTGTAAGGTCTAAGATGGAGAGGTCAATTGAGATTTTGATAGTTGGTTTGGAAATGGATAAGAGATGTATAAAAGTGTGTGAGGTCACAATATTAGTAATTAGAGTTGTCCATTGGGAAAAAGAATATTGGTGGTTAAATGTGTGATTGAGATTGATGGTTGACTGAAGTGTGAAGGTGAGATCACAAAATGAGAGGTCGATTAAATTGGTGGTTAGTTTGCTGAAGTGAAGATAAAGAGGTCGCGGTAATAATATGAGATGGTTGAAGTATTAAATACTCGAATTGAGATCACGAGATTAGTAATGAGATGTTCATTGTACAAGAATAAATTATTGTCGTTAAATATATGAATGAATTTGTTGGTTTATCGAAGAAGTGATGGTAAAGAGGTCGGTGATATGATGAGATGATTGGTTTGCCAAAAGTGATGGTAAAAGATGTTGGTACTATTGAGATGGTTGTGTAGAAGTGATGTCAGAGATTAGTATTAAGAAAGAATATTGTTGGTTAACCGAGAAATGAGAGTAAAAGGTTGAATATGAAGATGTCGGTGTTGATGAGAAAGAGGAAGACGATCACTAGGCTATCACAACTATTGAAGCTCCCTCATATTCAGACCATAATCATCTCTTCTAGTCTAGCGAAAATAAGAGGTGGATATCCCAATCTCCTTGAGAGGTCCTAGGTTCGAGCTCATAAGGCGACAAGTTCCACGTTTGGTTAAATGATTAAGTGTGTTTGCGGGCTATGTGTTTAACCCAACCCCCCTATGGTCATATTTTTTTTATTCAGACCATAGATGCTAGCGATGAAAAGGATAATGAAAACGATAAAAATTATGATGATGATGACAACTATCATAAAGATGTGAGTATTGTTTATTTCAATTTTGTAAATTAATTTTTTTTGGTTAGTTTATATAGAAACATTAAACACATTAATATCAAAATAAAACCAATAAAGAATTTATATAAAATTGTTAGCCATTTATAAAGTCGTAAAATCTAGAATTTAAATTAAATTTTAAATTTTAAGTTAAAATATATATTATATATTATTGTTATATAAAATTAAATATAAAATAATTAAAAAAAACAATCTTAAACAAATGATATTAATAGAATTATAATTATACAAATCTAATTATTTGTAAAAGTAATAATAGAATTTTGAATTACAAACATAAATTTAATTTATTATGTACAGTCGTATAACATTCTAAAATCTAACTAATTTATAAACTTTTAAAATCTTAAAATTTTAATTTAAAACCATAAAAAATTAACTACTTTAAAAGTTTACATAGGTAATTTAGAATCCTAAATTTAATAAGTTATATCGAGATTTTAATTATCTTTGTTGAATAAATATTCTTAAATGCTCAATGTATTTCCTACATTTACAAATAACAACAATACAATTAAGGGAGATCATCGGGTAAAGTATGTTCATATTTGTCCAAAAAAAATTAATCATCATTAAATTTTTTTTATATATATAAATGATAAACTCAACGAAATATTAGCGAAAGGAAAGTCACGAATCCTACGTGGCCTTGCCACGTGGGTATGAGAGAGGGAAAAAAATTAAAAAATATAAATATAAATTAAAAAACGTTTCAGTTCCTAGTTCCCCCTCTTTCTTCTTTTCATTTTTCATTTCCGACGACCGTTCTCTTTCTTCTCTAGCGATTTCGCTCTCTCCCATCCACGACTTCTTCTCTTTTCTTCATCGTCGTCCGATCGAAAATGGTAAGTTTTGAAGCTCTCCTTCGTGTATCTTTACTTCATTTAGGGTAGGTCCAGGTTCATACTACTCTTCTTTTCAGGCTGGTGTTAGTCCAAGTACATCGCCCGACAAGACTCCAAGATCTCTAAGGACTCCAATGTAAATAAGAAATCTTATCTTTTTAGAAATGAATCTGTTTAATATAGATGATTTTGAACTCCATGCAAATGCTTCTATGCCTAGAAATGTATGTAACATGTGGTTTGTGGTTTATGATTTAACGTAGAAACGTTTTTGATATCCATATATTGTGTCCCTAAAGGTTTAATTGACTGCATATTGTATCTCGAAACCATGATTTCAAGATAAGAAATCATCATATTGTGTCCTAAAACTACCCTTCTGGGTCCTGAAACCACCCATTTCGGGATGAAAAACAATCATTTGAAAAGAAGAAATGATAGTTTTGGGACCTGAAATGGGTAGTTTTGGGACCTGAAAGGGTGGTTTTCAAGACCCGAAATGGTGGTTTCAAGACCCCATAGGATGGTTTCGGGACCCATAGGGTGGTTTCAAGACCCGAAAGGGTGGTTTCATGACACAATATGATGGTTTCTTGTCCCGAAATCGTGGTTTCGGGACAAGAAATGGTTTATTTATTTGCTTATCTACTTCATGGTTCATTTATTTGATTATCTACTTCATGGTTTTTAAATGCTTATCTTTTGTTTTTATAGAGAAAATAAACGTAAAAGGAATGCGGCCCAAGAAACCAAACAACCCCCACAACTTATTTTTAACGAGGATACCGTCTTTTGGCTTTTTCAATCTTCTTCATCTACTGTCTAATGAACAAAAAGAGACTGTGAAGTCAATAGACTTCGGCTCTCTTCTATCACTATCGCTTTCAAAATGCCCTGATGCGATTTTCGTTATCTCGTCAAACATTTTGAACCTAATAAATATGCATTCATCTTAGAGAGTGGAGAGGAAGTAAAAGTCGAAGAAGATGATATTCAAATCGTATTAGGTCTCCCTAGAGGGGAGCTGGACATTGTAGAATACGAGCATAACGAGACCGATGACAAGTTGAAGGCCTTTAGGATTCGATGAGGTAACCCTGTTAATGGCGCTCTTATAGTGACCTATATGCCAATGAAAATCATGGAGAACAAAACTGCTGACAACAATTTTAAGATAGGCTTCGTATTATTTGTTGTCAGATGCTTTCTCTAGTGTGATCAACTAGGTCAACTAACCATGTATATCTTAAAACTTACATATATGTATGGTATATGCATTTTAATAATCCTCAAATCTGTTTTTTTCACTTGCAGATTTAGAATTCTGAAATCTATTGCAGATGTTGATAATATCAAAAAGTTTAATTGGTGCAAATTTGTACTTGAAGGATTAGTTCAATCATGTGAAAAATAGAAGGCGCATGAAAAAAACATTTCCAAGGACCACAAACGTTCCTTATTGTAAGTTATCACTAATTTATTTCCGTGGTTGCAAATGTAAATGGTTTTAACATATGTATGTTTTTAGTTGTGCTACGTGTATAGAGTGAGCAACCCTGAACTGAGAGTTGATGAACGCCAATTTCCTATATTGTCATGTTGAAATGACACGAAGTTGAAGTTTATGTTGGATACGGAGTGGACAAATGGAGGATTCGGACGTGGAAGTGATGTTGGACGCATTCCACTACCACCTCTTCAGAACGAGGAGACAAATGAGGATAAGGGGGAGTCCGAAGAGGCATATATGGATGAGTAGAAGAAGTTTGAGTTCCTGGTTTACATTCTTAAAAAATAATTAGTGAGTGTTTCAGCATCCCCACTCTCTAACCTCAACCTTCGTTCTTCTTTAACGTAATTTCTACATGTTCTCTCATCGAAATACATGTTTTCATACCCTCCAGCTTCCACTACAAGGGATTGAAATGTTTTGGCCACAGTTATTCTAGCTTCATTGTTTGTATCAAATCTTCTCTTTACATTTCCGTCTATTACTTTGTAGGATCTAACATGGCGTATCCTCTTAGAGCTTAATGTATGGTTGTGCTCAAGACAAATACTTGTTATCACATATTCTCCTTTATTCCAAACAACAACATTAATCTTTACTTTACAATTTGTCTTCATTATTGGTCTAAGTTGATGAAACTTATTTTTGGCATTCGATTCTTTCATAAAACGTTTGGCACAACCAATGCTGAAGTATTTCTTCTTACAACCTACATTTTTGCTCCATGACTTGGTAATTCGAATCCAATTAAGTGGGCATATGATGTGTATAATTCAAAAAGTTGTTCTTCGGAGGAAAATGTCATTCCAACACTAGGAATGTCATTGCAAAAAATAAGTGTAACCGTAAGAAATACGTCCCGAAACCACGATTTTGGGTCCCGAAACCACCATTTTGGGTCCTGAAACCACACTTTCAGGTCCTAAAACCACCATTTCGGGTCCCAAAACCGATATTTCGGGTTCTGAAACAAACATTTCGGGTTCCGAAACCAATATTTCGGATCCTAAAACCAACATTTTATGTCCCGAAACCACCCATTTTGGGACCTGAAACGACCCTCATGGGTCCTGAAACCAGCATTTTTTGGTCAAAAAATAACCCTTACATGTCCCGAAACCATCATTTCTTGTCCAAAACCATCATTTCAAGTCTCGAAATGATGGTTTCGGGAGCTGAAAGAGTGGTTTCAAGACATTTTGAGACATTGAAATTTACATTTTTTATACGAACAATCGGGTACCTTACGGGTTCAACAAGGGTGAATTTGTTCAGGTTTAGTGCTTCATCTACTGTGTTATTCAAGTTTGGTGCTTCAGTATTGCTAGTTTCCTGAAAGTTCAAACAGTTCGTCATCATACAAAAACGAACTGAAATAAATCCCTAAACCCTAAATAACTAGATCTGTAAAAACTATAAACTAAATAACTAGATCTGTAAAAACGATATCATGGGGTTTCGCAGGGAGAGGTTTAGGGATAGAAATAAATGACGTCGTAGAAGTCTTAGAGGGAGAAATAAATGAAGCTGGAGAAGTTTCAGAGAGAAATAAATGAAGTCGGAAATAAAAGAAACCGGAATTGTGGATATATATTTTAATTTTTTTTATCTCTCTCCTACCCACGTGGCAAGGCCACGTATGAATCGTGACATTGCTTTCGCTAACAATTCGTTGAGTTTATCATTTCTTTTATATATATATATATATATATATATATATATATATATATATATATATATAATTTTTTTAGAGCCCATGTGACCTATTTTATTATTTTTAATATATGGTAAGCACTACAAATCTATATTCAAATTTATAATATTAAAATAATTATTTTGACTTATTTTTTAATAAATAAAGTCAAAATAATTAATCTTATGGCCAAATACCAATTAAAACAATTAAATAGGTTAATTATTGTGATAATTAAAGCCTAATTAATTAAAGAAAATAATAAAAATAAAATTAATTGTGATAAATGTTATACTCATTTATCTAAAAATAATTTTAGAAAAAATAAGGGACAAAAATAAATAATTTAGAATGATTTGTTGTATCTATTTCATTTAAAACAATTATTTATTTAACCTTAAAAATATAAAACAAAATTGGTAAAATATTTGCCATATTTGTTTTAATATTTTATATATTTTAAAAAATAAAATTAAAGCCAAAAAGGTAAAAGAAAAATCAATTTCAAACAAACCCTTAAAAATTAAATAAAAAAATATATATTTATGATCTTGTTTGGCCGAAACTAAAGAAATTAGTTGCAGCGCATGCCAGGACCATCGGATTAATACTGAATTTACATCCAGTGCCCAGCAACGTTCCACGTAGCCCATTGTAGTCGAAGAGACGCGCGCCCGGGTCGCAGCTACGGGGGACAAACCTACTGATCCGATCCGGTATTTCGGATCGAATATACGCTCTAGTATTTCGAATTGGATATACGCCTCTACTTTTGTTTTTAAATTTGCGATCCGTATCTGACCCGGTATCCGACTACTATCCAATCCAAAAACACCTGATCGGATCTGATCGGTCAGCCGGATACCTGTCGATCCGATTTTTTTCATATTTTAGAAAATAGAAAATGTTCTATTAAGAATCTCAATTATGAATTCAACTAATAACTGTAATACATATCAAAATTATAATTCAAATGTCAAAATGAAATCAATATTTCTTTTAAAACAAAAAGACCTTGGTCCACCAAAGTGACCCAACATTTTATAATACTTGCATGCTGCAACCTTGATAATTGTAATAATATTTTTGTTCGAGTAAACAAAAAATTATTTTAATTGACGGATGTTGTTAGTTGAAAATTACCAAAATATTATTTCAAATAAATAATAAAAATAAACTAACTATTATTTAGGCTATTAGGGTTTCTAATTTTTATAAATATGTTATTTTATTTTTAAATTATAAAACTCACAGGATCAGCTTCAGGTATCTGAAATTTCTTTTACACGATCCGTTCCGATCTGGAGATCTGTAAAAATATCAGATCATATCGATATCCGATCCAACGGATTCAAATTTTTTCAGACCGGATTGGCCAGATCGGATTTTTTTTGGCTACCCCTAGTGCATCTGATCATCAAACGGTCATTAACTGGAACGCTAATGAACCTCTCAAATGCTACGGCGTCAAGACGTAACGCGCCCCAGCCTCGAAACGATGTTGTTTCCTCCTACAACCATCTTCTTCAATACGACGCTATAGTGGATAAGAACAACCGCCTTTGATCTTCAGGTCAAGATGGAACTCATTCGTTAGTCCACAATTTCGGCTAATTCAAAACCCAATATGATCACCCTACGATGGTGATCACCCCCTACGAAAGTAGGCCTCGTCACTACCTACTCCGACTAGTTGACTAAAGAACAGTCAAAACACCATCAATGGTTTTTGACTAATTCATCTCACTTGAGGCTTCAACCGACTTAGGAAAGTATACATACTCCGCTAAGTGATTCCGAACACAAGGAACCCACTCATACCCTTTAAATCGAAGAAAATAAAATTCTACCACTAAAGTTTGAAGCTTTCAGATTTTTCGAATTTTCTGTTTGAGGCTTTAAAACTTGGATTTGATCATCCAGAAAGCTTCCTAAGGATCAATGATTGTTCTCCAATCCTTGGATAGGTTTAATCACCCTCTAATTCATATTTACTTTTTGAATTTGAAATTTATATATTTCAAATTACATAAGCTTGTATGCTTGTTGTTTATGGTGTTTTATGGTTGAAAAATCATCCCTAGATGATTTAAAAAGTATCTAGATATGATAAACCGATCAATCAACCTAAATAACAAAAAAACCCAAATTTGAATTTTCAAGATAAAAAAAAACGGGATTATTGTTTTTGGGTTAATTATGTTAAATCACATCCCAAAAAGCTTTCCAACATGATTATAATGATGTTGAGAAACTGTTTGGATCATGTTTGATCCATCCCGATCATATTTGATCAAAATCAAAATTTTCAAAAAAAAATGAATTTTTTTGAGTTCTTGAATTAGTTCAAACAAGCAGTCAGCTTAATTGTTTTGGTACCAATCAAATATATGAAGTATAAGGAAGCTATTGGATAGCTCCTTACACTTCAAAACAACTTTAAAATCAAAAACGCATTTTTTGATCACAAACTGTTTTGAACAACTTGATCATCATTTATGTCGATTGATGCCTTGAATTGATGATCAACATGTTCAAGCTCTTGGATCAAAGAATTAGAGCTAAAAAATGAATTAAAAAACCTGCAATTTGATTTTCTCAAGGACGGGTGTTCTTGAGTTATGATCGAGGGATCTAACTGATGTTCTTGAGCTAGGACCGATGATTTTTATCCAGGACCCGTGAACTTAACCAATGACCGATGACCCTTGACCTAGGACCGATAAACTTAACCTAGGACCTAGGATCTCATAGCCTAGGACTGATGGGTTTATACACCCAGACCGATGGCTTCAAATGTAAAATATTCTTGTTGTCCGTCATGTTGATAGCTCAGAATTCTTCTATGGTTGGGAACATAGATCTTTCCCCGAGGAAATAAGCCCGTTTTACAGGATTTCACCTTCGTTGCATTTCCATCATGGAGGTGGAGTTTATTTTGAGATTTATGAACCTCATGATAGGAATGAGGCCATAAGATCGATAGTTTCACTCATTTGTGTGAAAGTTAGCAATCCATAGAACTAGTGCGACATCCGTCAGCATGGACATCGTTTGTGATTGGGTCCTAAAGAACACTAAAGTTCATTTTTTTAATTCGTTTTTTAGCTCTATTTCTTTTATCCAAGAGTTTAGGTAGCTTCACAAAGTTCACAAGAACACGTTGATCATCATCTCAATATATCAATCGACCTGAATGACGATCAATTTGTTCAAAACAGTTTGTGATAAAAAAAATGGGTTTTTGATTTTAAATCTGTTTTGAAGTGTAAGGAGTTATCCAATAGCTTCCTTATATTATATATACTTGATTGGTACCAAAACAAGAACATTGGCTGCTTGTTTGAACCAATTCAAGAAGTCAAAATTTTCAATTATTTTGAAAATTTTGATTTTGATCAAACATGATCGGGATGGATCAAACATGATCCAAATGGCTACCCATAATCATTACAATCACATTGGGAAGTTTTCTAGGCTGTGATTCAACAGAATTAACCCAAGAACAGCAAACCCGTTTTTTTTTAATTCAAATTTTGTTTTTGTTTATTAGATCGATTGATCGATTCTATCCTACTTTTATAGGGAAAATGATCACCGTGGTAGGGTGATCATCTCAATTTTTAAATCAGCCATTTTGGTGCACTAACGACTGAGTTCTAAAAAGACAAGATCAACACGGACATTCAAGCTTATCCACTTTGGCGTTGCGTTGGAGACGAAGGTAGAGAGTGCTCAAAACGACGTCGTTTTGAGTGTTTTTATGCGTTCTGTTACTGCATGGCGTTCCGGTAGCGCTTGGGTGGACAGAGCTAACGTCCGCATTAGCTGCTCTCTTACGATTGTTCATTCATAAAGGTGGAATGTAAGAATAAATAAAAAAAATTGACCCTTCAAGTATTCTAAATTCCATGGAGGTCCGACGAAATCATATTTTTATCACGAAGAAGCAATTAACAATTATTTTTCTATGGACTTCCAGAAGTCCTCGACTACAACGGGTTACACGACTGCTTCTTGGGCATCCATCGCTCATCCGATGACTATGGTTCATGCTACAGTCGATTCTCCCACTTTTGGCTACACAGGATCACAATTTTTATTTTTATTTTAAAACCTTAAGAGTTTATTTGAAATTGATTCTTTTTTACCCATTTGACTTTAATTTTGATCTTTTTAAATATACAAAATATTAAAATAAATATGACAAATATTTTCCCAATTTTTTTTACATATTTTAGAGTTAAAAAATAATTTTAGGAGATAAAATGGGTACCTCATTACATCCTAAATTATTTATTTTAATTCCTGATTTTTCTAAAATTATTTTAGGATAAATGAGTATAACATTTATCCAAAATAATTTTATTTTTATTATTTTGACCATTTTCCTTAATTAATTAAACTTTAATTATCATAATAATTAATTTAATTAAGTGTTTTAATTAGGTTTTGGCCATTTCCTCAATTCAGGATTGGACATTTCTCTATAGGACCGTCATTTAGGATTACACGTTCGTTTCTATATTGATCAAAATAATTATTTTAAGTTTATAAATTGGTGTGTAGATTTTTAGTGTTTACAAATATATATCGTACTATTTAACTTTAATAATTTAAAATTAATTTAGCTTTATTAAGGATTTGTTTGATATTAGTTTTTTGGAAGAAAAAAAATTTGATTAAAAGATGAATTATTTGAAATGTTTAAAATAAATTACTAAAATGTCATTTTTTTGGTTTAAAATTTAATAAAAATATTTTAATATTTTAGTTGATAATTAAAATGACTTAATTATTTAATGATTTGAATATAATATTTGAATTAAAAAAAAACTAAATATCCTATTTGCTCAAAGTCTTCCTAATATAATTTAAAACTAAATACGATGACTTAATTACTAATGAAAATGAATAAAAAAAATTTAGAAATATTCTCATTGATGTGAAGAGTAAGAAAGATAGATCTAAGAAAATTTGTTTCATTTGAGTAGTTAATGAATAAAAAATGTATAATGAATTTGGAAATTTTCAAAATTTACAATTATAATATAAGGCTCTCTTGTAAAGATGAGAATGACAAATATTACTCTTTTGATAATGATTGTTTTTTTGTACTAATTAATTTGTTTGCATCATGAATAATCTTTTGGGAAGGTTATACAAGTAACTCATTAGATACTATATTCAATTCACTTAATTTATTTTTATAGAGAATAAAATGTGAGACTTCACAAATTTATTAAGGTAATTTTTAATAAGAATGCGACTATAAATGTATGACCGTGTTAGTCGTCATTATCTTAACTAAAAGAATTTTTTATATTATAATTAAATAAAAAGTTAGAAGTGAATGAAAAATGTGATATTTTCATAAATTTGAAACCTATATAGAACATATCATCAACATAATCTTAATGTCACATTGATAAAAGATTGCAAGACATAAAGATTATTCTCATTATTACAATATCAATATCAAGATATTTTGTAAAGTAAAATTCTAGCAAAGCCTCTTCAATCCTCGCTTGCACAAGATGAGAGACCATATTCAACTCCTCAAACCCTACTACACCCGTAATTTATCCAATTCCAAAACACTTAACTCGAATTAGGGTTACCAACAAAATACCCAATCACACCAACAAAAGGTGCATTAATATAAGTAGTAGGCTCCGACTTTCGAAAATCATTTCTATCATCCTCATACAAGTCATCTTCCCCGGGTCCCCCAACAATAGCCCCAACCAACACATTCGAATTCGGATTAACCGATTTATAATAAACCGACCCATCCTTACACGCAAAAGCTTGTGGATGGTCCTTAATAGATGGTAGAGAAGATCCTCGATGATGAATTCTTTGCGGGTAGTTATTACCATACCCTACCATATAAGACATACCTTTCGGATTATCACCCAATATGTAATCAACTTGTCGCTTAGCGAGCTCGCGAAGCCTGGCTGGGCCTACACTTACACTACCACAATTAACAGTCTGAGAAGATCGATCGAGGTAACTCGCGTAGGTTAATAAGAGAAACGATATGGATGTAACATGTTGCATATTGCTTCCACCAGGTTTGTATATGAGACCACCAGGAGTGTATTCAACATGGGAATAATCGGATTCGGGTATTAAAGAACACATGAAACTATCGGCAGATGATCTGTATGATTGTAATGGGATCAAATTTCCTTCGAGAACTTCCTAAATAAAATGAATTAATGATTAGAGTTAGGTGGTATGTATGAATGTATTGCTGTAAAACTATAGAATATGAATTAATAATGCAAGTACCTTTGAGACAAGGATATTAAGGCCAGCATGCTTATTGTCCCAACCGAATTCATTAATGTTTTCATCTGCACCAAACGTTTTGCCATTGTCTTTTATGTAATTAAGGTAGGAATCTTGTTGAGTGGCTCTTCTCAACCATGCTGCCCCCCATAATAGTTCATCCTGTCCAAAAGTTAAAAGGAAATTAACTCAATACTTACAATTCAAATCTTATCTTTGGAGTAATAATCAATAGAATTGCAATTTTTGTTAGAAGGCTGAATTCCGCTTCTCCTTTAGAGTGCGACTAATCCCCGCAGGTTAAGTAAATGGCCCGCAAACACATTAAACAGGCGTAAAACTTGTTGCCTGATAGGCTCGAACTCAGAACCTTAAGAGACTAGAGATATCCACTTCTTATTGCTTCTAGGCTAGAAGATGATTAAAAAAGAGAAATTGAGATCCAAGTTGACATCACTTCTTTTAGTTTAGTACAGGCATTAATGTAATATCATTGTTTGTATGTTTCTAATTTATTAGTATATCATTATCTCATCAAAATCAACAACCTAATAAGATATCTTTTATCTAAACTCAGCTCCATCTCAAGAAATTGTTGCAAATTGGAGGTCTAGTCTAACATGATACAGGAAAATATTTTTTAAACCAAGCATCCAAAACAATGCAGAGTATAAGTAAGACTGATCAAGTAAGCTAACAAAGAACAATGTGACTAGTTTTCGAATAATCAATTTACCTGATAACCATTGAAGTCGCAATAAAAAGGGCAGACACCATTTCTAATATTGTTATTATCACTATAAGCACCTCTGTTCTTATCAGCATAATCAAATGCAGATGTAGCTGCCCTGATTAAGGTCTCTGAGTATCCAGGATCCGATGATTTAAACGCCATTGAAGCAGCTGCGAGCGCAGCCGCAGTCTCGCCGGCAACCTCTGAAGCTGGATTTGGAGATTCAACAGTGTAAACTGTCCTAACTGTATCCATATCCTCTGGCCTTTCCCAACAATTATGATCCTCAATTGGATCACCAACCTGTAAAAAACAATTTGTATCTTTTACATTTTTTACATTATAATTGATATATTTATAATGGACAACACAAACTCAAACCCAAATAACAAATCTAAACACACTACACTTTAGTTTCACTAAATGGTTAATTAATATAATATTTTAAGACAGTTTATTCTTTGAATAAGTTAGCATTTTCCACAATTGGTTAGGAATGAACCTAACATATTTAGTTCATAATAAGAAAATGAAAAACATATTAAAATTTTAAATTAGTCTAATCATGGATTTTCTTGAATTGATTGTATATATGGAATAATAAGTCATAATTAAATTATTTTCTTATTTTAAATAGGTCAAAAATCATAGATGTGGAGATTAATAAATTAGTCTACATTATAGTATAGTTTTGTATACTAAATTAATGAATATTTTGAGATTAATAAATTGATTTAAAAGTGGTTTAATCATCCTACCTAATAAAAGGATTGTCCTTTATTTATTTTCCACTTATGTAAAAAGGAGTGTTAAGGTATTTTAAGTAAAAAAATATGTAAAGTGAGAGTAATCAATCAAATTATTAAGGAAATTGTGGTAATTTTCTCAATAGATTAAATTCTGTTTTTTAATAAATAAAAGGAAAACTAAGTCTTTAACATTAAACAACTATTTTATTTTTCTTTAACACATATTATTTTTCCAGACATTTGATCAATCTATTTATTCATACTTTTTTTAGAAAACATTATTACTTTACTTCATTAAGCATGAAGTATGAAAGAAGAAATTTTTTTATTTCACAATTTGAATAATGTTTTTACATTTTCCAATAAAAAAAATATAATATTTAATTGGAATATGGTGTTTTGGAGTTTGTTTGATGAATTATTTAAGATTTTTATTGATAATTAAAATAAAAAGTTTAAAGAAAAGGTAAGTTATGTGAGATTTTAATTGGTTTTATTTTGTAAATTTAAAAATTTATAAAATTAAAATAAGAATAATTTAATTGATATAATTAATAGTGCACAAAAATATAATAAGTGAACTTTTGATAAATAAAAAAAAAACCTAAAAACAAATCACATCAAATGATTTCTTGTGGTAAAAATTAAGAAAGACATGTTTAAATCATAATTATATTAAACATTATTAATTATTAAGAAAGTAAAAGTAAAGGAAGAAATTAAGGGTTGAAAAATAATATAAACTCCTAAATTACTAACAAACTTATATATTTTTTTTATTATTATAACTTATATTATTTAAAAAGTAGAAATTATATTAAAATGAGTTAAAAGAGATTTTTTAATAAAGAAATTTTTTAAAAGGGATTAATATATAATAATAAAATAAAAAATATTTTAATTAATAAAATTGAATAATATAATAAATGAGTAATGAAATAATGTTTAATTATATTATTTTCACACAATTATTTACAAATATATACACTTTTAAAATAGTTCTAGACTTTATTCTTCATTACCTATTTTTTATACCGAAAATACCCTCCCTCCCGCCCATAAACAACTAAAACACCATTCCATACTTAGTGCTTGTTTGATAAACTGAATTTTGGGTTTTATTTGATTTTTTTTTTTAAATCCCATGTTTGATGGGAAAAAAAGAGTAATTTTAATATTTAAATTGATAAAATAATTAATTAGATAAGTAATATAATTGATGGATTTTGAAATAAAAACTTAATTTTATCTCAATATTAAATATGAAATAAGCTATTAATATTCATGAAAAGCACAAATTAACCTTAATTACCTGCACGAAAATTCGATCAGGCAATTGCGAAACCGTCTTAAGAAGATAATCAGTCGCCCATCTAGTCGCCACCAACGCATTCCGTAACTCCGTCGGCGGCATAAATTCACCGAACTCAATTACACTCCACGCCAGCATTGTCGTCGTAAAAGCCATCGGAAAACCGAATTTTATATTATCGCCGGCATCATAATAACCTCCAATCAAATTACCTTGATAACCATCGCCAAGACCAGAATTACTCCTCCATATCATTCTCTGATCAGACGGTAAATATCCCGATCTCTGTCCTTCAAAGAATAAAATAGATTTTGATAATGCATCTGCATAATCATGATTGTTATTACTTAAGGAGAGAACTGGAAATTGAAATAGAAATAGAACTATAATCATTCGTCCTTTCATGGTGATTTCTGAACTGAACAAAGAGAGAAGAAGATTAAAAGAAGAATGGGAAATGTGAATTCATCATGGTCTTATTTATGGATGTTAGAGAGGGTTTTGCAGTTGTGACTTTTAAACGATGTCGTTTCCAGAATTATTAAAATTTTTTACTTTTATGAATAAAATCTAATAAATATATTTTACAATCAGTTTTCTCTCTCTTCCTAAATTGTATTTTCCTTTTTTTTGTTCTTGATTGACAGAATCACGAGATCATATTGATTTTTTTTATTATTAAAATCTGATGATTTTGTATTTTATTTTATAATAGAAAAAATTTAATTCATTTTAAAGTCATAAATCACTTTATTAATTATATCAATGTAATCTATAATTAAAATAATGTTATTTCTTTACAAATATATTATATTTAATTCAATTTTTAATAAATAAAGGCAACTTTGAGTGTGTTATTTATTTATTTTTTTAAATAATTTTTTTATCATTATTTTACTTAATTATATTATAGTTAACTATTATTTTTTATATTAAATATATATGAAATATTTTACCAAAATATTCAAATGAAGAGCGCCGACACGACGGCTGAAATTTCACGTGTGAGACGAAATGTGATGCCATCCCTTTAACAAAGGTTTTTTTTTAATTCTTTCAGTGAGAAAAAAAAGAATAATTAATTAATAAGAAGACTTGTTTCATTTATTATATTGTATGTCGTTTAGTTATCAATAATTTGTTTTAATGTTATTTAATAAGTGATTTATATAGAGTTGTTTTGAAATAATTTTATTTTTTTATTTTTTTTAAATAGTTAGTATAAAATATAGTTTAATTGAGTTATTTTATCAAACATATCTTATATCAGTAATACATAGATTAGATTCTAGTTGATATTTAGTATTTTAAAAAGTGATAAATAATAAATTAATAATACTTTAGTTATTTATTTAAAGTATTGTATATGAATTAATTCGAAAGAAGTGATTAATGATAATATATTACTTAAATAGAAGAAAATATATACAAGTTTAAATTATTGACTTTTTTTAGATATTATAATTATCATATTAAATTTTAAATATGGAATTACTTAAATATTTTAAATATAAATATTAAGTTCATATGATATTTCTTAAATACTATTTAAAATTTGTATATTTTTATTTGGATTTTAATATATATATTTTCAGTTATTTACTTATTTTGACACTTTAAATTTATTATTCAATATCAACACTTCATTTTAAATTGATGAAATATGAAACTCTTAACTAGTTTGATGTTGTAACATTTTTAATATTGAGTAAGCTTAGTTAAAGTTGTTTTATTTATAAAAGGGAAATTTATTTTGAATCTATCTCTTGGATTTTGTTTGATCTTAAGTTTTACTTTTAGGATTTATTTTTTTTGAAGATTTTTTTTTTGAAGATTTCTTTTGTAAAAAATAAATTATTTAAGATTTATTTAAGATAAATTACTAAAATATTTTTTTATATTTAAAAAATAAATTTAATAAAAGTAAAGTAAAAATATTTTAATATTTATTAATAAATTAAGTAATTAAATAATAATAATGTGATAGAGATAATTTAAAAAACTCAAAAAGATCAAATAACCCAAAATCAAACACTTTAAGAAAGAGATAATATTTATTTTCAAATAATACCTATTATATTATTTATATCACCCAATATTAAATAAGTGGTAATTATTTTGATAGTTCTCAAATTATTTTTTAAAACAAATCTTTTCTTGTACATTAGAAAAGGATCATCAATTATATCTTTCTATCATTTTATTTTTATTAAACATAACAATTCTAATTAAAAACTCTTAAACTATTTTGATACTTGAATTTAACCATTAAATTATTTATAATCTATTTTACAAATATAATATGTAATTTATATTATTTTATAGCGAAATTTATAAATAATATATATATTCTATAGTTCTATAAATATTTATTTATTTATAGAATAAGTTTGACTTAAATAATTTTGCTGCATATCCATATTTATTAGAATACTTTCTATGCACCCCTGTTAGCTTTCTTGTTGCTGCCTTTTCATGAAAACCACTATGTTTTTCTCAAAACCAAACCAATTTATTAAATAACAAACCCAGATTCCTATATTAATTAGAATAATAAATGAATTAATCTCTTAAAGGCGCATTGAGCCGTGGAGATTGCGGCTGATGCTTCGATCAAGAACAATACATTATCTCTAGCTGATCAGAAGACAAAGTAATGAGATTATATTTTGATTTTGATTTTTTTTATAGGATTCTATCATCACCTTCTTGAATGATTCAGCAGTCTTAAGCAACGGAAGCGGTATGACTTGATTAAGGCTGTCAAAATCGAGAGTTTACGTAAAATCGATAGACAAAGGTAAAGGTAAAGGTAAACTCGTAAAATCTACTATTTACTTGAAATCGTAAGAGTTTAATTTGAAAAAATAATAGTTATATATTATTATTATTATTTATATATATATAATTAAATATTTTATAGTTAGCCAATTTAAAAAAATTTATAAATTTAAATATAAAATTAATTAAAATATAATAATAAACAATAATACTATAAAAAATTATACTTACAAAATTAATTATATTAATTTATTTATTTGAATAAATAATAACTTTATGTTTTAATTTTTAATTATATTTTTTTTAAACGTACAATCGTACAAAATTCTAAACTCGAAATTGTTTATAAACTCGAAATTGTTTATAAACTCGTAAAATTATAAAATTTTATTATGGTAAATTTAAAATCGTAAGAGTTTACATATTTAAGAATTTACTTAAAATCAGACTCGTTAACCTCGTATGAAATTGTAAAATTTAAAGATTTTAAGAGTCAACTCGAGATTTTAACAGTCTTGTCACTTGATAAAACAAAATTTCTGTATAAAGCAAAAAAAATTATTTATAGATTACGTATTAATATTTGTAAAATATATTACACATTCTCTATAACAAAATATATAGAGAATATATTTTGACTCGGGGAAAGACCATTGTTGACTCGCTAACCTTGTTTTTTTTATTCTTACGGTTTTGTTGGATGCTACCCATACAAAGTAATAAATTCTTATAGTCCCGACTCGGGCCCGAGTAGTTAAGGTAATAATTTCGATAAATTTATTAAGTAATATTTTTTGACGCATATAGGTCCCAACAGATATATAAAGTAATAATATATTATTTTTTAATAATTCAGAATGCCTTAGTAAAATATGAGCCCACATTTGTCTATTTTGAATATTAGGTTTTATTGCTGCTCTAATTGCTTCTTTGCGAGAAAGAGGCTTCAAAACACGATTATCATCCTCACTGTCTTCATCTTGATTGTTTTCTCTAAGACCCTCAATGATTTCTTTATCAGTTAAAATCTCGGTCGTGTCGTTTTTACCCGGATAATCCAAGAGTTGATCAATATTCATTGCGTTACGATAATATAACTCCTTTATTGTCGACCATAATTCACTAATGCCTTCTTCTTCTAAAGATTGTGAAACCACATTTTCTACCGAAAGAAGTTTTTAATGTTGAAAGCAATTTGCAATTGTGGTATTCTTAACATCGTTCATCCAAGCTGAGATAACAATGTTGATTGCATCTAGTGTTGGTAATCTTATCTCATAAAAATTACACGTAAATGATATATGAAAATAATACAATGATAATAAAACAAATACAACAGATTATTTAAGAGAGGAAGAAAAATCTTCTCGTTTGCTCCGAGACCTGTGGAATCACAGTTCCCTTAAAACAGTTTCACCGTCTCCCGTGTGTGCTGGAGAGTTTCGTCGGTGACTGCTTCCCAGGGTACAACGGAACCTGTAATGATTTAGCACAGAAAAACCACTACAACAACGAACTAGACAAAAGTACCTGAATCACAATCACCGGGTTTTGCACAAAAATGGTCGAGTCAAAAAACTCGAAGAACACTCACAAGAACACTCACAAGAATACTCACAAGATCAAGGAAAGACTTTAGAATTCTAGAGTGAGAAGTGATAAGATAATGTGTGGAGAGGAATACAATGTGAAGGGATATTTATAGTTGAAAATTAAACTCATAATCAATTCTTTAATCCAACGGTCACTAATCCATCATCCATTCATCCAACGGTTATCGTTGCTTGCCTTTTCATCATCTTTGCAAGTTACATCCTACAATAAATATTTTGTAGTTACAATGACAATTAACACCATTTGTTAATTGCCTCATTCAAGACATTTATGTTAATTGTAACAATTAACAAATGTAATTCACAATGAATTTGATGTGAATTTCATTTGGATGAAATTTCACCTTAATTCACATTTCACATTTGAATTTCATGTGAATTTCATTTGGATTAATTTCACTTTAATTCACATTTGAATTTCATGTGAATTTCATTTGGATTAATTTCACTTTAATTTACATTTGAATTTCATGTAAATTTCATTTGGATTAATTTCACACTTAATTCACATTTGAATTTGGTGTGAATTTCATTAGCCAAAATATCATTTCCATTTAATTAATGGAATTAGTTTAATTCCAACAATCCCCACATTAATGGAAATTGAAAGATTAACCCGGTGAAAGGTTCAACAGTTGAATTTTACATAGGATAGGTAGGTGTAACCTTTTGAACCTTCCCTTATGAAAGTATATAACTTTACTAACCGATTAGTAGACTCGATGTCCTTGAACTATTCTGCCTTTTGTGTAAACGATTACACACTTTCACATAAAATTCTTCCTGATACATGTCAGTTCTCATGATTGTGTTCGTTTTGGCCATGAACACTCGCCTGGTTCAGTGAGAGGGTCTAGAATTGAGCCGTGCAATTCTTTCAAAGCGACCCCACTTCTCTCTCACATAGGTGATCTCTTTATTCATAAAGAATCATTAAAAGCCTGTGTGCTTATTCTTTCCCGAAATGTTATTTCATCGTAGGATTTTTACCCATAACAATCTACCAAGTTTAGTACAATTAGGTTGTCCCATTGAACCTAGTTCTTGGGATCTCCAGTCATCATAGGTTGAGTTTTCCTTCATACTAACTTATTGTAGGCTTAAGTTCCATTCCTTGTGAGAACTTTAACACCAACTCTCTCTTTAACCCTTTGGTTAGCGGATTCGCAATATTATCTTTTGATTTTACGTAATCAATTGAGATAATTCCCGTAGAGAGTAATTGTCTAATGGTATTATGTCTACGACGTATATGTCTAGACTTACCATTATACATATTACTCTTAGCTCGTCCAATCGCAAATTGACTATCACAATAAATAGAAATTGCTGGTACGGGCTTAGACCATATTGGAATATCTTCTAAGAATAGACATAGACATTCAACTTCTTCACCACATTTGTTAAGAGCTATAAATTCAGATTCCATCGTATATCTAGCAATAACAATTTGTTTAGAAGATTTTCAAGATATAGCTGCACCTCCAAGTGTAAATACATATCCACTTGTTGACTTAGAGTCTTTCATATCTGAAATCCAATTAGCATCAGTGTACCCTTCGATAACAGCAGGATGTCTCGTGTAGTGCAGACCATAATCACGAGTATTTCTTAAATACCTAAGTAATCGTACAATGGCTTTCCAATGATTATTACCCGGATTACTCGTGTATCTACTTAGTTTGCTTACTGCATAGGCTATATCTGGTCTTGTACAACTCATTAAGTACATTAGACTCCCAATTATTCGAGAATATTCTAATTGAGAAACACTCTCTCCGCGATTTTTAGATAGATGTTGACTCATATCTATCGGAGTCTTAGCCAATGCAGAATCATCCTTGTTAAATTTTTCGAGGATTTTTTCCACATAATGTGATTGACTTAGAACTATCCATTCCGATGTTCTAATCACTTTAATTCCAAGAATCACATCAGCCAATCCCATATCTTTCATGTCAAATTTTGAATTTAACATATCTTTAGTGGATTTAACCATTTTATCATTACTTTCAATGATAAGTATGTCATCTACATAAAAAGACATAAAATGACGTAACCATTTTTTGTGTCTTTAATATAAATACATTTATCACATTCATTGATCTTAAATCCACTTGAGATCATAGCATGATCAAATTTCTCATGCCATTGTTTTGGAGCTTGTTTTAAGCCATACAATGACTTAACCAATTTACAAACTTTATTTTCTTGCCCTTGAGATGAAAACCCTTGAGGTTGATCTATGTAAATCTCTTCTTTCAAGTCTCCATTTAAGAAAGTTGTTTTTACGTCCATTTGATGAACTTCTAATTACGCAAAGAAGCAATCGCAAGAATCAATCGAATAGAAGTTATTCTCGTAACAGGAGAATATGTATCAAAATAATCAAGACCTTCTCGTTGGCGATATCCTTTTACCACCAGTCTTGCCTTATATTTATCAATTGATCCATCAGCTTTCATTTTTCTTTTGAAAATCCATCGGCAACCTAGTGGTTTATTTCCCGGAGGCAGATCCATTAGTTCCCATGTATGGTTTTGTAAGATAGATTCTATCTCACTATTAATTTCTTCTTTCCATTGAGACCCTTCAGATGAGGTAATTGCATCATTATACGTTTGAGGTTCACTTTCCATCATGAAAGTAATAAGATCTGGACCAAATGATTTTTCGGTTCTAGCTCGTTTACTTCGTCAAAGTTCAACCTCAATTTCATTATCCTTTTCTTGTTCATCTAGTTCAAGAAATCTTTTTGGAGAACGTTGTTCTTCATTAGACTTATATGGAAGTACATGTTCAAAGAACGATGCATTTCTCGATTCCATTATTGTATTCTTATGAATATCCGGAATGTCCGATTTAAACACAAGAAAACGATAAGCACTACTGTTATATTCATATCCAATAAATATACAATCAATAGTTTTTTATCCAACTTTCACCTTTTTAGGTAATAGTACGGCTACCTTAGCTAGACACCCCCACATTCGTAAGTATTCATATGATGGTTTTCTTTCATGCCATAATTCATATGGACTCTTATCTAGATTCTTTCGTGGAACCTTATTTAAAAGGTAATTAGCTGTCAAAATAGCTTCTCCCCACATGTTCTGTGGTAGACCAGAACTTAATAGAAGTGAATTCATCATTTCTTTTAATGTTCTATTTTTTCTCTCAGTCGTACCGTTTAGCTGAGGAGAATAAGGTGTTGTCGTCTCATGGATTATACCATGTTGAACACATAGCTCGACAAAAGGTGATTCATATTCACCTCCTCTATCACTGATTAACACCTTGATCTTTTTACCAAGTTGGTTTTCAACCTCATTTTTATAGAGAGTGAATTTCTCTATGGCTTCATCTTTACTTTTAAGAATATACACATAACAATATTTTGTGTTATCATCAATAAAAGTAATGAAATATTTTCCTCCACCACGTGTTGGTGTTCCTTTTAAATCACACACATCTGTATGAATTAAATCAAGCGGTCTATTACTTCTTTCAACGTTTCGAAAGGATGATCTCATCAATTTTGTTTCAACAAAAATTTCACACTTGTGTTTCTTATTAATTTCGAATGTAGGTATACTATTCAGTTCTATTAATCGATGCATCGAATCATAATTAATATGACCTAGTCTACCATGCCATAAAATGGAAGACTTCAACAAATAAATAGAAGACTTATTCTTTTCATTCATACTTGGCTTAACTGACATTACATTTAGCTTAAAAAGCCCATCAGTAGCATAACCTCTACCTACAAACATTCCACCTTTGGATAAAATAATTTTATCCGACTCAATCACAATTCTAAAACCATGCTTACTTAGAAGAGATCCGGATATCAAATTTTTCCGAATTTCCGGAACATACAACACATTAGTCAATGTTAAATCTTTCCCTGAAGACAACCTTAACACCACTTTTCCTTCACCTTGTATGTCAGAAGTGGCAGAATTCCCCATGAACAACTTTTCACCATTCTTCACTTCTTTGAGGCTTGAAAATACTTCTTTGTTGGAGCAAACATGTCTTGTAGCTCCTGTGTCAACCCACCACTCTCGTGGATTAGACCCCACCAAGTTAACCTCAGATATCATCACACATAGATCCATGTCCGATAATCCTTGAGTTAAGTTAGCCTCTCGAACTCTTCTCGGCTTCTTGCAATCGGAAGATCTATGGCCCATGTCATTTCAATTGAAACACTTGCCCGTGAACTTCTTAGAGATTCCTCCTTTAGGATTAAGGCTCCGGTTTTTGACAAAAGATTGTGTTTCTTCTTGTCTTTATCATGCTCAACCACATTTGCTTTAGCCACATGTTGACTAAAGTATTTCTTTGAGGCGCTTTTATTTTCCTCTTCAATGCGTAGACGAATCACCAATTCTTCTACGTTCATCTCTTTTCGCTTGTGCTTAAGGTAGTTCTTGAAATCGTTCCAAGACTGTGACAACTTCTCAATAATAACAGCCACTTGGAAAGTTTCTCCCAAATTCATGCCCTCAGCATGAATTTCGTGCAAAATAACTTGGATCTCTTGAACTTGTTTAATGACCGGTCTTGAATCTACCATTTTGTAGTCCAAAAATTGACTGACCATAAACTTTTTTGCACCCGCATCTTTTTTTTTGTATTTACGTTCAAGAGATTGCCATAGTTCTTTGGTCGTATTCTTCTCACTGTACACATTGTACAATGAATCTGATAAGCCATTCAACACGTAATTTCTACATAAGAAATCTGAATGGTGCCAAGCATCAATGGCCGAAGCCGCTTGCACATCAACTTTCGGATGCACGTTTGCATCCGACGATGAAGCCACATTTGGCTCATCGATTTTGGGAATGGGAGGATCCTCTGTGAGGAATCGCGCAAGACTCATGGTCGTGAGGTAGAAGAACATCTTATGTTGCCATCTCTTAAAGTTTGAGACATCAAACTTTTCTGGCTTATCCAGATGGTTAGCTGGAACCGACATCCTCATGTTAGAAGTAGGTGTTTCGGTAGTCATTTCTGAAACAAAACCAGAAACGTGTAAGAATCTGAGATAAGTAATATTTGACACTATTTTAAGATTGTTGGTAATCTTATCTCATAAAAATTACACGTAAATGATATATGAAAATAATACAATGATAATAAAACAAATACAACAGATTATTTAAGAGAGGAAGAAAAATATTCTTGTTTGCTCCGAGGCCTGTGGAATCACAGTTTCCTTAAAACAGTTTCACAGTCTCCCGTGTGTGCTGAAGAGTTTCGTCGGTGGTTGCTTCCCAAAGTAAACCGGAACCTGTAATGATTTAGCACATAAAAACCACTACAACATCGAACTAGACAAAAGTACCTGAATCACAATCACCGAGTTTTGCACAAAAATGATCGAGTCAAGAAACTCGAAGAACACTCACAAGAACACTCACAAGAATACTCACAAGAACAAGGAAAGACTTTAGAATTCTAGAGTGAGAAGTGATAAGATAATGTGTGGAGAGGAATACAATGTGAAGGGATATTTATAGTTGAAAATTAAACTCATGATCAATTCTTTAATCCAACGGTCACTAATCCATCATCCATTCATCCAACGGTTATTGTTGTTTGCCTTTTCATCATCTTTGCAAGTTATATCCTACAATAAATATTTTGTAGTTACAATGGCAATTAACACCATTTGTTAATTGCCTCATTCAAGACATTTATATTAATTGTAACAATTAACAAATTTAATTCACAATGAATTTGATGTGAATTTCATTTGGATGAAATTTCACCTTAATTCACATTTGAATTTCATGTGAATTTCATTTGGATTAATTTCACTTTAATTCACATTTGAATTTCATGTGAATTTCATTTGAATTAATTTCACTTTAATTCACATTTGAATTTAATGTGAATTTCATTTGGATTAATTTCACTTTAATTCACATTTTAATTTCATGTGAATTTCATTTGGATTAATTTCACACTTAATTCACATTTGAATTTGGTGTAAATTTCATTAGCCCAAATATCATTTCCATTTAATTAATGGAATTAGTCTAATTCCAACAATCGGTGAAACTGTTTTAAGATTGTTGGTAATCTTATCTCATAAAAATTACACGTAAATGATATATGAAAATAATACAATGATAATAAAACAAATACAACAGATTATTTAAGAGAGGAAGAAAAATCTGCTCGTTTGCTCCGAGTCCTATGGAATCACAGTTCCCTTAAAACAGTTTCACCGTCTCCCGTATGTGCTGGAGAGTTTCGTCGGTGGCTGCTTCCCAGGGTACAACGAAATTTGTAATGATTTAGCACAGAAAAAACACTACAACAGCGAACTAGACAAAAGTACCTGAATCACAATCACCGGGTTTTGCACAAAAATGGTCGAGTCAAGAAACTCGAAGAACACTCACAAGAACACTCACAAGAATACTCACAAGAACAAGGAAAGACTTTAGAATTCTATAGTGAGAAGTGATAAGATAATGTGTGGAGAGGAATACAATGTGAAGGGATATTTATAGTTGAAAATTAAACTCATAATCAATTCTTTAATCCAACGGTCACTAATCCATCATTCATTCATCTAACGGTTATCGTTGCTTGCCTTTTCATCATCTTTGCAAGTTACATCCTACAATAAATATTTTGTAGTTAAAATGACAATTAACACCATTTGTTAATTGTCTAATTCAAGACATTTATGTTAATTGTAACAATTAACAAATTTAATTCACAATGAATTTGATTTGAATTTCATTTAGATGAAATTTCACCTTAATTCACATTTGAATTTCATATAATTTCATTTGGATTAATTTCACTTTAATTCACATCTGAATTTCATGTGAATTTCATTTGGATTAATTTCACTTTAATTCACATTTGAATTTCATGTGAATTTCATTTGGATTAATTTCACTTTAATTTATATTTGAATTTTAAGTGAATTTTATTTGGATTAATTTCACACTTAATTCACATTTGAATTTGGTGTGAATTTCATTAGTCCAACTATCATTTACATTTAATTAATGAAATTAGTTTAATTCCAACATCTAGAACATTGATCTTCTCTGGATTTGTTTCTCTAACCTCAAAACCCTCTAAAATAGAACGATAATCATCTTAAAATTTTAGAGAAGAAGAGAGGAAAGAATATAGAAAAATAGTAGAAGATTGTGTACTATATTTATATATACTTGAAGATGAAATATTTTGATATGAAAATCATATTACAACATAAGATATTACACTGTTATAGTATATATTAAATGACTTTGAGAATATAAAATGTTTTACAATTAATCATTACTTTATAGAGAATTTAGTGTAATATTATTGTGATATATATTTAATTAATAATAATTTAAAATTATAATGTTATTCAATCTAATGTATATATATATAATAATATAATGTGTAATTTCCTCTTTTAAATTCTTAATAACATACGGAAAATATTAATGTAATATATATTTAATCAATAATAATTTAAGATTATTATGTCCTCCTGAAAAAATATATATATAATAATTTAATATATAATTTATTTTTTTTAATTCTCAACAATATACAGATAATATTAATTTAATATATATAATAATGATTTAAAATTATTATGTTATATTTTTTTTTATTTCATTAGTAAATAATATTAATGTGATATATATTTAATTAATAATATTTTTAAAAAATTATTAAGTTGTTATATATATATAAATGCATAATTTTCTTAATGTATTAATATTATCCGTTCAAAAACATATATAAAATTCCTATTTTATTAATAAATAATATTAATATGATATATATTTAATTAATATTAATTTTTTAAAATTATTATTTTAATCCTCGTAACAAAATATATATAATAATTTAATACATATATATTTAATTAAGAAAAACAAACAAATAAATAAATATATAAAATATTAATATATTAATTTCTTCTTTAAACTCTAAATCATAGTTGAGTTTATGGGAAGGATCACCCCTTCCATGTCTCATTTGAAAAATAACCCTTAAAAATTATTGTTTTATAATTAAATATTTATTTTATAATATTTTTTAAGATCTCTCTTCACCTTTAGCTTCAAAATTTTTTAATTGAAATTGAAATAGTGACAACATTTTTTTTTAACTGAAATTGAATTAGGGACATTCAATTTTCAGTCACTATTCTTATTTGAGCTAGTTTAATAGATTAAGTTTAATTTAATATATTTATAATTATTTTACAATTTTAAATTAATAAAATTTCATCAAACCATAATTTGTGGTTTTGCAATTCTATGTTTTGATTTAGTCAATTCATTTATTCACCCCTATTATATATAATAATATATATTTATTTAATCTCTTATATAAACGGAAAGAATTAGTTTTATTTTCAAATTTATTTATTTAATCACTAAATTTGTTTGAAAAGAAAAAGTTTTAATATTTCTCATGGTAATATATTTATTTTTTAGTTTAAGGATTATCAAATAAATTTTTTTAGCAAACAAAAAGATAATGTTTTATAAGTAAAGTAAGTTAGATTTGATTATTAACTACTATATGTGATTAAAAGTTTTTAATTTACAATTAAAATTTAGTTTGTAAAAGTTTCCAACACATTCACACTTGATCACTACCCTAATGATTGGTTATTTTATTGTTGGAAATTTTTATGCAATCTTTATTAATTTTATAATTTTAAAATATAATATAAAGATATATAACATTTTAACTATTAAAAACATTAGCTTAATTGATTAATTAATGTTTTTTTATAAGATTGAGTGATATAAGGTTCTAAACTAAACAGGAGAGAAACATAATTTTTTTTATATATGATCTTTGAAAAATGGTCCTGTAAGAATACAACCTACATATTACTATCTTACCATCTCTATCCTTCATTTACCTATTAAAGATATGCATTAATAGCAATTAATACCGATATTAATGATCTTTGATTTATATAACTATTATTAGTTTTTTTTTATACGTTTATTTGACTTGGTTGGTTTTAATTACTACAATATTAATATATTAAGTACATTATTGTTGATTGGTCAAATTTCATTAGTTTTTTTTAATATGTTTTTCTTATAATTTTTTATTGAAGAAAAACAATATAGGGTTAGTATTTTTTTTATTATTATTGTAAAGAAGGTTGTAACTCACTATCAGTCTGTCACTAGCTTTGTTCTATTCTACACCTGTATTAAATAATAATTATATGTGTACATGTATATTTAATTAAATTTGAAAGTATTACAATATCAAAATTTTATTTAAATGTATATATTTAAAATTTAAATTTTTTAGCCTGATTTTTTTTTTGATAAATATTAATTCTTATTTAATCAATTAGGAGTTTTATATAATAGATTAATTAGTAAATAATACAAAATAAAACCTAAAAAATTAATATAAGAATTGATGATCTAAATATTAAACTGGAAAAACAGTTTATAAAATTTAAAAAAAAATCAATCAAGAAGATCCAACAATAATACAATTTATTGAAGATCACTTCAAAAACAGTGTTTTATAACAAACATTCTGAACGACAGTTAAAATTATCATACGCATCGAACTATGACCATTTATAAATAAAAATATAAAATTTAACTATATTAAATAAGTTTCATTTATGTGTGAATAAAAATATAAATTTTAACTATATTAAACGAGTTTCATTTATGTGTGATCTAGGTTCTAAAAACGTGGATCCATAATTGTTTTTATTAACTATATCAATAAATTAATTAATTTTAATACAATTATGATCACCCCTTGTACTCAACTAAGTTATGAGAGTATGATTTATTATAATTCTACTCTTATTAGACCAAAAATTATTGTAAAATCAACATGTATCTTTCTTTCTTCTCTTTTTTCTTAATAGAAAAAAAGTTATAGAAAAGTTAAAAGATATTCATTTCTGTCATTTTGATGAGTTTTCTAGCATTAAAAGAGTGTCCTATTTGTTTCAACCACTAAGATTTGAGTTAGTGTTGTGTTTTCAATAGTGGAAAAAACACTATTAAAGATGGTGAAAACCGTCGTTAAAAGGCCTAATGCTGACATTAATAATTATTAACGTCAACGACCAAAGTCGTCGTTTGTCGACGCTACAAAAGTCGACGTTAAAATATTTTGATCTTTAACCACGACTTTAGAAGGAGGAAGTTATGGTTAATAATAATGAATATCAACGTCGGCGTTAGGAGGAAGTCGATGTTAATAATGATTATTATCAATGTCGACGTTGATATTCATTACTATTAACCACGACTTTAAGGGGAGGAAGATGTGGTTAATAGTGATGAATATCAACATCAGCGTTAGGAGGACGCTGACGTTGATAATAGTTGCTCTCGAGTTTTTTATGGTTCTCTTATTAACGTCGGCATTCCTCAACCCCGATGTTAATAATCGTTACTCTCGGGTTTTTGGTTATTTTTTGAATTTTACAAAACCCGTTTCAAATGTTTTTACGCAAAAAAAGACCATTCATAATTAAAATTTAATTCCAAATTCGACAAAAATCTCAAACCGTAATACAAAAAATCTCAAATCAAATCGTATGTGAACCTATTACTGATTTGGATGAGGAGGGGGAGCCTCTTGTTGTGCGCGCACCTGCGCCTTTAGCGCCTCATGCCGTGCATTATGATCTTCTATAAACTGCGTCTACATCACCGTCTGCTCTATCATCCGCTCCTGTGTCTCCTGATGTGCTTCCTGATTTGCGCGCATCTTCTCAATCTCTTCTCACAAGAGCCTGTTTTCCTCCATCAACATTTGTTGTGACACACGTGAGTTGATGTTAGAGGAAGAACTTCCCCTTTGACCAGGTCTAAATATAAATACCACGTAAATATAAAGTTAATGGCATTTGAAACCGTTAAGATTAAATAATAAACCAAAATTAATTTGGGAGGTATAAAAAATATATATATAATTTCAAATTATTCACTAAAAAAACCTTTTGACCCTTTGACCAAACCAATAAGTTGTGTTCACTTTCTGAAACTAAATTCAAAAGTACACTATTTTTTTGTTAGCATTTAGAACTACATTATATATATTTAATAAAATGCAATTTTTGACTAGTGTTCTATCATGTTTTAGTGTCACTAATGTTTTATAGTAAGTAGGAAAAAATTAGAATTTACTTAAAATTATGATTATTTATAAATTAATAATTTATTTAAAATGGTAGGAATTTAATTTAACAAATATTAGTTATATATTATTATTTATATATATAATTAAATATAAATTTAATTTTAAAAATAATTATAAACAAAGAACACTAAAAAAATTATAATTATAAAATCAATTAAATAAATTTATTTTATTGAATAAATTATAATTTTTTAAATATACAAATAAAAATTCACTTTATTTCTATAAAATTGTACAAAATCGTAAAATGAAAATAATTTATAATTTCGTAAAATCATAAATTTAAAACGGGCATGAGTTTAATTAGTTTTTTTTTACCAAAACCCGAAATGGTTAAACTACTTCAAAGTCTTGAAATCTTACAATTTTACCAGATAAATTGAGATTGTAAAGGTCTTATTTAAGACATTTAAGACATTGTATTTTGAATTTTGAATTTTGAATTTTTATAATGTATATCTAATTTATTAATTAGATCTTTCATCTTTGATTAGTTCAATTTGTAAACCCAATATACTTAAGGTATGTATATAATTCGCTCATTATATTGAGTATTTTTTGAATTTTTATAAGATCATTTTCACCTATTTAATCATTTAATTAGTCTATCAAAGTATTTTTACTTTGATCTCTTATAAATTTAAAATATATATTTTTTTAATAATTCAATCAATTAAAACACTAAATAATATAACTGTTTATCAAACAAATTTATCTTCATAAAAAGAGTGTAATAAAATATCCAATAACCCCACATCAAATTACAATATGGGTTTTCTGCGACCGAATTGGTTGTTCTCCTGTTTCGAACCAATCAGAATGAAGTTGGCTTGATTTAATAATGAAATAATGAAACTACATTTTGATTGGTCCAAAACAAGGAAACAACCAATTCAATAACAAAATAACAAGACGGGACATATCAAATTAGTTACATAAAATGTCATTTTGTTGTGTTTCCTCTCTTATTTACAATATCAACATCCATTACTAATTAACTCAAGTAATTTGTTTTTGATATGTTTTAATATGTTTTAATTAGATTTTATTATTAATTTGTTGTTAAATTATTTATTTTTTAAATCATCATTTTAACCGTCATATAACTTATTTTATCAACTAAAATATTAAAAATTATTTTATTTTTATTAAATTTAAAATTTAAATAAAAAACATTTTAATAACTAAATTAATTAAAACCTAAATAATATACTTGATTATCAAAAAAAAATTAAAAAATTAAAAAATAAATAAAAATAGGAAAATAAAAATTCATAACATAATAATAAAATAAAAGGTCATGATTTCGAGCAAGGATTGACAAGGGATACCATACCCGTCATACATACATGTACTCAATTTTTATTTATTATCCTATCTCGATCTGATATATATATATATATATATATATAAATAAGTATTTTATAATTGTGAATAATATAACAACTTTGTTGTCAAACTAATACTTACAAAAGTATATATATATATATATATATTAATATTTATTTAGGTTTAACATACTACTCTCTACTGTGGACCCAATCACGTACCTTCTTCACCCTGAACCCTGACTCGGCACTTGAACCATTCTCAATTTTTTATTTAATAAAAAAATAAATCCTAAAATACTAAGATCAAACAAGCTAGAAATAATATTACATTGAATGACCAGTTTAATCTGATTTAAATTTTAAAATATATTTTTTATAGTTTTAAAATTAGACCAGCCTAAAGTGCTTACGTGACAAGAGAGTGTTTAAAAGATAAATGTTATGAATCAAAATTATTTTTTAGAAGGTTTTAAAATTAAATGGAGACTATAACAATTGAGATTGTTCTAAATTTAAAAAAAGACTAACCTAATTTTTTACTTTACCAAATAAAAACAACAAGTTATTTGTCAATTTTGTTTTTATAAAATTTTGTCAATAACATGATTTTAAAATTTATTAAAAAAACTTCTTTTATCATCTATTTCTCACATAAAAAAACTTTATTTAATTTACTCTCCTTCTATATCAATGTAAATATTAATTTTACTTTTTATTTTAATATTTTTAAAATGATTATAAGTATAACAATTCAAACAAAATACAACTTTTAAAAGATGTCCAATAATGTTATTTTTTTTACTTCTTATCATTTGTTTCTTTTTCATTTGTCATATAAAAAAAATTCAAACACATGTAATTTTACTTGTATGCAACTAAATTCCAAAACAATTATTTTGATCAACATCGTCAAAAGATAAAAGGAAAATGACAACACGATAATGATATGTAAACATCACATATGATTTCACTATCTATTTATAATATGTCAATTAAAAGTAAAATTAATTCAATTAGTTGGTTGAGAATCAACAACGAGATATGTACATGCAAAAAAATAGTGTAATAGAATAAATAAACAAATACAAAAGTTCGTAAAAATCATGAGAAAACAAATATGAATATTAGTGGCATGACTACTAATGTGATTTAATATCGGAAAAAGTGAAGAATACAACAACGAAAACGACTTAATTGGATCAAACATAGACAGATGTCCTCATATCAACTATTTTGATATTCAAATATATCATATATAATTGGTATTTGGTAGTATCAATTTAAAACATAGCAACAAAAAAACAACAAAATAAGAGAAATAATAATATTATTTAAAGCAAGACAATAAATGACAAGAACATAAATATAAGGTGCTAAAATAACCTTATTTCAATAAGAAATCAATAGGGGGATAGGGTGTCCTTTTTTTATTATTTTAATTTTTATTTGTGTGGTCTATGTAAGTTCAAATTTGTGGACAAGAGATAAGACGAGTTTCAATTATAAGCCCCGTGAGTGAGAGAGAGAAGTAAGGTCTTAACTAGTAAGGTTAGCTGGCTAACTTTCCTACCTTTTTATGGATGGCTCTTTTTTATTACTTATTTTATATATAAAAAAAAATAATAAACAAATGAAACAAATTTGAAAATGAAAAAGTCTTACTTGGTAAACTTGTTTAAACATTTATAATAAATATATAATATATAAATGTTCCAGACCAAAAATATTTATTATAATATATAAATGTTCCAAACAAAAAATTAGAATTGTGGTTGATTTGAATTAAAGAGTGGATTTGAATTGGAATAGACTTGAAAAACATTTGGGATGAATTTGAAAAAAATAATGAAAAAATAATGGATGAAAAAGGTATATGAATAGGATTTTTTTATATATTTTTAGAATTATATAAATATATATTAAATTAAATTAAAAAAATTAAAAAATTATAAAATAATGTCACCTTAGGTCACTTTTTACTCTAAAATAATAATAATAAATTTGAGGTGGGTTTATGCCCACCTAACTCTAACATAAATATTTTTCTGTTAGGAACTATTAAAAAATAAAATTATGATGAAAAATAATTTGAGTTAGAGACTGAAAAAATGAATGAAAAAAAAAGTAATACATACGTCACATATAAAAAAAATGTGGGTCTCATTTTTAAATATATGTCACAATAACTAATAACTACTAGTCTAATAATAATTAGTATTTATAAAAGGTTAGAATATATATAAACTTAGTAAATAATAAATTATTATTCTTTTAACTGAACTTGATATAGATTAGTCTCTAAATACATCTAAATCTAATCATACTAAAAATTAATTATTTGTTCACTCTTAATAATACGAGAATGGAGGTTAAAAAATCTCATTCAAATATTAGACCATTCAAAAAGATTGACTCATTATAGATTTAGAGATGAATATTAAATCTTAAATGATTTAAGAACAAGTGAAGACACAATTAACATCTTTATTAAATATTTTTTATTCAATAATTTGACATAATTGTTATGATGGGTGAAATTTTTTTTACTGACTAGATTGTAAAAAATTTGGACAATAAGAAAAAGAAAATCTAATAATATTATTAACAAAGATACTCAATTTTTATTCACTTAAAATCACCTAATTCAATAGATATATACAACTACAAAATTTTGAATCTTTCAAATGAGTTGTTTTTAACTAAATTGAACAACTTAGGAAAACAAATTAAAGCCAACACGATATGACAAGTCAATCTCGACGATTGACTTTAATGACACAAACCTACGAGACTCCATATCGCACCTCTCGACCAACGTCCATAGACTCCCAGGTAGGCTTCACAAATATAATGCCCTAATCCGAACATATGTTTTAAAACTAACTGTTGATATTGTGATCATTTCACAACTCGTTCTAAGATCCCAATCAACTAGTATAATTCATATCTGAGTATAAACCATACAATTGGTTTGTTTAACCACAAAATGATCACAAGTTAATTGATCTAGACTTTAGATATTTATAAATTATAATATAATTACCTTCTCTATATTGACTACTTAAAAACAAATTATGCTGGTCAAATTATTAAGATTTGATCTTAAATTGACATTTTGTCAAGTCTCTTATTTATTCCTTGGGTATTATATTTTGAGAAAAGATAAACTCAACGATGATCTAGCGAAAACAAGACCACGAATCCTACATGGCCTGTCATAGGAGAGAGAAATAAAAAAAATAATATATATATATATAATATTAAAAAATGTTTTAATTCCCTCTTCTTCTTCTTTTTTCATTTCCGGCGATCTCTCTCTTTTTTCTCTGGCGATTTCGCTCTTTGGCTTCCGCGACTTTTTCTCTTCTCTTCATCGTCGTCCGATCGAAAATGGTAAAGTTTTTCGCTCTCCTTTGTTTTACTTCACTTCATTTCAAAATGGTAGGTCCAGGTTCATACTACTTCTCTTCTTTTCAGAATGGTGTTGGTCCAAGTACATCGTCCGGTAAGACTCCAAGGACTCCAAGGTAAAATAATAAGAAATCTTATCTTTTTAGAAACGAATTTGTTTAGTGTAGATGATTTTGATATCAATATTCTGTTTAGGGTTTAGTGTAGATATGTTTTTAGCAATTAGGGTTTAGCGTAAAAACGTTTTTGATATCCATATCCTGTTTAGCGAGCGATGATGGTGTAACTGCATTTTGGGTTGGTTTAGCTGTAGAAACATTTCGATTAGGATCGTAAAAAAGAGTCCCAAAATCATAATTTTGGTCCCCGAGAAACTATCATTTCAGGACGAGAAATCATCATTTTAGGTCCCAACATAATTTGAATGGTGGTTTCGGGACCCAAAATGACGGTTTCTCGTCCCGAAATGGTCATTCGGGACCTAAAATGATGGTTTTAGGACATTTATAAATGTTTATCTGCTTCATGGTTCATTAATATTTTTTGTTCATTTTTTTCTTTTGTTTTTGTAGAGCAAATAAACGTAAAAGAAATGCGACTCAAGAAACCAAAGCAACCCACAATATATTTTTAACGAGGACCTCGTCTTTTGGCATTTTCAATCTTCTTCAACTACTATCTAATCAACAAAAGAGTCTGTGAAGGCCATAAGTTTTGGCTCTCTTCTATCACTATCCCTTTCAAAATACCCCAGCGAGATCTCTCGTTATCTCGTCAGAAATTTTGACTGTACTAAATGTGCATTCATCCTAGAGAGTGGCGAGGAGTAAAATTCGAATAAGAGGATGTTCAAATCGTATTGGGTATCCCTAGAGGGGAGATGAATGTTGTAGAATATGAGGATAACGAGACCGATAAGAAGTTGAAGGCCTTTAAGACTCGATGGGGTAACCTAGTAAATGACGGTCCTATAGTGACCGATATGCCAAAGAAAATCATGGAGAACAAAGCAGTTGACAAAAATTTCAAGATAGACTTCGTATTATTTGTTGTCAGTTGTTTTCTCTGGTGTGATCACATGGGTCAACTATCTAGGTTTATCTCAAAACTTACATATAAGTATGGTATATGCATTATTAATAATCCTCAAATATGTTTTTTGTACTTGCAGGTTTATGATTCTGAAATCTATTTCAGATGTTCATAATGTCCCAAAGTTTAATTGATACAAATTCGTACTTCAAGGATTAGTTCAATCATGCGAGGAGCATGAAAAACGATATTTCCAAGGACCAGAGACTTCCCTAATCGTAAGTTATCATTGTCATCACTACTTGTTTTTGGTGGTTGCAAATGTAAATATTTTTAACATATTTATTCAATCAATATATGTATATTTTCAGCTGTGCTACTTATATAGGGTCAGCAACCCTAAACTCTAAATTGATGAGCACTGATTTCCTATACTGTCATGTTGGAATGAAATGAAGTTGAAAGTTAGGTTGGAAATGGAGTTGGCAAATGGAGGATTCAGACGTGGAAGCGATGTTGGACGTATTCCACTTCCACCTCTTTAGAATGAGGAGAACGAGGAGGAAGGGGGGAGAACGAGGATGCAGATGGGGGGTGCCTCAACATGAGGCAGTAGTAGCATATAGGGGGCGCCTCAAAAGTCAACACCTTAGAAAAAAACAAGGATGCAAATTTTTAGCGAAGCATTGATTCATATTGCTACATCTACACACCATATTGCCAAAGCCACAAAATTGTTGACAGAATTAAGTGTGGGCTGGGACACATCGCCGTTGTATGACAACTCGATCCACATCTTATACAGTGCCATGGGAAATGATAAACATCTTAGGGGTTCCATGCACAAATACTTCAAAGATCGAACACCCACGGTAGAAAATGAAATGGTAAATGAAAAAACACCCGAGTGGTGGTATGCGAAGAGGAAAATCGTTTACCAATGGTGGTTAGTGTTGTAAAAATACCAGAATTGGTGGATAAAGAAACAGACAATTAGGTAGTTAGAAAAAATTCTCAGCGGACTACGAAAATTCCGGTACACCTTCAATCTCCGTATATGATTAAGAACAAGCTAAAAAATCAATTTTACTTTGACTATGCCAAAGTAGATAACCGAGATGAAATCATTATGGGGATCATTTTTGCAAATAAAAATGATGAGAAGATTATGTAATTAATGATGTTGATATCTTTATAGTTAGTATAATGTTGATCCTGGGTTCCAAAATTGTGGTTTCGGAAATGGTGGTCACGGGTCCCGAAACCATAATTTCCCACCATTTCGGGTCATTACGGGACATTTTCTAGATTTATGTATTTTCTTCATTTTTAGGAAGGAAGTGCTATACAGAACAGATCATACCTAGATCAACATAGGGCATTTTCAATCAATGAAAAGTGGACGCCATATTGAAAGTGGTATTATTGATGCATGGACACACATTACGTCTAATTCTAGTAAACAATTTTCCCACGGGAGAATTGTATTTTCGACAATGATTTCTAAAAGATCTTTTATTGCTGTTTCATTTCTTTTTTAAACCAATGGTCTTATTGTGATGTTAATTTCATTTGCAGGGGGCTTTTATGAAGATTTATAATTTTTTATTAATCAAGTTAATGGAGAAATGAGAATATTCAAGATAACACGAAAGAAATAATACATGTTAATCTTGTAAGTCCAATATTTTAATATCATCTAAATCTTGCTCATATATATCATATTTTAATATGACTTTGCAGATATTCTTCCGAATTATATATGCAAGTCACTATTATGTTGTTTGCATCAATATACAAAAGAGTGTAATCGAAATCATCGACAACCTCCCATTGCCGAAAAAAATGCCATGGGAAGATAAATATGTCACAACTCGGAAACTGGTAAGTTGAACTTTCTGTATGTTGAAGTATTTTGAAATCTATGTTTAATTTAACTTCATTGGTAAAACATATAGCTTCCTTCGTAGAGTTCTTCAAAACTCTCGACTGGAAAACCGCAACCAAAATCGCTAATTTCCCATTCAAAGTTTTGAAATTAGCTTGACAAGACAATTCTAATACAACAGATTGCGCAATATACTGTATGAGACATCTTCAAACTTATATGGGCAATGCAAAGTGGGATTGTGGTTTAACCAAAACAAATGTAAGTTACATATTTCACATTTTGATTGTTTTATAATTCTTTAATAACTGCTGAATTTTGTTTTTTTGAAGGCAATAGGATTGTTTGATGCTTTCCAAGTAAAATTTTGTGCGTACATCGTTAGGTCAACTTTCAACATGAAGTTGGACTATATTTATGACAAATATGTACAAATTATAAAAGAATATTCTCCTGAAACGTATAATACGTTGTTTGTTAATAAGTAGTACATTATAAATTATTAAGGTTTTTAATTATGTAAATTTATGGTATTTTCTAGTCTTCAATTCTTTTCGGTTTTCTAGTCTTCATGATAATGTGACATAACAATATCGAGACACCAAAATGATAAGGTGTTACCTAAATCACCATTTTAAGAAGAAAAAAATGACCCGAAATCACTATTTTGGGACGAAAAACTATTATTTCGGGACGAGAAACCCACATTTCGGGTCCCGAAACCACCATTTCAGGATAGGTTATGCAAATTTTTTTTCTGAAATACACTATAATCAAATACTTAGTGTAAATAACAAAATTCTCATTAAAAATTCAATGTTACAAAATGTAAAAAAAAATCCAAGTTATAACATGATCATATAATTACTATCTTCGTTGAATGTTATCCCAACACGCATTATCTTCGACATATATTTGAGAGGACAAAAGTGATTTGAAGGAAAATTGAGTCCACAGTGGATCATTTCGTTGTTATTGTTGTGTTGAATCCAACACTATTGATGTTGTAGCTGTATTTCCCTTCATCTTTGATCTCAAAGACGACTCTTAGAGATTTTCTCAATTAAAGATTGTTTCATCTTTGTTGGTGATCGTTCTCGACTTCTAACTTTGTTAAGAGAGTGTATCAAAATGGATGTAGCTGGAGATGGAGATGCTTATGTGATTTTGTCTTTAAATGTTTTTGTGCTTCATGATTAAGTGACATAAACTGTTCTATCAAGCATTTTATGTCGTTCATCCAAAAAGAACAATTGTCTTCATATTTTACTCCAACTTATTAAACTTCTTGCATCAATCGAGTTAAACTATTATGACGTTTTTTTCTTCCACAGACATATCTGAATCATAAATGTTGATGATAGTTTGATACCCACGATTAATATATTTACGCCATCGATCCATTATATAACACATTGATACCTCATTCACCCTCATTTTTTCAACATAGTCATGATATGTCTACACGAAATACATCTGAACTCAAACAATCGACATTGACATTTAACATTGCAGTCCATTTTGGTATAATGCACTTTGTAAGAAACATCTCTTACATGTTTTCCATTAACCCCCCAAAATGATTTCCTCAACTCTAAATATACAAGTTGTCCCTTCCTCTTCAATGACTGAGATGTCGCACAACATCAACCCTCTAACTTCTTCTTGAACCAACTTAAATATATCTGGAGTGTAGAAGGTTTGATATTGCCTTTCAAAGGCAAATCCACTGATAGTTGGTATCAAATAATTAAGCGATTGAAAACTCAATTTCTTTTCTCTCTCGATATTTCTCAACAGAGCCCTATCATATTACTCAACGAATTGTTTGAGGGAGGTTTTGAACTACACGTAGTCATCAAAGAAGGCTTTCATACTTTCATTCCATTGAGATGTGGACATCCCTGCACAAAATTGTCATTTCACATAAACATGTATCCATTTAGATATTTCCAAAAATAAAGAATTCAACCAGACATTATCTTTCAACTGATAATCTTTTATTAGTCTAATCCAATCGTTTTCGCATTGTTGAATATTTATAGAGTTGTATACTATGTTTTTCAGCCTTTTCTTTATTAGATGATATTCAGTATGACTTTCAAGTTTTGTAGGAAGTTTATTCTTTATATGCCACAAACAAAAACGATGATGAGTTTTGGGAAATACCTTCTCAATTGCAATCGTCATGGATTGACATTGGTCTGCGTTTATAATATTTTGAGGTTGATCATCCATACATTCCAACCAAGTTCTAAACAACCAAGTGAAAGAATATGAATCTTCACTTGACAATAAACCACATCCAAGTAAAATATATTGAATATGATGATTAACCCCGACAAACAGAGCGAAAGGCATGTCATAACGATTTGTCAAATAGGTTGTATAGAAATAGATAAGATCGTGAAAATCGTCAAGGGCAGCCCTACACCTACCATATGCCCAAAACATGCTTTTAATTCAGGATTCCTCGTCCAAATGAATAAGGTAGAAGAAGTTTGAGTTCCTGGTTTGCATTCTTAAAAAATAATTAGTGAGTGCTTCAACACTCCCTAACCTCAACCATCGTGCTTCGGTAACGTAATTTATACATGTTCTCTCATCGAAAAACATGTTTTCATACCCTCCAGCTTCCACTACAAGGGATTGAAACGTTTTGGCCATAGTTATTTCAGCTTCATCGTTTGTATCCAATCTTCTATTTACATTTATGTCTATTACTTTGTATGGTTATTTACTTTGTATTGAAAAAGATAACATGGTGTATCCTCTTAGGACTTAATGTATGGTTGTGCTCAAGACAAATATTTGTTATCACATATTCCCCTTTATTGCGAACAACAACATTAATCTTTGCTTTACAATCTGTCTTCGTTATTGGTCTAGGCTGATGAAACTTATTTTTGGCCTCCAATTCTTTCATAAAACTTTTGGCACAACCAATGTTGAAGTATTTACTCTTACCACCTATATTTTTGCTCCCTAACTTGGTAATGCCGAATTCAGTTAAGTAGGCATATGTGTGTAGAAATCAAAAGGTTGTTCTTCGGAGGAAAATGTCATTCAAACATTGAGAATTTCACTACGAAAAAAAGTGTAATTGTAAAAAATACGTCCTGAAACCATCATTTCGGGACCCGAAATGATGATTTCGAGACATTATATTTCGTGGACGTCGAAATGTACATTTTTTATACAAAACATTTGCACCAACAATCTGGTACCTTTCAGGTTCAACATGGGGGATTTGTTCGGGTTCAGTGCTTTATTTAGTGCGTTGTTTAGGTTCGGTGCTTCAGTGCTGGTTTTCTGAAAGATAAAACAGTTCGTTATCATACAAAAACAAACTGAACAATATTATTAAATAACTAGATTTGTAAAACGATACCATGCGCTAGGATTTGGTTGGGAGAAGATTTTCGCCGAAGAAATTTTAAAAAGAGAAATAAATGAAGCGTTTTGGGTTTTATTTTGGATTTATACCGAATTTATTTCTCTCTTCTACCCACGTGGCAGACCACTTAGGATTCGTGACCTTATTTTCGCCGATCATTGGTTGAGTTTATCATTTCTCTTCTATTTTATCAACATTTATTAAATGTGTAGAATGACAAATTTTCAACTACCAATTTATTTTTCTTTGTTGTTTAGTGTTTAGAATAACATTTTAAGTTTTTGTCGCCAAAAATAATTTGGTTTCACATAATAAGTTTGTTAATAAATAATATTTAGTCTTGCAATAAACTATTCTTAATATAACAACAATATTTAGTCTTGCAATAGTTTCATACCAAATTCACTAAAATATTAACAAGACTAATATTTATCATATTGGAATTAAGGATGTCAATTTGAAACTGTTCTGCGGTAAACGATTAGAATCGAACCGATTAATATGGTTTTTTTCTACTTTGACCGGGATCGGGAAAAACCCGAAATATGTTGATCGGGGTTCAGGACGGAGATAATATTTACATGCCCCGAATATAAAAAGAAATAATAGTAAAATAAGAATGTTTAGAAAACCACGATCATGATTTCAATTAAAGATTGTTGAATAAACTTAAATTGATAACTTTTTCGTTTTTGATGTTTAATAATGGTTTTAGGAGTGACTAAGATAACTAAGAGATAGTGAGAGACCTATTTAATATGCACAATAATTTATTTTTTTATTTGAAAAGTCAAGCATATGATGAGTCAATATTTTTTAAAAATGCATTTGAGATAAATAAGAAGAAATCCTTTTGCCCTCTTATTACCAACAAAGATCCCTAAAAAATCATAACAAAAAAATACTACAATAAAACTCCAATTAAAGATTCCTAAAAAATCATAACAAAAAAATAATAATTTTTATGTTTTTAATAAATCACTTCAAGTTTGGAGGATCAACTCACACACCATCCAACTCAAGTATTCATTTATTCTCATATATATATATATATAAATTAATGATAAAGAGCGAAAATTTGATATCATTAATAATATCGAGAACAAGAACGGTGTGGCAACATTTGAGTGGAATTAGAAAATTAAAATTTTTCTGTCCTATTAGATTTCAAGTTCAATCAAATAGTTTCATATCATTCTCGACACCATTACAACAAATTCTCACACTCTATCATTGCTTTACATCTAAATTAACCACACATTTTATGTTAATTGGAATTAAACATCATTTTATATACTAAATATTTTCTTAACCATTCTTCAAATCTCAAGTTAAAACACTTTCTTATTCATTATTATTTTTATTTATAAATGATGTTTTTTTTTTAATGTAAAAACTATTTCCAATAATAGATCTATCTATCATAAATATTAATTTAGCATATTAATTTTTGTTTGGGCTGTAAAGTCTGATAGATGAGTGGGCTTATGATGGTCGGAATCTAAACGGCAACGGCCTGTGAAACACTAAATGCGAACACGATATGCCCAATCGTTAGGTATCATATATCTCCGGCGATCTCCTCTTCTCTCACTTCAACCTTTCTGAATTTCGGTATCGTAACCTCAATCTGCAGTCAATTTGCATCACAACCAGGTACCTCTTTCAATCTCTTCAAATCAATATCTCTTTCTGTCTTATTTATTGGTCTGGATCTTGATTAATTTCTTGTACAAGCTAAGTTTCATTTCTTAGCGTTTGACGATTAGATTTAAGATGAATCCTAAATACGTTAGGGTTTCCTGATCTAGTATTTCTGTGAATGATTCTTCTTTAGATTTGAACTTACATGATTAAGGGATTATCTGGCGGATGCGCTCGTTTTCTTATTCCAGACGAATGCAGTTTAATTGCTGTGGTATTTGTAATCAAAGCAATGTTTGATAATGCATGAAAGAATATGAGGTAGAGATAATTAAGCTATACGTTATTCCTATTTCTGGAGACAGGAAGAAAACCGGTAGTAACTGTTAAGAAGAAGGAAATTTCTTGCACGAGATGAAAAATAGGTGTGCTGATAAAATGTTATCCATATTTGTTACATTGGAAGCAACTGAATCTAAGGTATATCCCATAGAATGGGGTTATAGGTTGCTATAATGTTGTTTGGTTATTGAGATGGGTTATTTTTTGTAATGATAGTTTTCTGCTAGCTTTAGGATTTAAGTTTGACATCATGGTGATGGAACAGCTTCGTAGGGCATGTAACTTGTATGGGCTGCAAGAAGTAGATCTCAAATATGCCCAAGTAATGTGGGTCATTGGATTATTGTTTTGTTCCCATGAATGATGTAGGCAGCCTTTATTGTAGTACTAGCTTCCACGTAAAATACATGTTGAGCTGTTGTACCATTTGTAAGGGTTACTACCATTCGATATGAGTTTAACAAGATAGCTTTCCTTTGTGAAATACTTATATCTACAAGCTTTTACATTTCCCATTAATTTGTGAATGTGGACTTGTTACTTGAAAATTATATCCATCCTACATGTAAATATGTAAATTCAACACAGTTATGACTAGTTACTTAAGGACTCGCTCAGTCGTTCACATGACAACCAAACTGAAAATCGATTTATCTTTCTTTATGTAAAAGGATTAAAGGAATATGGTGTTCCTCTTAATGAAGCAAAACAACCTCTCTTGTTTGTTTTTATTTCTTTTGGCACAAATTTAATGTAAATGGTAAAAGAACCCGACATATAGTTGATGACATTTTACTTGAGCAAATAGAAAGTGAAGTAAAAGCCCACTACATCATTTGTTACCTTAAACACGAATATGAAATATTGTTGGTAATTTGATCCTTCAAGGGAGGATTGTGGATAAGGAAGTATGTCTGCCCACTTCATGCTTAAATCTGATCCTGGGTCTGATGAAGGGTTATTTGGATTTAACACCTTCTTCCATCATCATTCATTTCATCAATCAAATCAGCAACTAAAATACTAAAATATCCTTATTTTATTTTTTATAACATTTGTAAATATTTAATATAAAAGACATTTTAGTCATTTAACCCAAATAATCCACATTTTCATCAAACAAGATTTTTTCTAATTGGATTATTTCACAAAAAAAAATCCTACATCAAACAAGCTCTTAGATTAGAGTATTCTTCCCTTTAAAAAATTACGTTAGTTAAGGTGGAAGTTGACCTTCTCCCCTTTTTGGAAATTTTTGTTTTGTTTTGGAAGAACATAAAAGATGGGTGAGGGGGTGTGACAAGGGGGTGAGCTTATTTGTAAGGCCTTATTGGAGGTGGTTGCCAGATTGAAGCATATGTTCTGTATTATTGAGATTGTGGTATTTTTAGGTGATTGTAAAGAAAGTAAGGGTTTTATTGGACTCATGGATGTGGTCTTTGGGTATGGTTGTGATGTGGACAGGGAAAAGGATACTGCAGTGGTGTGTGTTGCTGGTGTAATTGGGAGTGTTGAATATGAGTTCAGACAGCAGGAGCAGAAGCAGGAGCAGGAGCCCTGTGGATAGAAAGATCCGTACTACACGATCTTCTTATCGTGATGCACCTTACAGGAGGGATGGTCATAGGGATTTCAGGTTGTGTAGATCTCAACAATAAAATTGCTAATTGTTTTTTGTCCTTAGACTATAGGCTGTCAAAATTTTCTCACTGGAGTAAAACGATTAAGGGAGTTGATGGTGGTAAGGAATATGAACTAGGCGTTATCAATATGGTCTAAAATTTCTCAAACGAGCAAGAAACATTGCTTATTTGTTTTTATTTCTTAAATATAGAAATTATTTTTCTTGTTTTGTTACTCATCAATTAAAGGAGTTATCTGGTTGATTTAATGTGTATTCCTTGATTTATAGTATACTGTCTGCCTAGAATTTTACAGAAGTTGTGCATATTGAGATTAGTTTGCTGATTTTAAAATCTTTTTTGGGGTGAGTTCTTTTCACAATGATTTTAATATTTGATTCCAGCCAAAACATTCTGTGCAAGAATTGCAAGCGACCGGGTCATTTTGCTAGAGAGTGCCCTAATAGTGCGTTATGCCACAATTGCGGTCTTCCTGGGTAAGTGTTATTGTCTTATAGTTCTATTTTGTTCAGTCATTGCATAGACATCTTATATATCTGGCAAATTCTATCTGCTTTTTTGGATTCTTCCTTAGAAGCAATTGATTTAGGACTACTTTTATTTCGTTTTGGTATTGTTATAGACATGCTTCATTTTACTGAAAAATGCCTTTTTCCCTTTTTCTTTTCTTTTTATTTTTACCCAATTAAACCATAGGGAATTCTGGAAACTTCTTTGGAGGAGTAATATTTATTAACTAGCTATTTGAGTTTATAACTACCCACCCTCGTAGCTCAATGACAAGAGACTTGGAGTAAGAGTTAAGTTGCACGGTGTTATATCTTGAACTAGAACTAGGTATAAATCTTGAATTATATTAATAAGAGAACTAGAATTTGAGAACAAATATAGAGCTATTAGGGGTGAATACAATAGGGATGAGAGAGAAACTCTAACAAGAGAATTCAACTAATCATTTTCATAACCACAATATAACTTGTACTATCTATTTATACTATTATGAGAGAAAAACTCTAACAAGAGAATTCAACTAATCAATTTCATAACCACAATATAACTTGTACTATCTATTTATACTATTTATTTATAACTACCACAATATTTTATTAACCGCTATTCAACCCTAGGGCATTAGCCCTAATCCTTTCCCCTTATAACACTACATACCCCTTAATTTCGTTCGTCCGCGAACGTCATTAAACAAATGTTCCGCTGAAACTCCAAAACGACTCCTCGAACCATATGAATCGTTGGAATTACTTCATTAGGCTATCAGGTGGTTCCTCGTAGGAAGTATCTGCTACTCATCATTGACTTATGACAATTTTTTTTAAGACCACTTTCATCATCAGGTGGTCTTCAAACCACAAGAAGTACCTCATTTTTTGCTTGAATCAAGACATGATTGAAACATAGGGTCATTGGCCAAGATTTGGTCTTCGAGATTCTCAAATGCATCAATTGTCAAAAACAAAATGAGCCCTGCCTCTTTCAACTTGATCACGACAGTATGTATTAACGTATGTTGATTGTATTTTCTAATCCTTAATAACCGTTAGTGGCATCTCATTTTCCAAGACCAATTTTGGGATTTGTAAACAACTTTGCATTACCGCATATTTCTCTTGAGTCTCCACATTTTCTTCATCAACACTTGTTTGTTTGGACTCAAGCATAGTTGTCAATAGCGTATAGCGTTAAATAGCGTCAAAGCTTTTCATGGCTATAGCGTAAAGCGAATAGCGTAGTTAGGGCTATTTGAAAATAAAGCGTTAAAAACATGTAAATATCAAAAATAAAAAACATCACAAAATTAAAAATTCAAAACATAGTTCCATCACTAATCTTATCTACGTTAACCATCCTCCTATATTTCTTTTTCCCGATTCTTCTAAGTTTTCCATTCAATACTAAAACAAATTAAAAAAATAAAAATAAAAATAAAACTACCAAAACTTATATAAATCAAAACTATCAAATAAAAAACAAAAGGAAAGAAGAGAATAGAAAGAAAAAAGAATTGGTGAAAATAAAATAAAAGAAGCGAGTCAAAAACAAATTAGAAAATTTTGGAAATTCGAAAAAATCAAATAAATAATATATATTTTTTAAATCCCCTATAATATAAGCTATAATATAAGGGGGTAATGACTATTGGCGTTATGGGAGCTATAGCGAGGGCTATTTGAAAGTGTGTAGTCTATAGCGCCTTATAGCTACAATTGTGCGCTACGTTATTCGCTATAGCTAGCGCTATTGACAACTATGTGTTAGCCGTTATTCATATTATTTGAAAGTTGAAGAGTTATTTACAATACAAGCTTTTTATTATCAAAACTGATAACAAGTCTTTGAAGCACTTATTGGAAAAGAAAATTTATCACAGCTCAGGAAAAATGGCTTTACAAGCTCATGGGTTTCGAGCTCTTTTGTACAATACACTAAGGGAAAAGAAAATGTAATAGTTAATGCTTATCTAGATTACCAATTGGAATCAATACCCCTGTTTGTTTTGCATTGTTTGAATTTTCCTCAATCTTGATGAAAAAAATTTAAAAAACATGGCAAGTTGATCTAAACCTGAAAACAATAATGGACAAATTGGAGAAAGAATCTGATAGTGTTTAAAGGAAGAAGGAAAGATTGTGTTGGGTAATGGCATAGTTGTCAATAGCGCTCGTAGCGCTATCTATAGCGAATATCGTAGCGTAGTGCCCACTTGTAGCTATAAGGCGCTATAGGCTTATAGCTACAGTTCTTATAACGCCAATAGCTATAAGGCGCTATAAGCTACACACTTTCAAATAGCCCTGCTTTTCTCCCTTCCCATAACGCCAATAGTTATTGCCTCCTTATAGGGTAATTTTTTTTAAAAAAAATAATATTATTTATTTGACTTATTTAAATTCTTAAAATTTTCTCATTTATTTTTTACTCTTCATCTTCTCACGCTTTTTTTTTCTTATTTTATTTTATTTTATTTTCTTTTTGACTCTTCCTCTTCATTTTTCTTATTTTCTTTTTGACTCATTCTCTTCTTTCTCACGCTTCTTTTATTTTATTCTCTTATAGATTTTTCCAATTCTTTTCTCTTTCTCTTTTCTTCTTTATTTTGTTTTTTATTTGATAGTTTTTGATTTATATAAGTTTTAGTAGTTTTATATTTATTTAATTTTTTTTATTTGTTTTAGTATTGAATGGAAAACTTAGAAGAATCGGGAAAAAGAGATATATGATGGAATTATGGGAGGATGGTTAACGTAGATAAAATTAGTGATGGAACTATGTTTTGAATTTTTAATTTTGTGATGTTTTTTATTTTTGATATTTACATGTTTTTAACGTTTTATTTTCAAAAAACTCTCACTACCCTATTCGCTTTACGCTATAGCCATGAGAAGCTTTGGCGCTATTTAGCGCTATACACTATTGACAACTATGGGTAATGGTATTGAACTCAAAAAGTATATTATATATACAATGGTTAACTCATTTGTTGGGAGTGATTGAAGAGTAACGGTTACTTACCAGGCAGAAACTGTTGTGGAACCTACACTTGTAATAAACTCTAAAAAAGTTTATTAAGGTTATGTTTGTATTTGTGTTTGGGCCTGAACTAATAGTTATTTAGGTTGTTAAGAGTTTATAGTGCTTAAGAGAATTTTAGAGAGATAAATATTGTCAGGCAAAAAAGTCTGTATTTTTTCTTCTTCATAGTGAAATTTGGTGACGGCTGAAGTGAACGTAGCTCTTTTGAGCCACTATAAATTCGTGTCTTCTTGTGTTCTTATTTTTTGCGTTTTTATAAATTGTTTTAAACATGTTGAATTTCGGCACCCAAATCTTAACAGAAACTAGGGACTCGAGAAAGAGGTGAGGGAATTTGTACGAAATTGTCTCTAATAACCGTAACAAAAGGAGGAAAATCAAAGGGTTTGCTTCAACTTTTAGAAATTCCTATGACTATTTGGAGTTATATTTCCATGAACTTTATTGAAGGTTTTCCTAGATCACATGGACATTCGGTTATTCTGGCGGTTGTGGATAGATTGTAAAAATGGACACATTTCATCGGTATCGGACATCCATTGACAACTAGTACAGTAACACAAGTTTTATTGGATAATGTGTTTAAGTTGGCATGATATGCTATTGAATATTGCGAGTAATCGAGACAAGGTTTTTTTTGTTAGTTAATTATGGGAAAACTTTGCATATTGCAGGGCATTCAACATGTAATGTCTACCCATTACTACCCTCAAATGATGGTCAAATAGAGTTTGTCAATTGAAGTATTTAGACTTATCTCTGATGTATGGTGGGGTTGCAATCTCAGTCATTGGCAAAATTGCTTACAATACCGATTTTCATTAAGCTGCTTTTACTTCACTTTATGAAGTTGTATATGGATAAGCACCCCGGTATTTGGCAGGTGATTCTCGAATTGAGGTTGTGGATAGAAGTTTATCTACTCAAGAAGAGGTTATTTGATTGTTGAGATATTTTATTTGCAGAGATCTCAATACTGAAAATAACTTGCTAATAAGGAACGAGTAGATTGTGAATTTCAAATTGATAATTTACTGAATCTGAATTCACTGGGAATCTCTATCAATGAACGGGGTATATGTAAAATTGCAATCTTATTGGAATTTGTCTATAGGGATAGACTAATAAGCTCAGCCCTGAATTTTATTGACCATTTCGAGTTATGGCTAGATTGGGAAAATTAGCTTACAAGTTGGCTATTCCTCTTGAAGCAAAATTCACGATGTCATCCATAATATGTATCATTAGTAATTACAATATATAACCGCAAGTTGGCGGAAAAATTAAGGAAATTAGTTATTCATATGGAAGGAGGTGTGTGATGGATAAAACTAACAATTCATTTGAAACATCAAGTTTCTCTCTCAAGTTCCTTCTTCCTTCTTTACTCATTTCATATTTCACTTCTAACTCATCGTACAGTTACTACAAGTTATTTTTACACTTGAAATATAGGTTAATGTTCTTATAATTTTTCAGTAACCAGTTTTCTTCCCCATGGAAAATGTGACTTTCGCGTCAAACTGTGTCATGGTAATGAAAGTTTTCGAATAAAAAAAGGGATGAAAACTGTAGAGCGAGCCACTTCTTGTTTCCTATTTTGAGAGATCAATATGAAAACTGTTATTTTGTCAAAATCACAATCCTATTAGTAAATCCTCAATGTTAAAATTCAATTTTTATTCCTTTTTCTTGGTTTGGTTTAAGAGTTTTTCTAAATCATTATATAGACTAAAGTTTAAATTTTTGATTAGTATACATATTACTTTCTATATCAGTGTATAGATTTTTCATATCATATAATCTATATGGAAAAATTGTATTCCAAAAAAGCCAATGACCAATGGAAAAGTTCTATATCATTGTAGTTTAGTATACATATTATTTATTCTCAGTATATGCTACCTATTTTCTACCTTTCATTAATATGTGCGGCAAAATAGGTATTGTTAACTAGCTTTGTGCTTGCTGTTAAGAAAATATTCCTAGTTTTCTATTTAGCCTAGTGGGTTTGCTATCTAGAATAAGATTCCTAGTTTTCTATTTAATCGATTTGTTAGTTTGTTTCACTGACCCTTAAGTATAATATTTTTATAGTTTTAATAATTTGTGGATGTATCGTGTCCTATATTTTTTTTTAAATTCGGTATCCTTATCTTATTTGATATGATACCGTATTCGTATATGTGCATTATAGGTTATCCCTGTAGTACCATTCTATATATTAAATTAATTCGGTTGGTAGCAATAGCTGATTAGACTATTTTGACAGATGAAACCTATTATGTTCATTTGTGAAAATGAGAACCGAGCAGGTTTAGACATCTCATTAAAATTCTGTAAATTCATTCCATTATTATTAATACAAGTTTTTTTATCCTTTTTTCCATAAAAAACAAAACAGGCACATTGCATCAGAATGCAGCACAAAATCCCTATGTTGGAACTGTCGAGAACCAGGTCACATGGCCAACGACTGCCCAAACGAAGGCATCTGTCACACCTGTGGTAAAGCTGGACATCGAGCTAGAGATTGCACATCTCCTCCGATGCCACATGGCGATATGAACAAATTATGCAATAACTGCTACAAACAAGGCCATATTGCAGTTGATTGCACTAACGATAAGGCATGTAAGAACTGCAGGAAAACTGGTCATATTGCCCGAGAATGCACAAACTCGCCCATTTGCAACCTTTGTAATATCTCAGGTCATCTCGCAAGGGTTTGCCCCAAAGGAAACACTCATGATGATCGCAGGAGTGGTTATCGCGGTGGTGGCGGTGGTGGTTATCGAGATGTTATATGTCGTAACTGTCATCAGTCAGGTCATATTAGTAGGGAATGTACGGGGCAGGCTCCTATGATGATATGTCATAATTGTGGAGGAAGGGGACATGCTGCTTTTGAGTGTCCTTCTGCAAGGTTTATGGACCGTTTTCAAAGGAGGTATTGAGATTAAGAAAGGGTGTTTTTTATTTACATGATAATTTGTCACTTTTGGTTGTTATGAAAATTGAGATTATCTGTTTGAATTTATTTTATTTTATTTTCTTGCTAGGTTTGTTTGTAGTTTAGACTTTAATTTCAGAGTTTGACAAAGGCTGCAATTGAATTGAATTGAATTGAGTGGTAGAAATGCTGTTTCAATCATATTGATGAATAGTTTTATTGGTAATGTGAAGAGGGATGAATAAATAAGATCTTTATATGGTTTTCCATGCTTAATGAATTGTTCTAATAGATAATATTTTTATAAATTTTAAAATATTTTATTATTATATTTGTTTAGAGAAATGATCGGGGAATAAAATTTGAAAAAAAGATGATGCGGTGGTAACAAAAATAATAAAAATTTTCTATTTACTCTCTCTTATTTGGTCAAAGATTGTAAAGAGATCAAAATTAATTTAGCTATTCGTTTTTTAGGCAAGTTAAGATCCGAGTCCACTCGAATTTTTATCAATGATGTTGATTTCTAACTATAACTTAATTATATTTATATTCATATATTTATTTAAATTTTTTAACAATACAAACTAAAATTTACTTAAATAATCTAAATTGACACCATTATATTTGAAGCTTCACAATTATATTCATTTTTTAAAATTTTGTAGGATATATTGTTGTATTAGTCTCTCTTCTAATATGAATAGATATGCACGGATTTACCTAATAAAATAAGCACTAATATATTTTTTGGGAAATTTAATTGTGATTGGTTTGGTTATGGATATATTTTCTTAAATACATGAACAATACTTTAAGAAAATACTAACTCAAAATATTTGGTATAGGCCGATCATGTGGGTGCCTTATTTGTTGACATAGTATTTTTTATTTTTTTGAAGTGGTGTGGTGTGACCAACTTCTAAATTAAATTTATTAGTGATGTTAAAATGATAATTTTCAAATAAAATAATTAATGTGTGATAGGTAACTATTAAAGATGACACATTCTTAGGGGTAAGAAAATCAAAAAAATCAAATCGAATTGATAAAAATAACGACCAAAATAATTATAAACAGACCGAACCGAGTTATGGCCGGTTCATAACTTTTTGTATCGGTCCTGACCGGTTCGGTTGTCGATTTAAATAATAAAAAACCGACTGACCATATATATACGTGTTTTAATATATTTTTAAATATATATCCTTCTAACCTAGTAATAAATGATGAAAATGATATTTTGGTTTATGTTCAAATCTTAATTTTTTTCAAACTTATTTTGATTTAATTAATATTCTAATATATTTTTTTTAAGTTAAATAGATGTTTTATTATCTAATTTAATAGAATTTTATTATAAGACTTAACTAGTTTTTTGTTTTTTAATTTATTATATATATATTTATTTATTTGTTATTTTTTTAACGATAAACCGACCAAAACAATTTTATAATCGACTAAACCGAACCGACGTTTAAACGTCAACCGACGGATGAAGATTTTGAAAAACCGACACCAACATTTATGATGATTTTTTCTATGAAAAAAAACCCTGCACACGACCATGTGCACTTATTCCTATTATTATTATAGACTTTTTCATTTTTTTCATTTTATTTATTTTTTAATTTTGGAATTTAAGTTTTTAGTTTAGTTATAAATAGGATAGTTTATTTATATTATAATTAATTTCATTCATTAATAAAAAAAATATAATATTAATTAATAATATTCAAGAACATTCTTTATCTTGCTTTTCCTTCTTGGTATTATTATAGCTAAATTACTTTTAAGTTAAATTAATACAAATATGTTCGATTGAAATATCAAATTATCTCACTTATTAAGTCTCATCTAATACATTAATAGAGAAGAAATTCCCCACCAAATATAATTAGGATCATCGAAAAAGATGAGATAAAAAAAATAATTGAGAATTCAAAATTAAAAAAAAAAATTGAAATTCAAGATTCAAAAATTCTAGGTTGATTAATCTCAAGTCTTACCGAAATGATACGGCAAAAAAAAAACTTTGGAAAGTCCTAGAAGAAATTTTCTATAGTCAAACTACGTCTCAATTAATACAATTAAGACTTTAAATTCTAACTTTCAAAAAAATTAACTCAAGTGTTCAAGAATACCTCTAGAAGATAAAATTGATAGCTTACGCCTTGACTACGGCTGACCATAAAGTTACGGATCTTGATCTTGTTCTTAATATTTTTGGAGACTTGAGATCAGAATTTGAATTAATCGTTATTGCGGTCTCCATAAGAAGAAAACCCGTAAGCGTCAACAAACTTACAGGACTTCTTACGCACGAGCAACACCTTCTTTCTTCAAGCCCAACATGAGAACTTATCGCTAACATCACATATGAAAGAAATCAACAAGGAAATCAAATTAGTCGACAAAATGGAGATTGTAGCACTTCAACTTCATATTCATCATATTTTTCCGGACAAACAGAAAAATATAATAGCTGAAATTGATTAAAAAATTGGCATTCTAACCGTAGTAAACATTCTTCAAACAAGATTGCTCCAAATGCAAATCGTAAAGCATAAATCGTCCCAAATGTATCATTTGTAATAAATTAGGATATACTAGCGTTAATTGTCGAGCGCATATTATATGTCAGATCTGCAATAAAAATGGGCATCAAACGATGGATTGTTAACTACGCTATGATGAGAAATAGTCTTCTCCAATAGTTATGATGATTTCTCCTCCTTCTAATTCATATTTAGCATGGTATCCTGACTCCGGTGCATCTAATCATATTACATCAGATTTATGTAAACTTTAAACTCACACTCTTTACACATGTGACAATGATATTAAAGTGGGTAATGACATGGGTATCTCTATAGCTAATATTGAAAACTCAACTATTTTGAGCATTCAAAGGCCACTATATCATCAAATATTGTTCACGTAGCAAATATTTCAAAAACATTACTAAGTGTAACTTGTTTTGCAACCAACAACAATGTATTTTTTTGAATTTCACCTTACCTTTTAAGTTGAGATGGAGCGAGTTTTAAAACTTGAGTTTCTTAGAGGATCACTTAGAGGAGATATATATTGTCTTGATAATTTACCTAACAATGTAATGTATCAATATGTTCTTCTTGTAACACGTTATAATGTTGATATATGACATCATCGTTTAAGTCATCCCACTTCAGCAATTAACATTTTTTTTTATCATTTCTCATTTTAAACTACCGATATTAGGTAAAAATAATATCTCATTTTGTGAATCGTATAACATTGGAAAATCTCACAAACTTCTGTTTCCAATTTATTATTCACGAACTCAAGCTTATCTTGATTTGATACATTTTGATATTTGGGGATCTACCCCAATTGCTTCTTCATATGGTTATCGATACTTTGTTTTGTTTGAGTATGATTATATTTAATTTACGTGGTTATATCCTCTTACACAAAAATTAGACGCCTTGAATATTTTTACCAAATTCAAAAATTTAGTTGAAAATTAATTTAATAGGAAAAATTAAATTCTACAAACAAATTGGGGAGACGAATATCGCAATCTTAAATCAATTACAAATCTTCATGTTATAAAACGCTGACTCTCTTACCCACACACTAGTGAACAAAATGACTTTGCTAAAAGAAAATTTGTCATATAACTAGAAAATGTCTAACCTTACTTACTCATGCAAAGTTACCAAACACATATTGGGTTCATGTATTTCTTACCGCCACATATTTGATCAATAGACTACCAACACCAATCTTGGAGCGTAAATCGTCGTTGAAGTTTCATTCAATAAACTTACCCGACTATACAACACTAAGAACTTTTGGTTGTGTATGTTACCCTCTTATAGGACCATATAATCAACACAAACTAGATTTCAGATCGGTTTAATGTTTATTTCTTATTTATAGATCTTCTCACAATGGATACAAATGTTTACACATTCTAACATGTTATATCTTCATATCTCGACATGTCACTTTTAATAAAACAGTCTTCCTAATGTCACTCCCCACATCAACATCAACACAAAATGCGACTAATACAACAATAATAATTCCAAATTCCGTTATATACAAATTGATCCCCCTTCAATTAAATCCCAAAACATTCACCATCTTTTTCTCGTACATAAGTTAATCCCACAACCACTCATCATGTTGAGCCCATTGAGCATATAACTACTCAGTTAGAGTCTATGGTAGATGCTGTCAGAACCTCATCACCACAAGAAGTCTCAATCTTCAACTCATCCAATGAACTCGTGCTCGTACTCATACTCATACTCGATCTTGATCTAATGTTCTCACTGTTAACTCTACTACTACTATTTTCTCTTAAGAACCAACATGTTATACTATTGCCCACAAACATCTGGCATGTCATTCTGATATGGCTTCGGAATTCAATGCACTTATCCATAATCAAACATGATCACTTATTCATCATTCGTCACATCAAAATATTGTCAGATGCAAATGGATTTTAAAAATCAAACATAAAGATGACGTTTCTATTGAACGACACAAAGCATGACTTGTTGTTGAAGGATTTCATCAACAACCTAGTATTGATTATTCATAAACATTTAGTCTAATGGTTAAACCAACAACGATTCATATCATTTTAACTCTTGCAGTCACTTATGGGTGGCCAATTAATCAGTTAAATGTGAGTAATGTATTTTTACATTGTACACTTGATGAAGAGGTTTACATGGCACAACTTTCGGGCTTTATCAAACAAGAATTTCCTGATCATGTATATTGTCTTCATAAAGCTATTTATAGCCTCAAATAAGCCCATCAAGCTTGGTATGCTATACTCTGAGCTACATTACTACTTTCTCAAGGCTTCATTGAAGCTAAGTCAAATATGTCTTTATTCCTATTTCACTCAAGTGATATTATTTCATACATTCTCGTCTGTATCGATGATATTTTCTTTACAGGTAAATCTATAACTCATATCTACAATAAATAAATGTCTAGGTGAAGCATTTCTAATAAACGATATTAGTTATATATAACAATTTTTAGCAATGAAATCAACACACACTACCTCAGGATTATTTCTATCTTAGATAAAGTACATTAATAATATTCTTACACGTGTTGATATGCTTAATGTCAATCCACTACACACCTCTATGGCTTCAGGTTCATCTCTCTCTCGACATGATGGTGATATACTTTCTGATCCTATAATTTACAGAAATATTGTTGGAGCTCTTCAAACATTGTTGTTAATAGAGCATGTCAGTTTATGTAAACTTCCACCATGTCTCATTGAATAACTATCAAACGAATAATCTGATACTTAAAACATACTCCTGATAAGGTTTATTTGTATGATGCACATCAAATTTGAACTCGACATCTTATTATAATTCAGATTGGGTCGGATGTCCAGATGATAGAAGATCAATAACTTCTTATTGCATTTTTCTCGAAGATAATCTTATTTATTAGAATTCAAAGAAACAACAATTTGTGGCTCGATCTAGTACTGAGTCTAAATATCATGCATTTCCCCATGCAATAACATAACTATGTTCTTCAATTATTATTTAGTGAATTGAGAGTCAATTTACTAGCTCCTCCTACTCTATGGCATGACAATAGCGGTGCTGCATTTTATCTGCTAACTCAGTGTTTCATGCTTGCACTAAACATATAGAAATTGATTTTTATTTTGTTCGTGAACGAGTAGCAAAGAAATTATTTCAAATAAAATATATTTCTACTTAATACCAAATTGCAAATATTCTCACAAAAAAAATTTCATCACACAAATTTGCACTTCTTCGGGACAAACTAATTGTGTGAGCTTCACCTAAAAGACACATACATGACCATGTACTCCTATTTCTATTATGATTATTATTTAAGATTTTTTCTTTTTTCTATTTTGTTTATTCTTTTATTTTTGGAATCTAGTTTCTCTGTTTAGTTATAAATATGATAGTTTAATTATATTGTAATTAATTACCTTCATTAATAAACTATAACCCGAAAAAAATTTGGTCCCGGAAAACTCTAGTTCGAGAAATTTTAACATCGGTTTGCGTGTCATAAATCTTTTTAAAATAAAATATTATTTTAAAAAAATTTAAATAATCTTGGTAACTTTTGAAATTAATTATGAAAATAATTAATTTGGGTTCAAATTTAAATAATCTTTAGGTTTGTTATAATCAAATTAAGATTTGATTTTTTAAAAACATGTGTTTAAATTAATTAAAAATAATTAATTGAAAAGATTATTTATTTGAAGAAAGAGTCGTCAATTGATTTTTAAAATCAATAAAAGGTGTACGTGTACAAACGTATTTTTTACCAAAGATTCGTTTTAGTTCGAAGTTTGGTGATACTCGGAAAAGGGCTCTCACGCTTCATCCTCCTTACCCGTTTTTAAAACGGTCTCTACTTTATAAAGTCTTGACTTTGAAAATCAGTTGTATAATGTTTTATTTAACTAATTATTTTTCCGGTTCTAGACATGCACACATTTTTTTGTATTTAAAAAACTATAACAATAATATTTAAATGTTGGTACTTGTTGCTGATGACGTTGACTATGGAGGAAAATATCAAGTGTTGTAGAACACTCCTTATACCTAAAGGAAGTTTTTAAGACGCATGGACCCGAGCTTTAAGGCCTGTGGTAAAAATTCCAAAAATACAGTAGCTTTGAGCTTCAATGGCGAATTTATGTGTTTTTCAGACTGGAAGCTTGAGATATTGTATCTTAGCTTCAGAATTATCAAGGGAGGCTATTAGCCTCCCAAAGTAGGTTGAGGAAGTCAAGTGTCTTGAATTAGTCAAACACCACATATGGTGTTTTGGCTGTTCTTTCCGGCCAGTTGCCGGTGTAGGTGGTAATTACCATCCTAGATGTAAGGGAAATTTACACTTTTTCAAGACAAACTTACAGTGTAAGCTTCACCGTTTCGTTTGTGGGGGAATATTAAGAAATGCACATGACCATGTCCTCCTATTTCTATTTTTATTATAATTTAAATTTTTTATTTTTTTTATTTTTATTTATTCTTTTATTTTTGGAATCTAGTTTCTTTATTTATTTAGTTATAAATATGATAGGTTAAATATATTGTAATTAATTACCTTCATTAATAAAACATATCATATAAATTAATAATGTTCAAACAAAGATATCATTTATCTCTATCTTACTTATCATTTATTAAAATTATCATTAATACTCAAATCAAATATGTTTCACAACTGAAGAAAACACGTCAATAAAATCAATATCTAGAATTTGACTATACCCTTCCTCATCGAGTCTTCGATGAGGTCTAATTTTATATATGAGCTTATCTGCATCAATATGATATTGTGGTACAATCGGTGAAGTATCTGATAAATATGGTGTAGTTGACGATAGTGTTGTAGGTTTAGATTTTGATCTACTTTCAAACTCCACATGCTTGCTAAATTCTTACTGAATTTTGTCTCAAAAAGAGTTAGATTTTTTCTTAATTTGATCACAAGAAGATATAAGAGGTGTAGTATGTAACATGTGTCTCATCAAAAACAACATTTTGACTAATTATAACCTTTCTAGTTTTAGGACACCATAATTTGTATCCTTTACACCGGACTTGTAGCCGATGAAAATACACTTCATAGATCGAGTCTTCAATTTTCCTTCATCAAAATGAGGATACGCCGAACAACAAAAAATTCTCAAATTAGAATAATTAGAAGGAATACCATACCTTACTTATTGCGGAGTCTATTTATAAATTGCAGTTGACGGAGAATAGTTGACGAGGAAACATGCTAAAGTTGCATCTTCAGCCCAAAAGACTTTGATAAATAAACATGAAGGAGCATACAACACACCTTCTCCATCAAAGTTCTATTCATTATTTTTGTCCCACCATTATATTGTGGATTCTTAGGAACTGTATGGTGCCTTACGGTTCCTTCAGTTCTGCATAAAGAATTAAATTCTTCGGAACGTCAAACCATTATCAGTACGCAAACATTTTATTAGTTTCCCTATTTGTTTGTCAATCATAGTCTTTCACTCCTTAAACTTAGAGAACGCAACACTCTTGTACTTCAAAAAGAAAGCCAAAAAATTTCTATAGAAATCATTAATAATCTTTAGCATATAATAAGTATCTCTCAAAGAAGGCACCCTAGACGGTCCCAACGATCAGGGTGGATATAATCAATTGTTCCTTTAGTGTTGTGGATTACTTTTGAGAACCTAAATTTTTTCTAATTGTCGATGACGCAATACTCACAAAACTTCAATTAGCTAATACTTTGCCCATTAAAAAGTTCTCGTTTTCTCAACTCGCTCATGTCATTCTCACTTTTATGACCAAGTCGCATGTGCAACAATTTTGTGACATCATCATCAGATATGGGTTGACCTAGTGGCGGACCCAGAAATATTTTCTCGGGGGGGCCAAATACATAGTAACGTAGAATTTTTTTGGCTATCAAATAAATGCATTTTTTAATTAAAATTTTACTCGATAATTACATAAAAATACTAACAAGCACAATTACTAAATTATTCTTGTCCATGAGTCGGTACAAAAGAAGACAAAATATCTTCATTACGTTGACTATACCAATCAATCAATTCAAGAAAATTAACTTTATTTGATGAACTACTTGACTCATATGTTCTCGAAAAGGTAATCCTTGCCTCAACAGAAAGCGTGTTACATCAAACATTGTCGTTAAACGGGTGCGATAATTTATTTTTATATCACGACCATGTGTACATAAAACGCTTCTCACGTTATGACTTTGATCTTAAAATGATTCAAATTGAACTCTAGTTTCATTACGACAACTATTTGAAGTTCTCATATGATGATTGAATCTTTCTAATGCCATTTTCCAATTTTTGTACCAATCTCCTATAAATGTATCATCTACGTTTTCTCTATTTAAAGGCTTGAAAAGATAACATCAAAACAAAATAATGCATCTTTTGATATGATATATTCTAACCATGTATATTTGATTAGTAACATTAAACTCACTAGCATTTAGCCCGTGCATTTGCACGAGTAATAATATAAAAAACCGTGAAAAAAATTACGGATAACATTTTTAATTTTATTTTTAACCGTTTTAAATTTATGGATGGGTCAACACATAATCCGACCTAAGTATCCATTTACTCAACATCATTATATATTAGTTAGTTAAAAAGTTGAACTTATATTAATGTTAAAACGTCCCGCGTTTATCAAATTTGGTGTTGAATTTAAAATATAAAGTCTTTGTAGCCTAGTTGGTTAAAGAGTTGTACTTGTTTTGTTAGGTTGCAAGTTCGAAACATACCTCTAGCATTTTTAATTTTATTTTTAACCGTTTTAAATTTAAAAACGGGTCAACCCACAATCCGACCCAAGTATCCAAATTAACCACAGCTCTCGACCCGGCAATCCGGACACTTTAAAAATTAAGCATCATTATATATATATATATAGATTAGTAGGCTCATTAATTGATTGAAAAGACTCATGCTGGTCATGTGATGTAGAAGTACAAATTCGTTTATAAAATTCGTTTATAGAACATTCTCATTATTCTATATCATATATAAAATAAATAATTAAAAATAAATATGTGTCAACCCTAGACACCTAAATAAAATCTAACAAATACATTTATTTATATATAAATGTAGTTTTAAAATAAATAATAATATTATATGATTTTCATTATTTTATATATAATTCTTTATATTTTAACTTATATAAATAAATTTTATTTATATATTAACTAAAATTTATGTATTATTATAAATATTGTATCTTAGAAAATATTTTTTTATACAATACTTGAAAATAATGTTTGTATAAAATTTTATAAAAAGAAGTGTGAGGTTATTATAAAATAAATGTGAGAGGCGTTTGATCACCTGACCTCTATTATAAATTGCAGCTCCAAAAACCATCAGGACAAAGCCTTATTTAGTAAACATATATATAAAATATGTTAAAACTTTTAACCTGGTTGGGGGAGGCCCGGGCCCCCCTTGTAGGTCCGCCACTGGACCCAGGGACGGACGCACTTTAGAGCCTTCTATTTTTTATATATATTTATTTATTTATTGATAGGAGCTCAGTAGTGGTCACGCCAAACATGCATAAATTCATACATTAAAGAGAAAAAACTAATTAGCTGAAGAACTGTCACACAGACGTCATATAATTTAAAAAAAAAATTTATTTTTGTTATTTTTTATTCATTTTCTCTTTTCTCTAAATATATATATCAACTTATTAAATTTAATATTTATATTTAAATTCTTAACTGAAATAAAGTTGAAATTTTGAAGACCTATTTGAAAAAAATATAAAGTTATTATTTGAGATATTATTTTATTTTTTAAAATTAAGATGAAATTTAAAATAAATTGTATAAATAAATTATTTTTTTATATAAATAATATTTTAGGTGGTCAATTATGAAGAGATACTTATTTTTATTTATATAAAAGCTATCTCATAATTTCTATTGTTATTAATTATAAACACATAATCTACTTATTTATAAATTTAGAAGTGTTACAAGTTTTTGTTTTTATCTTTTATATATTATTTTTATGTTAAGTACATGAGTTTTGTCCTTTACAATTTTTCATGTAAGGTATATCTTCAAGTATTATAAGAGTGTAAGTTTTATGTTACAAAATTTTAATAAAGGTGATATTAGTTAATTACCTACTCATATGTGACAATTTTAAATTTAATTATTTTAAATTACTTTTTTTTCATTTTTTAACGTCAATTCTAAAAAATTTCTTCATTTTATTTTTCAAGCCCACCTTAAATATAATTCCTAGATCCGTCCCTGTGTTGACCCAATCCCCAACCCTAACCCAAACCCAAAATATTAATTTGGGTTAAGTTAATTTGGGTTGGGTTGAGTATGGGTTGGGTTAGGGTTACGCAAATTACCCAAATTATATAAATTTAATTTAATTCTCTCTTATTAATTCAATATAAACTAATCATCTTCCAACTTTAAAATATTCTCTTAATTTTTACTATGTTTTGATCTTCGTTACACTTAAACACACTTTTGACATGTTTAACGCGTTCAACACATTTTTCACACGTTTTCATGTTTTTGGCACTTTTAACACGTTTTTGACACGTTTAACACGTTTTTGACATGTTTAACACGTTTTGGACATGTTTTTCACACGTTTAACACGTTTTTGACATGTTTAACATTTTTTTGACACGTTTAACACGTTTTGACAAGTTTAACATATTTTGGTACATTTAACACGTTTAACATGTTTTGTTATGTTTAACATGTTTTTCATTTTTTGCCACGCTTAACACAATTTTGACATTTTAACACGTTTAATACATTTAAAAAATTGTTAATAATGGGTTAAACGTGTCAAAATGTGTAAAAAAACGTGTTAAATGTGTCAAAAACGTGTTAAACATGTCAAAAATGTGTTAAACGTGTGAAAATGTATTAAACGTGTCAAATGTGTGAAAAACGTATTAAATGTATCAAATACGTAAAAACATGTTAAACGTATCAAAAACGTGTTACATGTGTGGAAAACGTATTAAATATGTCAAATACGTGAAAAATGTGTTAAATGTGTTAAACGTGTGAAAAACGTATTAAATGTGTCAAATACGTTAAACCTTTTAAATATGTCAAAAACGTGTTAAACATGCCAAAAACGTGAAAAATGTGTTAAATATGTTAAAAATGTGTTAATTGTGTCAAAAATGTGAAAAACGTGTTAAACGTGTGAAAAATGTGTTAAACATGTCAAAAATGTGTTAAACGGATACAAATGTGTTAAATGAGTCAAATACATGTTAAATGAAAAAAATTATGTTGGGTTATGAGTTGGGTAAATTTAATTTGAGTTGAATATGAGTTGTGTAATACGGGTTGGGTTTACCCGTTTGCTCACCCCTACATATAACCTATCAAGTTTTCTTTCAACTTTCATCACGATAAGAACATCTCTATTAACCTTCATAACTCCACCTTCAACAGTGTATTTGTAACCTTTTGAATCGAGGGTACTAAGAGAAATAAGATTTCTCATCAAATTAGGAACATGTCTCACATCATCAAGTGTACAAACAGCTTCATCAAACATCTTTATTTTTATTGTTCATATAACCACAACCTTGCATGATAAATTGTCTCTCATTAATACAACACATTTGGAAACTGTATCATATATTGAAAATCAGTCTCAATTGGGACACATATGATACGTACATTCATAATCGAGTATCCAATCATCTTGCCACCTTGCATCAAAAATAGAAGCCATGAGGAGTTCACTGTCTTCGGCGTCAACAATACTAGTTTTGCCGCAATTTTCTATCTGCTTTGCAGTTAGAATATCATCATCTTTCTTAACTTTATTTTGTAGCTTCCAACACTCATATTTTATGTGGCCTCTTTTCTTATAGTAATTGCAATTCTTCCAAAGTTTTATAGAATTTAATTCATTTGTTTAGTAACATTTTGAACCATTTTCTTGAGTTTTCTCTCGAGCAATAAGGTTTTGTGCCTAACCATCGGAATATGATTTTTTCCTTAGATAATAATGCATTATAAACATCATTAGCCGTGATATTAACATAGTATCATGAAACGTGATATAAGATGGGGCAACGGACACAGCAAAATTAAAGTTAGATCTTCATCGTTATACTTAACTTCCAAGGTCTCTAGATCATCAACAGTTTCTTTAAATACTAATAAATGCTCTTGTAGAACTGTACCTTCAGACATACGATAAAAAAATAAATTTTATTTCAGATGCAGCTTACTAGTAAGACTTTTCGTCAAACATAGTTTTTCTAGCTTCAACCATAACCCATTAGCACTCGTCTCCTTCAAAACATCTTGTAGAATATTGTTGGATAGATGTAGATGTATAAGAGACATAGTCTTTCGATCCTTCCTCTTTTTCTCTTCTATTGTCCTTGAATTGAGCATCTTATCAAACCCTAATAGAGTTTCATCCAAATCCATCTAAGTTAGCAAACCTCACATCTTTATATGCCATAATGAAAATATGGTGTTGTGATTCAATAACGGGATATTTTACTTTATAGTTGACTTCTTTGAAAATATATATAGTCTCAGAATTAAAAAAAAAAAAACTCAAGGCTTTAATACCAATTGTTGAAAAATAGGATATGAATCTAAGACTAATCAAGATAAAGAAGAGATGAAGTATCAACCAAGAAATCACGTAAATAACACAATATTTACATGTAAACTCAAGATGGGAAAAACCACTGGCAGAGGTGGAAAAATTCACTATGATTAATGTAGAAGATTATAACTTAGAGAGAGAAGAATGATGACAAATATTTTGTGTGTGAATAAAACTCTAACTAAGACCATATATTTATATGTCACATAATTTGGCCTAGTAGGTCCAATATCAAACAATTATGATTTTATTTTATATTATTTTATTATCTCGCGAGCCTAGGCTCAGGCCCCGATCAAAACTCTTCTGGGTCATCATAATCTAACAGAGACGAACAATGGATCATACTATGAAAGAAGCATGCATTCACACTACCAGAGAGCGCATAGAGGGTTTGGAGACGAGGTAGCAAGCGCTACAGGCGGAATGACTATGATGAGCACTAGCACTATGGTTGAATTGACTTCAAAGCGGTTGAAGGAGATGATCAACCTTGGGATGGAGCTTACCAGAATTCATCCATCTTGTGATGCCTTGTTAACTTGCGTCTACCAGCGTTGGTAGTTTGATATACTAGTTTTGGGTGTTTGGGTGCTGGTTGGTAGACCTGTTGGGGTGGTTGTTTCCATTACACTAAACCATGTGTAGATTCTTTCCAAGAATCATCTAGAAGGATAGAGGAGTTGAATTCTTATGTTAGTATGGCTAACGATTTCTTGTTCTAAAGTTGAATATCCAATCTCGCTAGTTTTAGTTACCTTTTTGGTCTCGACAAATAAATTCAATGTTAGTTGCTAGTGGTGAGTATTAAGTACTCCCATTTTTATCTTAAGTATTCCTTTCCTTCTGAGTAGGAATCGGCAACGGACATCCCCAGGTAAGAAGTTTGATCATCTTTAAACAGATGGTAGACACCAACTTAAATTAATGAAAACTAATAAAATTGTGGGCAAAAAAATGAAATGTGAGAAAAAAGTTAGAATGGGTAGTGTGAATGAGAAGTGATTTATAATACAATAATTTTTTCACCCCTGACTAGGGATTGAGAAACCAAGGTGAGTCCGTGATTGGGAAAGATAAGTGAAAATTGAGAAAGTGCCAATATTGGTTGTGTTTGGACAATGGAGAATTGAAAGGTGAGTTTGAAGGGAAAGGGAAAGGGAAAGGGAAAGGGAAAGGGAAAGGGAAAGGGAAAGGGAAAGGGAAAGGGAAGTAGGATTGACAATGATAAGACTATTCAATTAGTGAGAGTCGGAGGATTTGATAGATAATTATTGATATAAATAATATATTTTTTTTAAATGGATATAAATAAATTATAATTAAATATTTATATGATATTAAACTAAATATATATTTAAAATTTTATAATAATAAATTTTTATAACAATTATTATATTCATATAATTTATTTTAATTTAAATAATTTATTAATATTTAAAATTAAATTATTAAAAATATATAATATTAATTATTAAATAATATTATAATTATAAAAAAATAAATAAGTTGAACTATATAAGTTGAATAAGTTAGCGTAAATAAGTTGAATCAAACTAACGACATTGTTTCATTTATGTCCTTAATATATATATATATATATATATATATATATATATATATATATATATATATATATATATATATATATATATATATATATATATATTTTGACTTCAAGCTTCTTCAATAGTAAAAAAAAAGTTGAACCGACCTTTAACATGAATGTGAGGAGAGATCTATCCTATCGGGGATGGGATCAATCATGACATTCGTTCTAATATCTTGAATAAGCGTAAACCCCTCCAATGGGAAATTGATTCGGGTTTCACCCTAGACTTTAGGAAGTCAACCAAAAACAGTTAAGAAGGAAATGACAATGGAGTGAGAATAGTATGACCCTTTGATTTAAGGCAACGTGGAGTAACAAAATTTTACCTTATGATCCTCTCTTCCAATCCAGTTAGCTCGAGTGGGACAGAAGTAAGAAGGAACAGGAAGTCACGTATGGGACGGAGTTAGCTTGAGTAGGATAGGGATTCAATCGATTCATGGATGTGCCATTCAAAATATAGTACAAAGCCCTTTTTTCTTCTTCGGTAGGGGAGCGAAGATAGACCCTACTCTGACTTAATCACTCGTGCGCATGCCTGCCTTTCAATTCATTCTTCATCCGCACGTCTACTCTCACAAAACAGAAGTCATCATCAAGCTTACCGAGATTTTTCCTTTTGAGACAAATAGTGGATCCTACCAGGAAAGAAGCACGCATTCACGCTACAAGAGAGCTCATAGAGGGTTTGGAGACGAGGAAGCAAGCGTTGCGGATGGAGTGACTATGTTGAGCACTAGCACTATGGTTAAATTGTGTAAGCACTAAAAATTTATACTTCAATTTATAATATTAAAATAATTATTTTGATTTATTTTTAAATAAATAAAATCAAAACAATTAACCTCATGGCCAAAAAAATCCAATTAAAACAATTAATTATGATTAATTATTGTGGTAATTAATCATTTTAATTAAGGGTTAAGGCCAAAACAAAAAAATAAAAATTTTGGGATAAATGTTGTACCCATCCTATCTTAAAATAAATTTAGAAAAATTAAAGGGACAAAAATAAATAATTTAGAATGAATTGTTGTATCCATTTCATCTAAAACAATTATTTATTTAACCTTAAAAATATAAAATATATATATATATATATAAAATGATAAAATATTTGATATATTTATTTTAATATTTTGTGTATTTAAAAAGATCAAAATTAAAGCCAAAAGGGTGAAAGAAAAATAAATTTCAAACAAACCCTTAAGGATTTAATAAAAATAAAAATCGTAATCGAGTGTAACCAAAATCGGGAAATAGAGCTACAGCCGCAACCAAAACCATCGAATGAGTATCAAATCTCCACCCAACGCTCCAGGCGCGCCCGTATAGCCTGTTGTAGCGGAAGAAGCGCGCACTCGCGATGCAGCAGATTGTCTAATGCCTGTTAACCAGACCGCTTACGGAACACCCAAACACAACGGAACCTTGACGGAATGCCAACGGAACGCGCTAAAGCACATGAAACGATGTCATTTCATGCGCCACCTTCGTCTCCAAGGTGTCGCTGGAGGGATAAGCATCAAAGACCCGTTTTTGATTTTTCTTTTTTGGAACTCCCTCATTAGTCAACCATTTCGGGTGATTCAAAGTCTGAAATAATTACCCTACGATGGTAATCATTTTTCCTACAAGAATAGGGATGATTCATCCCAATTTGGATGATTCAAAGCCTGAAATGATCACCCTACGATGGTAATTATTTTTCCTACAAGAATAAGGATGATTCATCCCAATTCCGACCAACTTGAGGAAGAACCGACCTTGGATGGATCAACCAACCTTGGGCGGCTATAAATAGCCCCCTAAGTGGATTCGAAGGCAAGAGATCCACTTTCCACCTTCCAATCGTCGATTTTCAGAAATCCGCCATTAAAGCTTCAAGCTTTCAGATTTTTTGAAAACTTTGGATAAGACCTTAAAGCTTGGATATGAGCATCCCAACAACTTTTCTTAGGTCTAAGGAGTGTTCTCAAATCCTTAGTAATGATCAAATCACTCTCTAATTCATATTTACAATTAGAATTTGAAATTTTTATATTTCAAATTGCATAAGCTTGTATGCTTGTTATTTATGGTGTTTTATGGTTGAATCTTAATCCTAGAATCATTTAGAAACTATCTGGATAAAATAGAACCGATCAATCGGTCTTAAGAATAAAAATCCAAATTTGAATTTTTAAAATCCAAAAATTGAGTTTGTTGTTCTTGAGATAATTATGTTGAATGACAGCCTAGAAAGTATATCAACATGATTGTAATGATGTTGGGCAACTATTTAGATCATGTTTGATCCATCTCGATCATGTTTGATAAAAAAATTAAAATTTCAAAATAATTAAAAAAATTTAATTCTTGATTTGATCAAAACTAACACCTAGTGTTCTTATTTTGGTACCAATCAAGTATATATGGGATATAAGAAAGCTATTTGGTAGGTCATTTACCCTCAAAACATTTTTAAAATCAAAAAGTCAAATTTTGGTCATAAACTGTTTTAAACGATTTGATCATCACTCAGGTTGATTGATACCTTTAAATAGTGATCAACATGTTCTTGGGAGTTTTATGAAGCTACCCAAACTCTTGGATCAAAGAATCCAAGCTAAAAAACGAATTTCAAAACCTGCACTTTGGTGTTTTAGAGGACCGAGGCTTGTTAGCCTAGGACTAAGAGATTCGACCGTGGATCCTCGGTCCAGACCGAGACCTAGGACCGAGACCAATGACAGAGAATTTTAACAGGACTGAGAGGTCTGACGATGTTCTTGAGCTAGGACCAAAAAATCCGATTGAGGGTTATCATCTAGGATCGAGAGGTCCAATCTATGACCGAGAATTCCAGAACCTAGGACCGAAGAAATCTGGACCCAAGACTGAGAATTCCTAAACCTAGGACCGAGGGACTTAGCCTAGAGTTAACCCAAGACCGTGAAGTTTATACACATCAACAAAGAAACCTAGCACAAAGTTAACCCGTGACGGATGGGTTTATACACCTAGACCAGTAATCATAGCCTAGGAACGAGAGTCCTTAGCACCTAAACCGAGGGTCTTCGAACCCCGACCGATAAAAATGAACCCGAGGCTTAGGACTCCGGTCCTAAGGCCTATTTGATTTCACTTTTCAAAACTCAAGATTATTTTTGTAATTTTAGGACCACAAACTAATTTTTAAAAGTCACGAGAAATTAGAAAATGATTTTAAAATATTTTTTAAATATTTCCATAAAACAATATTTTGACTAAGGCCTGTTTGGTGGTTATTTCTTAACCTTAACACCCTTAAAATAACTTATGTTCTTCAGACATAATCCTCCCTAGTTATAATCAGCAACAAATACCAGTATTTTAAATATTATTGTTTTAATATTTTAAATAACGCTAAAACCTAAAAGAATGACTAAGACTAGGACTAGAAGATTAATTGATTAAAACTCAAAACGTTATATAACAGATTTTCAAAAGTCAACTTTATAAGTAAAGACCGTTTTTAAAACGGGTACGGAGGATAAAGCACGAAAGCCTTTTCCCGAGTATCACCAAATTACGAACTAAAAGATAACTCTAGTCAATATGTTTGTACATGTATGCTAACTTTTATAGATTTTTAAAAATTAATTGGCGACTCTGTTTCAAAATATATAATGTTTTAAATTAATTATGTTTAATTAATTTAAACTAAAGGATTTCTAAAAAATCAAATTGATATTTGATTATCATAAATCTCCGGATTATTTAAAATTGAACCCTGAAATTAATTAGTTTTAATTAATTTCAAAAGTTGTCAGGAATCAATTAAATTTTTTTAAAATAATGTTTTATTTTAAAAGAAAATTTTGACATGCAAATCGAGGTTGAAACTCTCAAAACTCGAGCTTTTCACGGAAACCAATACAAGGAGTTTTTCCGGGGGGTTTTAAATTGACTTCAGAGCAGTTGGAGGACATGATCAACCTTGGGACAAAACTTACCAGAATTCATTCATCTTGTGATGGCTTATTAGCTTACGCCCACCAACGTGGGTTGTTTAATGTACTAGTTTTGGGTGTTTGGGTGACGGTTGGTAGACCATGCAGGGGTGGTTGTTTTCTTTAGAGTGAGCCATGGGTAAATTTTTGTTGAGAATTATCCAAAAGGATAGAGGAGTTGAATCCTTATGTTAGTGTGGCTAACGATTTCTTATTCTAAACTAGTGAATATCCAATATCGCTAGTTTTAATTAACTTTTTGTTCTAAACAAATAGATTCAGAACTAGTTGTTAGTGGTGAGTATTAAATACTCCCATTCTTATATTAAGTCTTCCCTTCTTGTTGAGTAGGAATTGGCAGCGAATAGCCCCGGGTAAGAAGTTTTCAACTTTAATCTACTAGCAGACACTAACTTGAATTAATGAAAACTGATAAAACTGTGGGCAGAAAATAGAAGAGTGAGAAAAAAAATAGACCTTGACCAGGGATTGAGAAACCAAGGCGAGTCCATGATTGAGGAAAGATAAGAGAAAAGTGAGAAACTTCCGTGTTTGGAAAATGGGAAATTGAAAGGTGAGTTTGTGATTGAACCGACCATGAAAGGGAAAGGGAAGTAGGATTGACAATGATATGACTATTCAATTAGGGAGAGAGGGAAGATTTGATATATAATTATGCATATTAATAATTTTATTTTTATATAATATTGTGATCGAAAAACAATTTCCCTGGGGAAGGGAATTTTCTCGTTTTGACCAGTTTGGAAATGTGGTGAAAGCAATCTGGTGTGGGCTCTCTTATTATTCGTAGAAGCGAGGCGGGGTCAAATTAATTAAAAAATAGTTAAATGAGAGAAAAAAAAACTTTATTGAACATCATGTAACTTACTACTCCAGATAGGGGCTTTAATAGTAAATGTCCATCCATAGTCTTTTTGGGTTAATGTTATTTTAATTAATTTGACGACTTCTCAGTGTTGCCACCTAATTTTAATTTAGAAAAATTAGGAAAAATCAAAGTTCAGAGATTCGTTAAACGGTTCGGCGCTTGGTTACACGTGGGAAAGGGGTACTCGTACCTGCTATGTCGCACGACGCCTCAAAGGTCTCTCTCTACTAATCAAAATTGGCTCATCGATTTATTAAAGTACGCTTTCTAATTATGTGTTTTTCGTCCCTTTTAAAGTTTGTACAAGAAAAGAAATTTGCAAATATTAAATCTTAAAGGCTTAAGAGGTTAGCTCATAAGATTGGGGGTTCTAGGAACAAAATATACTAAAGGTGTGTTTGATAACCCTGGAATTGGCATTGAAATTGGAATTGGAATTGGAATTGGAATTGGAATTGGAATTGGAATTGGAATTGGAATTGGAATTGGAATTGGAATTGGAATTGGAATTGGAATTGGAGGTCCAATTCCAATTCTTATGTTTTTTAGACACTTTAATATTAAGAATTGGAATTGGAATTAAAATTCCAAATGAAATTCAATATAGTGTAATTTGATAGTTCTCAATTCCAATCTTTTTAGGTCGGAATTGTAATTCCAAATTAACACGTTTTTCATATTTTTGACATGTTCAACACATTTTTCACACATTAAACACGTTTAACACGTTTTTAACACGTTTAACATATTTTCATATTTTGGCACGTTTAACACGTTTTTGACATATTTAACATGTTTTTAACGTCCTTGACACGTTTAACACGTTTTTGACACATTTAACATGATTTTCACGTTTTTGACACGTTTAACATGTTTTTGGCACGTTTAACACGTTTTGACACATTTAACACGTTTTTCACGTCCTTGACACGTTTAACACGTTTTTAATACATTTAACACGTTTTTCACGTCCTTGACACATTTAACACGTTTTTGACATATTTAACATAATTTTCACATTTTTAACACGTTTTGGACACATTTAACACGTTTTTGGCACATTTAATACGTTTTTGGCACGTTTAACACGTTTTGACACGTTTTTCACGTTCTTGACACGTTTAACATGTTTTTGACACATTTAACACGTTTTTCACGTCCTTGACACGTTTAACATGTCCTTGATTTAACACGTCCTTGATTTAACACGTCCTTGACACGTTTAACACGTTTTTCACGTTTTTGGCACGTTTTTAACATGTTTAATACGTTTTTCACACGTTTAACATGATTTTCACATTTTTAACACGTTTAACACGTTTTTGACACGTTTAACACGTTTTTGGCACGTTTAACAAGTTTTTGACATGTTTAACACGTTTTTGACACATTGAACATGTTTTTAACACGTTTTTGACACGTTTAACACGTTTGACACGTTTTTGGCACGTTTAACACGTTTTTGACACGTGTAACACGTTTTGATACATATAACACATTTTTCACGTCCTTGACACGTTTAACACATTTTTGACACATTTAACACGTTTTTCACGTTCTTGACACGTTTAACACGTCCTTGACATGTTTAACACGTTTTTGACACGTTTAACATGATTTTCACGTTTTTAACACGTTTAACACGTTTTTGGCACATTTAACATGTTTTTGACATGTTTAACACGTTTGGACACATTGAACACGTTTTTCACGTCATTGATACGTTTAACACATTTTTGACACATTTAACACTGTAAGCATGAAAATTTAACTTACCCTATTTGCAAAATAATATTATTATGTTTAATAATATTGAAATAATATTTTGAATTTTTATATTCAAAATAACTTGAAAGAAGGAATTAAAACCTAATTAAGGATTAATTATTGTGATAATTAAACCTTAATTAAGAAAACTTTCCAAAATTCGAAAAATAATTTGAGGATAAAATATTTGTATATATTTTATCCAAATTAGATCCAGGAAGGGGTTAAAAATATTTAATTATGATTTATTCATGATTTATATTTAATTCATGACTTAAACCAATTAAATAAAATACCCCAAAATTCCCAAAAATTCCCAAAAGATAAAATATGATCATAATTGTTATTATGAATCTAGAAATATTTTTTGTGAAATTTTTGGTGAAAAAATGGATTTAAAAGGAATTTAATTCGATTTTTAATAACCTTTTAAATAAAATTAAAATTGCATAATCTTGTGTGGCTGATTTTGTGTTTAAACTTTGCAGCAGGATCCTGGACCATCAGATGAGCGCCCAGATCTCATCCGACAGCCCAGAGCGCGCCAGAAATCAAGTTTTAGCAGAACCACATGCGCGCGCCCGCACCGGATCAACTAACGGGACAGACTGACCCCGTTAGTCAAACAGGCTGACCGCTGACGGAACCAGACGGAACTCGGCGTTCCGTTACTCAAAACGACGCTGTTTTGTTCATCTTCTTCGTTGGGATGCAGGGTCGCGCGGATTCGCGATCATCGCCGGCATCAAACCTTCCAACAACTCTAACTTCGGCTACAAGCGATCAACTCCGTTGATTTTTTTCACCCACGTGATCCCCTCGTTAGCGCATATGTTTCTCCTTATCTAGAAGTCTTATCTTCCCCAGGATAAGACTGACAGCTGCGTATCATTCATAATATTATTATTATAACGTTTTTTGAGACTCATTCTGGAAAGCCGGTAGAGTATGTCGGGGGAGTTAATCATTCTTTTTGAAAATTTACAAGTGCGATAATTTATTGACTAACATTTTTTTTTTTGCTTTTAGTTTTTAGTTTTTATTTTTCTTTTAATATCATGTTTTTATGGTTGTGCTTAAATGATTTTTATCATTTTAAAAAAAAAATAGTATTTTTAAAAAAATAAATAAAAATTTATTATTTGACAAAATAAAAACAATTTTTTTAATTTTAAATATAAATTCTTTTTTAACAAATAATTTAAATAAATATTTTTAAACTATATATTATATTTATGAATATAATTATATATTTTATTATTTAATTTAATATTCTTGTTATTATTATTTTAAAAAATATAATATATATTTTAAAATATATATTTATATATTTTATTATTTAATTTATTAACTCAATTATTACTCTCAAAATATATAAATAAATATATTAATTAATAAAATATATATTTATTAATTAATAAATAAAAATAAATAAATTATTAAAGAAAAAAAAAAGGAAAAAAGGATTGAAAATTTATTAATAGTAAGTAAAAAAAATTAATATTAGAGGGAGATAATTATGTTTTGCTAATTACTTTTCATACACAATTGTGATCATATTTCAAGTTTTATTGTTTTTAAAATTAATTAATGAAAATATTTTTAATTATGTAATAACATTTTTTCAACTTTTGAAAATAGACCATTATAATTATTTAAAAAAAAATAGAGCAAATTAAAAATTAAAAAATGACAAAAAAAAATATATAAAAAATGACACAAATAGCCAATAGAACATCTATTCATTATCAATAATTTAAACATACATTAAAAAACACATAATATTTTTACATTTATATCCTTTGATGTAGTCCTAAATCTATCTTTTGATTTAGTCTTGAATATACTTAGGTATATTCCTAAATCCTTTGATTTAGTCTTGAATATACCTAAGTATATTCTTAAGAAAGCCACCATGTTCAAAAAATACTCATGAACATGTCACCTCTCAGACTAAGCATCAAAACCATCCTCCAAACCTTCGGTCCACGGTTAAGGTTGATGGGCTTCCTTCATCAAAACCTCTCCAATCACCCAAATCTGCTAACCCGGAAAAGCATCGGCTGTTCTGGTACTGGCGACGGGCAACGGCGGAATCTACCGGAAGTTCTATATAAATCATCCTAGGCATAAACTTTGCTATGAATCTTGACATGAATCCCATAGCAACTAATTAATTGGAAAATTTGAAGAGAAAGAAAACAAAAAAAAACATGGAAAGAAGAAGGGTCGGGGAGAAAGAAAACTACAGAAAACATGGGAAGAAGAAGGGTCGGGTAGAAAGAAAACTACAGAAAACATAGGAAGAAGACGGACGGGTCGCCGCCAAGGGAGAAAGAAAACATTATGATGGTTTCAAAGGGCATCTCTCATTTTATAAATGAATAATTAGGGCAACATCATAGCTAGTTTGGGCCTCTATCATTTGGGCCTTGTCTTTATATAAATGATAAATATCGTTTGGACTTGTCTTTATATAAATGATAAATAGGCAACGTCTTTCTACATACTCTTAAATCTTAAGATTTTTTATGAGTTTAAAATTAATTTATATTTAAAATTTTATAAAATATTATTATTAATTTAAATAATTAAATTAATATAATTAATTTTATAAATATATTATTTTTACCGTGTTATTTATTAATTAATTATATATATAATAAATCATTTTATTTTTATTATAAAGTAAAATATAAAATTAATAAAACAATAATTCATAAAAATAATTATTATTTGTTTTAATTTAAGAAGATAATGATAGCACTTTTGATGTTTTTAATAGTATATAATTTTTATTTTTTAATAATTATAGTCTAATTTTAATTTAAAATAGTTTATTAAAAACTAGTATATAACACTATAAAAACAATAAACAGATATAAAAATAATTATTTGTAAATAATATTATAAAATTTATATTTATAAAATTAATTGTATTATTTAATTGTTAAAATAAATAAAAATATTTTTAAAACTTTTAAATATAAAATTATTTTTAAATGTAAAATGATATTAAATCACATTATCGTAAAATGAAAAAATCAATAGATTTAACTATTTAAGATTTTTCTCTGTGTTTTGAAATTTATCTAATTTTAAAGGATAATTAGTGCAACATCTCAACTAATGTTTATTTGAAATTCTGTTTTTTTTTATAAATGATTATTATAGTTAAGACAGTCAAAATTGTTGAACAGTAAACTCGTAAAATTAGATTTTACTATAAGATTTAATTTAAAAAAAATTAATTATATATTATTAGTAGTAGTAATGATAATGAAACAAAAAAATTATATTTTATTATTATTATTATTATTATTATGAGTAATGAAATAAGATAGACAGTAATTTATATTTATTTAATTATAAACTTAGGATGTCACGATAAATAAAAGCCTTTAATATTTTTAATTTTTTAAATTTTGTATTATTAAGAAAATATTATTTAATAATTTATTTCTCTTTAATATTTAATTATTAAAATAATATAAATAATATTTTTAAATTATTAATATATATATTATTATATATATAATTTCTTATAATTTCAAATGTATTATTAAATCATTTTTATTATTATTCATTTTATTTAAAGTGGAATATTATCAGACAAATTCTTAATCATTAAGATATTCAATTTTACCATACAAGTTTCCAATTCCAATTTTTAATATTGGAATTAGAATTCCAATAAAATTGGATAGAGTGTAATTTGATAGTTCTCAATTCCAATCTTTTTAGGTCGGAATTTAATTCCAAATTAACACGTTTTTCATGTTTTTGACATGTTTAACACGTTTTTCACACATTAAACACGTTTAACACGTTTTTCACACGTTTAACTTATTTTCATATTTTGGCACGTTTAACACGTTTTTGACACATTTAACACGTTTTTGACACATTTAACACGTTTTTAACGTCCTTGACACGTTTAAAACGTTTTTGACACGTTTAACATGATATTCACGTTTTTTACACGTTTAACACGTTTTTGGCACGTTTAACACGTTTTGACACATTTAACACGTTTTTCACGTCCTTGAAATGTTTAACACGATTTTAATACATTTAACACGTTTTTCACGTCCTTGACACGTTTAACGCGTTTTGGACACATTTAACACGTTTTCAGCACGTTTAATACGTTTTTGGCACGTTTAACACGTTTTTGACACGTATAACACGTTTTTCACGTCCTTGACACGTTTAACATGTTTTTGACACATTTAACACGTTTTTCACGTCCTTTACACGTTTAACACGTCCTTGACACGTTTAACACGTCCTTGACACATTTAACACGTTTTTGGCACGTTTTTAACATGTTTAATACGTTTTTCACACGTTTAACATAATTTTCACATTTTTAACATGTTTAACACGTTTTTGACACGTTTAACACGTTTTTGGCACGTTTAACAAGTTTTTGACACGTTTAACACGTTTTTGGCACATATAACACATTTTGACATATTGAACATGTTTTTAACACGTTTAACACGTTTTTGACACGTTTAACACGTTTTTGGCACATTTAACACGTTTTTGGCACGTTTTTGACACGTGTAACACGTTTTGACACATTTAATATGTTTTCACGTCCTTGACAGGTTTAACACGTTTTTGACACATTTAACACGTTTTTCACATCCTTGACACGTTTAACATGTTTTTGACACATTTAACTTGATTTTCACGTTTTTAACACGTTTTTGGCACATTTAACATGTTTTTGACACGTTTAACACATTTGGACACATTAAACACGTTTTCACGTCCTTGATACGTTTAACACATTTTTGACACATTTAACACGTTTTTCACGTCTTTGACATGTTTAACACATTTAACATGATTTTCACGTTTTAACAGGTTTTTGACATGTTTAATAAGTTTTTTACATTTTGGCACATTTTGCACGTTTTGACACGTTTAACAAGTTTTTCACATTTTTAACACGTTTTTGACACTTTTAACATATTTTCATGTTTTTGACACATTTAACACATTTGTTTATGTTTTTTGACACGTTTACCACATTTTGACACATTTTTCACGTTTAAGTTTTTCACATGTTTGGAACGTTTAGCACGTTTTCATGTTTTTAACACATTTAAAATGTTTTTAACACGTTTAAAACGTTTTTAACACATTAAACACGTTTAACACGTTGTTGACACGTTTCACATGTTTTTTACGTTTTTGAAACGTTTGACACATTTTTAACACGTTTTTTACGTTTTAGCACGTTTAACAAGTTTTTCACTTATTTGACACATTTAACACATTTTTGATATGTTTAACACATTTTTACGTTTTTGACATGTTTATCATGTTTTAAACCTATCAAAACGTGTGAAAAACATGTTAAACGTATTAAAAATGTCAAAAACATGTTAAATGTGCCAAAAACTTAAAAAACATGTGAAAAACGTGAAAACGTGTGAAAAACATCAAAACGTGTTAAAACATGTGGAAAACGTGTGAAAACGTGTAAAAATGCGTGAAAAACGTGTGAAAATGTATTAAACGTGTCAAAAATGTGTAAAACGTATGAAAAACGTGTTAGACATGTTAAAAATGTGTTTAACGTGCCAAAACGTGAAAAACATGTTAAACATGTGAAAAACGTGTTAAATGTGAAAAACGTGTGAAAACGAGTTAAACGTGTGAAAAACGTGTTAAACGTGCCAAAACGTGAAAAACGTTTTAAACGTGTCAAAAATGTGTAAAACATGTTAGACATGTCAAAAACGTGTTAAACGTGTGAAAAACTTGAAAAACTTGAAAAACATGTTAAATGTGTGAAAAACGTATTAAACATGTTAAAAATGTGCCAAAACATGACAAACGTGTTAAACTTGTTATAATGTGTGAAAAACGTGTGAAAACGTGTTAAACTTGTTAAAATGTGTGAAAACCGTGAAAAACGTGAAAAACGTGAAAAACGTGTGAAAAACGTGAAAATGTGTGAAAAACGTGTTAAACTTGTTAAAACGTGTGAAAAATGTGAAAAACGTGTTAAAAACGTGTTAAAACGTGTGAAAACGTGAAAACGTGTGAAAAACGTGAAAAATATATTAAAACGTGTGAAAAACGTGAAAAACATATTAAAACGTGTGAAAAACGTGAAAAACGTGTTAAATGTGCCAAAACGTGAAAAACATGTTAAACGTGTCAAAAATGTGTAAAACGTGTTAGACATGCCAAAAATGTGTTTAACGTGCCAAAAACGTGAAAAACATGTTTAACGTGTAAAAAATGTGTTGAATGTGAAAAACATGAAAAACGTGTTAAACGTGAAAAACGTGTTAAATGTGTCAAAACGTAAAAAAACGTGTTAAACGTGTCAAAAATGTATAAAACGTGTTAGACATTCTAAAAACGTGTTAAACGTGTGAAAACGTGAAAAACATGTTCAACGTGTGAAAAACGTATTAAACATGTTTAAAACGTGCCAAAAACGTGAAAAACGTGTTAAACTTGCTAAAACGTGTAAAAAACATGTTAAACGTATTAAAAATGTCAAAAACGTGTTAAGCATACCACAAATATGAAAAAATGTTAAACGTGTGAAAATGTGTTAAACATGTCAAAAACGTGTTTGAACGTGTCAAAAACGTGTGGAAAACGTGTTAAACATGTCAAAAACGTATTAAACATGTCAAAAATGTATTAAACGTGCCAAAAACGTAAAAACATATTTAAAAATTTAATATTTTGAACCGATATTTTATTTTGCAAACATAAGAATTAGAATTGAATTACAATTCTATCATTTTCCCAAACATAGGAATTGGAATTGAATTACAATTCTATAATTTTTCCAAACATAGGAATTGAATTGTAATTCAATGCCAATTCTCATGGAATTGGAATTAGAATTTCAATGTCAATTCCAATTCTCATGAAAAACATATTTAAGGTTTCTTTTTAGTTTCAAGAACATTAAAAGTTAACCCAAGTCTATTTGTTTTTAGAATTTTAATTTTTAATGTGATTTAATGACTAAGGTTAAACAAAATATAAATTCTATATTTGATTTTAAAGTGGATTATAAATCTACCTGGGATAAAATAAGTCACAAACTACATTAAAAAAAATACCCAACCTAGGTCATCGCTCAAAAGAAAGTGCAAAAGCAAGAAAAAAAACCATCCATAGAAAATGGTTAAGAAGACTCACAAGGACCGTGAGAGGTCTTCACGGTCGTGACTAGGGTCGTGGCCTTGTGAGCGAAAAGGGAGAAGCAAGTCACGCTTGTAGAGGGTCGTCGAAGGAGTCTCAACTAAAGAAGAAACCCCGGATGTAGCCTCGGTCGTGGCTTGAAGTCATCCTCGGTCGCGACTGGAATCATCCATGGTCGTGCGCAGCAAAGATACCTTGGCAGCCCTCAGTCAGGTGCCAAATCGGGTGGAGAAGAAATTAGGAGGAAACCCTTGGTTGGGGGCCTCGGTCGAACGTGCATCGGTCGGGTGGAAGGTGAAAAAGAAAAGGCTAAGGCAAAATAAAATGGATGGCTCAGATTTTGACCATGTGGTTCGATTTTTGACCGGTTGGGTGGAAAAGTTGACGGCTAGTTGGTTATCGGGTGGATAAAAGATTGGTTAAGGCCTGTAAAAATTGAGTGGTCTGGTTTTTTGACCGTATGACATATTTTCTGACCGGGAAGGAGAAAACTGGGTGACTTATGTTGATCGGGTGGCTGAATTTTGGCTAAGTATGGGAAAGGAGGCTGATGGCATGATTTATGACCGAATGGTGTGATTTCTGATTGTGACGGGTGGTTAAAATAAGGAGGATGGCATGGTTTTTGGTGCAGCGGCATGGTTTCTGACCGGGAATGAAATTTGGGTGGAAAATCAGCTAATGAAAAATGGGGCTAGTTGTTGGCATGTTTTTGACCGTATGACAACGTTTTTGACCGAGAGGAGTTAAGGAGAATTTGTTGGAAGGCTATCGGATTGTGGAAAATCGGATAAGGCATTGAATCAACTAGGGCTTGGTTTTCTATTGTATGGCTCATTTTTTTACTGTTATCGGGTGATGGCTGGTGTTATAACGGATGCGAGAACAATGATAATAATAATAGTAAAAGACAGAATGAAAGCGACACCCTATTTAACGTGGTATCCAGCAAAAGTGCTGATTAATCCACGGACAGAGCCACTGAAAAATATTCCACTATAATTGTTAACACGGATTACAGATACTCAAAATAGTTCAAGAGAAAACTAACACCCAAGCCCTTTATTTATAGGGCCAGGTCAAGACATTTTTTCTTGCTCACTTCCTATGTGGGACAAACACCAAAAAGAATATTATAGGCAAAGAAACCAACAAATCTCCACCTTGACTTGAATATTTTCCCATATAGCCAGATGCACTAGATGTACTTTAAATACCAGATGTGTCAGATGCATTATACTGAATGCCCAGATAAACAAAACAGATGCGTTACATTGAATGCCCAGATGTGACCTGCTCTGCCTCAGGCCTTGCCCTTCAAGGGCAATCAACAGCTTCTAACATTGAGCAAGTTCAAACAGTGTTGAAACTTGCTCTGCGGAACCGGCTTGGTAAACATATCAGCTGGATTGTCTGCAGTCCCCACTTTGTTTACCTTGATCCTCTTCTCACTTCCAGAAAATGGTACCTCACATCAATGTGTTTTGTTCTTTCATGGTGAACTTGATCCTTGGTTAAGCATATTGCACTCAAACTGTCGCAGTACACTGAAGCCTGATCGTGGTGTAGACCCAAGTCACTAACCAATCTTTTCAACCAGATTCCCTCCTTAGCAGTTTCTGTCAAAGTCATATATTCTGCCTCTGTAGTAGACAAGGTTACTGTCGGCTGTAGAGTAGCCTTCCAACTCACAACAGAACCACCAAGCGTGATTACATAACCGGTCATCGATCTTCTACTGTCTACATCTTCAACATAGTCAGAATCTGAGTAACCAGATACTAGACACTGACTATCACCACCATAACTGAGACCAATATCAGATGTACCCTTGAGGTAGCGGAAAATCCTCTTCACTGCTTGTCAATGTTCCTTACTAGGGTCTCCCATGAACCTACTGACAACACTAACAGCATGTGCAAGATCCGGTCTAGTACAGACCATAGCATACATGAAGATTCCCACTGCACTAGCATAAGGAACATGTGACATGTATTCCTTCTCCTGAGATGATTTAGGTGCAAATACTACAGACAAATGTGCATTTGAAGCACTAGGAGTATCAATGGGCTTAGCAGTAGCCATTCCAAACCTCGATAGAACTTTCTGAATATATCCCTTCCGTGACAAGAATAGCTTCTTATGACTTCTATCTCTGTAGATCTCCATTCCTAGAATTTTCTTAGCAACACATAAATCCTTCATTTCGAATTCTATACTGAGTAGACCCTTCAACTTTTGAATGTCAGACTTCTTCTCAGCAGCTAGCAACATATCATCTACATACAATACCAAATAGGCGAAGGAACCATCTTTGAGCTTGTTGTAATAGACACAATTGTCATACGAACTCCTTAAATAGTCAATCTTAAACATGTAGTTATCGAACCGCTTATACCACTGCTTCGGGGACTGTTTCAGTCCATATAAGGACTTCTTCAACTTGTAAACATGTTCTTCTTTTCCAGGTTCTTGAAAACCATCTGGCTGAGTCATTTATATCTCTTCTTCCAACTCTCCATGTAAGAAAGTTGTCTTCACGTCTAGCTGTTCGAGTTCCAGGTCTTGATGTGCAACTATAGCAAGTAGCACCTTGATGGAAGTATGTCTGACTACTGGTGAGAATATCTCATTATAGTCCACTCCCTCTTTCTGACTAAACCCTCTAGCAACTAACTTGGCTTTATACTTGACCCCATCAGCTGGTGACAACCCTTCCTTCTTCTTGAACAACCATTTACAAGTGACAACCTTTCTCCTTGGTGGTCTTTTAGTTAATTCCCAAGTCTGATTCTTTTGAAGTGACGTCATCTCATCTCCCATGGCAGCAAGTCATTGGACAGACTTAGTACCCGTAACAGCTTCCTTGTAGGTGGATGGCTCATGAGGATCCACTTCCTCTACAACCTGTAAAGCATAGGAAACCATGTCCTCATAGTCATACATTATAGGAGGTACACCAAAATTAGCTCTTCTAGGGCGATTAAGAGCTAGATTTTGATGTTCTACAGATGATGATGGAGCAACTGGAAAATCTGCCGCTAAAAGTGGTTGAGAAAAACTCTCCTCTACTTCACAACTAGCCTCAGTCTTTTCCTGCTCCACCTGTTTCTCGACACCACAATCTACCGGAATGGTGAACTTCATAGTTGGGTTAAGCATGGAATTTTCATCAAAGACAACATTCCTACTCAGAATAACCCTCCTCTCAGAAGGGGACCAGATCCTATATCCTTTCACACCATTCCCATAACCTACAAATACTCTCTTCTTTGCTCTTGGCTCCAACTTCCCCTCATTGACATGATAGTAGACCGTGCAACCAAAAGTTCTCAAAATAGAGTAATCAGCAAGCTTCCCAGACCACAGTTCATAAGGAGTTTTCAGATTTATACCTGTGTGAGGTCCACGATTAATCAGATAGCATGTTGTGTTAACTGCTTCAGCCCAAAACATTCTTGTTAACCCAGCATTTGAGAGCATACACCGAGCTCTCTCTAGTAGTGTCTGATTCATACGTTCTGCTACACCATTCTGCTGAGGTGTATTCCTAACCGTATGATGTCTGGAAATCCCCTCAATCTTGCAAAACTCATTAAACTCAGACCAACAGAATTCTAAACCATTATCAGTTCGTAACCTCTTGACCTTCTTCCCAGTTTGATTCTCCACTAATGCCTTCCACTACTTGAAGTTCTTGAAAGCATCACTCTTATGCTTCATTATGAATATCCAGGTCATTCTTGAATAATCATCAATCAACGACAGAAAATACCTGTGACCCCTCAAAGACTCTACATGTGACGGCCCCCAACAATCAGAGTGGATGTAATCAAGTGTGCCTTTTGTTCTATGAATCGCTTTGGGGAACTTGCTGCGATGTAGTTTCCCAAAAACACAATGTTCACAAAACCCAAGATCCTTTATCTTATGCCCACACAGAAGATCATCATTAGCCAGAATTTGCATCCCCCTCTCACTCATATGCCCAAGCCTCATGTGCCACAACTTCGTCATGTCTCCTTGGTCAATCTCGGAGGAAGCAACAGCAGCAGAATCAGATATCGTAGTACCTGTAGAAAATACAAAGTGCCCCGCTTCACACCTTTCAGAATCACACCTGAACTCTTGTAAACATGTAAGGCTCCACTTTCACATTTGAAACTAAACCCCTTCTTGTCCAAAAGACTTAGAGATATCAGATTCTTCGTCATGTGTGGAACATGTCTAACTTCGTTCAGTGTACGGAATTTTCCATCATGAGTCCTAATATTGATTGAGCCCATCCCAACCACCTTGCAGGTAGAGCTATTGGCCATAGAAATATTTCCACCATCCACCTGCTCATAGGTTGAAAACCATTCCCTCCTAGGACAAATATGGTAAGATGCTCTAGAATCCAGAACCCACACATCAGTTTATTGTGTGTGATCATCAGCAACTAAGGCAATATCCTCTTCGGAGTTTGTACCATCTTCAGCAACTGCAACAGTACCTGGTGTCTTCTCATATTGACTTTGTCTCTTCTTTGGACATTCATTCTTCCAATGTCCCTTTTCCTTACAGTAATTGCACACATCTGTTGGTTTCGAACCCCTATTGACTGGTTTCTTGGGGAACTTCTTTTTCCCCGGTTAACCATATCCCTGATGGTAGTTTGCAACTAGCCCAACAGCATGACTATCCGAAACAGTGTCATTGCAGCTATGTCGCAATTCTCTACTGTGAAGGGTAGATCTAACTTCTTCTAGAGCCAATGAATCTTTACCATTAATGAAAGACTCCCTAAAGTTTTCATATGATATTAGTAAAGAAACTAACAGAATCAAGGCAACATCCTCATCATCTATCTTAATATCAATATAACGCATATCTAATAATATTGCATTTAATTGATCTAGATGGTCTATAAGAGGTGTACCTTCCTACATACGCAGACTGAACAGACGTTGTTTCAAAAGCAACTTGTTGGTTAAGCTCTTCTTCATGTATAAAGTCTCCAGTTTAGACCACAAACCAGCAGCGGTTTCCTCCTCAGCCACCTCAGTAATGATATCGTCTGCCAGAGCCAAGAGCAATGTTGAGTGTGCCTTTTCTTCCAAAGACTCCATATCAGCAGGTGGTGGGACAGGTGCAGGCTTCATCAAGCGATCCCATAGGCCATGTTGTTTCAACAATGCCCGGACCTTGATCTGCCACAGACTAGAACTATTCCTCCCAGTAAACTTGTCGGCTTTCAAACTTTTACCTCCAACCATTGTTCTTGCCTGAGCAGATCTGAACAACTCTTCTCTGATACCAATTTGTTATAATGAATGCGAGAACAATGATAATAATAATAGTAAAAGACAGAATGAAAACGACATCCGATTTAACGTGGTATCCAGCAAAAGTGCTGACTAATCCACGGGCAGAGTCACTGAAAAATATTTCACTATAATCGTTAACACGGATTACAGATACTCAAAATAGTTCAAGAGAAAACTAACACTCAAGCCCTTTATTTATAGGGCCAGGTCAAGACATTTTTTTTGCTCACTTCCTATGTGGGACAAACACCCAAAAAGAATATTCTAGGCAAAGAAACCAACAGCTGGCATGTATTTTTAACGGGAAAAAATCTAGAATTTGGCTAAGTTTGGGAAGGTTGTGACGGCTTATTTCTGGTTCGGCTGGCATGATTTTGACTGTGGCGTGGTTTTGGTCGTTCCTCTCTTTCTCTAGTCAACAAATCAAATCCAGAATCAATAAAATTGAAAGGGTTTTTTTAGGGCTCTTCAGCTCACCCTATTTCAGACCTACCGTTAAACAAATTCAAGTTTGGTGACCCCAAATGGGTCACTTTGATCATGAAATTCTCCTGAAAGGAGATTAACATACATATGAACAAGAATAATAAAATAAAATCTTCAAACCATTTTGTAAAAATTTAGAGAAAATTGAAGTTTAAATAAGATTTATTTTTCAAGCTTTGAAGGTTTTCAATGTTTAATGACCTTAATGATTTTATTTTTCCCTGAAACTTTTTATATAGTTAACTGACTCATTAATAAACAAGAAAAAGAATCAACTAAAAACCTTTTATTAATCAAACCCAGATTAAAAAAAAAAAATTCTAATTTTTAAAGGATGCCCAGTTTGGGTATTCTTGGTTTTTTGAACTATAGTCGATTTTTTTGTTTTAATTTTTCAAATTTGATTGATCGAGATTGTTATTAACATGTTAATTTGTATTCAAGCTCAAAGAAAATCCATTTTTAAGTTTTAAAAAATATTTTTAGCCAAGGGACTATTAATATTCTAAAAAGGTGCAGTTTTTGTTTAGTTTTGATCTTTTCTTTTAGGTTGTTTGGTTAAATAATATGTTTCTTATGTTTAATGATATAAGATGCATGTTTATTTACATTATGTACTCAAAAACATAAACTTTAATTGACTCTCAAAATGAAAATTGAATGCGTTTATGGAAGAAAAAAAGCAAAGAAGGAACAAGAAAAGTGCTTATAATTAGGGCTGCACTTTTTTGGATTTCTAACAATATTTTGGCAACAATTCGGGTAGGATCATAGGGTTTGAATCCTTGAGTTAAGATTGTTCAAATATGAAGCCATCTTCTACATCCTTCCTCTTGTTGGTCTTCGGCTTGGATTTCAATTGGCCCATGATCCTTAAGCTTGACCATGGGTTGAATTTTCCATTTTCAAGTGAAGGCAGCCCACCCATTGTTGAGTTATGGAGATTACACTTATAATAAATTCTACATTGTTAATTAGAGTTTATTGGGTTTTCTTTTTGGTTTTGGGCTTGGACCTGACCAAAGTTATTTAGGTTTATTACATGAATGTTTACCCTATAAATATGTGATTATTAAGGGTTTACATAGTAAAGACTGAATTCTAGAGAGATAAAGTGTGAGGCAAAAACTTTGTATTCCTTCTTCTTCATAGTAAATCTGGTGGTGGCTGAAGTGAATGTAACTCAATTTGAGTGAACCACTATAAATCTGTGTCTTCTTGTGCTCTTCTTTCTTGTGTTTTTACAGATTGTTTTCAAGCATGTCGGATTTGGGAGATACAAATCCTAACAACTAGTATCATAGCAGTTAGGCTAGATCTGAGCATTTAAAACAATGGCAAGTGAGAACAGTATAGGACATGGGATTGGAAGATTTGATGGGACAGATTATGCCTTCTGGAGAATGCAGATTGAAGATTATCTCTATGGAAAGAAGCTTCATGTTCCTTTGATTGAGAAATCAGAGAAGATGGATGAAGCTGGATGGAAACTCCTTGATAGACAGGTTTTGGGAGTTGTCCGATTGACGCTAGCCAAGACATTTGCTCACAATGTAGAAAATGAGAAGACCACCATGGGTCTGATGAAAGCTCTTTCTGATATGTATGAGAAACCATCTGCTAACAACAAGGTACACTTAATGAAAAGACTTTTTTACTTAAGAATGGTTGATGGTACTTCTGTCACTACTCATTTGAATAAATTCAATACAATTGTGAATCAATTGTTATCTGTTGAGATTGATTTTGGGGATGAAGTTAGTGTCCTGATTTTGTTAGCATCTCTACCAAATAGTTGGGAACCTATGAGGGCAGCAATTAGTAATTCAGTTGAAAATACTAAACTAAAATTTGTTGAAATTAGAGATCGTATTCTTGCTGAAGAGGTTCGTAAAATTGATTCTGGTGAAACATTCAAAGATTCTGCTCTGAATGTGAAAAACAGAGGTAGAGATAATGATAGAAATTTCAACTGAGGTAAGAGAAGATCTATGTCAAGGAGCATGAGGAGTCAGTCTAAGTCTAGGAGGATATTTGAGTGCTGGAATTGTGGTAAACAGGGTCATTTAAAGAGGAACTGCAAAGCACCGAAGAAAAACGGTGATGATAAAAATGATGCAGCCAACGTTGTTACAGAATCTATCACTGATGCGTTACTTCTGTCTATTGATAGTCCGATAGATTCATGGGTTTTGGACTCAGGAGCATTTTTCCACACCACTGCTCACAAAGAATTAATGGAGAATTATGTGGCTGGAAACTGTGGGAAAGTATATCTTGCAGATGGTGAGCCACTAGATATTGTTGGCATGGGGGACATCAAATTAAAGATGAAAAATGGTTCTGTTTGGAAGATTAATAAGGTGAGACACATTCCAGGTTTAATGCGCAATCTGATTTCTGTTACATAACTTGATGAAGAAGATCACAATTTCAATTGTGGAAATGGTGCATGGAAGGTGACTAAATGAGCAATAGTTGTTGCTCGAGGTCACAAAACTGGAACGTTATACACGACTTCAACTTGCAGAGAATTAGTTGATGTTGTAGTTGATGACTCGAAGAACAGTGAGTTGTGGCATTGCAGGTTAGGTCATATGAGCGAAAAAGTGATGAAAATTCTTTTGAAGAATGGACAGATTCCAGAACTTAAGTCTGTTGAACATCAGTTATGTGAAACTTGCATTCTTGGAAAACAGAAACGGGTGAGTTTCTTAAAAATTGGGAAGGAGCTCAAGAAAGAAAGGCTAGAGTTGGTACACACTGATGTGTGGGGACCTGCACATGTTTCTTCTATTGGAGGATCACAATACTACGTGGCATTTATAGATGATTCGACAAGAAAGGTATGGGTATATTTTATGAAGCACAAGTCTGAAGTATTTGTTATTTTCAAGAAATGGAAGGCTTTGGTTGAAAATGAAACAAATCAGAAAGTTAAGTGCTTGAGATCCGACAACGGAGGTGAATATATCAATTCAGATTGTAAAAAGTATTGTGTTGTGAATGGGATCAGTATGGTGAAGACTGTTCCCCGAACGCCTCAATAGAATGGAGTAGCTGAACGAATGAATCGAACATTGAACGAGCGTACTAGAAGCATGAGATTGCATGCAGGGATGCCTAAAACCTTCTGGGCAGAAGCTATTAATATTGTTGCCTATTTGATAAACAGGGGACCCTCTGTTCCTCTTGAATTCAGAATTCCTGAAGAAGCTTGGAGCAATAAAAATGTAAACCTTTCTTATTTGAAAGTATTTGGTTGTTTATCATATGTTCATATTAATGAATGTGATAGGAGCAAGCTTGATCCAAAGTCTAATAAATGTTTTTTCATTGGTTATGGTGATATCGTGTTTGGTTATCGTTTCTGGGATAATCAAAATCGGAAGATCATTCGTAGCAGAAATGTTATCTTCAATGAACAGGTTCTCTACAAAGATTGTGTTGGGAAGACATCAGATGGTGATTCCAAGTTGGAAGAGACTGGTACAGTCGATTTGAGAGAATTTTCAACTGAATATATATCGGTTATCGAAGAAGAACAATGTGTTGTTGAAGATGAAATTGTTGAGAACGTGGTCCCAGAGGTAAATCAGCAAACACGGTTATACAGTTGAGAAGATCATCAAGGAATCGAAAACCAGTTGAGAGGTGGTCTCCATCTCTGAACTATATCTTGTTGACAGATAGAGGTGAACCTGGATGTTATGAGGAAGCAATACAATCTGATGAATCGGTTAAGTGGGAGTCTGCTATGAAAGATGAGATGGATTCTTTGATGTTGAATCAGACTTGGGAGCTCACTGAGCTACCAAAGGGAAAGAAAGCACTTCACAACAAATGGATCTTTAGGATTAAAGAAGAACATGATAAAACTATGAGGTACAAGGAAAGATTGGTTGTGAAAGGATTTCAACAGAAAGAAGGTATTGACTACAATGAGATCTTCTCTACAGTAGTTAAATTGATGACAATCAAAACTATTTTGAGTTTGGTTGTGAAAGAAGACCTTCATCTTCAACAAATGGATGTCAAAACTGCTTTTCTTCATGGTGATTTAGATGAAGAGATTTATATGCGACAACCAGCAGGTTTTGAAATCAAAGGAAAAGATGAGCTTGTGTGTAAGCTTCAGAAGAGTTTGTATGGTTTGAAACAGGCTCCAAGGCAATGGTACAAGAAGTTCGATAACTTCATGAAAAGTAACAATTTTCTAAGGTGTGAAGTTGATCATTATTGTTATATCAAGAGGTTTCATAAATCGTACATTATTCTGCTTCTCTACGTTGATGACATGTTGATTGCTAGAGCAAGTTTGTATGAGATTAACAAGCTCAAGAAAGAGTTGTCTGAAATGTTTGCAATGAAGGATTTGGGTGCTGCAAAACAAATCCTTGGGATGAGAATTTTCAGGGATGAAGAAGTTCTCAAGCTTTCACAAGAAGAATATGTGAAGAAAGTTCTTAGCAAGTATAACTTGTATGATGCAAAATCAGTTACTACCCCCTTAGCTAGTCACTTCAAACTATCTAAAGACCAGTCGCCTTCAATAGAGGGGGAGAAAAATTACATGGCCACTATTCTGTATGCCTCTGTCATTGGTTGTATTATGTATGCGATGGTTTGCACAAGACCAGACATAGCACATGCAGTGGGAGTTGTTAGCAGATTCATGAGCAACCCGGGTAGACAACATTGGGAAGCAGTAAAGTGGATACTACGATACTTAAGAGGAAGTACGGGTCTCGCTTTGTGTTTTCGAAAGTCTAATATGGGTTTGAAAGGATATGTTGATGCTGACAATGGTGGTGATGTTGATAGTAGGAAGAGCACAACAGGGTACATTTATACTCTAGGAGGTACTACAATCAGTTGGGTTTCAAAATTGCAAAAGATTGTTGCTCTTTCTAGTTGTGAGGTAAAGTATGTTGCTGTGACAGAAGCTGCTAAGGAAATGATGTGGTTATAACCCTTTTTGCGAGAATTGGGTCAAGACTACGAGGGAAGTGTGTTGCGATGCGACAGTCAGAGTGTCATTCATTTGGCAAAAAATCATGTTTATCATGGCAGGACGAAGCATATATAGGTTCGTTATCATTTCATCCGGTCAGCTTTAGAAGATGGAGTATTAGCTCTTGAGAAAATTCTCAGGAGTGAGAATCCAGCTGATATGTTGACAAAAGCTGTGACAAATGAGAAACTAAAGTTGTCTGCAACTTCAGTTGGTCTTCTTCGTTAAGACACCGAATGGAAAGCCACTACCGATCGAGAGATGATGAAGTTAGTCTCCAAGTGGGAGATTGTTGAGTTATGGAGCCTACACTTATAATAAACTCTACATTGTTAATTAGAGTTTATTAGGTTTTCTTTTTGGTTTTGGGCTTGGGCCTGACCAAAGTTTTATTACCTGAATGTTTACCCTATAAATATGTGATTATTAAGGGCTTACATAGTTAAGACTGAATTCTAGAGATAAAGCGTGAGACAAAAACTATGTATTCATTCTTCTTCTTCATAGTAAATCTGGTGGTGGCTGAAGTGGATGTAGCTCAATTTGAGTGAACCACTATAAATCTGTGTGTTCTTATGTTCTTCTTTCTTGTGTTTTTACAGATTATTTTCAAGCAGGTAGGTCGGATTTGGGAGATATAAATCATAACACCCATTTCAAAATGTCACATAATTTTGAAATGGGCCTTGAGTTTTGTCCATCATCTTCATGGGCCTTGGATTGTTGAATGGGCCTCCCTTGTTTGAAGCCCACAATGCTCTCTTTTAAATGTCATTTCGGTTGGACTCTAAGTATACCTTTTCTTCATGGACTTGAATTTTAATGGGTCTTGAGCTATCCCTTCTTCATTTGATCCATTGACCCATTGTGAATGGGATTTTGTTTCCTCTTTGAACAAGATCCATTGGGCCTCCATGTGAATGGGCCTGGGGTTTACTCTTGAGGCAATGGATCCTTAAGATCCCTTTTAAACGATAAAATCTTTAAATCTTCCCCTAACTAAAAAAATAGGCCGCACAAATTTTTTATTAAAATAAAAATTACAATTAATTAAAAAGGGAAAGATTAATTTAAATTTTATCAAAAGAGTAATTAAAACCTTTATCTTTTAATTAATTAATTATCTAAAAACTAACTAACCAATAACCAAATAACAACCTAAATAATAGCTAACTAAACTATAGGATAAAACTAATTAAACAATAGCTACTTAAATTAATTAATGGGGTAATTTGGAAAAAAAAAATATATATATATATAAGAAGCGGAATTTGATTTTTTTGAACTTAAATTTCATTTAAAATTTCCTTAATACATAAATATAAATTGAAAATGATAACAAATTTTTTTTACACTCAATTTTTACATCCCAATTTTATAATTTATTGTTTAAATAATTCTGAGATTTTAAAAATGTGTCCTAGAGTCTTGAGGTGAATTGTTTTAGAATTAATTAATTTAGAATTTCTTAATGTCTAGATTTGATTAATTTTGTATTTTTAATATAAGGTGATAAATTGAACTTAGGTAGAAATACAAAAGTTTTAATTTATTATTCTTAAAATATCCTAGGTTTTTGGAGTAATTTAAAGATTTAGAATACTAAATAAAAAATAATAATTTTTTTGTATCATTTTCAAATTATAATTATATATTAAGGAAATTTTAAATGAAATTTAAGTTTTAAAAAAAATCAAATTTTCGCTTCTTATATATATATAATTACCCAATTAAAGTAGCTTTTGTTTAGTTAATTAATTAGTTTTATCCTGTAGCTTAATTAGGTAGCTATTAGTTAGGTTATTATTTGATTATTGATTGATTAGTTTAATTAGTTAGTTTTTTGATAATTAATTAGTTAAAATATAACGGTTTTTAAGATAAAAACTTAAATTAATCTTTCCCTTTTTAATTATCTATAGATTTTATTTTATTAAAAAATTTGTGCGTCTATTTTTTAGGTTAGGAGAAGATTTCGTGTAAAAGGAAATCTCAAGGAATTCATGCCTCAAGAGGAAATCCTAAACTCATTCACATGGAGGCCCAATGGATTTTACTTAAAGAGGAAACAAAGGCCCATTCAAAATGGGTCTAATGGATCAAATGGAAAAGGGATAACTCAAGGTTCATTCAAATTCAAGTCACGAAGGAAATGGCTAAAAATGACATTTAAAAGAGAGCATTGTGGGCTTCAAACAAGGGAGGCCCATTCAAAAATCTAAGGCCCATGAAGATCTACTAAGGGATGGACAAAACTCAAGGCCCATTTCAAAATTATGTGACATCTTGAAATGAGTGGGCAGATGGAAAATTCAACCCTTGGTCCAACCGAAATCCAAGCCAAAGCCCAACAAGAGGAAGGATCTAGAAGAAGGCTTTATGTTTGAACAAGCCCAACTCAAGGATTCGAACACCCAAGGGATCCATGCCCATACCCATATCCATGCCCATACCTATATCCATACCCATACCCATACCCATACCCATGAAGAGGGACCCTCTAGAATAATCTTGAGGTCCTATCATCCTAGGCAAGTCAACTGCTATCTAAAAGGGGAGATGCACAAAAATAAAAGAATTTGTGAATTTAATTATTATATTTCAAAGTGACAGGGGAAGGAATTTGAGGGAGGGAATGGGAGAGTGAATGACTTGGCATCACTCATTGTTGGGAAAAGTGAGAGAAGAGAGAGAAATTATTTAATTTTTTTGGACAATCATATTGAGCCACGTAATTCTCTCTTATTCCCTTACCCAAATTTCGTCCCCAATACTTTCTCTATTCCAATTACCTAAAAAAAATTATTATTGACATCACCCTTGACTAAGTCCTAGCTGCAGCCTTCCCTTACTCTTTCTATATCCTTAGTCGGAAAAAAAATCCCTCTCAAACCAAACCCTAGCCGAATTGCTACCAAAATATTCTTAGAAATTCAGAAAAGTGCAGCTTAACACTTTTCTTGTTCCTCTTGCTTTGCTTTTTCTTTTTTCAATAAACATATTACATTTGACTTTTCCTTTCATGCATTTAATTTTCGTTTTGAGAGTAAATTAAGTTTCTATTTTTGTGTATATATTGTAAATAAACATGTATCTCATATCATTAAACATAAGAAGCATATTAATTAACCAAATAACCTAAAACAAGATAAAAACTAAACAAAAGTTGCACCATTTTTTTAATATTCATAACCCTTGGCTAAAAATATTTTTTAAGAACTTCAAAATTGATTTTCTTTTGTGCTTAAATACAAATAAACATGTTAATAACGATCTGGATCAATCAAATTTGTGAAATCAAAACAGAAAATCGACTTTAGATCAAAACTAACCAAGAACACCCAAATCGGGTATCCTTTAAAAACTATAAAAATCGTCTCTGTTTTTTTTTTTTTAATTCTGGGTTTGACTCGTCAAAGGTATTTAGTTGATTCTTTTTCTAGATTTTTTATTAATGATTTAGTTAACTGTATAAATAGTTTAAAAAAAAAAAATAACCCTGAAATCTGTCAAAACTGAAGCTTGAAAAACAGATCTTATTTGAACTTCTTTTTTCTCGAAATTTTTACATAATGGTTCGAAGATTTTATTTTATATTCTTGTTCATATATATTTTATTATTCTTTCGGGAGAATTTCATGATCAAAGTGACCTATTTGAGGCACCAAACTTGAATTTTTTTAAGGGCATGTCTAAAATAGGGTGAACTGGAGAGCCATAAAAAACTCTTTCGGTTTTATTGATTCTGGATTTGATTTGTTGTTGTTTTGTTGAAATATTTTATATTTTCTTAGATTTATGTCTTTAGATAGCACCCCAAAAAATGGGGTCAAAAGCATTCTTTTAAAACATTTTAATGCATTTATCCTACAATGTGACGACAGGGTTGTGTTTGTGACTAGAGAAGGGAGCAGCAACCAAAAACCAAGTCACCCGGTCAAGAAACATGCCAGCCACCCATCTTTTTCCATCCTCCACGGTCAGAAACCACACCACGGTAAAAAAAATCATGCCAGCCGTGCCAGAAATAAGTCATTACGACCTTTCCATACTTAGCCAAATTCCAGATTTTTCCACGACCAAATTACATGATTTTGACCGTGGCGTGTTTTTTTACCGTGACGTGGTTTCTGACCGTGGCGGATGGAAAAAGATGGATGGCTGACATGCTTCTTGACCAGGTGGCTTGGTTTTTGGTTGCTGCTTTCTTCTCTAGTCACAAGCACAATCATGTCATGTCATATTTTAGGAAAAACGCAGTAAAATGCTCTAAACGAACACTTTTGACCCCAAATTATTTGGGGTGCTAGCTAAGACATAAATCTAAAACAATATAAAAATGTTTCAGACAAAACAACAAAAATAAAATCCATAATTAATAAAACCGAAAGGTTTTTTAGGGTTTTTCAGTTCACCCTATTTCAGACCTGCCCTTAAACAAGAATATATATGAACAAGAATGTAAAATAAAATCTTCTAACCATTATGTAAAAAATTCTATAAAATTAAAGTTCAAATAAGATATGTTTTTCAAGCTTCACTTTTGACAGATTTTAGAGTTTTCAATGTTTAATGACCTTAATGATTTTATTTTTGCTTGACAATTTTTATATAGTTATCCAACTCATTAATAAACAATCTAAAAAAAATCAACTAAAGAGATTTTTACGAATCTAACCCAGAATTAAAAAAAAAAAAACACAATTTTTCTATTTTTTAAAGGATACCGGTTTGGGTGTTCTTAGTTAGTTTTGATCTAAAGTCGATTTTTTTGATTTGATTTTTCAAATTTTATTGATCCAGATTGTTATTAACATGTTGATTTGTATTTAGGATTGAAAGAAAATCAATTTTGAAGTTTAAAAAATATTTTTAGCCAAGAGGCTATGAATATTCTAAAAAGGTGCAATTTTTGTTTAGTTTTTATCTTTTTTTTTTTTAGGTTGTTTGGTTAGTTAACATGCTTCTTATGTTTAATGATATGAGATGCATGTTTATTTACATTGTGTACAATCAAACATATAACTTTAATTGACTCTCAAAACAAAATTGAATGCATGAAAGAAAAAGAAAAAGGAACAAGAAAAGTGCTTACAATTGTGGCTGCACTTTTTTTCTGGATTTCTAAGAATGTTTTTGCAGCAATTCCTAGGGTTTGAACGAGAATTTTTTTTCGTGTCCGGGGATAATGCGAGAGATTTTTTTTCGTGTCCGTTCAGGGGACTTAGTCTAAAGGTAAAGGGTGATGTTAATATTATCTTTTTTTTTTAGGGTAATTGGAATTTAATTAATTAAATCATAATTGACTAATTCTTTTCTCTTTTGCAGCTCCTTTTGATAGCCGTTGGCTTGCCTAGAATCCTCTAATTTTTTCTAGAGGGTTCCTGGGCATGGGCATGGGCATGGGCATGGGCATGGGCATGGGCATGGGCATGGGCATGGGCATGGATCCTTTGGATGGATTCAAGTCAGATCCTAGAATTTGAATCCTTGAGTTGGGCTTGTTCAAACATAAAGCCTTCTTCTAGATCCTTCCTCTTGTTGGGCTTGGGCTTGGGCTTGGATTTCGGTTGGCCCATGATTCTTAAGCTTGACTATGGGTTGAAGGCAGTCCACCCATTTCAAAACGTCACAGAATTTTGAAACGGGCCTTGAGTTTTGTCCATCCCTTAGGTAGATATCTTCATGGGCCTCCCTTGTTTGAAGCCCACAATGCTCTCTTTCAAATGCCACTTCGGTTGGCCTCTAAGCATACATTTCCTTCACGGACTTGAATTTGAATGGGCATTAAGCTATTCGGTCATCCCTTCTTCATTTGATCCATTGGACCCATTTTAAATGGGCCTTTGTTTCCTGTTTGAGCAAGATCCATTGGGCCTCTATGTGTATGGGCCTAGGGTTTTATCTTGAGGCATGAATTCTTTGAAATCCCCCTTTACATGATGGAATCTTTAAAATCTTCCCCTAACCTAAAATAGGCTGCACAAAATTTTTATTAAAATAAAATCTACGATTAATTAAAATGGAAAGATTAATTTAAATTTTATCATATTGTTAAGAGTATTTAAAAAACTTTCTCTTTTAATTAATTAATTATCTAAAAACTAACTAACTATTTAACCAATAATCAAATAACAACCTAACCCTAACTAACTAAACTATAAGATAAAACTAATTAACTAACTAAATAATAGCTACTTAAATTAATTAATTAAATAATTAGGGTAATTTCTTTAGGGACGAACAATGGATCATACAAGGAAAAAAGCGCGGATTCACACACTACTAGAGAGCATATATAGGGTTTGGAGACGAGACAGCCAGCGCTGCGGGTGGAACGACCATGTTGAGCACTAACACTTGGTTGAATTGACTTCGGAGCAGTTGGAGGAGATGATCAACATGATGATGGAGCTTCCCAGAATGCATCCATCTTGTGATGCTTGTTAGCTTACGTCCACTGGCTTGGGATATTTCGTGGGTAGTTTAATGTAATGGTTTTGGGTGTTTAGGTGTTGGATAGTAGACCTTGTTGGGGTGGTTGCTTCTTTAGAGTAATCCATGCGTAAATTTTGTCGAGAATCATCTGAAAGGATAGAGGAGTTAAATCCTTATATAAGTGTGGTTAACGATTTCTTGCTCTAAAGTTGAATATCTAATCTCACTAGTTTTAGTTACCTTTTTGGTCTCGATAAATAAGTTCACTAGTGCTAGTTGTCAATGGTGAGTATTAAGTACTCTCATTCTTATCTTAAGTCTTCTCTTCCTGCTGAGTAGGAATCGGCATCGGACAACCCCGCCCCGAGTAAGAAGTTTGATCATCTTTACACTCATTTCCTTACTTTTTCGTTCTTTCGAATTCATGAACTTGAAGAAGAGTTTTGAACCATTTTCCCTTAATGAACATGAAATATATATATATATATAAATAAATAAAGAGAGTCTTTTTATATTCATTAAAATATTTAGTTCACTCTTAAAATATTATTTTATTCATAAAATTTTTAATTAACTTTTAAAATTTTATTATTCATAAAATCTTTAGTTAAATTTTAAAATTTGAATTATAAATGTGACTAACAAATCAAAATTATATCAACACTTCCTATAGTTAAATTTTACTATTTTAAATTTAGTAGTGTAAGATTTTATTTTATAATTTTATACGGTTTTATAGAAAAATATAATATATATTTATAAATTACAAAAAAAAATATTTATTCATATAAATGAATTAATATAATTGATTATTTTTTTATAAATATTATTTATTTTTAGTGTTATTTATTTATTATTATTTTTTATTTAATGTGATTGATTTTTTTATTACTTTTTGAAAAAAAATATTATTTATTCATATAATTAATGTGATTGATTTTATTATTATTTTTGAAAAAAAAATATAATTTAGTAATAAATCATTAACCCTAGTTTCAACTTAATTTATGGCGACATAGAATTAGAAATAAAACAATAAAACTAGCGATTTTAAAGAAGTTTCTCCTTCCTTCTGTCTTAATTTTTCATTGAGATATGTTAAATGGACTTGAGGCCCATATATAATGTAATTTGAAGGCCCAATATATAGTTTTATCTAGCCCAATATATAATTGTCTGAATCCTCTATTCGATTTCCTCAAATACTGAAAATCCTTATTGCTGAGTGACCGACTCTGTTCTTGAGTTCTCTCTCTCTTTCTCCTTTCTTTCAGAATGGCGTAGGGGTGAGGAGAGACATTCTATAACATCAAAGCATATATATTTATACGTATGTATGTGATGTGGAACTAGGGTTAGGGTTTAAATTACGCTTATGGAAGACGAGGATGAGAAAGTGATTTTCACAATGGACAACGAAGTACATGATACAAAAGACAAACCTTTAGATGCTACGGAGATCTTAAAATCCGAGGAAAGAAGCGATATGGGTTCCTCAATTCTTCCCCATCTTTGTGATTCGCAACTGATAGTGGGTTCGTCTCCGCCGCCGCCGCCGCCTTCTTTAGCTGTCGAGGAAGAGGGAAAGGTTGAGGATGAAGTGACTCAGTTGGTTGGAATGGATATGTTTATGGAGACTGCGGCTGATGTTGTTGATCGTCAGGGAGAGGATGATGTTGAATGTAGTTTACCCAGTTGGTCCGAGCAGGATGATGTGGAGTTCTTTGGCGACCATTCATCGGTGCATATACCAGGAGATATGATGATAGGAAATGACATTTCTTTGGATTTTGATGATTCAGAGCTTAAGATTTCTAACACTTGGTCTATAATCCAAGATGAGGAAATTAAGATACATATAAATGAAGAAGGTGACGGTTATGTTGAAGCGGTTGTAACATGTGATATTCCTACTAAAATGGATTATGATATCGAGAATTGTGTAAAGACCCAGAGTGTTGAAGATGGTGTAGGCAATTGTTTGCCCCGATCAGACATTTTGCAATCCTTTGATACACTGGGTGAGGAATATGAAGCCATTGAAAAGGAACAAGTTGAAGTGATGGATGAAGAACACAATGTGGATGTGGAGTCCTCAGTTATTTCTAAATTGGGACAAAAAGATGAAGCCATAGGGATGGAAGGGACGGTGGGAGATCCTGCACCTGAACCTGACAATGTAGAAGTAAGTCTGCAATCCATTGTTGCTGCTGAACTGTGTGAGGAAGATGAAGTCATGGGAGAAGAAAATGTTGGGGTTACAGAGATGGAAGAGAATCATATTCAGCTTCTGGATGGTGTAGAAGATGTTGTTGGTTGCACTCCAACAAAAGATGATGATGGTGAAGAGTCAATGGAAGAGGACGACCCACCAACTGCTGAGACTGAAATGGAGATAGAGACGGATGTGATAGATGTGCCAGAACTAGATAATGTAACCATTGCCGCAGGGAAGAGAAAAAGAGGAAAGAATGCTAAGGTTTCCACACGAGCTTCAACTAGGACCACCATTGGAGAAGATGTTTGTTTCATTTGTTTTGATGGTGGAGAGCTTGTGTTATGTGATCGTAGGTATGCATGAAAATTCACTGGATAATTTGCCTCATAATACATGAAATATGATTTTCATGCACTGCTTGTTTTCTGTTAATGCCTTAATGGTTTATCGTTTCAGGGGATGTCCTAAGGTATACCACCCTTCCTGTGTCAATCGCGATGAAGCATTTTTTCGAGCAAAAGGTCGATGGAATTGTGGTGAGTTTTGTTCTCCTCAGATCAGAACTCTTCCTATTTGTCAATATTATATTTTCTTTATTGTCTTCACAAACTGTACCGGTATAGAAATGTCATTGTAACAAGATACATTGGGCTGTTTTGGTATCAGATTTTTTCATTTTTATTATATAATCTTGAAAAAAACTATATTTGTTATGTTTGCCAAAAATTCAGTGATCTAAAATAATCTGATAATGATGGAGAAAAATATCTCATTATAATTTGGATCATAATTGAGAAATTTTGTTATGCCAAACAAAAATGAAATCACTTCTTCCTTTGTTATTTGACTCATGTATGCAAATCTTACTATTGTTATTTGTTAAGCAAGCTGTGTCTTTATAAGTTGTCCAGGGAGTTCAATGGAGAATAGGATACTGATGAAACTACTAATTGTTCATGTTTACTTGGAACATCTTCCATATAAGTTTGATTGTTTAATCCCTAATGTTTCCTACACCCTTTCAAACTAATCTCTCATCCGGGTTAGTGTACATGAACATAGTCTAGATACAACTAAAAAAAGTGGTGGCATATAATTGGAGGTGCTATCTAAATTTCATGACAATGGGACGGTTGGATCAATACGAAGAATTTGAAAGTGGCATGGTTATCCTTTTACATCAAATGCATTTGGACTTGTATCCAGGAATTATTGGCATTTCTTTATTTTGAACAAAATTCATTTCATTAAAAAGGAAAAGAAAATCAAAATGATATGAACATAAGAAAATGATGACAGATAGAGGACAAGAAAAAATGGAGGTAACGATACCCTTTCTATTCTAGTGAATCTGGAACAAACCGACATAAACAACAATGATACTCCCCAAAACCTGAGCCCAATAAAACCCCAAAATCTCCTAAAATGAGCTGAATGAAACATCGGTTCCAACCAATTTCAATGTACCTGCTTTTATCCATCTCCGTCATCCACCAACCAAAGGAATTGAAAATTGAAAGTATGCTTATATATCTTACCTATTATTTCAGGTTGGCATCTTTGTAGCATTTGTGAGAAGAATGGACACTATTCATGTTATACATGCACATTTTCTGTGTGCAAAGTGTGCACTAAAGATGCCGTTATCTTATGTGTTCGAGGAAACAAAGGTTTTTGTGAGACTTGCATGAAGACCGTGATGTTGATTGAAAATAACGAGGCATCAGACAATAAGGTATGTTGAGTGTTTGCGTCTTGTTTACATCTTATTTTTTCTTTCCATATTTGTCTATTTTCTCAATTTCTTTTCTTTTCGTATTTTTACGCTTTTGTTGTTTTCTTATTATTTTTCCTTTTTCTGGGTTAGCGTGGATGTATGAGTTAATATTTGTGTTTTAACTTTTATTCTCCCATCTTTGTTAGTCATCATAATAGTAGCCGTTCTGTAGGTTACTCTCCATATGTATGAACATAGTGATAATACCTGCATAATTATGTATTGTTGGGAGATACCATATATGTTACTGCATATATGGCCATGGTGGAGGAGAATCTTTGAGGAGATTAATAACTATTATCTCTTAGGATTTGATGTGATTTCTTTGGATTTAATCCAAATAAACCAACATCTCATCATTGATCACTTCTATCAAATCTTTTGAATTGACAACTAAAACCCAAAATACCCTTACTTTGTTCTTTATAACTTTTAAAAATATTAAGGATATTTTAGTCATTTAATCTATTTTTTTCATCAAACTAGTCATTTAACCAATCTATTTGGAAATAAACCCAGATCAAACAAGTCCGTACTTAGCACATGGTTAGCTTTGTAAATTTCATTATTTTTCCTTTAAAATCTAACATGGGGCTTATATCTGGATAACCTTGACTTCAGTTAACTGTTACAAATGACATGATCATGTTCGTAGTACTTATATATGTTAGAGTATAATCTATCTCTTGTGTATTTGGTCGAATGATATGAAAACCTATATTATTACACCCTGTTTCAGTGTGAGTGTGAACTATGGGCACACCATGGTGCAATTAACTGGAATTCTGAATTAAAGCTCACTTAAGACTATGATATCTCATCTTGCATGTATTTCAACTTCAAGATTCTTACCTCATACCGAACAAAGCCAATTGTAGGTAAAAACTAATCAGGGTCACAGTGAAAATGCCTGGGGTTAGTGTGCACCTCTCTCATATTTAACCTACCGGCTACCTAGTATCTTAACTGTTTTTTTTACTATACTATGAAAAATAGTTATTCACAAGGACAATAGATATGCATAATGCATCATTAATTCAATTTCTTATGAAAGTTATTAATGTCAATAACTTTCCTAAGCATATAAGTTTAACAAAGGAATCTTTGGAGAATCATTGGGTCTTCCTCTCTATATTTTGCTCAGAAAACAACACACAAAATTAATTTGCCTTCTCTATTTTGTTCAAGTCCTTTCAATTATCAGCCTTTTTGGTATGAGATTTTCATCAAACTGACAAAAATCTGGAAAACAAAATTCCCATTTGGCTAAAATGTGTTATCCAAAAAAATATTTTGTATCACAATCTAAAACCCTGATAACTTCTTACACTCAAAAAGTTCAATATTACTTTTCATATCAAATGCAAACATAATCACTCATTTTTTATTTTGATATTTTTCAACAGTGATTGTGATAAAATATCAATTTCCAAAAAGGCTCATGTGACAAGTTATATCTATAAAACATAATATCGCAAAGTTTCTTCACACTTACATACTTCAAAGTATATTAACTAGTCATGAATTGCGACCGCAATACAAACAACAATCAAAATATTTAACAGATAGGGGAAAGAAGATTAAAGGGAAAGCCAACCAAGGAAACATTTTGTTTTGTCAATTGTATTGACTTCTTGGTTGTATAGTTAACATTCTCTGCAGGTTTTGTCCTTTTCAACATTGGATTCAAGTTACAGTGCACTTAAATGTTTGGACTTTGGTTTACATTTAACTTATTCTGCAGTTTCTATCCTGTATATCTGTGAAAAGCTCAATTGTCCTGTTATGTTCTTCAGGATAAAGTGGACTTTGATGACAAGAGCAGTTGGGAGTTCCTATTCAAGGATTATTGGACAGATCTGAAGGAAAAACTGTCCATTACTACTGATGAACTTGCCCTGGCAAAAAATCCACGGAGAGGGCCCGATGTATCCATTGGGAAAGAGGAAGCAAATGAAGAAAATATTGATGTCAATAATGGTCATTCTGGTTCAGACAGTTCAGAGCACCTAGAGGATAGAAAATCGAAAAGAAGATTATCAAAGAGGAAATCCAAAAGGCGAGAGAAGACCGAAGAGATTGGCTTACCAAATACTTCAGAAATAGCTTTTGTGTCTCGTGGATGGGCATCACAAGAGCTTCTAGAGTTTGTTATGCACATGAAGGACGGTGACAACTCAGTTTTATCTCAGTTTGATGTTCAGGCCTTATTACTTGAATATATAAAAACAAACAAACTCCGCGATCCTCGTAGAAAAAGTCAAATTATTTGTGATGCAAGACTAGAAAATCTATTTGGAAAAGCTCGTGTTGGACATTTTGAAATGTTAAAACTTCTTGAATCTCACTTTCTTATAAAAGATGATACTCACATAGATGATGTTCAAGGCACTGTTGTGGATACTGATGTTAACCAAGTGGAAAGAGATGAAAATAATGATTCTCCAATTAAGGGGGGAAGTAAAGAAAAGAAACGTAGAATAAGGAAGAAAGGTTATGACAGAGGTCTTCAATCCAATCTTAACGACTATGCTGCCATTGATAATCACAATATAAATTTGATCTATTTGCGAAGAAAGCTTGTTGAGGATGTTCTTGAAGATGTTGACAAATTTCATGACACAGTTGTTGGGACTTTTGTTAGAATAAGAATACCTGGTAATAATCAAAAGCAAGATCTCTATAGGCTGGTTCAAGTTATAGGTATATATATATTTTTTTAATGATGATTATTTATTTCATTTTTTTATCTGTTATATTGTAATTCTACGACTTAATGATCTCTGTTCTCAGGTACAACTAAGGCTCCCAAACCGTATAAAGTTGGTAAAAGGACCACTAGTTTCTTCCTAGAAGTATTAAACTTAGACAAAACTGAGGTGGTGGGAATTGATACCATTTCCAACCAAGAATTCACTGAGGTAATTTGATTATCTATATATATATATATATATATCGTGTTCTGATTGGGTATATAATCGGCTTAGCAAAGTTTTAAACATTTGTATTTTTGATCTTGAAGGATGAATGCAAACGGCTACGACAGAGCATAAAATGTGGGCTTATCAATAGGCTGACTGTGGTAACTATACAATTTATTCAGGTTCAAATCATATCCTTGGTTGAATTCTAAGATCGTTGTGTATGTTCTTTATTTCAGGGAGACATTCTGCACAAGGCAACTATAATGCATGTTGCTAGAGTTAATGATGTAAGATTTTGGATTCCTTTGTATTATGTTAGTTTCATTTTATTGATATGATTGGTGATGCTATTATATAACACTAAACGTCTGTCTTTTAAAAAATTACTTTTCATGTGCATACTTTTTTTGAAACCAGATCGATTTTCTAGGAGTATGAAAGAATCTTGCTATGCAACCCGTTAAACAGATTTGCTAAAATGGCTAAAGAGCCCAAAAACACTATTAAAATCTTCTTTGTCATCTCTGTCCATTGAATGTATCATATTTAGTTAACAATTTTAGTATAAAGCTCATTTTTCATAATGCAGTGTCTGGAGGCTGAGACACAGAGACTTTTTCATCTTCGCGACCGTGCAAGTGAGAAAGGACGCAAAAAAGAATATCCTTTTTCTTCTAGATTTGCAATACCAAAATATTATTACTTTTTTTTAAACATTTTAATAGTAAATTCTAAGAAACCACATCCAAATAATCAAATTTTTAAATGAACGAGATAAAAATGAAAAAAAAAGTATTTCGAGATAAACCCATATCAAACAAGCACTTACAGTAACTAGAATATTATTTTATAAAGAAATGGTTACCATTAGCGTTAAGTTGTTAGATGTGATCCTTTACAAATTGACACGCTTAGGGAATGTGTGGAGAAACTACAGTTTCTCAGGACACCTGAAGAACGCCGACGAAGACTGGATGAAATCCCAGAAATACGCACAGACCCAAAAATGGATCCAAACTATGAATCTGAAGATGATGATAGCGATAAGGCTACTACTGCACAAGGTTTTTTCTTTTATAATCTCATTTTCCCCCTTGCATGTCATACTTTCTTTTCCCTATCTATAGATTACTTGGAGTAAACCCATAAATAAGCCCTTAATGGCCTCATGTGGAAACACTTATAATTGCTATTTGCTAGGCATGAAACAACCTATAAATTTCTGACTGACTAACTTCAACTTTCAATTATAACCTTAGCTAGAGTTTGTAAGCTAAGTGATTCTATTTTTTAAATTGCCCTTAACTATTTCTTTTTACATAATTTTTTCATTCAAACTCTTAGCCACACAATTTCGCTTCAAGGGCTCAGTTAGCAAAAGTGGTCTTATGTGTGTGTAGAGTTTCAATGGAGTAAAAAAACGCTATAAGTTATCGCATATAAAGTGTTCATATCATCACGGTTTCACAATTGAAGGGTGAATTCAAAATTGATGAATAAGTTTTATTTATGGGTTTTTTGCAGAAAATTACCTGAGACCTGGGGCAGGTTCTGGCTTTAGCAGGAATAATGGGAGAGAGACAATTTCTCCTGGAAGAGGAAATCTTACAAATTCAGGAAGTGGATCGAAAAAGTCCTCCTATAATAACTTGGAATTCTCCAGAAGCAATTCTGGCAAAGATTTTTCAAACAAAATTGACGATAAATCTTCTGTTAGCAAACATCTGGATGAAAGCAGTTCAAGGAATCAAGTTCAAGATGGAGGCTTACATTTGGGCAAGATGAAGCCTGAAACGAAATCTGAAACTGTTGTAAAATCAGAGTCATTCACTAGTTCTGCATCTAATCCTCCTAAGATCATCGAAACTGAAAAATCATGGCTTTATAAGGATCCATCTGGAAAAACTCAAGGACTATTTTCAGTTGTTCAGCTGCGGAAATGGAGTAACAATGGTTACTTCCCAACTGATCTTAAAGTTTGGAGAAATAAGGAAGGTGAAGAAACCTCTATACTTTTGACAGATGCCTTGGCCGGAAAATTTCATCAGCAATCACAAAGCGTGGAAATTCCTCTTTCGTCCCCACCAAATCCCGTAAAGCTTGAAACAAGAGAAAACGACAAAGGGATGAAATCGTCGCCAATAGTTCAAGTTGTGTCAAAATTTTCAACACAGGATGGTAATATAAATCCAGCAGCTCTGCAACAAACCCCACAACAACCGCCTCCTGTTGGAATCAAAAGTCAGGATGTTAATATGAATCCAGCAGCCCCGCAAATAAGAAGTAAGGATGGTAATATGAATTCAGCAGCCCCGCAAAGACAGCCTCCAGTTGGAATCAAAAGTGAGGATGGTAATATGAATTCAGCAGCCCTGCAAAGACAGCCTCCGGTTGGAATCAAAAGTCAGGATGGTAATATGAATCCAGCAGCCCCGCAAAGACATCCTCTGGTTGGAATCAAAAGTCAGGATGGTATTATGAATCCAGCAGCCCCGCAAAGACAGCCTCCGGTTGGAATCAAAAGTCAGGATGGTAATATGAATCCAGCAACCCCGCAAAGACAGCCTCCGGTTGGAATCAAAAGTCAGGATGGTAATATGAATCCAGCAGCCCCGCAAAGACCACCTCCCGTTGGAATCAAAAGTCAGGATGGAAATATGAATCCAGCAGCCCCGCAAAGACCGCCTCCGGTTGCAATCAACAGTCGGGATGTTAATAAGAATCCAGCAATCCCGCAACAACAGCCTCAAGTTGGAATCAACAGTCGGGATGGTAATATGAATCCAGCCGCCCCACAACAACCGCCTCCGGTTGGAATCAACAATCGGGATGGTAATATGAATACAGCTTCCCCACATCAACCACCTCCAGTCGGAATCAACAGTCGGGATGGTAGTATGAATCCAATCGCCCCACAACAACCGCCTCCGGTTGGAATCAACAGTTGGGATGGTACTATGATTCCATCAGCCCCGCAACCACCGCAACGGGTCGGAATCAGCAGGTGGGATAGTACTATGAATCCAGCAGCCCCGCAACCACCGCAACCGGTTGGAATCAACAGTCAAGATGGTAATATGAATCCAGCAGCTCCACTACAGCCGCCTCCGGTTGGAATCAACAGTCAGGATGGTAATATGAATCCAGCAGCCCCTCAACAACCACTTCCTTTAACCGCCACTGTCAGTGGTGGACAGCTGTCACATTCTTCGACGATTAATCCTGAGATAAGTACCATACTGAATCCGCATTTGAACGGAGAATCAACTCAGCCTGAAATTCCTTCACATCATATGCCTCAAGGGCAGCCTTATGTTCAGATTCCGGGTCCAAACTACTCTAATCCAGGTTTACCCCTTAACAATCAGCAACCTTCACCTTGGGCCGTACAAAACAATCCATTTCCACCCGGACCAAGACCCGACGGGTCAAACATGACTTGGGGACCAATGCCGGGTTGGGTGGGACCCGGACCAGTCCAGGCAACTGGAAATATGAACTGGAACCCTGGTTGGGTCGGACCACCACCTATGGCCGGGTTTATGCAACCCGGTATGATGAACCCAGGTTGGTTCCCACAAATGTGTAACCCATCCGGATGGTATCCACCCCCACCCCCACCCAACACAAATCAGCCTCAAATGTGGTGCCCACAACAACCGGGTGGGAATATGGGTCCTCCTCCTCCAGTCCAATCCCAAGGTGGGTTGGGTCCTCCTCCTCCAGTCCAATCCCAAGGTGGGTTGGGTCCTCAGTTGGGAAATGCAAACCTTCCCGGTTGGAGCGGTCCGCCGAGTAATTCGGGAACATGGGGAAACGACCACCAGAATAATAATGGGAACAAGTTTTCAGGTAGGGGTTCGGGTTCTGGTTATAATGGTGGACGGGCAGGCAGGGGATATGATAGTAAAAAAACCAATAATAGTTCCCGTATATGCATGTTCCATCGGGGTGGACATTGTAAGAAAGGGTCTACTTGTAGACATGCTCACAAATGAAGCTCAGCTTGAATGGAGATGATGGTTAGATTATGTTCCTTGTATAGTCAGTCATTTTCTACATGGAAAAAGCTCTCTGTTAGATGTTTTTTTACTTTATTTTTTGGGATTTTAAGTGAACAATATACTGTTTTAAGTAAAAAATAAACTTGCTACATACAGTCATGGAAAAAGAGGCTTACCTTTTTTTACTTTCATACATTATCAGATTTAATATTAATTTATCTTTTTAATATGTTATTTGTTATATTATAGTTAAGCCATTTCATCCTTTGAAATATAATTTAATTTTTTCAATATATATATGGCATTCATACTTATTTTGCATATTGAATTTTTAAAAATAGTTCAAATTATTCAATCATGTTTTTTATGTGAACTTCATCAAGTTCTAAATCATGTATGTACATACTTGTAGAAGTTAAGTTTTTTCATGAGTGATTCACACTAACACAAAAGTCATGAAATAACTAGAAAATAAGTAATTAATGATGTCATTATTTAATAGAGTTAACCAATATGATATGTAATTTCAGTCAATTTTACAAGTTCATTAGGTAATATATATTATCCTGACACAAGTTAAAGAAACAAAATAAGTCTGACACACAAGGTTAATAATTAAAACTAGCATTCAATGGATGACACATTTAGTATGAACTTCTTTCCTAAGTTCATATTGCATAACAAAGATTATTCATTTCATTTAAATCATTAAGTAAAGGTCATATAAAATCACTAGGAACAGCAAGAGTTTTTAGGGATTTGATTTAACAATCTGAACCATAAAGGAAAAACAAAGAGAAAAAAATTAAACTGAAATCAAGAATAAATACAAATTCCAATTAAGTTTCATTAGGTTATAAAACTTAAGCATAAATAATACCAAAATTTGTTTCCATCTAACCAAAATCCTTTTTTTTATGTGATTTCACAAGCAAAATCACATTTAAAAGCAAAATAGTACTAACCTTAATCCAATAGTTCTCAAATACTTGATACGATGATCTCCGATCAAACCGAAGTAAAAGATTTAGTGTTTTTCTCCTGTCTTGTCAAATCAAAACATGGTAAAACTCAGATCGAATCATAATATATATTAACGAGACAAAAAACGTAACAAGAATGATTATTTCACTTACAAATGCGACGATTATTTGGGAACCAAGACCTATAGCGAAACGTATTCATCTCAAATCGGGAGGTTACAAGATAAAAGTCTCTCAACACTAGAGAGAGCCACCAAATCGAGTGAAATTTTCAATGAAGGCGGCGGCGGAGAGACACTAAATCCTCGATATCTAGGTTTCTTCTCTTACCTTTTATGATTTAGATCTAATATATATTTAAAAATAAACACAATCAAAAAATTATAAATAATAAAAAAAATAAAAACAATAATATTACTCCCCAAATTGATCTAGTGTTTAGCTTATAATGTTTTTGCAATATTTATATTTATTATCTATTTTAAAAACAAATAAATATCAATTAAAAGTCAAAATCTTACAAGTAATTAGATAAGCCCAAATAGTCAATGCTAATTTTGTAATTTTATTTTATTAATATATAATGACAAATTAATTGATAATTTTGATTAGACAATTCAGTCAAAATCGAGACTTTACTCTAAATTGTTGATCACGTGTAAAACTTTTTGCGTAAAATTAAAATCGAGTGTTTACTTAAACTAATAAAAATTTAGTTTAAAAAATATTTATTATATATATAATTAAATATATACATTAACAATCTTAAAATATATATATCTACATTTAAAATTAATTAAAAATAATAATAAGTTTATGACATTATAAAATAGTTATATTTATAAAAATTAATTATATTAATTTATTTATTTAAATACATAATATATATTTTTAATTTATAAATATATATTTACATTTTATAAATATTATACCTTACAAATTTGATTAAAAATTAAATATATTAGTTTGTTTTGTTAAAAATAATAATAATTTAAATAAGGCCTTGTTCGGTTAGGAGTTTTTAAAAAAACCAAGTGAGAGAAAAATTAATTGATAGGTGATGATTTTGAGGAGGTAATAATTATTTTGGGTAAAAAGACTTAAGGGTATTGATATATATAAATAAAATATAAAATAATAATTTAAATTAGAGGATATTTTAGTATTTTAGTTAATGAAATGAGTGATGTGGTTGTTGAGAAGTGATTGATTGGAAAAGTGATTTGGTTTGAGTTTTTTAAATGGGAAATTTGAGGAAATGACCCTAAAAAGGGGTCTAATAGCGGATGGTGAGGGCTGCTATTTTAAATAGCGCTGGTGACCCCCATTTTTTTTTCTGACGAAAATACCCCTATTGCGTCACGCACTCTCCAGTTGCGTGACGCACCCGAGGACATTGTGAAAAGTCCACAATGCCCTTGCTATATAATTAGAAAATTTTCAGTTCTTTCTATTTCTTTCTTCCATGTTCTCTCTCTTCACCTCCTCTTCTCCCCTTCTCCTCCTTCTCTCTAAAAAGACTACGACCCCGATGTCGGAATCCCAATGAAGACGTCGGAATCCCAACGAAGGAAGGATGTCCGCTGCTACTAGTATGCTTACTCTTTCCTTTTATTTCTTTCTTTGAATGCATTGTTTGTTAGGGTTTATGGATTATGGATTAATTAGGTAAATGACACAGTTGCGGCGGAATACGGGTGCGTCTCGTGAATGCGGGTGCGTAACGCAGGTGCCTCACGCAGGTGCGTCACGTAGCTGCCTCACGCAGGTGCGTAACGCATGTGCGTAACGCAAGTGCGTAACGCAGGTGCGCAAACTTGTGAATGTTGATGTTGTAGAAAGCATAAGGAGAATAACTGTTCAAAAAATGAACAGAAAGATGTAAAACAATTAATTCTTTGTAGTATCATACATAGGAATCTCCGAAAACTCTAATAATTGTATTCTCCATTGTCTGTTGAAAATTCAGGATAGAGAGATTGATGGGTTAAATGAGCAATTGGAAGAGGATGCAAAATGTGTTGAACACCTGGAAGTTCAGCTGTTGGAGAAGAGAAATAAAAGGTCTCATGTAGAAAGAGAGAACGTGAGATTGCAGAGCCAGATCGACATGTTAATCAGTTTGGTGTAGGAAAATGACGACGAAGAACCCTAGTTTCTGGATCTGATCGATCTTTTTTATGATCAACAAAGATCAGATGATATGTGTCTTTATACTGTCTTTTATAAATTGTTTTTTTTCTTTGTAGAGAATTCATGATATTATCACATAGATGGGTAAGTAAATATGTAATTACATTGGTTTGTAAATCAGGCATTACTCAATAATGATCACCTTATGTTGAGAACTTTATAAATATTTGAAATTTGATTTATACTGAATTTTTGAAGTTTTCGCGGACCGAACCATGAAAAAATCAAGTCGAGTTTGGTTCGAAATAGGTAGAATCGAGACATGTTAGAATCGTTAACCCTGCCAACTTAAATTGTCACCCTTAATATTTTTACAATTGAAACTATACATATTCCTTGTACATTTAAAAGAAAGACTAAAGCAGAAAACAGTAGACCTATTATCTATACACAATTTATTAACGTCGATTTCAGAATCCTCTTAACAACCATTCAATTACTAGAACAAGTTTTCCCAACAACAAATTCAAGGTTATCTAGTTTGGTTCATCTTGGAATCCTCTGGAATGTTGAACAAGAACTATGGGAGAGAAGCAATTTTCGGGAGATTAACCAGCAGCTCACCAAGTGAATCTATTCTCGACATCTTTTGATCAGGTTTGGTCATATTCTTCTATTGCATGGTTGTCTATTACTGCATTATGATCAGAATTTGTCAATTAATGAAATGAAAGGACACCAAAATAATTACTTTACAAACTATAATTAGTTGCACTCTACCTGATGAATTATGAGAAGGCCCATAATGTGGAAAACTTCCCATATGTCTAGAAGTGGACTGTGTTTCCCCTCCTTTGCAGGAGAAGTTTGAACATGAAGAAATTATGATCCACAGTTTCTCAAATCTAAATAGTTCTGGTTTGCCCATCCGTAAAATCTGTAAAAAATTGTACACATCGTTGTCATACAAATCAAAAGTTCACCAGCAGTAGTTCAAGAGCCATTCAAACACAAAACCGAACCAACAACAACAATTAAAAGAAGCAAGTTAATTACCACTAAATCCCCTTCATGTCTTGACTTATACTGCATCCAAACAAAACTAATGAAATACCCACCTTAAAATAATAACTAAATCCAAAAAACCTCAATAGTTTATATACCTCCCAGAAACCAATCCTCAATAGAGAACCAGTAAAATTAGAAGCTTTCAGCTTCTTAGATGTAGAAGATACTGCAGCTTTTTGCTCCTCCTTAGTTAATGATTCAATCTTATTAATATTCCCTTGAGTAAGCCTCATCTGTATCAAATCCAGAAGCGAATGACTCTTCCTTAGCCGTAAACCCAATGGACTCGGTTCATCAAGAGGATTGTACTGAGATGAAGGCATTAGAAACCCACATGTTCCTAAACTTTTCTTCTGCAAATAAACAGTACCATGACGATTAACGATCAACAGAATCAATAATTCCTCATCAAAACGAATCGTTCTAGTCAACCCAATTCTCTAATTAAAGTTAGAAATTGAAAAAACAAATGATAAATAAACTAAATCGAGTAATCGAACCGAAAGAGAAGAGGGTTGCTTAGATCTCTTGCTGGGATGTCTGTATTCTTCGGGAAAAACATCGTCCACAATTTCCCGCTTCACTGGAGCCATTTTCCGGCGCTTTGTATTGAATTTCTGCTTGGAATTCATCAAGTGAACCATCTAAATTAATAGAATTTCGAATTAGTAAACGGTCAATTCAACTAGAATCTGAATCGATAGTAACCCTAGTGAGAAGTTCGTCGTCTTTCTCAAAGTAAATGAAAGAGCTTTACAAAAATGGCTAGATTTTCAATTGCCGCTGAAAATACAAATAAATTTGACACGTGCCAGCGTGACGCACCCGCGTGACGCAACGCAACTGCGTGACGCAACCAACTAACCGAAGAGCCCATATACGGATCAACCTACCAACCAACCTGCATTCAACGAATCAGGGCGATTCAATGACGTTCTATAAACGAAATCAACACAAACAATCATATGTAAACGAAAACAACACAAAATATAAACGAATATAACGAATATAGTGGAAATTTTATCTTTTGGCCGTCGTCGTTCGTCGTTGGAGCCGCAGTTCTCCGTTGGAAGTTCTTCGCCGCTCTACGTCATTGAATATAGTGGAATGGTCCACGGTGCCTCTTCGATTTGTTCTTCACCGATGAAAAGAAGAGAAAATCTTCTCCGCCATTAGAGTTCACCGGCGGAGAAGACATAGATGAGAGAGAAAATGAAAAAAAAATTATGACTTTATAGGGTTTAGGGTGCGTCACGCATCTGGAGGGTGCGTGACGCAGGGGTATAATGATCATTAAAAAATTTGGGGGTCACCAGCACTATTAAAATTATGGGCCCGCACCATCGACTATTTGACCCCTCTTTAGGATCATTTACTCAAATTTACCTTTCAAATAACCCAAAGAGAACAAGGCCTAAGTTGGCCTAAGTTAGTGATAAAAATAAAAAAAATGAAAGTAAGAAAGTACTACTAACCTCTTCTTCAAGAAAAGGATAGCATTCTATAATTCTATAGATAAATAGATAATTCTTTATACAAATAATCATATTGCGTATTTTTGCAGCAAAAAATATAAAAACACGCGTATTCGGTTTTCCATTTCCAGGTATTCGTCGCTGTCTTCTCCGCATCTTCCTTGATTGTGGCTGCTTGATAACGTCTTGACTCCGACCGAAAATCCATAGACTTTCCTTCGCTTTTTCCCGCCTCTCATCTCCATATTCAATCACCTCAAACAAGACGGATTCATATATTCTCGATTTGTTCAGACTTCAGATCGTTCATTCATCTTTTAATCTTCCAATCCTCTTGAAATTTCGCTGAAAATAAATGGTTTAACGAAACTCCGTTTCTTCTACTTTGACATTCTCCATCAAAACCTCGTGTTATCTACTTTCACGATTTCACAAGAATCAATGGCTGCATGTAAGCGTGTAATGGAATTGGGATTACGTGCTAATTTAATCAAATCCAGAGGTTTTCACGCTTCCAAGGTATCTGCTGCTGCTGCTGCCGTTTCCGCGGAGAAATTCCGATTTGATGGCTCGTCGATGTATTTAAGGAATTATTTGTCTTCTAATCGGTATGCTAACCGGTACGATTGTAGACATATATCTCAACTTGTTAAGCAGACCGGAAAGCGTTTGTTTCTAGTCGATACTTTGGCCTTGGTAATTATATATATGAATTTTAAGATGAATTTTAGGTTTAGGAGTTGTTGATTTGCTTATTGTTTTAGAGTTTTATTATTGTGATAGGTGAGAAGTTTGGAAGCTCAGGGAATACCTTCAAAACATGCTGAGGCTATAACAACTGCTATTACCGAAGTTCTAAATGATAGCTTGGAAAATGTGGCCGAGTCTTTTGTTACCAAAACAGATATGCAAAAGGCAAGCATTTGCTATTTCTTTTGTTTGAATTTTATGTGTGTATTCTTGTATCTTGACCTATGTTTATTGTTGATTGTTTGATTAGTGGATTAGCGTTGTTGGTTCTAAACATTTTCCTTCATTCTTAATGTTTTTCAGTCAGAAATGCTTCAAGATGCAAATCTTGCAAAGTTCAAATCCGAAGTTCAGAATTCTCAGGTACTAATTTGTTGTATGTTGTTTTATATTAAGGTTGTTTGTTAATTGATTCTCTATCTTAGTTTTCTGTCTTTTTTCAAGTTCATTGTCTGATTATTTGAATTGTTTCATACCTTTTCAGTTTACCCATCTACCTGTTACATGATCACTCAATACAATAGTTGACAAATAGGTGTAACATTAGTAGTTGACAAATAGGTGTAACATTAGTAGTAGTTAACGTAACTTTCGTTATCAAATCATAATAAACGGCTGTATGAATGGCCAAGTTGGATGTATTTCAGCTTTTAGGATGTCCTAATACAGGTTTTGCATTCATCTAATTGAATAAGCAAATAAATGTCTGGCCAAAAGTTTTTCAATGATTTTTCACTCTCAGAAAAGGCTGGAATTTTTGGCAAATAGTATCAGATTCTAGTGCGGGATGTTTCATAACTTAACACTTGTAGGAGACTCAAAGAAGACTTAGATGTAGTCCTCATAATCATTTTATTATTAGTAAAAGGAAAGTCATGAATCTAGGGAGGCACAATTTATGGGAGTGCCTTCTTTTTCCTGACTCTTCACTCTTTTTTCTTTCTTTATTGGAGTTAAGTTTTTTAGAAGGTAATTGTATTATTTGTGATAAAAAGATGTTGGAGCACAAAGAGGCTACTCGCATGCCTCATCAGAATGAGAGTAACTAATGAACTGCTCTCATGCTCAAAGAAAAACAAAGAAAATACATCAAAATGTGTCTATCATCATGAACCAAAAGTCCAAAACACAAACAGAAAAAAAGAAAGAATTATTGATCATATGATTGATGATGTTAAAGACCTCCCAACCAGAGACGTTCCTACCCTATAAAATGATGAGAAAGAGGTGAAAAATAATCCTTTAATTCTATTTTGATTGAGTGTCATTCCTTCACCCCATATTGTCCACCAAAGGCGATCAGAATCATCCTCCATTCCTTTTCAAGTTTGGTTGTTTTCCCCAACCGATCCACTATTCCCAAAATTCTCCACTGTATGAACATTCAACAAAAAACCAAAAAACATAAACGCTAAGGTAACCAACAAGGATGGAGATTATGATCACGAATGAACAATTCAACCAAAGACACAAGAAACATTTTCCTGACTCTATTCATTCACTGTTAGAATAATCGTGTAAATCTAGGGACCGCCTTTTCTTCTCTAAGCAAATTGAAATCACCTTAAGTCCTACCAACTTGCCTTATGTCACGTGTTTTCATGAACTATTGATGTCTATCTGGAAAAATGAGTGTGTATGTCTCCAATAAGTAACCACAGCTTATTGGAGTTTAGCTGGCCATTACAGGGCTACGCACGAGTTTGTTGTGGAAAATGACATCTCTTATATAAAATTGGGTATTCGTGGAACTATAATAAGCTCAGTATTGTTCTATGGATGCAATCTATATCATTATTGTTATAGAAAAGAAATAAAAAAAACAAATTCACCTCCCTTGAGAAATGCACTCCTTAGTCCTTCCCTCGGTTTTGGTACATCTTGGATCTTCTCGATAGCGTAACAGTAGTAGGATATATTAGTAATATTACAGGGGTAATAAGATTATTAGTAGAGTAAAGGTTAGTAGCTAATAAATAGTAGAGTATGTAATATTTAGAGTAATGAATGAATTGTGCTGTTAAATCTGGATTATCTCTTTTTGATGCTTAGGCCATTCTTACACTCACATATATTTTTTCTATAGGTTCTAGATATCTAGGCTGGTACTTAACAGATAGTGTAGGCAATTAGGGCTTTTGTGTTTGTTGGATGAGGGCTCTTGCCTTTTATTCTGGAAACAACGTAATCTTCCTTCTCTGCGATAAGTAACCTTTCCAGGCGTCCCCCACCATAATGACAACCTGAAATCGGAGAACTTTGCATGATAACACATCAGACCTTGTTTGATGAAGAGTTGTTTGGATTTATTTAAGTAACCCCTTATCCAATTATCAGTTAAATCATCGACTAAAACACTTTTTATTTTATTTTGTATAACATTTTAAAGTATTAAATATAAAGGATATTTTAGTCATTTAACTCAAAGAACCACAAAAAACCCACATCAAACAAGCTTTTACGTTTTCCCTCAACATTGCTTAGTTATTCTGCCAATTCAGTCTGGTTTTCTCAGCGTGTGATTTTCTGTTCTATTCCAGACAGCCTCTACTGTCAATGCAATGACATTTTTAGAGCCAAAGAACAAATATTAGGTTTTGGTGTCGTTATTAGTTTGCTCTTATGCAGTAAATATTTTTAACCTGTTGATGAGAAGATGGAGGAGATTGCAGTCGTCACTGTAATTACCACTCATCTAAACCTTTGTGCATATCTTCTTTGTTTTCTAATTGAATCTATATGAGTTTTCTGAATCCAGTAACTTCTATTTGGAATAAGTGATGACAGTGCATCAACACTATAAAGACGATGATTGTAAACGTTAGACTGATTGGTAAATGATCATTTGGATAAGAACTGTGTGAATTGCATGTTTTGCAAGCTTTATTTAAAAATGAGAATATAATCTCTTTTTTCTCATTCTCCTCCATGGAAGATTCTTTTATTTGTTATTTTTTAATCATTTTTCTTTGGATTTATTAAGTGCTTGTTGGTGAAGGGTTATTTAGAAATAATCTGGGTCATTTAAAAATTGACTAAAATATAATTTGTATTTAATATTTGAAAATGTTATGAAAAATAAATTAAGGGTTCTCTAGTTTTGTTTTAGTCGATGATTTAAATCATTTGATTGATGATGAGATAAAGGTTTATTTGAAAATAAGAATTGAAACCTACAATGTCTAAGCTTCCGACTTATGGTGCTTGAAAGCTACAAATTTATTGTTTCTTTCCAAACTAGATATATATTGACTAGCTATTATTGTCCGTTATCATGTATATGTTGTTGCAGGAGCATCATTTTTCAATGCTTCAACGCGAAACTGAAAAGCTTAAAAGTGATATAGATAAAATTCGTAGCGAGCTTAGGTAAGTTTTTGCTGTAATATCGGGTGGAGCTTTTTTGCCTCGTTTATGTCTACATGATCTGTCTTATTGAACTTCCAATTACAGGTACGAGATTGACAAAGTCACTGCAGGCCAGCGCTTGGACTTGAATCTTGAAAGAGGGTGAGAAACTAATGTCATGTTTGTCCATATTTCTTTAATTGGATTCCATTTGTATTTACCGCCATTTTTTTCTTTGATGGAATTGAACTCTACAGACGCATACGTGATGAACTTGCAAATCAGAATGCAGAAACAACAAACCTCACCAACAAACTTGACCGAGTAAGAATAATTACTTTCTTCCTCTTGCAATACCTTTAGCGTATTTTTATCAAGTGCCAAAAAACAATAGGATCCTTAGTCATTACTATTTGTTTATTTTGGTTTTCTTTATTCCTTTTAAAGGAAATTCATGGATTGAGGGCTCAATTGGAAGCCGCAAAGTATGAGGTAATCAAGTACTGCATAGGTACACTTGTGTCGATATCTGCGGTTGGCCTTGCAGTATTGCGAATCTTGTTATAGATTAAAACTCTCAATTGCCCGGAAATGCCAAAATAATTCTAATGTCATTTCTCTTTCAATTAACCCATTCATTCTTTGCATTTTTACATTGAATACTCCAAACTTGGTACCCTTGAATAGTACATTTACATGTGGGGGTGGAACAGTCACCAATGCTAGGTTAAATTTGGGGGTGGTTGATATTTGAAACAGGCTGATGTAAAGAAAGGGCTTTTGTTTATGTTGAATTTGTATGTTTGGATATTCTTATTCAAAGTCTAACTTTAAATATTTTTACCTTATTTGTTGAATACTTGTGTCTATTTAGGAATATTTTGTATAAAGGCCAAACTTATTTTGAGAAAATTAAATGGGAAGAATATATATATATATATATATATATATATATATAAAAAATGGAGTTTGAGAAAAATTATTTTGAGAAAATTAAATGGAAAGAATATATATATATATATATATATATATAAAATGGAGTTTGAGGAAAATAATAATTTTTCTCTTGCACGGTCATTCCCACTTCCCATCACTATTTATATATATATATAACCAAATATTCTCAATTCAAATAGATGTAGACTTTTATCATGAAATAATAAAAATAACATTTTAACCTTTCTCTCTTTCTTCTTATTTTTAAACCTAATTTTTATCCTTTCTTTCAATCTTCACCCACACTTAGGGGTTAGGGGTGAGTAAACGAGTTTAACCCGTATTACCCAATTCATATTTAATCCAAATTAAATTTACCAAACCCATAATCCAACTCATATTATTTATTAATATGGGTTGAGTTGGGTTGGGTATGAGTTAGGTAACCCAAATTATTATTTTTTTATTTTTCATTTAACATGTATTTGACTCATTTAACACATTTTAATTCATTTAACACGTTTTGACATTTTAATACATTTCCATATTTTTCACGTTTTTGGCATTATAACACGTTTTTTACGTTGACACGTTTAACAAATTTTTGACATGTTCAACACGTTTAACACATTTTGGACTCATTTAACACATTTTGGACTCATTTAACACATTTTTTCATGTTTTTGGTATGTTTAACACGATTAACACGTTTTGACACGTTTTTCACGATGATGACACATTTAACATATTTTGACATGTTTTTCACGTTTTTAGCACGTTTAGCACGTTTAACATGTTTTGACACGTTTAACATGTTTTTCACGTTTTTTACATTCTTAACACGTTTAACACGTTTTAAACATTTTTAACATATTTTCACACGTTTTCACATTTTTTCCATTTTTGGCATGTTTAACACATTTTAACATATTTTTCACGTTTTTAGCACGTTTAACATGTTTTTCATGTTTTTTACATTCTTGACACGTTTAACACGTTTTTAACATTTTAAACACATTTTTACACGTTTTTCACATTTTGGCACGTTTAACATGTTTTGACACGTTTAATACGTTTTTCACGTTTTTGGCACGTTTTGACACGTTTAACACGTTTTTGACATGTTTAACATGTTTTTCACATTTTTAACACATTTAATATATTTTTTACACATTTAATGTGTCAAATGTGAAAAACGTGTTAAAAGTGGAAAAAATGTGAAAACGTGTTAAATGTGCCAAAAACGTGAAAATGTGTTAAACATGTTAAAAACGTGTTAAACGTGTCCAAAACATGTTAAACGTGCCAAAAACGTGTTAAAACTTGTCAAAACGTGTTACGTGCAAAAAAACATGTTAAACATGTCCAAAATATGTTTAATGTGCAAACACGTGTTAAACGTGCCAAAAACGTATTAAACGTGCAAAAAACGTGAAAATGTACAAAAATGTGAAAAATGTGTTAAATGTACCAAAACATGTTAAATGTGCTAAAAATATGTTAAATGAACTAAAAACGTGTTAAACATGTCAAAAACGTGTAAACGTGCCAAAAATGGGAAAAACGTGTTAACATGTGAAAAATGTGTCAAATATGTCAAAAACGTGAAAAACATGTTAAACGTGTGAAAAACATGTTAAACGCGTGAAAAACGTGTTAAACATATCAAAAACGTATTAAAATGTCAAAAATGTGTTGAACGTGCCAAAAACGTGAAAACCGGTTAAACTTATCAAAAACGTGTTAACGTGTTAAATGTGCCAAAACGTGTTAAACTTGTCAAAAACATGTTAAACATATTAAACATGTTAAACGTGACACAAACGTTAAAAACGTGTTATTAGTGTGAAAACGTGTTAAACATGTCAAAAACGTGTTAAACGTGCCAAAAACGTGAAACATGTTAAACAAGTGAAAACGTGTTATAAGTGTGAAAACGTGTTAAAAATATTAAAAACGTGTTAAACGTGTGAAAAACGTGTTCGATTTAAAGTTGGAAGATGATTAGTTTATATTTGATTAATAATAGAGAATTAAATTAAATTTATAAAATTTGAGTAATTTGGGTAACCCTAACCCAACCCAAATTAAATCCAACCCATACTCAACCCAACCCATACTCAAGCTAACCCAAATTAACCAACCCGAATTAATATTTTGGGTTTGGGTAAACCCAAATTATGCTCACCCCTACCCACACTGCAATCTTTTGAATCTTCGTGGACGATAATTTCAATCTTCACCGCGACGGTACGAATCTTTGTCCATTTACATCGTGACGTTCCAATCTTCTTTGCTAACGTTCCAATCTTCATTGCTAACCGTTACTATATTTGCCTACAAAGTACAAACTTGGCTAATATATGTATGTATCCCCATAATATTTTGTTTATATTTACGAATTGGATAAAATGTATCAAATTCTTTTTTGGAAAACGGCTTAGTGCCATTTCATTAAAAACCCTAAAAGAGGGAAAATGAGTTTCAAGAAACAAAGCTAGATAGACCTTAGCTTTGTTGAAAAAACTAAATGAGTTTTAAACAACTGAATTACAGAACAAAAAAAATTGAATTACAAATAAATCATCAAACAAGAACTATCTTCATTAATCGGAATTCCCCTCCATGTATGTATGAGAGCGTTGCTATCAGAAACAATATCATCCCAAACTTTTCCTTCTGTTCTCTTATTCGTGTTATGAATTCTTGTATTTCTTTCTCTCCAGGTATTGTAGACCAGGGCTCCAAAGAAGCATTTGAAAACATTCGCGTAAAAACTATCTCCCTTAGCCTTTTTCTTTACAAGCTCTATGATTTCGTTCCATGTACGTAGAAATTTAGTGATATTCATGTTCTGAGCAAAATTTATCCACAACTTGGATACAAATGCGCACTCCCCAAACAACAAGTGATTAATGCTTTCCTCTTTTTCTGTGCAAATTGGGCAATTGACATCTGGAATGTTCATATACTTCTTAAATCTGTCTCTTGTCGCCAATATTTTCCTGAATGTCAGCCAAAGAATGAATTGGTTTCGAGGTATACCTTTGAAGACCAGACTACTTTGTGCCAATTGACCATCACCTATTTTGTTCTAATTCCCATGCTTTTCCTGCCACAAACTTTCCATTCATAACAATATCCCAACTTTTTGTATCAATGTTTCCATTGAATTGTATATTATTGATCAAATTTAGAATTCTGACTCCTTTTGAAATACTCCTAAGAATAGAGTCGCATTTTCCCTTTTGAAGTAGATGAAGTAGGATTCATTTAAACCTAACAATATTTTAGATAGTATAATTCCAATGGGATTTTTATTTCCTCCCCTAAGGTGGTAAGCCACTTCTAGTATCTTTGAGGATGGTGGGTGGTTACCTGATAGGGCGAGGAGAAAGTGAGTCATCATGATCGTCATTGTGAGCAGGGAGGTACTAAAATTTAGTAAAATTTATCTGCTATGAGTGGCCAGCTCTATCCAACGTGGAAGGTCCATATATGTCCTTACAAGTATTTTGTCCACCGTGCTCTTTGTATACCCAAATTCCTCATGGATAAGGTGTCTGAGAGACATAGACTTCGTGAAGGGTTTGAGCCTTATAATGTTCTTGTTATTGATCATCATAATTGTTCTAAATTTTTCGATAGTCGGGCAAATCATGTGATCTCCTATGATAAAAGCCTTGTGTATTGGATCCCACTTTCGCTGCATCTCCATCATAAAATTATGCTGGATTTGTAAGTGAGTGTACTTGAAGGTGGTGTTTAGTCCGTAACCTCGGTAGTAACATTCCGTCTCATGAAAATGGTGGCTCCAAAGGAATATATCTTAATTTTCTATTAAAGTCATTCTGTGATTGTATAATCAAAGTTGACAAACATGCCATTTTTGATTTTAATAAAGAAAATATGCTTAGAGATGTTTATTTATATCTATTATAGATGTTTGCATGTATAATAACTAATCATGTATATGTTGACTTGTTGAGGTTCTATTGTTTGGGGACGTCAAACAAAGGTTGAGAAAAGTAACCAGGTTCTGTGTGCTAAGGTGTAATCGAGGTTTGGTTTGGAATTTTCCCCCACCAATGCCAAGGCCGCATCTTAACGGATGTATCAAAGATGAATGGGGGGATTGATTCCGGGTTCTCACGTTTTCCTCACGCCACATCTCTTGGTCACAAAACAATATGATTGGTCTTCACGTAATTAGTAGAAGTATAAAGTTCTGATCTAGTACTTCTTCATGTAATCCCTGGTGATATACCCGTTTGATTCTTGGCAATTATTAGGATAAAGTCTATGTATCCTTTGAGGGTAATGAACCCTATAAGGTGGACTATTATGAATGTTTGAAATGTTATAAATAAAAACTTATTTAGCCAGAGTTTTATTTATAAATTAAAGGTCCCCAATAGAGTCTGATAGGATCGGTGCTAACAATAGAGACTAGAGTTTTACCATTGATAATAGTTTATGATAAACAATTCGATAATAATCCTGTGAGGGATTAATATCTATTTTTATTCTTCACAAATCCTTCAAACTTTTGAAACAAATTTAAGTACGGAAGTGTTCGTCGGATTTGAAGCTTTGAACCGATGGAAGATGAATGTTAGAAAGTAAAGAACACAAGGAGTTGTTTATAGATGTTCTGAGAAAACCCTCATACGTCATCCCTTCTTCCACAACCGGAAGGATATCCACTAAATACTTCGAATCAAATACAACTTACTGAGTTAGCTAACTCTCTGTTGAACAAAAAAATCTCTGTTCAACTTACAATATTCTCACAGATAGACAGTAAGTGAATCTTTCTCTCTTGAACTTGAAGAATGTAAGAAATCAGTAAGTGCAAGAGTAAACTTGTGAATTCAGTAAACTGGCAAGGTTGTAAGCGAGTGATTCGTCCATTGTCCTTGAGCATCTATTTATAGTAGAATGACACCAACAGTCGAATCTTCTTTGTGGACACATGACAAGTGTTCGTTGGAAGGCCTCCCATAGTACCAGAAATCAACAGACTCTAAGCAAATGAATCGTGGCCGTACCGAACTGGTAGTGCACCGAATATCCTTATGAATTTGTCTTGTACTAGACAAACTATTGGAAGGACATTTGCGTATGTGACAATCTTTCATTTTATACAATTAGCTAGCTTGTAAGACTGCACAGAAGTGAGTGGAGCAGGAGTAAAAGACAACTAGTAGATCGTGGTTAGACGTATGCTTTCTTCAGACGGCTACTGAAGCAAGGCATCAGACGTGCTCCATTAGACCAAGTCTAAGGGAGTTAGACGTCCTTGTCTAACTACGCGTCCCATTAGACCAAGTCTAATGGAGTTAGACGTCCTCGTCTAACTACGCGTCCCATTAGACCAAGTCTAATGGAGTTAAACGTTCTCGTCTAACTACGCGTCTCATTAGACCAAGTCTAATGGAGTTAGATGTTCTCGTCTAACTACGCATCCCATTAGACAAAGTCTAATGGAGTTAGACTACCACGTCTAACTTCACATCCCATTAGACCAAGTCTAATGGAGTTAGACGTCCTTGTCTAACTACGCATCCCATTAGACCAAGTCTAATGGAGTTAGACGTCCTCGTCTAACTACATATCCCATTATACCAAGTCTAATGGAGTTAGACGTCATCGTCTAACTACGCATCCCATTAAACTAAGTGTAATGGAGTTAGACTACCACGTCTAACTTCGCATCCCATTAGACCAAGTCTAACTTCGTCTAATTAGTCTACTTATACCATGTCTAAGTTAGCATAGTCTTATGCACCTACAAAAAACCAAATAGACAACTTAACTTTATTCACAACTAAACATTATCAAAATTCTGTTTTAAACATCACCAGAATTCCGTTGTTTAATGTTTCATAGCTTTTATTTATTTTTAAGTTAATTACTTCTTACTTAATTAACTCTTTTCTTTACTTTGTTTTTACTTTTTCCCAATAATTTATCTCTTTTTGATGATGTTAAAACTATGCAACCTTAATAAAGCAGAATAAACACCCATCAAAATAAAATTGAAATCAAAGTAGTTCACCAAAGTATTCAAGCATAAGTTTAAAGTATGAAAAACATAAAGAAAGATTTAGGGTCCTTCCCTTTTCAACACTGGATCTGCATCGCCTTCAAGCATTGATTCGCCATTTAGGATGTTATGGAAACGAGTGATCGCTCGGCCTCCACTGCCACCACTTATGTCGCCTCCACGTCCTGAACCTTTTTTTTCTGGTCTACAACCGTCTTCGTCATCTCTAGCAGCAACAACTTTTCGCTTTGATTTCAATCGAGTTCCTCTAGCAGACGTTGACCCCCCTCTTGTGCTTCCTTCCCCCTTTTAACATTATCAAGTTCGGCAACAACAAGAACTCTTTCCGTCAAAGCAACAACTTCAACTTCTTCTCTAACTTGAAATTGCCTTGCAACTGTGTCAACCTGCTCTAGTCGCTCAGCCTCTGCTCTATTCAATGCGTTTGACATCTCCATCATTTGTGCCCGAATAAGTTCCATTGCTGATGTAATATCTTGGTGAAGCTCCATGGTGAAAGTCTTGGTTTTAGCATGATGCTCCGATTGTCGATTAAATAAATTCTTTTCAAACTTTTGTGTTGAGTATTCAAGATGTTTACTTCATATGTAGTTCGCTTAAGGATTTTCTCCGTTTCTTTTTGGGTAGCAAAATGGAAGACACATCTTCTTTACTTGAGTAGACCCCTTCTCAAGATGAGCCAATATGGACGATATGTCCAATATATTCTGCTGCATAGAGTTCATCGCATCCAAGATGAAATTACAAAATTTTGCTCCTCTAGGAGAAGCTTCTTCAGAAGATCGAGCAGCCGAGGATACGGCTTAGGAACAAGCTGGAGCAGTGCGAATGAGACTCGCATGCACATTTACTTGTAAAGAACGTTCTGGTTCTTTATCTTTGGGATGGGAAGATGGAGCCTTTAATGCATCCTAAGACTGATCCTGTTCGTTTAGAATGTCGGCACATACTTGATGAATACGTTCTGAAATATCTTTAGAGTGAAGAGGTAAATTAGCAACGTTGTCAACAATATAAGTCGATGTCTTGATGGGGGATGATTGATGAACATGTGGAGAAGGAATAGAATTTTCTTTCGATTGTGCTTCTTCTGAGGATGAGGATGACTCATCTTTATCAGATTGTTCCCCTTCAGTAGAGAGAATCTTCTCAGAATCTGCTTCCTTCAAGGGTTCCCCTTAGCATCTAATCTAGGTGACTGATCAACTAAATTTGCTGATTCTTCCTTAACCAACGTAGAATTTTTTACTTCAAGAATAGGAAGAGCCACTTCAGATGTCTCCTTCTGTGTAATAAGCGTTTGAATAGCTTCAACAACAACATCTTCTTCTAAGTTGATTTCGGATTGAACCAAGACCAGAGTCTGTTTAACAATATGCTGGGCCATTAATTGCTTTTCTTCAAATGATACATTGGCCAGCTCAATAAGATGGGCAACAACCTGCTCCTCTTCTTTGGAAATAGTCTAATCACCTTCAAAGATTTACATCGACTCGTCTTGACTAGAAGACATATCATCAAACAAATTCAATCCGGAAGACTCGGTGTAGTGAACATGTTAAAAGACTATTGAGCAATAGTTGTTCATAATCAAGTCGAGTCGCTTCAATGCATTCTGCTCTGCAAGAGCATCCCTGTCAAGCGGTTGAAATTGGTATTTCTTGCCTCAAGCTTGGGAAATAGAGCACGACCCATGATATTAGCCACCACGAGAACCTTTCTTTTGAGGGCTTTAGAGACCTCATATGTCTTTTCCCATTTCAGAACTCTCTTCTCCATCTTAATCAGTTTCTTCCATTCCTTCTCAATTTTTCCTTCCGAGATAATTTCATCAAATTGAGTGACTAACCTGTGATTCAGCCAGATATCGAAGATTTCAATATTCTTAGCCGCTTTCACTCCAACTTGCTCCATGATAAGATTAACAATGCAATTGGCCTCCGAAACCTTTTCTGGAATTTCTTTAGCAATGCCTTTTCCCTTTCCAAGAACTACGTCTGGTTTGGGACTAGGCAAGGGTTCTCTGATGGTTATGCCAGGATAGCCCTAAATGCTCTCATAATTTCGTAAGGGGACATAACCTTCAGAATGGCTTCTTTTGGAAGTGCAGACACTACTCCCGTTCCCTTAACGGCGAGTTGTTCTTCAACAGTTTTATCAACAAGCATCTCAGCATTCAGCTGAATGAGAGCTTGTTCAGATGATATAATAACAGCAGGAGTTGGTGCAATTACATAATCTGTTTTATCAATAATATTGTCTTTATTAGTAGCCTCAGCTGCTACTGATTCTTTAGAAAGGACAAGCGATAAATTCATGTCAAGACATTTAATAATTGGACCAACTGGCTCAACAGTCGGTCCTTCAGCTTGTTCCAACACAGGAACATCAATATTGGGCACTACGGCCAGAGGGGAAGAGGAAATTACCTTATTAGACTTCTTAGATGCTTTAGATGCCTTAGACTCCTTAGACACCTTAGACGCCTTCGTCTGATCAACAACAAGACCAAAAGATTTAGCCTGCTTCTTCATCGGGTTGGGGGAGGGCGAAAGGGTTGAGATTGGAATAGTGGCAAGGGGAGGGAATCCTTGTCTTTCCCTTCTAGAAATGGAGTCAACTGCTCCAGAATCATTCTTTTGGCTATTAGTGCTAGCCGTAGACTCCATGACTGATTTGGCTTTTTTAGCCCTGTAGAATGTATGGATGTAGCTTGATACTTAGACCGAGTGATCGACTAGCCACCCGTATATTGTCTAGATGAGACACAATTCATTTCCTTTGAGAGATTCAATCTTTCAAGGATGCTCTTCACTAAGAAGTTAATGAAGATGCAATTAGGGTTAATAGCCTCACCCTCACTCATAGGAACACCAGATGCTCCATGAACCAGCCGAGTTAGATTGAGAATCCCACACTCTGCTTGTTCCTTGAATAAACTAACTGGCAGAGATTTGAAAATAAAGTGGATGCCCAGTTGATCGACATACCTTTTAAAATAACCATCATATAATTGAAACGGTCTTGGTTATACTAGTCGAACGAACTTGCCCTTCCCTGAAGAGCATTCGCCACAATGTCGTTTAGAAGAATAAAATGCAGCTTCAGGACCTTCTTCTTCCCGTTTAATTTGATAGAACTTCCATTGTTTGAGAAGACGATCTGCATTTCTGAAATAGTTTCGGCTGGAAGCGTTGTGTCAAAGGTGTGACCCTCCGATGGTAGTTCAAAGAACTCATCATATATCGATTCACCGAAGGAAATAGACTTTCCATTGACCATCGCCGTTATCAAATCTCCGATCACATTCGTCGTCTTGAAGAACTCACGTACTTCCTTTTTGTAGAAAACATAAGGACCGCCGAGATACTTCCGGAGACTAGAGTACTCAAGAGAACGAAATATATCCACGACATCTTGTTGATTGAAAGAGTAGACAAAATCAAAATCCACCTGCAGGATGTTGTGAACAAGAGAGATAACATTCTTATTAGCCATTTTTGAGACTAAGAGATGAAGATAAACAAGATTTCTTAGAGAGAAGGCTGAGAGAAATTTAGGGTTTCTGAGAAAATTGTAAGCGTAAGAATCTAGAACACATACAAAATGTCTTTAAATAAAATCTGAAAAGTCACTAGTTTAACCGTCACTTTTTGAGAAAGAAAACCCTTCAATTAATGTTAGACACGTTTTCCCAAAAGTAGTCATCATTAACTGAGTTTTTACCAAAAAAATAAATATCTTAATATTTAAGAGTATATTAGTTATTTTCTTTAACATTGAAAGACACGTGTCTTCAAGTTATTCGAGTTTAGAAAATAACTACTTTAATGTTTGGGCGGGAAAGATTGGATGACAACGCATATTGACAATTGTCCTCAATTAATCCGAAGATGATGCGTCTAACTGCACATGTAGTTAGACGTCTAACTTGCTTCTACATTCTGGCGTAATGTTGGATGGACGTCTATTAGACGCAGGAGTCTATTAGACGCAAGCGTCTAATCACGTTTATCTTACAGACGTCTAGACATCTATTAGACGTGAGCGTCTAACTACGCTTGTCTTACAGACGTCTAAACGTCTATTAAACTCAGACGTCTAACCTGCATAGGTTATAAACCAAGACAATTATCCAACTCAGAAGCACAGACTATATAAGAAAATATATGTCTAAGTACTTGCTTTTCTTTTAGACGTCCTCGTCTAATGGACCGATTAAAGCTTTCATTTGCGTGCATCTGTCTGAAAATTTTAAATATTAAATTTCCCCCTCAATTTATGCACATTTAAAATAAATAAATGAATAAATGATTTGAGGTCCTCAAGACCAAAAATAATTTTAAGGAAGAAAAACTTAGTCCATAGGAGTGGCAAATGTGCAACTTGTTGATCTTCTAGAGCATGTTCTAAAAAGAGTGTGCTCCAAGTTTCCTCCATGCAGCTATCCTATATCACCTGCATAAAAATGTATTTATAGCTTTGGTACCCACATTCACTTGGGCCATCGGTCAATCAGTCCTTTAGGAATCCATATTTGAGTTATTCTAATGGATTTCCATTTTGTGTTATCATTAGTGCGTATGATTTAGGCTTAGCAGATGTCTTCCTGCTAGCAGCTGATCCCTTAACTTTAGAGGATGGTTTTTGTTTAAAACTCCTTGACTTCTTATCATGTTTTGATATGCCAGACTTGCTGGCTGATCTATCTTAAGTTTCAACCAGCTTACAGTTGATGGAACATAAATAATCTCATCCTTTAAGGTTAGATCCTCACAACTTGGATCAGTTCCATTATCAGTTAAATTCCCTTTGACAAGTTTATTGGCTTAAGCTTGTCTGTTGTTGAGTTTAACTTTTCACTGGACTTATCTGGGATAGCTTTGTCATATCCTAAACCAGATTTGCATTCGACAGGCCTTAATAGACTAATATGATATTTGACAGCTTCTCCAGACATTGTCCACGAACTGACAATATAAGTTAAACGTTGATTTTCAGAAGAAAGAGTTTGAATCTTTTCCTTGAGCTTCTCATTCTTAGATGAGAGCACATCCATGTTGTTTTCAAAAACTTTTGGTTCGAAAGTTTGAGAAAAAATTGGTTCATCATTTTCAGATTTTAACCTTGTTTCATTTTGAGATTCAGATAACTTTCTGTACTCCATGACCATGTCATTGAGTGCAGTAACTATGTCATCTCATGAAAACTCTTCTGAAGAGAAATCAAATACCTCAGAGTCTTCCTATTCTCTTGCGATGAAGCAAACAACCTCTTCATCATCACTATCACTAGATGATGAGTCATCTGAGTCGCTTTGCATCCACTTAGCCTTGTTGTTAGCCGCCATGAGGGCATTCAACTCATTTTCGTTGTCTTTCTTCTTCTCATCACGTTTTGGTGTCCTACACTCCAATTTGTAATGACCTAATATACCACAGTTAAAACATTTCACGTTAGCCTTAGATTTAGTCTTATCATCATTGTTATTGTTTGAAGAGTTTGAGTTAGAATTGCTCTTCTTCATGAATTTGACGAATTTCTTCACGAAGAGAGCCATCGCGTCGCTACTGAGCTGCTGAGAAGCAGTCTTTACTTCAGTGACAACTGGTGGCTCCTCAACAGTCACCAAACCCTTGATTATGATGGTGGATGTGGGGTGCTCCTCTTCAACCCTAGAGTTCAACTCGAACTCATAGGCCTTCAGACCGCAAGCAAGTCGAAGAGCTCCATCTTATTGAGGTCTTTGGACTCCCTCATCTCCATAGTCTTGATGTCCCACTCCCTGTGGAATGCTCGCATTACCTTTATAACAATCTATTTGTCATCTTCCCCAGAATAGAGAGAGTGGTGACGATTTTTCTGAATCTTGCATCAAACTCAGACATCGTCTCTACAGGACGTATCTTAAAGTTGTCGAACTGCTGGGTGGAAACTGTAATCTTGTTTTCTTTGGTTTGCTCGTTGCCTTCACAGAGTTTAATAAGTTTTCCCAAACTTCTTTGGCAGACTCGCAAGATATGATGTAGTTGAACATGCTGTCGTCAAGAGATCTGTATAAGATATCCATGGCCAAGTTATCGAGGTCGTTCTTCCTTTTTTCTTCATTTGTCCACTCAGATCTGTCTTTCTCTATCTTGATAGGACCTTCTATGACAACACTCCACATGTCATCATCTATGGACGCAACATGAACACGAACTCTTTTCTTCCACACGATGTAGTTTTTTTTCGAAAACATAGGAATCTGGGAGGAGCTGGTATCTTTAGTCATGATTCAGGTTCTTATTGGTGCTTGAGAATAGAAAACCTTGCTCTGATACCACTTGATAGGATCGGTGCTAACAATAGAGACTAGGGTCTGACTATTGATAATTTCTTATGATAAACGAATCGATAATAATCATATGAGGGATTAATATATATTTATATTCTTCACAAATCCTTCGAATTCTTGAAACGGATTCAAGTGCGGAAGTGTTCGTCGGATTTGAAGTTTTGAACCGATGGAAGATGAATGATAGAAAGTAAAGAACATAGGGAGTTGTTTATGGATGTTAAGAGAAAACCCTCATACGTCACCTCTTCTTCCACAACCGGAAGGATATCCACTAAATACTTTGAATCAAATACAACTTACTAAGCTAGCTAACTCTTTGTTGAACAGAACAACCTCTGTTCAACTTACAATATTCTCACAACTAGACAATTAATGTAAAAATTAGTTAGTGCAAGAGTAAACTTGTGAATTCAGTAAACTAGCAAGGTTGTAAGCGAGTGATTCGTCCGTTATCCTTGAGCATCTATTTGTAGTAGAAGGACACCAACGGTCGAATCTTCTTTGTGGACACGTGGCAAGTATCCGTTGGAAGGCCTCTCATAGTACCATAAATCAGTAGACTCTGAGCAAATAGATCGTGGCCGTACCGAACTGGTAGTGCGCCGAATATCTTTCTAAAATTGTCTTGTACTGGACAAACTATTGGAAGGACATTTGCGTACGTGGCATTAGTTCATTTGATACAATTAGCAGGATTGTCAGACTGCACAGAAGTGAGTGGAGCAGGAGTAATAGACAATAAGTTGATTGTGGTTAGACGTATGCTTTCTTCAGACGGCTGCTGAAGTAAGGCATTAAACGTGCTCCATTAGACCAAGTCTAAGGGAGTTAGACGTCCTTGTCTAACTGCACGTCCTATTAGACCAAGTTTAATGGAGTTAGACGTCCTCGTCTAACTGCGCGTCCCATTAGGCCAAGTCTAATGGAGTTAGACGTCCTCGTCTAACTACGCGTCCCATTAGACCAAGTCTAATAGAGTTAGACATCCTCGTCTAACTACGCATCTCATTAGACCAAGTCTAATGGAGTTAGACTACCACGTCTAACTTCATCTAATTAGCCTTCTTAGACCATGTCTAAGTTAGCATAGTCTAATGCACCTTCACAAAACCAAATAGACAACTTAACTTTATTCACAACTAAACATCATCAAAATTCCATTCTAAACATCATCAGAATTTCGTTGTTTAATATTTCATAACTTTTGTTTATTTCTAAGTTAATTACTTCTCACTTAATTAACTCTTTTCTTTACTTATTTTTTACTTTTTTCCAATAGAGTCTCCAAAAAGCTGTAATCCCCGAGAATCCCATAGCTTAGCACGTGTCGTGGACACATGACAATACTAACCCGAAGTGACTCGATGCTCGATGAATTTCTACCTTATTTTGCATGTCAAGAATCTTTTTTAAAATAGAACATTATTTTAAAATATTTTGACAATACATGATACATTTTAAAATCAAGTATGTAAAAATAATTAATTTTATTCATATTTTAATAACTTGTGAATTTGTTATAATCAAATGATAATTTTATTTTGAAATCTAATTTAAATTAATCAAACATAATTAATTTAATAAAAGATTATTTATTTTAAAATAGAGTCGCCAAATGATTTTTAGAAAAATTAGTAAAAGGTACATCTATAAACGTACTTTATACTAGAATTTTTTTTTGGGAAAAAAGACTTAACTTCATTTCATTAAAAATTCCTAAAAAGACAAAAAACCAAACGAGTTTATGTATTTTCCTAGACAAACATAGGAAAATTTAGTTCGAAACAGTCTAAAAGAAAATAAATTATACAACACACAAACAATTGAAAGCGTTTATGTAACTAAAAATTTTTCCGTTCTCGTGACTTAATTGAATGTGATTTTCCAGTTCCATCTTAGTGTACAGTTTTGCTCAATCATGGGTACTCGTCTCAACATTTGTAGATTTGTGCTGCTGTCAAATACAATGTCTTCCCATGTCTCCACTACACTTCTTCTTATTCTCGAGTGCATCCTTGCGTTCCTTTCTCTCTAAATGTGGTAGACTATTGTACCGAAGCTGATTTTGAAAACACTTGACCTGAAGCTTTTTCCATTTGCTTTGAGTATGGCTTTCTTTTTTATCTATTCCCATTACGTAGGCAAGCTAGCCATTTTCATGCTTCTAGTAAATTTCTTCCATAACTCTGATGCAAAAGGACAACAACCAAATAAGTGATAAGTTGTTTCTTCATTTCCTTCACATATCAGACAATTATATCCAGGATCTCTATATACTTCTGTAACTGATCTCTTGTGTTTAACCCTTCCTAAATTCAAGCAAATAAATTGGTGTCTCGAGATGACTTTTGATGACCATACTAGATCAGTCAAATCTACTATTTGCTCCTTTTCCTGAATGGTATTCCACAATTTGCTTAAAATCATCTTCCCATTTTCCTCGGCTTTCCATCGGTTTACGTCTGCTCTTTCATTGAATTGAATGTTGCTGATATGTTTGAGAATGTACTGTCCCACCGGTATTTGCCTAAGTAGAGAATTCCTTAATCTCTCTAATCTTTGCGGCTAGGCAGTCTTGTCTGATCCTCACATTTATGAATTTCTCTTTATTGATTAGAGGTTGGTCCTCATACTAGGGATCATACCAAAAAATGTGTTCTTTATAACATAGTTTCCATAGGGGTTCATTATTTGGTTACGCTCGGGAAAGTGCTTTCGTGCTATGTCCTCCGCGCCTATTTTAAACGATTTTATTTTTCTAAAAGTCTGTCTATAGAAAGATTAACTTATAACATTTATTTTCTTTAATTAATAGTACGAGGGTCCTAAATAAGGATAAATTTAGATTACGTTAATAATTTCAAAAAATTACTTAAAAGTGCGTAACTGCGATTGCAGTTATCAAAGATTGAGTACAAGACCTGAAAATATTAGAATGTAAAAATAAATTCCAAATGGGGCCTTAGTCAAAATATTTTTTTGGGAAATTTTCTGAAAATATTTAAAAACAATTTTCTGACCTTTCAGAATTATTTAAAAATGAATTTGGGTTCCAAAATTACAAAAATATTTTTTCATTTTGTAAAGTGGAACCAAACAAACCTTATGACCTGAGTCCTAGGGGTTGGGTCTGGTTTTACTTGTCTAGGACTAGATGGGCTCGGTCTAGACCGAGGGTGGTCTAGATTGGGGCTCGGGATACTTAGTCAATGGACTAGAGGGTTCAACTTGGGGTTCAGGAGACTCGATCCTGAACTTAAATTGTTCGCTCCTAGGTCTGGGAGTCTCGATCCCAGATCTAGGTTTCTCAGTTGTGGGTCTTGGGAGTATTGGTTCTAGGTCGACCTCCCGGTCATAGGCGAGAATCATCGATCAGATTTCTCGGTCATTTCTCAAGAATACTGTTCATAGGGCTCGGTCCTATCTCAAGTACATCGGTCCCAGGGATGAGTCCTCGGTCATTGGTCTCGTTCCGGACTAAGGTTTATCGGGTCTATTTCTTGGTCCTCAGTCCTATAGGACTCGGTCCAAGAGGACCGAGTATTTTTCATTTTGTTCAAAAATTGTAGGTTTGTAACTTTTGATAAAGATCCTGAAAACATGATCTGTAAGTTGCAAACAACTCATATGGATGTATGGATTATAATCCCTAACTCTAAACCCGATCAATCAAACTCTACAATGATTGATTTTTCAAAATGGTTTTGTTTGTTTTAGGTAGGCCGGGGGATCACTGATAAGTCGAATGAGCCCATCCCTCTAGCCTTTTAGGGAAAAAATTGAGATCTTTTGAATAATACCATCTCATGGCCTAATTCATGTTCTAATAGCTTTGAAATGATGTTTATAGTCAATCACGACCATAACAAGAACATCAATAAAGCTCTGTAACAATTTTTAAAACTGAAATTCAAAAAAAAAATATGATCGGGATGTGGATTTTATGATTTAGAAATAATCCTAACATGTTTACAAACATGTTAAGACAACTAATTGAATCAAAATTCAAGCTTAAAAGCTCAAGAACATGAATTTCAAAATTTCTAGATTTTTAAATCAAATTTGATTTTTTTGATTGAGGTTGAATTGATGAAATATCTTTCGACAAAATCTTAGAAATCATCTAGGGATTGATTTCGATTATAGAAAGAATAAAATTGAGCATTAAATAAGATCAACCCGATCGAACTTGGAAAAATCCAATTTTGAATCACAATTCGAAATACAATAGGTCTGGAAGTTTACTAGCGATTGGAGAACACTCCAATGATATGTAGGAAGTTTTCTCAAGCCCTAGATTGAAGCCTAGATCGCCAGAACAATTTCTTAAAAAGACAATCACTAGAGTTCTTCATAGTTTTTCAAATTGGCTGTAATATTTGGATTATGTTCGATTGATTGGAAGAGAAATAACTAGGGAGTATTTATACTAAACTAGGTTGGTTATTGAAATTGAATTCGTATTGAATTAGACTTCTGAAGTTCTTCTTCTCTGTTTAGAAGCCTAGTTCTAGGGTAGGTTTTGACTTCTAATCCTAGGGGTATTGAAGGCGATGGAGAGATGTGCACATTGGTGAAAGAATGGAGGGATAAGGTTGAGAAACAAAGAAGATAGGATTTTTGGAAGGATCACCAACGTCGATCACGAGCCTTCGGTGTTTTCCCTGTCAATCAAGAAAGATGAACAAATTGACGTCATTTCATTTAATATGAAACGCGCCATTGCGTTCCGTTGGCAGTCTGTCAGCGATCGAGCATTTGGGCTAACAAGGTTAGCGTCCCGTTTGTTGATCTGGTGTGGACTTGATCGCACGCTTCCTTGGCCACGGATCCTGTTGCAAAGTTTAAACATAATTTCTTCCACATGATTATTAGTTTTTATTTTTAATAAAAGGGTTATTTGAAATCAATTTTAACCCATTTCTTTTAGTTTTGTTCACCACATTAATACACAAACATATTTTTTACATCATAATAAAAACAATGATCATTTATTTTATTTTTGAGTATTTTGGGTATTTATTTATTTATTTTAACCCATAAATTAGACATAATTTATATTTAAAATCTAAATTAAATTATTCCAACCATTTTTTTGGATTTATTTTGGTAAAATAAATATAATATTTTAATTCCAAATTATTTTTAATTTTTATTTTATTTTTCTAGTTAAGATTTAATTATCAAAATAATTAATCTTAATTTACTTTTTAATCTCTCCTTTTGATTATTTTAAATATTGAAATTCAAAATATTATTTTAATATTATTATAAAATTAATAATATTATTATAAATTGGAGTATGTCAAAGTTTCATGTTTACATAAAGATATAATAATTAGTTTTATTATGTACAATATTGAAAGAAATAAAAAAGATTAATATATTATATATAATAAAAGTATATTATATATAATATTGAAAGAGATAAAAAAAATTAATATATTAATAATCCTAAATATTAGGAATATAATAATTAGTTTATTACATATAATATTTAAAGAAATAAAATTGGTTAATATATTATATATAATAAATGTATATTATATATAATATTGAAAGAGATAAAGAAAATTTGAAGTATATTATATATAATAAAAGTAAATATTAGAGATATAATAATTAGTATATTACATATAATATTTAAAGAGATATAAATTGTTAATATATTATATATAATAAAATTATATTATATACAATATTGAAAGAGATAAAAAAATGTTAATATATTTGTTATAACATTTATATTTTATATTAATTATTTTTAAGATTAAATATTTTATATTATTGAAGGCATGTAGTTGTACGTGTACTACTATTGATAACCATGTGTTAAAAAAGATTAATATATTGAATGTTCAATCAATTTTTATAATTTTGAACTTTAATTTTGAAATTTTATGTTTTAGAATTTTGATTAGTTACGGTGATTTAATATTTTGGAATATCATATTTTAGAATTTTAATAGTCATTGATTGTTTCATATTTTTATTTTATAATATCATGTTTTAAATGTTGAATATGTATGAAAGTTTGATATTTTAAGTTTGAAAATAAATTTAGTTTGAGTTTGAGCTCGTGTTCGAACTTGAGTTTGAAAATTTAATTTTTGTTCAAACTTTTCGAGTCGAGCCGAGCTTATAGGTAAATAGTCAAGTCGAGTTCAAACTAAAATTTATAAACTCGTTTAAGTTCAAGTCGAGCTAATAAATACTAAATCGAGTCGAGCTTGAGCTCAAGCTGGTTTAAGGTCGACTCGACTTATTTGCAGCCCTACATTCAGGTAATAAGACATAAATAACTCTAGGCCACACCCAAGCCCAAACTCTAACACAAACCTAATAAACTCTAATTATCTTCTTAGAGTTTATTATAAGTGTAGGCTTTATAACTCAATAATCTTCTACTTGGAGACTAACTTCATCTTCTCTCAATTGATATCGACTCTTCATCTAGTTTCTTAATGAAGAAGGCCAACTGAAACTGCACACAACTTAAGTTTCTCGTTTATCACACTTTAGTTTCTTGTTTGTCATAATTTTCGTTAACATATTAGATGAATTCTTACTTTCGAGAATCTTCTTAAAAGTTCACACTCCATCTTCTAAAGCTAATCAAATTAAATGATAACGAACCTGTATATGCATCGTCCTGCCATGATAAACTAGATTCTTTCTAAATGAATGACACTTTGAGTGTCGCATCGCAAAATACTTCCCTCGTAGTCTTGACCCAATTTTCACAAAAGGGTTACAACCACATCATCTCCTTAACAACCTCTGTCACAATAACATACTCACAATAACATACTCTGCCTCACATCTAGAAAGAGTAACAATATTCTGCAATTTTGAAATCCAACTAATTGCAGTACCTAATAGAGTGTAGATGTACCATGTTGTGATCTTCATACTATCAACATAACCACTATTGTCAACATCAACATGTCCTTCCAAACCCATATTAGACTTTTGAAAACACAAAGCAAGATTCATATTTCCTTTTAAGTATCGTAGTATCCACTTTACTACTTCCCAATGTTGTCTATCCGAGTTACTCATGAATCTACAAACAACTCCCACTGCACATGCTATGTTTGGTCATGTGCAAACCATCACATACATAATACAACCAATATTAGAGGCATACATAACAATGATCATGTGATTTTTCTCATCCTCTGTTGAAGGTGACTAATATTTAGATAGTCTAAAGTGACTAACAAAGAGGGTAATAACTGGTTTTTACATCGTGCAAGTTGAATTTACTGAAAACATTATTCACATATTCTTTTTGTGAAAGTTTTAGAACTTCATTATCCCTGTAGATCCTCATCCCAAAAATTTGTTTTGCAACATCGAAATCTTTCATGACAAACTTCTCAGACAACTATTTCTTTAGCTTCTTATTCTCATACAAGATTACTTTAACAATCAATATGTCATCACCGTAAAAGACCAAAATAATGTAAGATTTGTCAAATCTTTTGATATAGAAGCAATGATCAACTTCACACCTCATAAAGTTGTTACGTTTTTATGAAGCTATCAAATTTATTATATCACTGCCTTTGAGTTTGATTCAAAACATACAGACTCTTCTAAATCTTACTCACAACTTCAGTCTTCCTATTATTTCAAAACCTTGTGATTGTCGCATATAGTCTCTTCATCCAAATCACCATGATTTTTTTTTTACATCCATCTGTTGAAGATGACAATCTTCTTTCAACACCAAATTCAAAATAGTTCTGATTGTCATTAATTTTACCACTAGAGATAAGATCTCGTTGTAGTCAATACCTTCCTTTTACTGAAATCCTTTTACAACCAACCTTGCCTTGTACCTCATAATTTTATCATGTTATTCTTTTATTCTGAAGATCCATTTTTTGTGAAGTACTTTCTTTCCATTTGTTGAGTAGTTTTTTCTGATTCAATATCAAATAGTCCATCTCATCTTTCATCGCAGTCTCCCATTTAACCGTTTCATCAGATTGTATTGCTTCTTTATAGCATTTAGATTCACCTCTATCTGTCAACAAGATATATTTTAGAGATGAGGACCACCTCTTGAATGGTTTATAATTTCTTGACGATCATCTCAACTGTATAACCGATGTTTGCTGATTTATCTTTTGGGTCATGTTCTCAACGATTTCTTCTTTAACAATACACTAGTCTTCTTCGACAATCGATATATGTTTAGTTAAAAAATCTCTTAAATTTACCGAACTAGTCTCTTCCAATTTAAAATCACCATGTGATGTCTTCCCAACACAATCCTTGTAAAAACCTATTCATTGAAGATGATGTTTCTACTATGAATGATCTTCTAATTTTGATTATCCTAGAAACGATAGCCAAACTTGATATCATCAAAACCAATGAAAAAACACTTATTAGACATTAAATCAAACTTGTTTCTATCACATTCATTAATATGCACATATGATAAACAATCAAAAACTTTCAAATAAAAAAGGTTTACTTTTTTTTATTACTCAAGACTTCTTCTGGAATCTGAATACAAGAGATACAAAGGGTCCTCTTTTTATTAAGTATGCAATAATGTTGATATCTTATGTCCAGAAGGTTTATGCATCCTACCATGCAATCTTATGCTCCTAGCATGCTCGTTTAATGTTCGATTCATCAGTTCAGATACTCCATTCACTTAAGGTGTTCGGGGAACAATCTTCACCATACTGATCCATTTTATAACATAAAACTCTCTAAAATTTGAATTGATGTACTCATCTTCTTTGTCGGATCTCAAACACTTAACCTTCTAATTTGTTTCATTTTCAACCAAAGCCTTCCAATTCTTAATAACAACAAATACATCAAATTTATTCTTCATAAAGTAAACCCATAATTTTCTTGTCAAATAATCTATAAACATCACATACTATCGCGATCCGTCAATAGAAAAATAAGTACAGGTCCCCACAAATAAGTGTGTTAACTCTAGCCTTTATTTCTTGAGATCATTCCCAATCTTTAAGAAAACTCACACGTTTCTATTTTAAAAGAATACAATTTTCACATAACTAATGTTCAAAAGACTTCAGTTCCGGAATCTGATCATTTTTTAAAGGAATTTTCATCATTTTTTCTCTCATATGGCCTAACCTGCATTGACATAACTCATTGTTCATTGAGTCATCATCAACAACAATAATTGTATCTCTACATGTTAAAGTAATGTATAACATTATAATTTTTGACAACGAGTAACAACTATTGCTCCATTAGTCACCTTCACGCATCATTTTCATAACTAAAACTATGACCTTCATCATCACGCTGTGTAATAGAAATCAGATTGCGCATTAAAAATGTAATGTGTCTCACCTTATTAATATTTTAAAGAGAATCGCTTGGCGTCTTTAATTTGATGCCCCCATGTCTACAATATCTAGTGGATCACCATTTGCGAGATAAACTTTCCCATAGTTTTCAGCCACATAATTTTTCATTAATTCTTTATGAGTAGTGGTGTGGAAAAAACACTCCCGAGTCTAAAACCCATGAATCTATCGGACTATCAACTAACATAAGCAACACATCAGTGACAATTTCTGTAACTATGTTGACTACATCAGTTTTTATGATCACCGTTCTTCTTCGGTACTTTGGTGACCTTTTTTACCACATTTCCAATAATAAAATATTCTCCTATAATTGGACTGATTCCTCCTGTTCCTTGACATAGACCTGCTCTTACCTCGTTTGAAATTTCTATCATTACTTTTTCCCTTGTTTTTAACATTCATGGCATACCCTTTGAACATTTTACCAAAATCATTTTTATGAATCTCTTTAGCAAAAATACGATCTCTAATTTCAATAAATTTCAATTTAGAATTTCAACAGAGTTACTAATTATTGCCCTCATATGTTCCTAGTTATTTGGTAGAGATGGTAACAAAATTAAGGCACTACATTCCTCCCCAAAATCAATTTCAACCGATAGCCATTGATTCACAATTATATTAAATTCGTTCTAATGAGTAGTGACATAAGTACCATCAACCATTCTTAAATTAAAGAGCATTTTCATTAAACGTACCTTTTTATTAGCATATAATTTCTCATACATATCAAAAAGAGTTTTCATTAGGCATATGTTGGTCTTTTTCTTTGCTACGTTGTGAGCAATAGTCTTGGATGACATCAACCAGATAACTCCCAAAACATGTATAACAAAGAGTTTTCATTTAGCTTCATCAATCTTCTCTAGTTTCTCACTCAAAGAAATATGAAGTTTCTTTCCGTAGAGGCAATCCTCAATCTACATTCTCTAGAACTTATAATTTGTTACATCGAATCTTTCAATGTCATGTCTTATACTATTCTCTATTGTCATCGTTTCAAATGCTTCAATAGACTATCAACACTAATACCAATTGATAGGATTTGGATCTCCCAAATCTGATCTGCTCTAAACGATCTACAAAAACGCAAGAAAATAATAACATAAGAAGACACATATTTATTGTGGTTTACTCAAAAGAGTTACATCCACTTCATTAGTTTCCCGATTTCACTATTAAAAAGAAAGAATACAAAGTTTTTGCTTCACACTTTACAGAGTTAATATGTAAAATGTTTAACAATAACATATTTATAGGGTAATCATTCAAGTAATAATAACTTATCTAACTCTTACTCAAGCCGAAACTCAAACTCAAACACAAATTTAATAAACTGTAAATGAGTTTATTATAAGTAAAGGCCCCATACTTAACAATTTGTGCATCGAAGATCTGAAACTAAATCTTCTTAGCAATACATTTTACATGGAAACCCTATATTATAACTTTGTTCTTCATCAACCATACATTCCTGCATCATCATCATTTTCTCATCTTGGCCACCACCACCTCCCTCTATATGTCGTCATTCAACTCCTTCTTCGTCTTCATCTACCACTTCTGCTGCCACCACCGTCCTCATCTGTATCCAGAAACTCACTGAAGGAGAAGTATGCATAAGGTTCGAATTTCATATCCTCGTAATTTATCCCATCAAAATCTAACCCTAATTCTTCTTGAAACCCATCCTCAAAAAGAAAAAGAAAGGAATAAAGGAAAGAGAATGGATGAAGGTAGAGAGTGGTAAATAGTAAGATGAAGGGTCCTAAGAGATTATGGAGAAAAAGAGAAAATGGAAGAGTTTGAACGAGTAATGGGTGAGGGATGAGAGAAAAGGATAATGTACGTTTGAATTAAATATGGTATAATGTAATAAATGAATAAATAATATACATTTGTAATCCACGTGGCATATCACTTAGCTTAATTTTAAAGCCGCTATAAATTTATGTTAGTTTAAATAAATTTGATATATTGTGTAAGTTCTTAGGTTTAAACAAAATATTTTTGGTACATGCGTATATTTGACACCTCAAGCTTAGTTTGTAGACAAATATGGTATTATTTCCATATTTTTTACAACAAAGAAAACTTTGCATACTTATCTTTCAAAATAGATAATTCTAAACCATTTATGACTAAACAAAGCAAAAATAATGACACTATTATTAGTATTATTGTGTTTAAATAAACATAAAGAGAAAAATGTTACAAATAAATCAAATAAAGTACAATGTACAAATAAAAAAATCACCAGAATACAATGTTGATTCGAGACATTTGTTAGACACATTTCCTTTAAAATAGTTCCATCATCTCCCATTTGTGCTAGAGTATCGCCAACTTTGGGGGCAAAAAATTGACACAGACGTTTATCGTAGATGGTTGTCTCTCAAGGTACAACAAATTTAGTAGTGATTCTACATTGGAATATCTACTCAACGAATTTGACCAACATACCTGAACTATCATCGAGTTTTAGCATAAAAATGTCGAGTTAAGAACTCGAAAAACACTCACAAAGATAATGAAAGAACTCTTGGAATTCTAAAGTGAGAAATGATAAGACGATGTGTTGATAGAAATTAAAGTGAAGGATATATATAGTTGAAAATTAAACTCTAAAACCATTCATCAATTCTTTAATCCAACAACTAACATTTCTTGCCTCTTCATTTTACATTTTCACATAAATTCAATGTCTGCTAGCAATAATTACCAATAACAATTGATAACAACAATAAACTCATAATTGTTACAATGACAATTAACAATATTGAAGGTATTCAATATTTGTTAATTGCCTCATTCAATGAATTAATGTTAATTAAATAATTAACAAATTCACTTTCATTTAGATTAAATTTCACCTTAATTCATATTTGAATTTAATGTGAATTTTATTTGAATTAAATTTCACTATTAATTCACATTTGAATTTGGTGTGATTTCATTTAGTTTAAATTTCCCCTTAATTCACATTTGAATTGGTGTGAATTTCATTTAGATTAAATTTGTCCAAATTCTTATTTCTATTTAATTAGTGGAATTATTTTAATTTCAACAATCCCCACATTAGTGGAAATTGAAAGATTAACCTGGTAAAAGATTCAACAGTTCAATTCTACATATGATAGGTAGGTGTAACCCTTTGAACATTCCCTTATGAAGTATATAATTTCAATATCCGATTAGTAGACTCAATTTCCTTATACTATTTTACCATTTGTGTAAACGATTACACACTTTCCCATAGAATTCTTCCTGATACATGTCAAACTCTTATGGTTGTGTCCGTTTTAGCCATGGAACATGCACCTAGTTCTGTGAGAGGGTCTAGAATTGAGCCACGCAATTCGTTTGAAGCGGCCCCACTTCTCTCTCATATAGGTGATCTATTTTCTCACAAAGAGTCATTAAAAGCAATTGTCCTCGTCAAAATCTATATTGTTTCATTATAATATTAATCTTCCAAGTCAGTACACTTAGGTTATCCCATTGAACCTAGTTCTTGGGGATCTCTAGTTTGTAGATGTTGGGTTTTTCTTCATACCATCTTATAGTAGACTAATTTCTTAAAAAGACTTCAAAAAAATTCTTTATTATGTGATCGACTAATATGTCGTCGCCAGCTTGAAATTTTTTTTGGGATCTCTCTTTTGAAAAATGCTTCGTTTTTGAAAAATAAATGCGAGGAGAAATAATTTTAAGGTTATTGAAAAATTAAAGTTTTATATAAAACGAGGCTTTATTGAAAATCTATAACTTATCATCCCGTCGAATTTAGAAGAGATTGAAATATTTAAAGGGACGTGTGTCATATACCTACTTTAATTTTTTTCAATTTTAATTATCCTCACAACTAGAGAGTCGCCACCTAATTTATAAAAAATAAGAAATTAAGAGAAATGAGATCCTCATTTAGTTTAGTGTGGAAACGAGTTTTTTAGACGATATATCCCACAACTGCTTATGCTATAAAATTTTGGCCGTTTTTAAAATTACTTACACTTTACACTCTTTAAATATTTTAATGTTACCCTAAGATTACATGAGTCACAAACTTATATATACTATAAAAATCAACAAAATAAAATAAAAGCCTAAAACTAGCACAAGACAAGAATATATGAAAAATATAGCAAATGACCGTGGTTAGTCTCCACGATCGCAAAACCTGTTTTTTAGATCAGGTGTGAACCCAACTCGGTTGCGAGTAGAGAAAATGAGTCATCCCTGGTCGCGGTCCTCCTCTCGGTTGAAATCAACATCATTGGTTGAGAAGTGTGCAACCACACTAGTCCTCAATCAATAACATCAAGTATCGATCCCAGTAGGAAGCAAATGCCGGTCCTCGGTCCTCGGTCCTCGGATGCAACAAACACCGTTCCCCAATCCTCAGATGAAACAAACTCTTATTCTCGGTCCTCAGGTGCATCAAGCTTCCTCTCGATACTAGGATGCAATGAACGTCGGTCTGATGCTAAGTATCGGGTGCAAAATATAGCTAGCAGCATGTGTAGGAGGTCTCGGTCGTGGTCTCCTACTGGGTGTAGAAAATGTTGCCAGCATGAGGTGCAAATTCCTTGGTCCTGAGTTAGCATCGAGTCTCCATCGGATCCAGAAATATACCCCTAAGAGACAAACTAAGGATGAAGAAAAATAAACAAAAGTTAAATATATACATCAGTCTAATGTGCAAGTGAACTTAACCTAGGATTTAGGTCACTCGGTCAGATGGAAACCCGTAATAACAACTGTCAGATGAACCCTTTCTTCGGTCAGAAGTGATGGGAAAACTATCCTAGGACTAAGTTCTTTCGGCTGGGTGAGGAACCTACATCAGTCGGATGCATCCTCTTGGTCATATGCATCACTAAGGAAGCTGATGAATTTCTCGGTGAGGTGAAGGTTTAACAACGCACCATGGGTCTAATTCATCGGTCTTAAGCGTTAGGAAAACTAGCCGAGCATAGAGCCATGATAGTTTTCTCGGTCCCGTGTGTGCAACGACATCTAGAAGCACTGAAAGCATCGGGAATAAGTCGATCTCTACATGTAGAAGAGTTCTTCGATCGACTGGAATCTGCGCGTGCTTCAGGTTCTGTTTTTCTCGGTCATATGTGATGTCTGCTATCTCTAAGGTACTCTTTCTCGGTCCTAAGTGCCATTACAACAACAAACCTATTATTCTTCCAACCTTTTAACTTATCTCTAACTAACTAAATGCTTGGTGATCTCGATCAATCCTAAATTACACAAAAACTTGCATAGCAATTATTAACACATGAATACACATTTATATAACACAAAAACCTAGATCTAACATCCATAAAATTTAAAATCAAACTATACAAAAGAAGGAATTTTTTTAGGGTTCTTGGAAAGGTTTTCGATCAAATGTCTCATAACATTAAATCCTAATCTTTTCGAGCCAAATCGTTTAAAGTATTTATTAATCTCTTTTGGCTCAAAAGATCTTGATTCGAATCAAAACCAAGATTTTTGACCGAGGCATTTAAAATGGCTAGTTCATGAGCCGATTTTGATTTTTAGAAAGGTTTTGGATAAAGTGATCCTTATATAATTTTAGCTTCTTCTTTTTTCTTGTGTTTGTTTATTTTATTTACATGTTGATTTATATTACATATTTACATGATAAAGATGTAAAATTAAAACATAATCTACCAATTTAAACATTGATTACATTATGGAATTGAAAACACAAACACACGTCATATTATTAATAAACAAATGCAAATACAAGGGGAATGAACCAAGAACTTACAAAGAGAACTATTCTTGATTTCGGGAATAGTGAATTCTTTAAGTCCTAAGCAACACTTGTGACTATAAAATATAATTGTTGATTTCTTAGGAAATTTTTAAAGAGGCAGCCTAGGGTGTTAAAGAAGAGAATTCAAGGTCCTAGGGTGTATACTTATCGGGAATAATTATAAGGGAAAATCTAAGGCCCAATGCCCATTTAACTACCTTACACGTTAAAAAATAATTTCCATTTAAACATGTAAAAAATATTTAAATTGGAGCATTCTCCACTAGACATGTCACTGATGGCAAGTGTTGTCCAATATGATTTAAGATCCTTTAAAAAATGATAGTGATTACTTAGTCATTTAATTTATAATTAAAAAATTAGCAAGTATTCAATCCCTCCCTCCATGCTCATGGTTAGATGCTTCTAGGTGCTTCCATCACATTCTTTTGGATGGAATCTTGGACTCTTCTCGTAAATCATTGAGGTCCACACGGGTTGCTTCCCTTTTTCCTATAAAACATGTTAAACAAAACAACAAATAAAAGATAAAATATTTTTTTCCTAAACTAAAGGTCATAAATCTAATTAACATTAAAAACAATCTCTTTAATGAGGAAAATACTAAGTTGAAAGATAGACCTAGTCTTATACCCAAAAAATATTTTATTTAATTAAAACTTAATTAAACTAACCTAATTGATCTAATTAAACAAATTTAACAGATGATTTTTGAAAAATTCCTTAATGTTAATATAAAAATGTTTTAATATAAAATCTTATTATTTTATTTTATCCTTGTGTAACGTGATTTAATTAATTAAAACCCTTTTACAAAATAATTCATTTAATTAAGAAATTTTATTAAACACATTATTTAAACAAAATAAACAAAATCTCATTATTAAGGTGATATTACATGATAAAACACCTTAAATATATAAAGTATGATAAAACTCTTGTGTTTCTATAAATCAGATTAATTATCACCTTAACTTTATTAAAATTCGAAATCAACTATTCTTGAAAATTCAATTATTACAAAATAGTTGTTTATAAACTTTAAAAATGGGAGAGGTGTTTGAAAAATGAGTATCTACATATTAAATAATTTGGTTAGTGGATCCACAATGTTATCTTTGATTTACATAGTCAAATTTGATAACTTCATTATAGAGTATAGTATAATGACATTATTTCTAGGACGTGTATGTTTAGACTTGTCATTGACTTTAAGCTTGTCTGATTTCAAATTACTATCATAATATAATTTTTTTTGGTACATTCTTAAATAATCTTAGAACATCTTCTAATAAAAGTATAGTCATTCGTACATGCTTACTGTTTAAACATTTTTTTATAAAAATATTGTTTACTTGGCTAACTAGTAGACAAATGTCTTTAAACTATTCCGTTTCGTGTAAACAATTACATATTTATTCATAAAAATATTTTATTTTTCGACATAAGTAAAAATTTGAAAGGATCGGTGGCACCAATAGAGATAGGGGTCTAACTATTGATGACAACTTTTGGAAAACGGTTTGATAGAAATACTGTTAGGGATTTATATCGCTTTCTATTCTTCACAAACCTTTGCAAACTCTTGAAGCGATTTAAGTGCGGAAACATTTGCTTGGGTTTGAAGCTAATAACGAATGAAAGAATGAAGGACATAATGTAAAAGACACAAAGATTTATTTATGGATGTTCAGAGCAAAACTCTCCTACGTCACCCCTTCTTCCAACTACCGAAAGAATTCACTATATTTTTCTTTGAATCAAATACAGTTTCAGTGCTAGCTAAGTGTTGAACATAATAGACTTTGTTCAACTTATAGAAGGTTTAAGAATATTACTCAGCTAGACAGGGTTTTAATTCTATCTCTCTCTTAATGTACAAACTCAGTAAGCAAACAAGTGAGCAATTCGTAAGATCGATTGTGTGTCCGACAGCTCGTCCGTTGTCCTTGAAGATCTTTAAATAGAGAACAGGTACTAACGGTCGAATCTTCTACATTGAAACGTGGCAAGCACCCATTGGAAAGCATCCATAGTACACATATACAATAGACACTGTGCACAAAGATCGTGGCCGTAACAATCTGGTAGTGCGCAGAATATTCTTCTAGGATTGTCCTGCAAGGAACAATTAGTGGAAAGAATATTTACTTACGTGGCATTCATTCATTGGATGCAACTAGATGTCGTACTGATCTGCACGGATTAGTGGAGCAGGAGTAGCGTACAACTAGTTGATCGTGAGTAGACGGATGCTAACTTTAAGCAACTACTGAAGTGAGGCATTAGACGTGTTCCATTAGACTACCAGGTCTAATGAAGTTAGACGCCCCTGTCTAATAGAAGGATCCATTAGACCACCAAGTCTAATGGAGTTAGACGACACGTCTAACCACGTTTCACTTCAGACTAGTCTGAAGGAGTTAGACTCCCCGTGTCTAACTTTCATCTGTTAGACTGCACGTCTAACAACGTATCTGTTAGACTACACGTCTAATTACATGTCTGTTAAACTACACGTCTAACCACATATCTGTTAGACTGCACGTCTAACTACGTGTCTGTTAGAGTGCATGTCTAACCACGTATCTGTTAGACTGCACGTCTAACTACATGTCTATTAGATTGCACATCTAACTATGTATCTGATAGACTGCACGTCTAACTACGTGTCTTTTAAACTGCACGTCTAACCAAATATCTATTAGACTGCACACCTAACCACGTATCTGTTAGACTGCACGTTGAACTACGTGTCTGTTAGACTGCACGTCTAACCACATATCTGTTAGACTGCACGTCTAACTACGTGTCTATTAGACTGCACGTCTAACCGCATATCTGCTAGACTACACATTTAACTACGTGTCTGTCAGACTGCACGTCTAACCACATATCTGTTAAACTGCATGTCTAACTATATGTCTGTTAAACTGCACGTCACTGCACGTCTAATTACGTGTCTGTTAGACTGTACGTCTAACCAACCGTACGTCTAATAACTAACATGTCTAATGAACATGATTCAAGCTAAGTCTAACTTATCACATTTTGATGCACATGTACAAAATAATTAGATGGCTTAATTTAATTTTATTTAAGTTTTACACAAGTTAATCATCAAAATACCATTAGTCAAAATAATTTGACCCAACAATTTCTCCTTTTTTTGATGATGTTAAAACTTTGCACAATTAATTAGATAAGATAAGCACCCATCAAATTAAAGAAAGAGTGATACTTGTTCGCAATCTACAAAAATAAGATCAAAGACCAATATTTAAAAACCAAGTTCAAAAACCAACAAAAGATAGTTTATAAGAAGAGAGATTATTGATCTTCCCTTTTCAGGATTGGGTAATTGAATCCTTCACCACTCAGAAGGTTTTGAAATGGAGGGAGAGCAAGGCCACGACGACCACCTCTTCCACCACCATGATCACCGTTGCGACCTCCACCTCTTTTGGTTGGTCTGCAACCTCCTTCATCAAATGGTTTTCTCTTGGATCTGGTGTCGGTCGAAACACCTCCTTTACTACTTCCACCGCCCCTTGAATTTCCTTTCCCCTTTTTAACATTATCAACGTCAAGGGAAATGAGGTTCTTCTCTTTATTAGCACCAGCTTCATCATTTTCAACGACTTTAATTTGTCTTGCGAATGTATCAGCTTGTTCCATTCGCTCGGCATCGACTCTATTCATATGATTGGTGACCTCAACCATCTGACCTTGAATCCAACTCACTCCAGCCATAAGTTCTTGATGAAGTTCAACGGTGAATTCCCTTTTGCAATCAAATCTTTTAGACTGCCGTTTGAAAAAGTTCTTTTCGAATTTGGAGTACGTTTTGTTGAGGATGTTAATCTCATACGTGTTCCTCTTCATAGTCTTTTCTATTTCTTTATGAGTGTCAAGAAGAGAGGCGAATTCTTTCTTGTTTGATCTTTGATTCTTTTCGAAAGTCATCATTTTGGATTGCAAGTCCAAAACATTCTTCTGGAGAGTGCTCATCATTTCTACCAAAGACTTTAATAGCTTTGCTCCTCCAACGAATGTTCCTTCATTTGATGAGACTTCATGAGAGTCGGCGGGAGCGGTCTGAATAGGACTGACATGAGTGTGAACCTGCAAGGACTACTCTGGTTCAACCTCCTCAGAAGCATCCATAGACTTATCTTCATCTCCCAGAATATCTTCACACACCTTGTGAATCTGATCAGACGAACCATCGGAGTGAAGAGGAAGGTCAACAACATTCTCATAAATGTTCGTAGCTGTAATTTCCGGAGTCGATCGAGGAATAGCTTCATGACTTTCAGATGACGTATCATTGTTGTCTCGTTCCCCCTCAGCGGAAGAACTCTTATCATATTCCTTTTCTTTTGAAGGTTCCCCCTCAGAACGAGCTTTGATAGGCTGACTAACTTCAGCCTTCTTCATTGGATATGCCTCTATTTCAAGAACATGGGATTCCAGCGCATCTTCTTATTGAAAAACATTCCGTTGAATGGGTTCGACATTAATCTCTTCTTCTTCAATGATTGGATTAGGTTGAACTGGTTCCTGAGTCTGTTCAATTCTAGGTTGAGCCATAATACGTTTTCCTTCATAAGACAGATTTCCCAATTTTAATGAGATGAGCAACGACTTGCTCATCTTCCGGTAGAATTAGATTGAAATCTTCAGAAAGTTGCATCGGATCGTCTTCATCTGAACAGTTACCAAATGGATTAACCCTTGAGAAATCTACTTCATGAACATACCTGAGCACGGTTGAGATATAATCCTGCATAATTTCATCAAGTTTCTTCAAAGCTGTTAGGTCAAAATATTTTGACTAAGTGTTGAAATAGTTTGACTATTGGAATTTTGATGATGAAGTGATGAATGAATTATATATGCGTCTAACTGTTTTTGATGCAGGTGTATCGAAATCAGATTTTATTAGACTTGGTTCTAATGAGGCTCATTAGACCGATTTGGTATTAGATGCATGATATTAGACATGCATTCTAACTCGTGAAGTTAGACGTGCAGTCTAATGAATCCGTAATTAGACGTGCAGTCTAACTCGTGGAGTTAGACGTGCAGTCTAATGTACTCGTAATTAGACGTGCAGTCTAACTCGTGGAGTTAGACGTGCAGTCTAATGGATTCGGAATTAGATGTGCAGTCTAACTCATGGAGTTAGACGTGCAGTCTAATGAATCCGTAATTAGACGTGCAGTCTAACTCGTGGAGTTAGACGTGCAGTCTAATGAATCCGTAATTAGACGTGCAGTCTAACTCGTGGAGTTAGACGTACAGTCTAATGGATTGTGAAAGTTAGACGTGTAGTCTAACTCCTTCAGATTAGTCTGAAGTTGAACCGTAATTAGACGTGCAGTCTAACTCATGGAGTTAGACGTGTAGTCTAATAGAAAGAGAAAGTTAGACGTGCAGTCTAACTCCTTCAGATTAGTCTGAACTTGAACCATAATTAGACGTGCATTCTAACTCATGGAGTTAGACGTGCAGTCTAATAGAAAGAGAAAGTTAGACGTGCAATCTAACTCCTTCAGATTAGTCTGAAGTGATTGCAATTAGACATAAGTCTAATACCATTAGACCAGGTGTTCTATTGGATTCTATTATTAGACGGGGACATTTGATTTCATTAGACGAGGTCGTCTAATTGAAATACGTCTAATGCTTTGCTTAAGCAGTTGCTTGAAGCTAGCACCCGCCTACCCACGTGATATAGCTGTACGCTACTCCTGCTCCACTTTCTAGTGAAGATCAGTACGACAGCCTGATGCAACTAATCAACCTATGACACGTAAGCGAATATCCTTTCCACTACTTGTTTTGTAGGTAAATCTCTTAAGAATATTCGGCGCACTACCTGTTGTGTACGGCCATGATCCTTGTATTCAAAGTCTGCTGTGTACAATGGAGGCGTTCCAATGGAAGAGTGCCACGTATCATTATGAAGATTCGACCGTTGGTATTTGTGCCTTATTTAAAGATTCTAAAGGACAACGGACAATATCTCGAGCATTCAATCTATCATTCGCATTCTGAGAAGAATTACTGTGTAATCAAGCTTTTGAATATTCAAGTTGTTAGTTGCTTTCCTGATTGTACCGTGTGTTAATCAAGAGAGAGTTAGAATCAAAGTATCCTTTAACTGAGTGATATTATTCATCTTGCAAGTTGAACAGAGTGTGTTCTGATCAACAATGAGCTAAGTATGTGCAAACTGTATTTGATTCAAATCATATTATATTGAATCCTTCTCATGGTTGGAAGAAGGGGTGACGTAGGAGAGTTTGCTCTGAACATCCATAAACAAACTGTTGTGTTGTTCATTTCTGTCATCTTCTCATTTTTCATCTTAAGCTTCAAACCTATGTAAACATTTCCGCACTTGATTCTATTTCAAGTGTTTACAAGGGTTTGCGTAGAATAAAAAGTGAATTAAATCCCTAACAAGATTTATTTCAAACCGTTTTTAATAAGCCTTCATCAATCGCCAGACCCCGGTCTCTATTGATTAAACCGATCCTATCAAAATCCTTCACCTCTGCATCAACATTCTTTCCCAATGGATTGAAGTTAGCTTTTCTTTCTTTGAGCACTAGAAAGAGAGCCCGACCTCTAAGATTGGCTTCAAGCAACTCCTTTCTCTTTAGAGCTTCATAAATCTTAGAAGTTTTAGCGCATTTCAGGACTCGCTTTTCTATGTTGACAAGCTTCAGCCATTTCTCGCTTATTTCTCTTCCTTTGATGACCTGATCATACTTGTTGGACATTTTGTTCATCACCCAGGTATCGGAGATATTGATCTTCGCAACAACTTTTACGTTGGCCTGATCCAACATCAAGGTTACAATATACGTTGCCTCTGAGACCTCCTCATTAGAGTTGGTTGTGATTGCCTTGCTTTTTCCAATAACCTCAACAGGTTTTGGAGTAGGCCTCGGTTCTCTGATAGTTATGCCAACAACTCTTCTGGTTGATCTCATTATCTCATGAGGAGTTAGGGGTTTTGCAAAGAACCTAGACAGAACGTTAGACTGGACTATCTTTCTTGTCACTACAGACTCTACTTGAACATGTTTGGGTACTGGTGGCTCTTCATTTGGCAAAGAGAGAGCCTGATCACATATGGCAACAACAACAGGGGTATGAACATCACCCTGCTCTGTTTCGGCAAAAATTGTAGCCTCAACAACTACTTGAGCAGTTTGACGGACATGGGATAGAATCCTGTCAAGATTTTCAAAATTTGGACCAACTGGCTCAACTTGGCCCGACAGCACGTTCCACTATAGGAACAGAAATAGATACATCTTGTTCCAACATAGGAACATTAAACTTAGGCATTTCGGCCTGAGATGGAGTAGGGGTTACCTTGGATGAAGCCTTCAAAGACGTAGATGCGATGGGTGCCTTTGACTTTTCTCCTCTAAAAACGGAGGACTTTACTATTTTTCTTAACTGGCTTGCGGGAGGAGACAAGGGAGACATCGGGATAGCAGTAAGTGTGGAAGAATCTTGCTTTACTTTGGAATGAACTACCCTAGAGTCTTTCTTCGAAGAGCTTTTCTGGCTAGTAGAACTAGCCTCTGATTCGTTTATGGTTCTTGCTCTTTTGGCTCCCGTCGAAAGAATAGAAGCAACCGGTTTCTTAGAATGGGTGACAGATCTTCCACCCGTCTATTGGCTCGACGCGCCAGATGGGGACTCCTTGGAGTTCTTAATTCGAATGAGAGTGTTGGCGACGGTGAAGACGTTGAACACTCGGCTAGAGTTAATAGGTTCTGATTCCCCCATAGGAACCCCTAAGTGTTCCAGCAATCGACTGAGTTGTGCAGCAAAGCTCACACTCTCTTTATTTTTGGAATCAATCGTCGCACACAGGTTCAAGAATAACGTTGAATCCTAGTTAACCTGAATACCCTTGGAGATGGCCTTCATATAGTCAAAACGATCCTGACTATAGAGATGAAAGGATCCCGCTCTTCCTTGAAGAGCCTTTGTAACAACATCGTTCAATAGGATGAAATAGGGTTTGAGAACCTTCTTACTTCCGTTTAATATGATTTCTAAATTGTCGGCTGAGAAAACAGTCTTCATTTCCGCAATAATATTCGAAGGAAGGTTCAGATTGAACGTGTGGCCCTCCGATGAAGTTCGAAAAACTCCGCATATAATGCCTCATTGAAGGAAATAACCGTATTGTTCACCGTTGCCGTGATAGAATCGCTAACCATGGTTGCTGATTTAAAGAACTCCTGGACTTCTTTCTCGTAGAAGATAAACGGCCCGCCGAGATACTTCCCGAGACCAGAGTAGTCTAGAGATCTGAACGTGCCGACCACCTCCTATTGATCAAACGTATACATAGAGGGAAAGTCCACCTGCAAAGTACAATGACTGAGGGTGATCTTCTTGTTGCTCAATTTGAGAGAAGATGAACAGACACAAGATGAACAAGGGTTTTTAGAGAAAAGTTTGGAGAAATCTAGGGTTCTTGAGAGATGAGTAAAAAACTTTCAATCACATGCAAGATGTCCTTAAATAGATTTCCAAGAGACGTATGGCTTAATCGTCACTTCTCCTAAGAGTAGGACTCATTAATTAATGTTAGACGTCTTTTCCCACAGAGTCATAATTAATTTTGGGGGTATATAAGTCATTCTCTCTTAACTTGAAAGACACGTGTCTTCATGTTATTTGAAGATGACTGTTTTTATGTTTGAGCAGAAAAATTAGATGACACGGCATGTGGGACAGTTGTCCTTGATCAGTCTAATACACACGTAGTTAGACGTTTTTCTTACTTCTACAATCTATGAGATTTAAACATCTATTAGACGCATGAGTATATTAGACGCAGGCGTCTAATCACGTGTCTTATAGACGTCTTACGTCTATTAGACGTCAACGTCTAATTACGCATGAACACCACGTATTAGACGTGTGTTTAGTTAGATGTGAGCTTCCAATTGCTCTTGTCTTATAAACGTCTAACCGTCTATTAGACGTCAGCGTCTAACTGCGCAGGTTATTAACCAAGACAAATTTACTTAGATGCATAGAGTGTGTAAGTAAGAATACGTCTAAGTACATGTTTTTTCTTTTTAGACGACCTCATCTAATAGACCGATTAAAGAATTTTGTCTACGTGCATCTTTATTTTCACAATAAGTTTCCCTCTCAATTTATGCATGTACAAAATGAATAAATAAATATTTTAAGGTCCTTAAGACCAAAAGTATTCTTAAAACATAAGACACTTAATCCTTAGGAATGGCAAGCACCATTGTTGATCTTCTAGAATATATACTCAAAAAGAGTATGCTCCATGCTTCCTTCCTACAACTTCCCTATATCACCTACACAAGAAAATATTTACAAACTTTGGTACACACATTCACTTGGGTCCTCGATCAATCAGTCCCTTAGGAATCCATATTTGAGTTATTTTGATAGATTTCTCATTTTGTGTTGTAATTAGTGCGTATGATTTTGACTTAGCAGACGCCTTCCTGCTAGCCACTGATCCCTTAGATTTTGAAGATGATTTTCATTTAAAACTCCTTGACTTTGAGTTAGGTTTTATATTGTCAGACTTGCTGGTTGCATCTAACTTATTTTTCAGTTAGCTAACAGTTGGCGGAACATATGTTATTTCATTCTTCAAAGCTAACTCTTCATGAATTGGATAAGGTTCAATGTCAGTTAAACTCCATATGACAAAACTTATTGGCTTAAGCTTGTCAGTTGCTGAGTTTAACTTTTTGCAGGACTGGTTTGGGTCATTGCTATCAAATCCTAACCCGGATTTAGATCCAGCAGGTTTCAATAGACTAATCTGATATTTGACAGCTTCTCCAGACCTTGTCCAAGTACTAACAACATAGTTTAACCTTTTATTTTTAAAAGAAAGAATTTGAATCTGTTCCTTGAGCATCTCATTCTCAGATGTGATTTCGACCTTGTCATTTTTAAGAGTTTTTAATTCTAGAGTTTGAGACAAAGCAGGTTGAGACACTTTAGACGAAGACTTTATTTCATTTAGAGATTCTGCTAGCTTTCTGTACTCCATGACCATGTCATCTAGTGTAGTTACCAGTTGTTCCCTTGAAATTTTTTCCAAAGAGAAGTCAAATACCTCAAATTTTTGAGTTTCTTCTTCTTCTCTTTCCATGAATCAAGAAACATTGTCATCATCACTGTCGTTGGATGAAAAGTAAGAATCATTATAATTCCGTTTGTTCTTCCCGTACCCTACCACAAGAGCCTTAAACTCCTTTTCTTTATCCTTCTTCTTCTCATCACGTTTCGGCTTCCGACATTCCGATTGGTAATGACCTAGAATGCCACAGTTAAAACAATTAACATTAGCTTTGGATTTCTTATAATCATTTGAATTTGAAGAGCTTGAGTTAGAGTTTCTCTTATTCATGAAGTTGCCAAACTTCTTCACGAAGAGAGACATGGCATCGCTGCTGAGCTGTTGGGCAACTGTCTTCACATCAGGAGCAGCCGATGACTCTTCAGCAGTCACCAAAGCTTTGACAATGATGATGGATGAGGGTTGATCTTCTTCAATCCTTGAGTTCAACTCGAACTCATAGGCCTTGAGATTAGTAAACAAATCGAAGAGCGAGATCTTGTTGAAGTCTTTGGATTCCCTCATAGCCATCTTCTTTATGTCTCATTCCCTTGGCAAAGCACGCATGACCTTAATATCAATCTCCTTGTTGCTATAGGTCTTGCCAAGAATAGATAAAGTGGAGACAACTTTGCTGAACCTTGTGTCAAACTCATTCATTGTTTCTCCAGGACGCATTTTGAAGTTGTCGAACTGTTGAGTGGCGACCATAATCTTGTTCTCCTTTGTTTTCTCATTGCCCTCACAAAGTTGGGTAAGTCTATCCCAGATCTCCTTGGCAGTATCACACTCGATGATGTAGTTGAACATACTGTTATCAAGAGATCTGTACAAAACGTCTAATGCCATGTTGTTGAGGTTGTTTCTCTTCTTGTCTTCACAGGTCCATTCGGATTTCTCCTTTTCAATCTTGATGGGACTATCTTGATAATACTTCACATGTCGTCATGAAGAGAAGAAAGGTGAGCACGAACTCTCTTCTTCCACACAATATAGTTTTCTCTTGAGAATGTGAGGATTGCGGTAGCACTGACATCTTTGGTTATGGTCGACATTCTTAGTGATAGCTTGAGAATAGAAACAGGGCTCTGATAACAATTGAAAGGATCGGTGGCACCAATAGAGATAGGGGTCTAACTATTGATGACAACTTCTAGAAAACGGTTTGATAGAAATCCTGTTAGAGATTTATATCGCTTTCTATTCTTCACAAACCTTTGCAAACACTTGAAGCGATTCAAGTGCGGAAACTTTGCTTGGGTTTGAAGCTAATAATGAAAGAATGAAGGACAAAATGTAAAAGACACAGATAGTTATTTATGGATGTTTGGAGCAAAATTCTCCTACGTCACCCCTTCTTCCAACCACCGGAAGGATTCACTATACTTTTCTTTAAATCAAATACAGTTTCAATTCTAGCTAACTGTTGAACAGACCAGACTTTATTCAACTTACAGAAGGTTTAAGAATATTACTCAGCTAGACAAGGTTTTGATTTTATCTCTCTCTTGATGTACAAACTCAGTAAGCAAACAAGTGAGCAATTCGTAAGATTGATTGTGTGTCCGGAAGCTCGTCCGTCATCCTTGAAGATCTTTAAATAGAGAACAGGTACCAACGGTCGAATCTTCTGCATTGAAACGTGGCAAGCACCCATTGGAAAGCCTCCATAGTACACAAGTACAACAAACACTATGCACAAAGATCGTGGTCGTACCAATCTGGTAGTGCGCCGAATATTCTTCTAGGATTGTCCTGCATGGAATAATTAGTGGAAATAATATTTACTTACATGGGATTCATTCATTGGATGCAAATGGCTTCATACTGATCTGCACTGATTAGTGGAGCAGGAGTAGCGTACAACTAGTTGATCGTGGATAGACGGAGGCTAACTTCAAGCAACTGCTGAAGCGATGCATTAGACGTGCTCCATTAGACTGCCAAGTCTAATAAAGTTAGACGCCCCCGTCTAATAGCAAGATCCATTAGACCACCAAGTCTAATGGAGTTAGACGGCACGTCTAACCACGTTTCACTTCAGACTAGTCTGAAGGAGTTAGACTCCATGTGTCTAACTTTCATCTGTTAGAATACACATCTAACCACGTACCTGTTAAACTGCACGTCTAACTACGTGTCTGTTAGACTACATGTCTAACTACGTATCTATTAGACTGTACTTCTAACTACGTGTATGTTAGACTGCACGTCTAACCACGTATCTGTTAGACTGCACGTCTAACTACGTGTCTGTTAGACTGCACGTCTAACTACGTATCTATTAAACTGCCCGTCTAATTTCGTGTCTGTTAGACTACACGTCTAACCACGTATCTATTAGACTGCACGTCTAACTACGTGTCTGTTAGACTGCACGTCTAACTACGTGTCTGTTAGACTGCACGTCTAACCACATATCTGTTAAACTGCACGTCTAACTACGTGTCTGTTAGACTGCACATTTAACCACGTATTTGTTAGACTGCACGTCTAGCTACGTGTCTGTTAGACTGCACTAACCAGCCATATGTCTAATAACCAACATGTCGAATGATCCTGATTCAAGCTAAGTCTAACTTAGTATGTTTTGATGCACCTGCACAAAACAATTTGATGGCTTAGTTTCATTCTTATTTAAGTTTTACACAAGTTCATCATCAAAATACCGTAAGTCAAAATAATTTGACCCAATAAAATTATATATTATAACGTTTAATTTATCAATCATAATTTTCTTAAAATATTTCTATATGTAGATTGTACTTTCAAGTGTAAACAAGTTCATTTGCAGACATAAAGTCATTCATTTAATAGTATTAATATATCATTTGATAACAACATGATATTTAGTGTAGTGCAATTCACATCCATAATGTATTTAATCATTTTTATCGTAATTTTCAACGATTAAAATATCGTACAAAAGACACATATTAAAATAATTTTCATTGTCTTCATGATATATATAATTGTCACATTCACTTTTAAACAAAATATGATCATATTTTCATATCATTATTATAAAATTAGTTATAAGTCATACAAAGACTTTACAAGACAATTTTTCTTATTTATTTCATAAAATCTATTTTGAAGATATATTCGTTCTTCAAATTTGTATTAAAATAATATAAAAGAAAAGACGCGTCTCTTGATTTCAAACTCTCAAATTTGAAATATAAAATTGAGAACCAATTAACCAAATATAAACAATACATTTTATTGTTATATTAAGTTCAACTTTATCTTTTATAAAGTACATATTTCTCTAATAATATATCATCCTTGTATTTATCAAAATATACACAAGAATACTTTGTGTTATTATCAATACAATAATTTTCCCCACATTCGTGTTAGTACCTTTTTAAATCACGCAAATTTATATGATTTAAATCAATTATTTTCTAATAAAAAATTGTCACACAATTATTTTATATAATTTCCTTTGTTATACTTGTTATACTTATCAAAAAGATAACTATATTATAAATAATTAATTTAATACATTATTTAATCATATAAAAATTATAATTGGAAAATTATTTAATCAAGAGATTATAATTTTTATTCATATAAAAATCACTCTTCACATAATCTCTACATAAGAAATGATAATATTTAATCAATTAAAATATTTATTTAATCACATTATTTATATAAAAGAAATTAGAATATTTAATAAAATAAATATTCTACCATATCACATTTTTCTTACAAAATAAATCACAATATTTCAAACATTTTTGGATGAAGCCGCTTAAATATTTATTTTCAATTGCATTTTTGCATCCCATAATATCGACACTGTAAGCACTAAAAAATATACACTCCAATTTATAATATTAAAATAATTATATTGAATTATTTTTAAATAAATAAGATCAAAATAATTAACCACGTGGCAAAAAACCTATTTAAAACGATTAATTAGAATTAATTAATGTGTTAATTGATCGAATTTATTAAGGGGTAAGGCCAAAATAAAAAATAAAATTATTTAGGATAAACGTTGTACCCATAATGTCTCAAAATAATTTTAGAAAAATTAAAGGACAAAAATAAATAATTTTGATGAATTGTTGTATTCATTTCATCTAAAGAGAGTTATTTATTTAAATTCTAAAAGTATACAAAAAAAAAAAAAATTGGTAAAATATTTTCTATATTTATTTTCATATTTTGTGTATTTAAAAAAGATCAATTTTAAAGCCAAAAGGGAGATAGAAAAATCGATTTCAAACAAACATTTAAGGTTTTAAAATAAAAATAAATTCATAATCGGGTGTAGCCAAAAATACATGAATTTATTACAACAGGAGTCACATCCATTAGATGGACGCTAGAGACTCATCCAATGCTCTAGGCGCTTCTACACAGCCGATTGTAGCCGAGCAGAAGCACACCTAGGCTGTAGAAAATAAGAGATGTCGGTTAGCTGGAGCGCTAATGGAATGCCCGTTCATGACGGAATGCTAAAAGATCTCCAACGGAATGCAAAAAAGACGAAACGACGTCATTTTTGGCTCCAGTTGTCTTCCTCATCGCGACACCGCGAAGATAAGAATGAAGATCCGTGTTGATTTTCATTTTTTGGAACTCAACCATTGGTTGATGGTTTTAACTCATTCAAAAGCTAGAATGTTCACCCTATAACGGTGATCATTTTCCCTACAACCGTAGGCACTGTCACGGCCTACTCATGCAACCACTTGCTAGGAATAATCAAAAGCCATTAATGTCTTTTGACTGATTCAAGCCACTAGAAGCTTCAACCGATCTCGGGACATTATAAATACCTCCCCTAAGATCATTCTGAAACCAACTTACCAACACAAAAGCTACAAATTAAGAAAAATCGAAATCCTCCATTAAAGCTTCAAAGCTTCAGATTTTTTCATTTAAGGCCTTTAAACTTAGATCTATGCTCTTAGAGAGCTTCCTTAAGGATCAAAGATTGTTCTCCAATCCTTGGTAATGTTCCAATCAACCTCTAATTTATATTTACAGTTTGAACTTTAAATTTTTATATTTTAAATTGCATAAGCTTGTATGCTTTCTGTTTATGGTGTTTCATGGTTGAAAATTCATCCCTAGATAATTTATGAACTCTCTAGATAGGATAAAATCGATTAATCGATCTAAATAACAAAAACCTAAATTTGAGTTTCAAAAATAAAAAAATGGGGTTGATTATCTTGGGTTAATTCGATCTAATTAATGCCCTAAAAATTTCCAAGCATGATTGTAATGATGTTGGGAACTATTTGGATTATGTTTGATCAAAATAAAAAATTTCAAAATATAATGAAAATTTTGATTTCTTGAATCGGTCAAAATGAACATCTAGTATTTTTGTTTTGATACTAATAAAATAAATGTGTAATAAGGAAGTTATTGGATAACTCATTTTACTTCAAAACAACTTTTAAATCAAAAATCAAAATTTTGATCATAAACTGTTTTGAACAAATTGTTCATCATCTAGGATGATCCATATCTTGAGATGATGATCAACATGTTCCTATGAGCTTTGTGAATCTACCCAAGCTCTTAGATCAAAGAATTAGAGCTATGAAAAAAAATAAAAGCTAGATCCTTGTGTTCTTGAGGACTAAGGCCTATGAGCCTAGGACTAAGAGGTTTGGCCGAGAATTCTCGGTCCAGACCGAGACCAAGAACCGATAAAAATAAATCAGGATCGAGGCCTAAGACCGGTGTTCTTGAGTTAGAACCGAGACCTAAGACTAATGTTCTTGAGCTAAGACCGAAAAGTCCAATCGAGGATTCTCACCTATGACCGATGTAATTCGAACATAGAACCGAGAGGTCTGACCTGGGATCGAGACTCTTAAGACCCGCTACCTAAAGATCCAAAGCTGGGACCGAGACTCTTAGGACCCGCTACCTAAAGATCCAAAGCTGGGACCGAGACTCCTAGGACATAGGACCGAGAATACAAGACCTAGGACCGAGGACCGAGAAACTTTGCCTAGAGCTAGACCCGAACTGAGAGATTTATATACCTCGACCAAGAAACCTAGCCCCATGCTAGTCTATGACCGTTAAATTTTACATCTACACTAGTTAGATTAGCTAAGGATCGAGATTCCTTAGCACCTTGATCGAGAGACTTTGCTACTCAGACCGAGAGCTCCCGAGCCTAGATCGAGGATCTCTATACACCGACTGATAAAATTGTCCTAAGGCTTATTTGGTTCCACTTTTCAAATTTTCAAATTATTTTTTAATTTTGGGACTCTTATCCCGAAAAAATCGAAAATGCATTTTAATTACTTTTTAGAATATTTCCACAAAAATATTTCAGTAGGGCTTGTTTGGTGTTTATTTCTAAACTCTAATTCCTTTAAAAATGACTGATATTCTTTAGGTATTTCCACCATAGTTATCATCCACAACAGGTACTAGCATTTAAATATTGATTTTTCAATCTTTTAAATAATGCTAAAACCTAGAAGCATGATTAGGACCGGAATAATAATTGGTTAAAACTAAATTGTTATACAACTGATTTTCAAAAAGCCAATTTTATAAGCAGTAACCTTTTTCGGACGAATACGGAGGATAAAGCGCAAAAGCCCTTTCTTGAGTATCACCAAACTTTGAATCAAAAACGAAACTCTAGTGAAAATACGCACATACACTTTTTTTTATTGATTTTTCTAAAATCACTTGGCGACTCCGTCTTCAAATAAATAATCTCTTCTTAAATTAATTATGTTTAATTAATTTAAATCGAATTTCAAATCAAATCGTTATATGATTATAATAAATCCTTAGATTATTAAAATTTGAATAAAATTAATTATTTTTACATAATTAATTTTAAATGCTACAAGGTATTATAAAAATCCACTAGTAAAAAATTGATTTTTAAGTAGAGCAAAAACCCTCAGAGAAAGAGACAATGCCTTCTGTGATAGTGTTCGCCGAGGGCGATAAATTCTCTCATAGAGTCTCGGTGATAAGGTTGTCGGTGAAAGAAAAAAGAGTATCTGCGAGAGCATTTGTAGCTCTCGAGATAAATTATCACCGAAAGCAATTAAAGGCTCTCCGTGAAAATTTTAATAATTGTCGAGAGCTTTACCACTGCTTTCGGAGAAAATGTTTACTCTAAAAAAAACTGACAGACATATATTAACTCTTCACACCTCATTAGCTTTAACCTATTATTGAGAATAACAGACAATTTATTGAAACTGTTAATTTATTAAAAACAATCGAAGAACAATATGTTTGGCTAGATACAAATCCTGAGCCAGGATCGAACTCTCCATGAGATTCATAGTTGCATTACTTATAGCTTCCTTGTTCGTAGACAAAGCGGGGCTTTGGCTCCTTTGCTTGCTTGGTACTCTTTTTCTTGCTACTGCTTCGCTGGACTGATAGCGCACTGAACCGTACCGTAGTATGAATAAAAGAATGCACTCTTTACTGCCGCTTCATGGTTATAAGCTTCTAGGCACGACCCCGTCTTCAAGCACTATCCTCTTCGTGAAGGCGAATGGCTACGTCCGGCCGTATACCATCAGTGGGAACTTTGCTTTCTGGTTGGGAAGTGTCTCTGTCCTTTTCACTTCTTATTACTCTTTTCGTTTACTTTTTCTAACATTTCTAGTACCAACTAATTCATTTGGGCGAGACATCTTACGATGTCATGATGCGCCCATTCCTATGGCCATTCCTTTAATACTTCTGGCTTTCGGTCTTTCGCCACTTTCTGTTTGGGATACTATAACAAACCTTTTTTAGGCTGGGTCGTTCCATCAAATCTTTGATCACTTACTTGAAAATTTTCCTTTCTACCAAGAGCAGTTCTGGTATCTCTAAGCTTTCCTTACTTACAAAATTTCCTTTCTACAAAATTCCCTTCTAGGATCTCTAATCTTATGCCTTCTGGTATGAAGGTGTCTCACAAGCAAACCACTAACAATAAATAAGGCAAGCTTTCTAAATCATCAAGGGCAGCTAAACAAAATGTAAAAAGAAAAAGAAATAAAGATATTAGAAGATGGATTTAAAGATATATTCCAAAGGTGTTGTTCTTGGCAAGAAATCATCCTACAGTCAAAAGATAAATTATATAAAATCGAGCATTCTTCTCTGAAGCATTTTAACAAACAGGTAAGGTGCATATATACCTGCAACACCATAGAGTAAATCATGTTAGCATACTTGACGACTAAGGTTAAGTAACATACACCTAGCAGGCGCAAGAGTATATCAACGTAGTTTGTTCCTCGGTATTCCAACTAGTTGATAACGATGATTCGCCACGATTATAGTTGTCAGGGCAGCTACATCGGAACACAAAGAATGTCCAACTAAAACTAACTTGTAAGAATTCTGGATATTGGAGAAATAAAATCCTGATTAAACAAAAGAAAATGAGAGAAGGAAATAGTACCTTCCTTTTGATCTTATTGCGAGCAAGATTAGTTTCTCTAGAAGAATGCTCTGACAACTATAATCGTGGACATTCTTAATGTTAGACAAAAGAAAATAAGAGAGGGAAAGAGTACCTTCATTTTGATCTTATTATAGAGAGAAAATGAGAGAGGGAAAGACTTCTGGAGATTAAGCAAGAAGAGAGGAAAAGAATGAGATGCGGCGAGCAAGAGTAAGTCAGCAGAGAGAGAAAGAGAAAGATGAAATAAAGAGAGGAAGAAGACGCCTAGGGTACATTATAATCTTATCTCCGATATTAATCTTTCGTCCTCGGTAACAATAATATTATCTCCGAGAGCAATACTTTTCCCTCGGTAAAATAAATATCACATAGAGCATTCTTTCTCTCTCGGAAATCTTTCTCGGTAATTGTCAATCTTTTACTAGTGATTTTTTAAAAATAATATTTTTTTTAAAAAGATGCTTAGCACGCAATCCATCGAACCTCGAACCACCCCGGGTCCCCCGTGTTACCAGGTTTTTACCAAACACGTGTTAAGCTACGAACTAAGGATTTCTCAGGAGTTACAACTTTTTGGCGACTCTATTGGGGATTTCATGTTTAACTCAAAAATGTAAACTTCGCTTTTAAAACATTTGTATCACATTTTCACACTTAATAGGCTTGTCTTACAAGGTACAACACCTTAAAATAAATATAGTTTTTTATCCTATTTTAAAGCCTTTATCCTTTATGTGTAAATGGTACATCACCCTCTTCTTGCAAAGATGTACTCAATCAGGATCGATACTTCTACACTTACGTGAAAAGATTGTCAATGTGGAATGACAACTTATTACAAACTGAGTGATGATGCAATAGGAAAAAATAAGAAACCTAGATCGACCCACCCTTTGGCGATGTGTCGTCCGATAGGACGCATGAATTGTGGAGGTTAGGGTAAATTCCCAATTGAGTTGACATTCCCTGGTTTATGGAGGAGGTTCACCCCTTCCACTATCGGTGAATGAGACTCTCTTACTCATTCAACCCTTAGAACAAAAAAATGTTACTATCACCAGTTGTTTATCATGCCTAGATAACCAAAAGACCTCGTCACTACAACCCATATGTGACTAATATATATGTATTATGTGTATGCATGTATAGTATAAGTGATCATTTTGAGCATGTTCCTTTCTTTCAAAATAGACGCATGTTTTTAAATGTTTTGAATTTCCAATCACAGACAATGTACATGTTGACTGATGTCGAGCTCATCCCATGGATTGAAAAATTCTACAAAAACGAGTGGATCCATGGGATTTACGGACTAACTCCTATCATGAAGTTTACAAACTTAAAAATAAACCTCACTTTCATGTTATAAATGCAAAGAAGGTGGGTCCACACACGACGAGTTTATTATATGGGAGAAAGGGCAATGTGCACAACCATAGAAAAATTCCGAGCTATCCTTGTGATGGACAACAACAAAATTATGCCCTTAATGACATGTGTGGAATCCATATCTTTGAGGAAGATCTTACGAGAGGAATACATATATATAAAAACAACATCCGAAATAATTCTCAAAAACAAATGTCATTGACTTCCAAAAATGGATGAAATGGAAATCAAGAATGGACAAGTCCCTTTAACCATGGGATCCTCCTTGATAATAGTGATAATCCTGTTGGCCCATTTCTTCATGGCTCTGGCAGATGATAAACCATCTTCCAAAATCCTAAAATAAGCATACCACATGCGTAGGGGAAAAAAGACCCCCCGGATATCATTTTGGCTGAAACTCTAATGGGTTTGAACGACTCGTTCTTAACCTTTGATGTGAGCAAAAGAGATTCACCTCTGGTCCTTTATATTTGATTGCTTGATAAGCTTGCGATACTTCCACAAGTATGTCCCAAAGACATATTATCTCCCTCTTTATCATATCGAAGAATGATGAAAGCTTCGTCCGGACCACTAGTAGAAAGTGACGATGTAATTAGGGATTTGCTCCCATGGTACCCACGATCATGCTTATAAGCCTGGCCTGGAATGGATCACATTCTACTACACTCATGGCCTATACAAACAGTTCGGTCGTGATGTTATGCTCCCTTATATGGTAAAGCCATCGCTATAGACATGCCAATAGATCATAAGACTTATACGAGTTACCTCAAGAAATGGCACACTGCTTCTCAAATGGGTATCCCAAAAGAGTAAAAGAATTACCTCACCGTCATTCTAGAAGAATACGAGTGGTCCAAGAAAGGCGAAGAGGATGAAGTTTCCAATGTAGGAACATACTACAGTAGAACTACTAGTTTGTAATCTCAAACTATTTCCCTTTTAAACTCTCTCTATAAAATATCAACAAGAGAGTCATGTCTTTAACAAACTTTGCGAGTATGTTTATATACAACTCTATGTTTGTTTAATCGAATCACAAAAGGAGATGCTCATTCTCTAGGATTCATTTTATATGCATAGGCATTTGTTACATATGCAAACCCTCACCTCTTTCTCTTTCCAACAGTCCAAGATTGCAACAAGCCTACACGGCCAAGAGAGAGAGATCCAAAAACCGGACGTTTTATAAGCCACCAAATGGTCGAAGAACCCTTTGTCGCTGAATTAGTCTTAGTGGCCAAGTTTAGAGAAATGAAGGAAACTCTGTAGCATGTAACATAGCAACTCGCGTTGACCACAACTTCTTTAGCTAATCAACAAATTCTGTCTACATCCTAAAACATCCCTCATTCTCCTTGTTTTCCTAGCTAGGAAATTTCAGTTATGTTTATTCCCATTAACCCCTATCCTACTAGTCAAAAAGCTCAAAAAGAAGTCTCTCTCTACAAAGACTCTGAAGAGGATATCGACCAACTTATAAGGTACAACATGAGGAAGTAATCACCCCCCTGGGTCCACATGAAAAACAAATTCCAACGGATGACCAACCACCACTAACGGAATATGAACGCCAAATGGCTTAAGTACAAGACATGTAGGCAAAGATGCAAGCCCAACTAAACAAGTTATCTAAGGGAAAAAGAATTGAAGAATACCATGACTAGAAAGACGCTATAAAAGTTTTTGAATGAGCAGTTATTCCAACAGATGTCAAACTTCCAACTCTCTTTAAGTACATAAGAAAAAGCGATCAGTCTATCTTTTTCAAAATGTACGCTTACACAATGATCCCATTGCGACTTGGAGAACCAACCGTTCTTCAATTATTTCCCTAGTATCTTGATGATGATGCTCTGCGCTGATATCACCAGCAAAAGATAGTTTATCTATAGAGCACAGAAGAACCGTCTGCATCGTTCATAAAACTCTTTTAAATGCATGTCAACCTCGAACGACCAGAAAAGAGGTTGAAGAAAATCAAAAAAGGAGAAAATGAGAAATTCTCTATGTTTATCCAACGATGGAAAACTATCACCGAGGAAATCGATTCCCCCCGAGCAAACAACGTCAAATCGACATGATCTTGGAAAACATTAACGGACAATATCATGTTGGATTCGCCGTCAAAACTTTTAAAACTATGAAGAAGTTGCTAAAAATTGACATTAACCTCGATGACAATATTGAGAAGGAAGGAAAAAAGGGAAAAACAGTCAATGCTACCCCACCTTCAAGTCGTTTCCCGAGAAAGGAAAAGACACAAGTACACTAGGTAATCACTGCCTGGTAGGAGCAATCACCTCAAAAGACAAGCTTATTTAAGTCTTCACTTCCCAAAGTAGATACAACCACTCCTACTAAGGGAACACCTCCAAAGGTACCTAAACCCTTAGAGTCTTTGACGACCTAGTGATGCCTTTAAGTCAAGTGATGATGATTCTCCAAGAAAAGAATCTCGTCAAACCACTTTCCACAAGAATATACAAACTTTTCTTGGGAAAGTATGAGAACGCTTGGTGTGACTATCACTAAGCAAAGGGTCACACTAATGATAATTGTAGTACCCTCAAACACTTGTTATAGGACTTGATCGATCAAACCGTGATCACCAAGTTGGAAATAGCGAAGAATCCTTTATCGGATCACAAAGTCAATATGCTCACCATTGACAAAACATCTCTTGACTACAATGTGTTGTTGTACCTGATCCATAACACAGAACCAAAGATCAACATGATCGATCTTTGGCCTAAAGATAAGTCCAAAGCCTACTCTAGATAGACTTATGAATGATGGAAAAATAAACAGTATATTATGATAAATAAAAATAATAATTTTTTATTAGAGAAATATATTATTTAAAAAAGATAATGTTGTGCAACTTTAAAAAAAGAAATAAAATAACAATAAAATGTCTTGTTTATATTTGCTGAGTTGGTGCTCAAATCGATGTTTAAATTTGAGGATTTTGAAATCAAGAAACGTGTCATTTCTTTGACATTACTTTCATAAAAATTTGAAGAACCAATGTCTTCAAGATGATTTTATGAAATAGATGAAAAAAAAAATTTATAAAGTCTTTGTATGACTTATAACAATTTTAATAATGATATGAAAATTTAATCATACTTTAATTAAAAGTGAATGAGATAATTATATATAGCATGCAATACAATGAAAATTATTTCATTACATGTCTTTTGTACGATATATTTATCATTGAAAATTACGATAAAAATAATTGAATCCACTAAGAATGTGAATTGTACTACATGAAATATCATTATGTTATCAAATGATATATTGATATTATTAAATGAAAGACTTTACATCTACAAGTGAATTTGTGTACACTTGAAAATGCAATCTGCGTATGGAAATCTTCTAATAAAATTATGATTTATATATTAAACGTTATAATTTATAATTTTGACTTATTTTAAAAAATAAAATATTTCTATAAAAAATATGTATTTGTTTACACGAAGGCAGAATAGTTCAAAGATATTTTGTCTAGTAGTTAGCCATGTAAACAATATTTTCATAAAATAAATGTTTTAAATGGTAAGCATGTACGGATGACTATGCTTCTTATTAGAATATGTTCCAATATTATCTAAGAATGTAGTAACAAAAATTTCTAATTATTGTGATAAGAATTTGAAATTGGATAAGTTTAGAGTCTATGACAAGTCTAAACATAAAAGTCTTAGACATAATGTCATTAGATTATACTATGTAATAAAGTTATCACATTTGAATATTTTAGTCAAAGATAACATTGTGAATCCACTAAACAAATTATTGAATAGAGAGTTAGTTTGAAGTCTTTTGAAACATTAGCCTGCTATAAATTGGTATGAAAGAAAATTCAACCCATGCAAACTGGTGATCCCAAGAACTAGGTTCAATGGGACAACCTAATTGTACTAACTTGGAAAGTTATTGTTGATGATTAATCCTATAACGAAACAATATATATTTTGAAAAGGATAAGCATATCATTTTTAATGATTTTTTGTGAGTAATTAAAGAGATCACCTATGTGAAAGAGAAGTAGGGTCGCTTCGAAGGAATTGCACGGCTCAATTCTAGACCCTCTCACCGAACCAGACATGTGTTCCATGGACAAAACGGACACAACCATGAGAGCTTGACATGTATTCGGGAGAATTCGATGTGAAAGTGTGTAATCGTTTACACAAATGGATGAATAGTGTAAGAACATCGAGTTTACTAATCGACTATACTTTCATAAGGAAAGATTCAAAGGGTTACACATACTTATCATATGTAGAATTCAATGTGGAACCTTTCACTGGGTTAATCTTTCAATTTTCATTAATGTAGGGGATTGTTGGGATTTTAAACTAATTATATATAAATTCACTAATGAAAATCATAATATGAATAATAAAATCAAAATGAAATATACATGAAATGCAATCGTGAATTATTAAGTAAAATTTGATCTAAATGTAAATGTTAATTTGTTTAATTAACATAATGGTTTGAAGCAATTAACAAATTGAATAAATTTAATGTTGTTAATTGTCATTGTAACCTTAATGAATTGATTGTTATTAATTTATTATGTAACGTGTCTTTTCTCACTAAAGATAAAATGTAAGGGTAATGAAAAGACTCTCAAAACCTCATGTTGGATGAATAATTAATGAATGATTCTATTTTTTATTATAGTTTATATATTTTCAACAACATATATCCCTACTCTCTAATATAATACATGTAATCTTACATCATATCATCTAACTCCTTCTCTCTCTCTAGAATCCAAGAAATAATTCTATCTATATTTCTCTTTTAAACCCGGTGATAAGGATTCATGTATTTTTCAAGTTCGTTGTGTAGTGATTCTAGCGCTGAATCACTACTAGATTATAGTTCTGAATTATTACTAAATTCTTTATACTCTGAGAGATAGTCATCTACGATAAATTCCAGCACAAGAGGAGACGATAAAACTGTTTTAAGGGAAATGTGTCTAACACATGCAACGAATTATATTGTTTTTCGTATATTTTATTTATTTGTAACATTATATATATATATATATTTCTGTTTATTTAAATGCAAGAATACTATCCGTTAATCCAACCGATTCATTGTTGATTCTGCTGAAAAGTTTGCTTACCTTCTTTTGCAATGCCTCTAGTCTCAACTCTATCAAGCCTTGGTCCGACGAAGATGACGAACATGACCATGTTGTTCCGCAATTTCTTTCTCTCTTTGTCCTAAAACTCACCTTACCTGGATTCATCTAAATCACCGGAAGAAGACATATTAGTTTATTAAAAAAAAATACAGTATGTGTGTGCATGGAAGAATACAGTATGTTTACGTACGATCTTTCCTTCAGAAACATAAATATCAATAGATTAAATGTGCATGATAATACCTTTTATCTAAAATTGTGAAATGAGAATACATTCTATCTAAAATTTCCATTCAGTACCAATAAGTTTGTTTACAATATTTCGAATGATATGTACTAAATCAAGTCCTGTTCTTAGTATTTTTGAAATCTTCTTTAATAAATATTATACACTTTAAATAAAATTACAAAAATAATTCAAACGAGAACAATTGATATCATTAACAAGTTAAATATTCAAATTTGAACAATAAAAAAATTATAAATCAAACTATTAACAACAAAAATAATATTCAAATTTTAATAATCTATATCCAATTTTAATTAAAACACACATGAAATACATAAAAAAGTGTTTGGACCTATAAGCATTGCAGATCTATGAAAGACTAAATCAAAACCACTAATCCAACCCCACAACAAACTCAGCCTTTGATTGTAGACCAATATCGCTTATTCTACAAATGAAATCACCACAAAATAAAAATAAAACAAATTCAACTATCGCTAGTCGCAACAATGACCACACCTCAAGTTAGAATCTAAAGATGATTCCTAGACCCAAGGCGAACAATAGCTATGTATGATTAACCCATAATTTCCACAAGGAAGATTATGAAATTATTTGATTAAAAATAGATCTTTCAAATAAATAAACCGCTTCAAAAGAACCTAATAAAAGTTTGAAGCATTTGGAGATGAACTCATACCAAATCCATCATATGTATTCTTTCTCAACTCCAAAACCTTTCGATGACTATTAGAATGAATCTCACGGGAAAATGTCGGACTACAAAACCTTCCTATCCATTTGAAATTGAGCAAGAAGATGTGTCCATCAACAAATGATGAAATGTCATGTGTGGCATAATCCTCAGTTGTAGGCAGTTTGATGTATACAATGGTTTGCACTAGGCCAGATATATTTTTAATTAATTTAAATACAGATTTCTAATAATAAATTTTAATTTGATTATTTCAAATGTAAACGATTATTTATTTGATCATAAATTAATTATTGTTATAATCAATTTCAAAAGCTAGGACATATTCATAAATCTTTCAAAATAATGTTTTATTTCTAATACACAAACCGAGGTTGAAAATTCTCGAACCTCAAGATTGTTTTTTGGGAATTAAAGAAAAACTAGCATGACACCCCCACAGTCATGCCCCCTACTTAAACTTAAAGCACTTTCAGATTGAATCGAACATGTAACTTTTTGGTCTCTTAAGTAAACTCTTACCATTAGGCTACCTTGGTAATTTATATTGTTAGAATATAAGATAATATATATGTAAGATATTATCACAATATTATAAATTGTGATAATATCATTAGTATATTATATTATATCAATATTATATTATTAGTTTCCTTATAAGCTCAATGTAATATCTATATAATAGACATAACTTATCTAATTCAATATATAACATTCTAATATAATTTCTCTCTTTATTCTAACATGGTATCAGAGATTAGGCTCTAAGCTCTAAGGTTTATGGTTATTTAAGGTTTGTGTATTTATTTTTGAATATTGATGTTCATATTAATTCAATTTTAATGGAGAAGTCTTCCAAGTTTACATTCTCTACCATTGCTGCTGTTACAGATACTTCATTAGAGAACACTTTCCCCAAATTTTTTCTTAGAGATATTCAATCACTCTTACAAAAACTTCAATCAAATCATGGTACTAAATCTTCTCCATTGTCATATTCTTCAGTGTTATCTGCCACACCAGGTATTTCTACATCATGGTTTTTTTTATTCAGGATGTTGTAATCATATGATTTCTGAATCATCTTTTCTCACATCCACTAGAAAGCCTATTATTCCGTATGTTGTTCATACTGCTGATAATACTACTTTGAATGTTCAAACTATTGGTACCGCTCAAACTTCTATATTGTCCTTACCTAAAACATTTTTTGTTCCAAAATTTTTGTTAAATCTTATTTCTGCTGGACAACTATGTGATCTCGGTTTTAACATAACTTTTTCGAGTAATGGTTGTGTTGTTCAAGATCCTCAAATAAATAAAATCATTGGAACGGGACGTAAGGTTGGATGATTGTTTGAACTCACTTCTCTATCTCTTCCAACACAATTATTCTCTTTCTCGTAAACGTCTAACATGGTATCAGAGAGCTTTGTTATCGTTCTTGAGTCAATCAAGTGATAGTCTTCCGCTGCCTCCATCAGTGGTTACTTTAACCATTGATGGAGGTCTTTAATAATGTTTTATTAATTATTAGTATTATCTCTTAATAATATTTTATTCTTTTAAATAATTATGTTAATGTTCTTACTTTCTTCGTCAATCATATTCTTTGAGTTTATTTTCAGTTTTTGCTTTATTCCAGTAGTTAATGTCATATTTTTATTGGTGTTAATCCAATCATATGTGTTCTTTTACTGGTTATTTAGTCAACACATTGCCATTCTCTCGTTAGAATAGGTTTTATAGGTGTTGTTTCACCCCAGCATTCTATTCTCATGAGATTTTATCTTCTTCGCTGGTTTTTTCTTAATGCAACACACTGTCATCCTGTCGTTAGATGGATTCGAGACTTGCGGGTAACTTCGGAGTTCATTTGGTTGTTGTTTCACTCCAGCATTCTATTCTCATGGGATTCTACATCTTCGTTGATTTATCCGTCAACACACTGACATCTTTTAACTAGATGGAGCTCACGAGTTTTTGAAGTTTGAAGAATATAACATCAACATTTCATCATCTCGTCTTCAACTTTAAGTTGATCAAGCGTTTTCCATCTTGAGTTTGAGGAGGGATGTTAGAATATAAGATAATATATATGTAAGATATTATCACAATATTATAAATTGTGATAATATTATTAGTATATTATATTATATCAATATTATATTATTAGTTTCCTTATAAGCTCAATGTAATGTTTATATAATAGACATAACTTATGTAATTCAATATATAACATTCTAATATAATTTCTCTCTTTATTCTGACATATATAATGTGAATTAAAGTTTACTGTAAATTGAAGAACACTCTTAAACTCTTTATAAAGCTTTAGGATGATCCATAAATGAACCTCTAAGACTTACACAAAATTTTCTAAAATTTCAAGAGTTAAGAAATTTTAATGGCGGATTTTCTGAAGTTAAGATTGGAAGCTTGACGTTGCGATCCTTGGTTTTGTTTTTCCTGAGTAGGGCTATTTATAGTCAACCAAGGTTGGTTCGATGATCAAGTGGATCGAATTCGAGACAAAAGACCATTAATAATTATTGTTTTTATTTGGTCGATCTTATCCAATTAGGGTATCATTGTGCCTATGATCGTAGGTAAAATGATCACCATGTTATGGTAATCATTTCAGCGTTTGAATCATCGAATTTGAATGAGTATCTCATGAGTTTCACTTTTAAAAATCAAAAACTTCATCCGATTTTCATCATATTTTTCGTGAGGAAGAAAACAAGTTGGGGCTTCAAACGTTGTCGTTTCAAGCCAAAGCACGAACGCACGTCTAGGCGCAACGTTTCGCTTCGTCCATTGGTGTTTGGGTGCTCTGTCTGCATCTAGGCCAACCGTGTTGAAGCATGCGTTAGTTGATTCTCCGTTGCACTGAATTTCTCAACTTTCGTTGTAGCGGGTGTCACAGTCTTCTGGGTCCGTTAGATGAAGCATGGGCGCTCATCCGATAGGTTAGTGGTCTGTTGCAGCATATTCTTTTATTTCTGATTGTATTGGATCATTACTCTTTTTCAGCCTTCTAACTTGTTTGAAATTAATTTTCTTGGATTATTTTCCCTTTATTTTCAACCTACAAAATATATAAAATATTTAAATAGACATAAATATTTATATTGTTATTTATTTTATTTATTATTGTATATTATGGGGCTTTATAAGTAATTAACTTGGAATTTAAATGGATACAACAATCATCTCAAATTATTTATTTAATTTATTTGAGTCCTTAAAATCAATTTGAGATAAAATGAATACCACATTTATCTCAAATTATTTTATTTTATTTTATTTTTCTTGGTCTTTGTTTTAATTAATTGAAATTTAATTAATACAATAATTAATCTAATTAATTGTTCTATCTTAGTTTGGTCTTGATTTTAATTATTTTGAATTTATTTATTCAAAAATAATTATTGATATTTATAAATTGGGTATGTAGTATTCTAATTCTTACAATGACAATTATCTTTCACATGAATACTAAAAATATTAAACCTAACTAAATCAGTATCAAAACAATACTAGAAAGAAACGACTAAAATAAAGTATTATCATAACAATACAACAAAGTATAAGCCTTAACAAAACAGTAACACAACAACACTGAAATCTATTAATCAAATTAGAGAAGTAATAAAAACGGTACATTTTGAGTTGAACGGACGATTGGTTCAATACTTTATCTTTTGTGACGTTGTCTCTATTTTATTTTTGAACATGACTTAAAGAAGTTCGTTATCTATACAAAATAATAATAAAAACTTTTGTATAATTAAATCTGTAAACCTATCATTTTGGCGAAAATATTTGCGAAAATATTTGCAGTTTTTGAGTTCTAGCAGTGAATAAATCTATAATTTTAGGTTTAGAGACGATTTTCTCTAATTTGTTGAGAGAGATAGAGAAAGATTGATGACAATGAACAGGAAATAAATTTAGACATGAATTTTATTATTATTATTTTTCAACTATAACATGGCATGTCGCGTCAAATCCGTAACATTATTTTCGTTATAAAAGTATACCCATATCTTATCTTTATAATAATATATTAATATTTACATCCATATCAATTTTTTTAATTGAAAGAAATAATAACCGTCATTACGAAGAGAGAGTAAACATTTATTATTGTAACTTGCAAATAATTTTGACTCATTCATTAGTTTTATTATTAATATATCTTTTTTCAAATCTTTTCAAATCGGTTAATGTCTTTTCATTAAAAAAAAAAAACCAAAGTAATGAATGAGATTGAAGAAACAAAGCTAGATAAACCCTAACTTTATTGAAAACAATGAGTTTCAAGTTACAAAACTGAATTACAAAATCCTTTAACCAACGAAACTAATAAGACATTTTATAAAAATATGACCGCATAGCGCAGTGGATTAGCGCGTCTGACTTCGGATCAGAAGGTCGTGGGTTCGACTCCCACTGTGGTCGTTTTTTACCCATCAACAGTAGCCACATTTTTTAATTCCACCGTGATCTTATTAAAACTTGTCTTCCTTAGGCAACTTTTGTCATTTTCATTTACAAGAAGTTTTTTTTCCATACTTTCTTCATATATATATATATATATATATATATATATATATATATATATATATATATATATATATATATATATATATATATATATATATATATATATATATATATATATATATATATATATATATATATATATATATATATATATATATATATATATATATATATAATATTTATATGAAATCATAATCTATTCACTGATTTCTATAATTCCAAAGATAATAAAATATTATCTTTAAACTTTAATTTCTTTCATTGTTTCATAAAATAGTCGGATAGCATTCCTCAAAAAATCATATGTTCTTGAATCATGATTTTGATACCACATGTTAGTAAACATGACTTTAGTTTGAAAATATTATTGCCAATAATTTTTGAATTATATGACTTTTACGATACATAAAACAGGAATACATACATCGGCTCATAGTTGTGTGAATCTTTATGTTATTCGTATGAATTCGTATGAATGTTGTGCTTTTCTCTCTACATTTTTCTTAATTAGAGTTCTAGATAATCTACTTTAGTGTTCTTCTTTGATGGATAGGAGAGAATCAATTATAATAAAGAGAGAGGTCAACTTTCTTAAAATACTTAAACAAACACCGTCCACCAGGTGTTTGCGAGTCGTGTTTTATTTTAAAAATTCATAACATTAATGGTTCAAACCATATAAATGATTTATCTTATTATATTAAAACATAAACGGGCCTTATACTTACAAAATAGAAAAGGAAGAGAAATAAAATAAGTTCATGATTTTTATAAGTATTCTATTGTTAGAATTAACTTAATTATATTATAATTTAAATTGTGAGAACTTAAATATGCAGCAGTTAAATATGCAGCGATTATGTATGCAGCGGAATCGTAATTTAATTCATAATTATTTTAATCTTCTCTTTTATATTTATAATGGAAATATTTTGTAATCTTCTCATTCTTTATACTTTTCTTAGATGTGATTGTTTATTAATCCTCTTTTTCATAGACTTTCCTTAGATTGAATGGTTTTTCAATTGATGAGTAGATCAATTAGTTTTCTCTCTTTGTTTATGTTGGTTGACGGTGAAAAAAAACCAAAATGACCATACCTTTAATAGGGATCATTACCTTTACAAAATAACCAACATATTAGTTATTTTGGTTAGAATATTCTAATTTAGCACATTCATAAAATTAGAAATGTCACTTAAAGTATCCTAAATTTAAATTAATAACAAATACACTTATAAACTATAAACATAATTTCACATTAATCACATTATTTTGGTTTATATTAAAGATGATATTTGGATAATTATTTGTTATATTAGGTGACCTATAAATTCTAACAATTTCGACCTCAAATATGACTTCATACAAACTTTGGTTTCGGGATCAATGAATCTTAGTTTGGTGGAGTGGTTAAGACACTCCTTAAATGTTTTAAATGAATTAATGTGATAGTAAACACATAAGAGAGATTTTCTTCAAGTCTTCCTCTGCGATCGTGCAGACCTAATGAGATTTAGCAAGTTTAGGGTTTATAATACATGAACTTTGTTTTAGGATAAAAGTGAGGTTATCCTCTATCTTTGCAAGTTGTCCGCGTATTATCAACCCACAGCACCTTCCAATGGAACACTCAAAGTGAACCCGTCTATAGTACCCATAATTGAATTGTATCTGCTATATATGTTTCCTTTTTGAAAGGGGACACTCGAAGTAAACCTGCCCAAGGAACTTACCAAGAAAGACCAAATTCATACCAAAATTAAATTGGCTAGACTATATTTTAAAATCATTTCGAATTTAAAATTCAAATGTGTTTAAGTGGATAATTAAATTAAATTCATGCAATAAAAAATGTTAGGCATTGTGGGTCCAGCCCAATTAAGCACTTAATTAAACAAGCAAACCCTAAGATGTTATTTATTTTATCACTTCTAGAGAGAGATAATATTCTACTAAGAAGAGAAGAAACATAGAAGAAGAATAAGAGAAGGGGGTAGTAGAGATCTTTTACATTTATCACCTTTAGGTTCCAATTTCTTGTTGTCTTATATCTAGACAAGTTTGAGTCAGAATAAAATTGGTTTTTTTCTGTTTTTATACCTCAACTTTAGGTTTAGAGTTGAGAAGAAAAATTATATTTGTTTCTTGTTTATAGTGAAATTTGTCGATTGGCCCGTAGTTTTTTATCCTTCAGGTTGAGAGGGTTTTCCACGTAAATCTAGTGTTGTTTTATTGTGTTTGATCTTTAATTTTAGATTTGGATAACATGTGCATTTATCCATCTCACATCGATTGATTACAGTATAAAAGTATTTTTCATTTCAAAATTCCCAACAAGTGGTATTAGAGCTGTTAGGTTTATTTTTTGAATAGTGCTTTTGTAGGTTGAGATGAAAGGCAGTAACACAATGATCAGGTTGACAAATAATAATTGACAGATTTAGAAATCCAAAATAGAGAATATTCTTTACTGTAAAGATATGAGCTGGTTGAAGGAGATAGTACGAAGCCAAAAGACATGTCTGGCGCTGATTGGACAAAATTGAACCATAAAGTAGTTGGCACAATCAGACAGTGGCCTGATGATAGAGTATACCACCATGTAGCAAGTGAGGAGAATGCACATGAGTTGTGGAAGAAATTGGAATCATTGTATGGGCAGAAAACAGTAAGTAACAAAATGTTTTTAATTCGAACGTTAGTAAATCTAAAATTTAGAGAAGGTATAAGTGTTGTTGAGCATTTAAATGAGTTCCAGAGCTTGATTAATCAATTGTTAGTGATGGAGATGATCTTATAAGATGAACTACAAGTCTTACTGCTCTTAGGAATATTGCCCAACAGTTGGGAGACCTTGGTTGTGACAGTCAGTAATGCAGCTCCGAATGGTGTGCTTATTATGAGTATAGTTACTAGAAGTTTGTTCAACGAGGAGATAAGAAGGAAAACAATTAATACAAATAGTGCACATACCCTAGTCACGAAGAATAGGGGAAGAGCTGAATAGTGACAACAATTAAGAGCAAGGGCAAATTCATAAAAAAAAATTCACTGGGCTGAAAATATTATTGATATATATATATATATATATATATATATAATGATGCATAATTTTTAAAGTGTCTGGATTGTCGACCTGGTTAATTTGGATACTTGAGTCGGATTGTGGATTGACCCGCCCATAAACTTAAACGGTTAAAAATAAAATTAAAAATGCTAGAGATATGTTTCGAACTGGCAACCTAACAAAAATAAGTACAACCTTTTAACTAACTAAGTTACTAAGACTTTATATTTTAAATTCAACATCAAATTTGATGAACACGGAACGTTTTAACATTAATATAAATTCAACTTCTTAACTAATTAATATATATATATATATATATATATATATATATATATATATATATATATATATATATATATATATATATATATATATATATATATGAATTTGAGGGAGGGAATACCTTTTATTCTTTTTCCAACCAATGATGACACATCATTCTCTTCCTCATTCCCTCCCTTAAATTTCCTCACCCTATCACTCCATATATATATATATATATATATATATATATATATATATATATATATATATATATATATATATATATATATATATAATTAATTATGTTGAGTAAATAGATACTTGGGTCTGTGGGTTGATCCACCCATAAACTTAAAATAGTTAAAAATAAAATTAAAAATATTATCCGTAATTTTTTCCACCTAGTTTTGATCACCTGACCTCCCATTATCATTTCACTCAAATTCCAATTGGACTACATCATATTTGTTATTCATATATATATATATATAAATTGTTTTAAAATTCTACCGTGGGCTAGAGCTCACCGCAGCCCGCCACGTCGCTCCGCCGTTGATTAAAAGGCCATAGCAAGTCTAGAGGCATATCAAAATCTAAGGGAATATAGTTTTATCACTATGGTAAAGAAAGTCACATGAAGAAAAATTGTAGAGCCTAGAAAAGACTACAAATTGAGACAAAAATCAGAAGAAAGATGATGAGAACAAAAATACCATAGTCTCACTAACTACAGATGATGTAGTGATTTTTTGTGTGAAAATGAACAATATCTACATGTAGAAGGTCACCAATGAATTGAGTGGATAGTTGATACAAGTACTTGCTATCATGCTACACTAAATAGAGAGTTCTTCACGACTTACAAGGTTAGTGATCTTGGTACAATGGAGATGGGTAATACTAGTCACTCGAGCATTGTGGGTATTGGTGATATTTGTTTACAGATAGAGGTGGGACATCAGTTAACACTGAAAGATGTGCGACATATTCCTAATTTGTGTCTAAACTTGATATCATGTGATGCATTGGAAAAAGATGGATTCAAGAATTACCTTGGTGGTGAAGAATAGAAGCTCAGCAAGGGATTAATTATTGTAGAAAAAGGGAAGTTGTGGCACTCCATATACTGAACACATGTGAAAATACTCAAGAATGAATTGAATGTAGTACAATTTAAAAGCTCTCTAAATTTGTGGCATCAACATCTCAGCCACATGAGTGAGAAAGGGTTGTAAATTCTAGTGAGGAAGCTTCACATCCCCTCAACCAAATACGAGGTTATGGATATATGCGACTACTTCCCATTTGGTAAGCAACACAAAGTCTCTTTTAGTCAAACATCAGAAAAGATACATAATGTGTTGGACTTGGTTTATTCTGATGTCCGTGGTCCTTTTGATAAGGAGTTATTGGGTGGCAATCAATATTTTCTAACATTTATTGATGATGCGTCTAAAAAGGTGTGGTTTATTTTTTGAGAACGAAATGTATTTAATTAATTTCAAAAGTTTCATGTCATGGTAGAAAGAGAGACAAACAATAAGTTGAAATGACTTCACTTTGATAACGGGGGGAGTATACCTCCAAAGAGTTTAAAGCATATTGTGTAAAATATGGAATTCAAAATAAGAAGACAGTGTCTAGAACTCCACAGCACAATGGTGTGGCAGAGAGAATAAATTGCACCATTTTAAAAAAGGTGAGATGCATGCTAAAGATGACAAAGTTGCCAAAACAATTTTGGGGAGAAGCAGTTCGCACAACTTACTATCTCATAAATAGGTCACCCTTTGTTCCTTTGAAGTTTGAAATACCAAAAAAAGTGGTCTAAGAAAAATATTTCATACTCACATCTAAGAGTGTTTGGATGCAAAGCATATATGCATATTCCAAAGGAACAAAGATCCAAGTTGGATGATAAAGAAATTCCATGTATTTTCCTTGGATATGGAAATAAGGAATTTGGGTACAAATTATGGGACCCAGAAAATAAGAGAATTGTCGGATACAAAGATGTTGTGTTCTTTGAGGGTATAATTGGGATAAATCCGGAAATCAATGAGAAGTCATAGGAGTTTATGAGTCCATAAACTCTTACCAATTCCTTCACATGTATAGTCAACAATAACAAATGAAGATGAACATAATGAAGAAGACATTGAGAAAACCTCTGACATGAATGGTAGTAATGATGATGAGATTGTTTATGATGTTTTTGAGAAATGGGCAACATCATCAAGAGGAACCATAAGAGCTCCCAGTAAGAAGGTTTAAAATAGAGCACCAACCTTTTAAAAGATACCCTTCTTCTTCATAGTATATTCTAATGACAAAAGAGGAGAGACAACAAGTTTCAAGTAGGCACAAATTCATAAAGACAAAGCTAAGTGGTAGAATGTAATGAAAGACGAGATGAAGTCATTGCAAGATATGGGCATATATGAGCTGGTAGAGCTTTTTAAGGACCGAAAAGCATTGAGAAACAAATGGGTGTTCAAGCTAAAGAGAGATGAAAATGAAGAAATTATAAAGTACAAAGCCCGACTAGTTGTAAAGGGTTTTGGACAGAAATAAGGCATCGACTTTAAAGATGTTTTCTCACTAGTGGTAAAGATGACTTCCATTCGTACAATGTTAGGTCTAGTAGATCTTGAGCTTCTAAAACTTAATGTATTTTATTTAGAATGTTTTATTTTCATTCCTCAAACATCAAACTCTCTTAGTTCAAACTTATTATCACTTTTAACCCTTCAACTTTCTTATCTTCCTTCCAATTTTTCTTTTAATTGTGTTTGACAAGTATGTAAAAAAATTGTTGTACGCCATGTCATAACTAAAACAAAAATTTCGACCCAAGGCGAACAATAGTTGTGTATGATTAACCCATAATTTCCGCATGGAAGATTATGAAATTATTTGATTAAAAATAGATCTTTCAAATAAATAAACCAGCTTCAAAAGAACCTAATAAAAGTTTGAAGCATTTGGAGATGAACTCGTACCTAATCCATCATAGGTATTCTTTCTCAACTCCAAAACCTTCCGATGACTATTAGAATGAATCTCACCGGAAAACGTCGGACTACAAGCTGGTCTATATTCAGGAAAAAGTCTACCGGATTTGAACCGAACTCCACATGCATTACACAGCGTTTTCGGACCAAACGGACCTCTTCTCCATTGCGGAGTCTTCTGCACTTGACAATGCGAACATCGTCTCAGTATCTGCGTTAATCCAACCGTTTCATTTTCGGTTTCTTCTGAAAGTTTGCATACCTTCTTCTGCTCCGCCTCAGGTATCAACTCCATCAAGTCTTGGTTTGACGAAGATGATGAAGATGACCATGTTGTTCCACAACTTCTTCCTCTCTTTGATCTAGTCTTCACCTTTCCTAGATCCTTCTGAATCATCGGCAATGATAAATTAGAACACGAAACTGGATAACTCTTCTTCTGAATTAGCATTGGTTTCTTCTGAATTATTGTCGGTTTGATTGCTGTTGGCTTACAACTTAGAACTCCGGTAGTGAATTCTGAGTCGGAATCCTCTACAAATTTTGCTAACCACTCTAAGTTATCAAAATCATCCTTCTGCATGTACAAGTGCGAAGCCAGAATATAAAATCTACACGAAACTAAAAATATTACACATAAAAACCAATTTAATACAATATTAAAAGCTGAGTAATTTTTCACACAAAAACTAATATAATACAATAGTAAAAGCTGAGTATTGAAATTGAAGTTCTTGTTTTTTCAGATTCACATTTCGGATACTACCACAATAAAAGTTCGTCTAATTTTATCTGTTAATTGACGTCGACACATAGAAATACGTAATCTAGGATATTGTATAAAAATAGTTTCATTAATTTTTTGAGAATGAAAAGATCTGTTGTTCCAAATTTTGTATTCCATTATATAGCACCTTCACAAAAATTGATAATTTATAGAATGGTGAACTTGCATGGCTCCGCTCCTTTGCATATACATTTTGAGAATGAGAAGAAGATTATACGCAATCTAGCCCTGGTAGGGATTGATGAACGTGCATGGCTCCGCCCACCTGTTAATATAATTAATAATCATATTTTTTTAAATTTTGATACACAAGAAAATGATTCCTGACAGTTACCTGATATTTGTATTCGTTTGGAAAAAAAGACGAATCCAATGAATCAAAAAACATATTGTTTCCGTCATTGTTTGTTATTCCAGCTGGTTGACAACATGTTACGGATTCCGATCGTTCTTCCGATAACTCGGCCTGAGAATCGTTATTAGAAAGATCAAGGAACGCATCAACAGAGAAGTCATCACCATTCGAGACACAAACTTGCGGTAAATCGTCTTTTTGATTATTTTGATTTGGTTTCATGGATAATTCAGAGAGAAGACTGGACTTAAGTGCTAAAGTTTCCATTGATTCCATGTTAAAGTTATATGAAGAAAAACAGAAACAAAATCGGTAAGAGGATATTTAAGAGTGGTGACCGAAACTGCAGCATGTTATCATTGGTATTATCACCTATCATTGGTATTATCACCTTCTTGGACCTATTTTCTCTCTCTGCTATTAATATTGTTGTCCATATGAATTTTTTCCATTTTTACAGTTAGGTCAATAAAAGGTGACACTTTTTTAAAAATTTTGTTTCAAAGTCATTTATAATTATATAATATTTTAGTCAAATGTTAAATTTATTAATAAATATTAATATTAATAATAATAATAATAAATAATTAATAATTAATATGCCCTAAAAAGATTATTATTTAACTTTAATAATTACTTTTTTTTTCATTTGTAATAATCATAATCTTTTTGTTATTAAAATAATAAATATAAATATTATTTAGTATAATTTTGCAATAAAAACATTAATTATAATTTAACTCTTTATATTTATTTGGAATTAGCTTCACAATTATTATAAATATATATTATGAAAACAATTATATATATATATATTTATATATTGACTCACTTTCTATTTAATTATATAAGAAATTATTATAAGTTTCTTATACATATCTAACCATGTACAATAAATAATGATAGTTCATATGATTTATATAAACTTTTCATACAAGTTTAAATGATTAATAATAAAAGTACATACTTATAAATAAAATGATAAATGTATATTTTAAAAATGAGTTATATAAATGTCTACTTCATTATTTATTTCTAGTTAAAAAAGTGATAAAGGTGCATTTTTAAAATGAATTATATAAATGTCTAAATCATTCTTTATCTCTTCAATAATAGCTAAAGAAGTGATCAATATTGTACTTTTAAAATGAGTTATATAAATGTCTAACCCATTATTTATACCTTTTGATTGAAAAGAAAGTACGGATAAATATTGTATTTTAAAATGAGTTATACAAATTTCTAACTTATTCTTTATAATTGAAGTGAAAAAAAGTGATAAATGTTGTATTTTTAAAATGAGATATATAAACTAGCATAAATGTATTGCAAATGCCCGGGTAAAAATATAATGCATGGGTAGAAATATAAATAAAATATTATTTATGTATAAATATTTTGACAGAACTAATATTATTTAATTTAATTAATTTTGAATTGGTTTTGTAAAAATTAATTTGAATTAAAATTTAATGTTAATAAATAATTTTTAAAAAACTAAAATAAATATGCCTTAAAAAGGTTTACTATTTAACTTTATTACTTTATATTTTTTTCATTTGTAGTCATCATAATATATTTGTTATTAAATAATAAATATAAATATTATTTATTATAATTTTGCAATAAATATTAATTATAATTTAACTCTTTATATTTATTTGGAATTAGCTTCACATTTATATAAGAAATTATTATAAGTTTCTTATACATATTTAACCATGTACAATAAATAAGTTTAAATGATTAATAATATAAGTACATACTTATAAATAAAATGTTAAAGGTGCATTTTTAAAATGAATTATATAAATGTCTAATCATTCTTTTATCTCCTCAACAAGAGATAAAGAAGTGATCAATGTTGTATTTTTATAATGAGTTATATTATAAAGGTCTAACTCATTCTTTATCTCTTATTATTAAAGAGAGAAAGTGGTGATAAAAGTTGTAATTTAAAATGAGATATGTAATGTCTAAACTCATTTTAAGTGGAAAAAAAATGATAAATGTTGTAAGGTTAGAATAATTTTATAAACTAGCACAAATGCCGTGCATTGGTACGGATAAAAATATAAATAAAATATTATTTATGTATAAATATTTTTAGCGAGAATTAATATTATTCAAATATAATTAATTTTTGAATTGGTTTTGTTTTGTATAAACTAATTTCAATCGAATTTTTTATTAATATATATTTTTAAATTAATTAAATATCTAAAATTACAAAAAAAAATCATTTAAATGAAGTTTGAAATTTAATTTTATTTATTTAAAGAATACATAAAGAAAAGATCAAATATGTAAACTATTCCACGACGACTAATCTCATAAATTGACAACATCAATTATGCGAGAAGAAAATAGTTTCACAAAATATCTTCAAACATTGAGTTTTTAATCAATCAAATTAGGTAAAATTCTACTTTGATATAGTATTACTTATAGTTGATTTGACTATTTGAAAATTAAAATATTAAAAAATCACATAACCCATTCATTTACGTTTTTGTTATATATATATTTATAACCTCGAAAATTATTTTTCTCAACAAGATTTGAGAAATCTCAACCTCGAATTACGTATTTAAAAATATTTTAATAAACCTGATAAAAGATTTATAAAAATGTGTTATGATTTTAAAAATTAATTCAAAGTTCTTTTAAATTATAATAATTTAATTTAAAAAATCTGCATTTTAAATTAATTTAAAATATTTAAAAAGTCGTCAATTGATTTAAAATTTAAAATCAATAAAAGATTTATATAGGTATATAAACGTAATTTTATCAGAGATTATGTTGAGTTCGATGCTTAGTGATACTCGGGAATGAGCTTTCGCGCTATATCCTCTGTATTAATTATTTTAGTTTTTGGGTTTGAAAATTTTGTTTCATTACGTTTTATTTAACCAATTATTTTTCAAACTAATACATGTGATTGATGTCGATTTTATTGAGGAAAACACCTGAAAAATATTGGTTTAAGACATTAAAATTAAAAAAAAAATTCAAACATGACTTTATCAAAATATTTTTTATGAAAATGTTCTAAAAATATTTTGAAATTGTTTTCTATTTTTTCGAATATTTTAAAAATAATCGGAGCTTCTAATTGTTAAAAAATGATTTAAAATTAAAATCTCAAACAAACATGCCATTAAGTAGGTGTCCTGATCGCGAACTGGGTCAGATACACGAGTCTGGAGCGATTTTGGCCCAAAATCAATGTGCATGACACTCGGTCAACGCGGAGATTAGTCTCCTCGGTCACGTGCGTTGGTCCCTTGATTGGATGTTGGTATTCGTCGGTCGCGCGCGTTGGTCCCTCGGTCGAATGTGGGGATTATCGATCATGTGCTGCAGGTCTTCGTTCGGATGTGGGGATTCTCTTTCGAAAACCATGTTGATCAAGTTGTTTTGGTCGAAAACCATGCTAGGCTAAAAATCCTTGGTCGGGGTTAGAAATCCTCGGTCAGATGCCAAGAACAACATTGTAGGTTTTTGAGATTTCGATTGGAGCCTCCCTTCTTCGATATGAAAGGATGAGAGGCTTCGTCTAACCTCAATAATCATTTATAACATCATCCTGATGTATTATTCGATCGGAAAAATGTTCAATTTGATATGAACAATTTTTGAACAAAAATTGGGATTTCGGTTTTGAAGGTCTAATTATGTATAAGAAGTTTATCATTAGCTTCTTTATACACATTAAGATAAGGTAGAACTAAAACATGAACACTACTATTTATTTTAATCAATTTAAGAACTAAAATTTTCATTTTTATGAAATTTTTTGTTTTTGATTAAATATCGGGTTTTCTTGGAATTGATTTGAACATACTACTAAAATTATTTTAATTTTTTTAGCTCTTAAAATTAATTTGAGATAAAATATATACAACATTTATCTCAAATTTATTTATTCTATTTTTCTTGTTCACTATTTTAATTAATTGAAATTTAATTAATATAATAATTATTCCAATTTTTTATTATTTAATCATGATTTGACATTAATTTTAATTATCTTGAATTTATTTATTTAAAACAATTATTTTAAAATTTATATGTTAGTATGTGAAATTTTAGTATTTACCCTATTGATTTTGATTATTTATTAAAAATTTATCTTTATAAAAATAGAAAAATAATTAAATTTAATATAATTATTTTTTTTAAATTTGTTTTTATTATGATAGATAATTTGATAAACATTAGAAAATATATAAAATTAATATATATATATATATATAATTAAATAAATAGATAATATCTGGTAATTGATATTTTTCTTTAGATTTTGTATCAATTCAAAAAGGTGTTCTTTTCAAGTATATATAATTTTTTAATTTATATTTTTATTATAATAAATAACTTTCAAATATATTTCTAAAATTTAAAATTAGTTAAATTTATTTTCTAATTTAAATACTTTTTATTAATTTATCTTAAATATTTTTTTTATTTTTTAAATTTAATTTTATAAAATATTTTTTTTTACTTCTTTTTATTTTAGTCTTTTTATTTATTATTATGTTAAAAATATATTTAATTATTTTATTAAATAATAACATAATATTTTTTATTTAATAAAATTAATTTAATATCATAATATATATATATATATATATGAGCACTATAAAATTAAATAATATTTTTTTATAAACAATTTAAAACAGATCAAAATATATATTTTTTGATTTTATTATTTAATTATATATATTACCTATTTATTATATTATATGGAATATTTTTATTATGTATATAAATATAAGTAATTAATAATTTCAAAATATGAATATTAAAACCAAAAAGAATTAAGTTATATATATTCGGTTTTTAATTAAATATTTATTAAATAATTAATTTACTTAATATTTTACATAATAATTTTTAATTATAAAATATTTCATTACAACAAAGTTATATTAATAATTGTTGTAACCTTGAGAATGCCGTAGCTTAGCATGTACCAGTGAGCACATGACATTACGGGCTCGGGAAGGCTCAAAGTTTAATAGTTTATACTTTAAGTGCTGTACAACTTTTAAAATACAATATTAATTTTAAAAAATTTTAATAGTATCTTATTATTTATTTTAATAATTTAGGGATTTGTTACAATGTAATGACACTTTGATTTGAAATTCAGTTTAAATTAATTAAATATAATTAATTTAAGAAATATTATTTATTTAAAGAAAGATTCGCCAATTAGTTTTAAAAAAATAAATAAAAATGTGTATGTGTACAAACTTATTTTGCATTAGAGTTTCGTTATTTATTCAAAGTTTGGTGATATTCTGAAGAGTGCTTTCACGCTTCATCCTCCGTACATGTTAGAAAAGGTCTCTACTTATAAAGTTGACTTTTGAAAATCAGTTGTATGCACAAAATATTAAAATAAATTTGAGGCTAGCTCTGGGCTAAATTCCTCGGTCTTTGGTCTCGGGAGTCTCGGTCCCGGGTCTAGGATTCTCGGTCCTAGGTTTAGACATCTCGGTCCTAGGTAATGGGCTTCTTGGTCCCAAGTTTGTGTTTCTCGATCGTGAGTCATGGGAGTTTATGTCCTAGGTTAGACCTCTCGGTCCTAGGTCCGAATTCTATCGGTCCTAGGTCAGACCTCTCGGTCCTAGTTGAAAATCATCGGTCGACTTCCTCGGTCCTAGGTCTTAGTCCTAACTTAAGAACATCGGTACTAGGTCTCGTTCCTTGCTTATTTTTATCGGTCATTGGTCTCGGTCTAGACTAAGGATTCTCGGTCAGATCTCTCAGTCCTAGGCTCATAGGCCTCGGTTCTCAAGAACACAAGGATTCAAATTTTAAAATTCATTTTTTTAGCTTTATTATTTATTCCAAGAGCTTAGGTAGCTTCAAAAAGCTCCTAGGAAAATGTTGATCATTATCTCAAGGTATGGATTGACCTAGATGATGATAAATTTGTTCAAAACAGATTATGATCAAAAATCATGTTTTTGATTTCAAGGTTGTTTTGAAGTGATAGAAGTTATCCAATAGATTCCTTATAACACATATATTTTTTTTTGTAAATTGACTTAGCGTCATTTCATTAAAAATTCCCCAAAACGGGAAAAAAAACCACGAGTTTAAGAGATCATTCTAGACAGGCCTATAATGATTTTGAAGTCGTAACATTCTGAATAAAAACTAAAAAGTTAAAAACGTAAATGAATTATCTGTATACAATGCTTTCAAATCTAGTGAGTTCAAAAAACGGTAAATTCCAATTTCTACAGATATTTCAATTCTGCTCCGTGCTTGAAATTCTTCTCCACATTCCCGCGAGGGCGCTGCAATCCGATATAATATCTTTCCATAACCTTTCAACGCTTCTGCGGGTTCTGCCATATACCCTTGCATTTCGTTCTTGCCAAATGTTATACTCCACTGCTCCAAAGCCGCACTTGAGCATGTTTGTTGTAAATCTATTTCCCTTGGCTTTGAGTAGTGCTACTTCTTTGATTTCATTCAATTCGCTCAGGAAACTGATCAGCTCCAAGATTTTATAGAATCTGTCCTAAAGCTCCAAAACAATACAGTAGCTCCCGAAAAGGTGATCTATGGTTTCTTCATTTCCTATGCATAGAAGTAAGCTCGCGTCCGAGATGTTCATATACTTGCTGATACGATCATGAGTGATGAGTCTTTCCCAGAAGGCGAGCCATAGAATGAATTGGTGTCGAGGGATAATCTTCGTTGACCATACAAGAGGAGTCCATTCTACTTTCTACGCTTTTTCCCGAATTACCTCCAATATTTTCTTCGATACCAGATTCCCATTGTCCTCAGCTTTCCATTAATGAATATCCGGTCTGTCGTGTAGTTGTATATAACACATATACTTGATTGGTACCAAAACAATAACACTAACTGTTCGTTTTGAGCAATTCAAGAAATCAAAATTTTTATTTTAATTTGAAATTTTTGATTTTAATCAAACATGATCGGGATGGATCAAACATGATCCAAATAGTTGCCCAACATCATTACAATAATGTTAGAAAGTTTTTTGGACTATGATTTGATTGAATTAACCCAAGAAAAACAAACTTGTTTTTTTTTTAAATTGAAATTTAGGTTTTTGTTATTTAGATCGATTGATCAGTTCTGTCTTATCCAGATAGTTTATAAATCATCTAGGGATGAATTTTCAACTATAAACAGCAAACATATAAGCTTATGTATTTTAAAATATAAAAATTTCAAATTCAAACTGTAAATATGAATTAGAGGTTGATTTGAATTATACCAATGATTGAAGAACAATTCTTGATCCTTATGGAAACTTTTTGGATGCACATATTCGAGCTTGAAAGCCTTAAACGAAAAATACGAAGCTTTGAAGCTTTAATGGCGAATTTCAATTTTTTTTTAATTTGAGGATTTTGTGTTAGTTGGTTGCCTTCAAAATGAGTTGAGGAGGGTTTTATACACATCCTAGGCTGGTTGGGGGAGCCTAGTGGACTAAATTAGTCAAAAGCCATTAATGACTTTTGACTGTTCTTGGCTGGCAGTCACCGAAATAGGTCGTGACAAGGAATATTCTTTTAGGGAGTATGATCACCATCGTAGGGTGATCATTATGGACTTTGAATCAGCCAAAATGGTGGACTAACAAAGGAGTTCCACTTTGACTTGAAGATCAAAGTCGTATATTCTTATCCACTATGGCGTCACGATGAAGAAGACAATCGCAAGGTGAAACGACATTGTTTTGATGTCGAGGCACATTCTGTCTTAACGTTGTGGCGTTTGAGCGATTTGTTAACATTTCAACTAACAGTCGTCTCCTGATCTAATGTGGCCCCGGGCGCGTGTCTCCTCGGCTACAACCAGCTACACGGAGCTCTCTTGGGTGTTAGATGCATTTGCAGTGTCTATCCAATGGACGCGGTTCCTGCTGCACTAAATTCGTCTATTTTCGGCTACACCCGATTATAGATTAATTTTATTTTAAATCCTTAAGGGTTTGTTTGAAATTGATTTTTCTTTCACCCTTTTGGCTTTAATTTTGATATTTTTAAATACACAAAATATTAAAATAAATATGGTTAATATTTTACCAATTTATTTTATTTATATATTTTTAGAATTTAAATAAATAATTCTCTTTAGTTGAAATTGATACAACAATTCATCAAAATTATTTAATTTTCTCCATTAATTTTTCTAAAATTATTTTGAGACATTATGTGTATAACATTTATCCCAAATAATTTTTTTATTTTTGCCTTAACTTTTAATTATTTTGATTAATTATTTAATCCATAATTAATTGTTTTAAATAGGTTTTTAGCCAAAGGGTTAATTATTTTGATCTTATTTATTTAAAAAAAATTTAAAAAAAATTTAATTTAATATTATAAATTGGAGTGTAGATTTTTAGTACTTATAGAGTGTCTCTCTCGAATCGAGTTTGAATACAACAATCCAGTTTTTGAAAACGCTGATTTGAGCCTAACATATAACACTAAGTTATCTAGTTCAATTTATAATGAGGGAGTTAGGAAATATGAAACCTATAGCGTGCCGACTATTAGAGTGACCTGGTGATGTTGTGTGTAGTAGTTCTGGAGGTACTTCTTAGAGTTGCTTTAGGAAAATCCTTTCATTGGTGTCTAATCATAATAAGGATGATTTTTGTGTAACATGTTTTTAAAGAACTTAACAAAGTATCCATAAACTCTATGAGGTAATGGTAATCATAGGTATTGAAACATCAATTCCTGTCTGACACGAATATCAATAGATGATTCATGTTTTAGTCATATACAAATGGCTAAAGAGTTAATGTTAAAAAATATGCAAGGAACATGAAAGTTTTATTAACGTTTTATGTGGGTTAAGTAACTTCTTAGGGTGATCATGAACATATGATCATGAGACTTCCAACAAATAATTCTTAGTGAGGAAGTTAACAAACTTTTCTATGGGTATTGATATTGTGTGATCATGTATATAAGATCATGGCATCGTCATTTTTTATTGCGGAAGTTGACAAACGTTTTGTGAAGATCACTCACAGGTGAGGTTGAGAATGATCATGTATAAATTATCATAGTACTATCAACAGATAGGCTTTTATATCGGGACTTGGGGAACAGAACATCATTGGGGTACCTATCGAAAGATAAGATTTTGAATGGGACCGAAACAAAACAGTAGCATAGAATAGTAACTTCATTGGGTTAACTATCGTGAAATAGGATTTTGAACGTAACTTTGTGTGATTACCTATCCGAAGATAGGATTTGAAAGAAGATTATATAAAAATATTGTGCTTGTCGATAAACAAGGCTTAAATACCTATCGAGAGATAGGATTGGAAAACCTTTTCGAATGATAGAGTTTTTGTCTAAGTACCTATCAAGAGATAAGGTTTGCTTGAGTGTGCAATAAGAAGATGATATTTTGTTACCTATCGAGTGATGGGGCTTTGTTCGAGGACCTATCGAGTGATAGTGTTTGGAATTTTGGACAGGATCATGTACAAATGATCATTGTCTTGTTAACAAACAATGCTTAATACTTATGGAGAGAGATGAAATTTTGAGATACTTGTATAAATGACAATGTTTGATTACCCATCGAGGGATAGGGTTATCGGGATCATGTATGAATGATCGTTGTGCTTGTTGAAATAAGGCTTAATGCTTTCGTGACTTGGGAAATATACCTATTGAAATAAGGCTTAGTGATAGGGAATAGAATACATATTCGAGCGATAGAGTTTGTTTGAGGACCTGTCGAAGGATAATGATTGGTGTGCCAATTTGGATGACATGGTTTGGAACACCAATTCAAGCGATAGGGTTTGAGAATACATATTCAAATGATAGGGTTTGAGCGGAATCGTATATAAATGATAACTCAACCTATTGACAAATAAGGTTTATCAACGGAATCGTGTAAGAACGATTTCTCGCGTCTATCAATAGATATAGTTTCTAACAGAATCGTGTACAAACGATCTATCGCACCTATCAACCGATAGTATTTCTAAGGAAATCGTGTACGAATGATTTCTCGAACCTATCAACATATAAGGTTTCTAAAGGAATCGTGTATGAACGATTTCTCAAACCTATCAACAGATGGGATTTCTAGAGGAATCGTGTACGAACGAACTATCACACTTATCAGCAAAGAGGGTTTCTAACGAAGTTGTGTTTGAACAATGTCTTTACTTATTCACATATAGGGTTTCTAGCGGAATCATATACAAATGATGTCTCGACCTATCAATAGATAGGGATTAGTGGCAGAATCGTGTACGAACGATTTCTCGCACCTATCGATAGATAGAGTTTCTACTTCAACAATTTTGGCCTTTAAAAAAAATATTATTACACTTTACATTTTAGACATTTTGTATCCTACCGTGAAAAATATTAATGTTAAGGATGTATCTTATAAATGTGTGAATGAAAAATATAAATTATTATATAAAACGTATAAACAATAAATTTTCAAGAAATGTAATTCAAAAATGTTTAAACGTAATAATCATATTAATCATTCAAGGTATTAATTGATAAATAAAGCATAGTAATTATATAAATATATACATTAATATATTAAAATATAGAGATTATAAAATAATATTTAAATCATAGGCCTAATATTAATGAAATATTTTCTAATCACGTTAAGCTTGGACATATTAACAGGCATGCATCAAATATTAATTTATATTTAAGTAAGTCATTTACATTATATACATGAATATATATCAAAATAAATAAATATATATATATATTTAAATCATGGGCCTAATAATAATAAAATATTTTCTAATCACATTAAACAAAATATTAATATATATATATATATATATATATATATATATATATATATATATATATATATCCCTAAAAAAAATAACAATTAAATATGAAAACAAATCATGACCAAGCTGGACTCAATTGAAGAATAAATTTTAATTTATTAAAAAAATATATTACTTCCTTATTAAGTTTGATTTTTCCATTTTTTTTAATTATTATTTATTTAATTAATAATAAATATTATATAAAAAAATAAAATAAAATATTCTATGTGGAAGGGGAAAACACACTGACGGACATTAGGAATTGGGCTGGGCAGAATAGAGGCATGAGCTGGCTGGTCTGATGACCATCTTCTTTCCCTAACCTAATGAATATCAAATCAAGCCCGCATAAAAAAAAACTTTTCCTTTCCACACATAACAAACAAAAGATATACCAAATTTAATTTTTCATTCACCAAACACTAATTTACAAAAGGAAAACAGACAGTTTCAAACAAAATAAAGAACATATATGAATCGAATAACACTTACAGAAAAGAAACTTCAAATTCCAGATTAATATTGTATTACAGAAAAGAATAACACTTACAGAAAAGACAGAACTTTAATTGTTACAGCAGAATCAATATTCAACAAGCTAAAAAACACTCAACGAATCTCACTATCACTCAAGAAAAGGGAAAGAGGATTTTCGGAAGAAAAATAGCTTTTTAATACTAGGGATGATGACTTCTTAGTGCCTCTGCCTTCTCTCATTTGCTCTCTTGCTCTCCTTTTATATATTTTGGCCAACTAATTTTATATTTCTCAAAATACCTCTAAATAAATAAATAAAAATAATAAATTTGGGGAGTAAAAAATAAGTATCTACAGAATGTCCATGCCCCTCTTGGACAAAGTTTGAATAAAAATTTTGATTTTACTAAAACGCATGTCCAAGCTTGAGTAATAGGCACTTCATTTGAATCTCATATATTTATTATTTTTCTTAGATTTGTTTAATGAAAACAATTAAAAGATAGAGAGATAAAACCTGATAATGCTCATGTCCACGACATTTCCATCCTGATGCTCATAAGACGTTTGTCGGAGGATTCAAAATGCAACAACTATCCATTTAGCTCATCTTGATAACTATTGGTTTTGACTCGACTATGGCTTAATTTGTCCACTTAAACTAAGGATTAAAAAAGTTATAATGTTTGACTTAACTTGTCCACTTTAGCTAAGAAACGAAAATCTCATGTTTGACTTAGTTTGTCCACTTAAACTATGAACCATGTGTTATAAATTAATTTGTCCACTTAAACTAAGAAATGTCTTTTTAGCTTGTCCACTTAAGCTAAGAAACGAAACTTTTGTATTTGACTTAGTTTGTCCACTTAAACTAAGAACCCTGAAGTGTTTCTACTTTTAACCCGACTATTACTTAGTTTGTCCACTTAAACTAAGAGATATGTTTTAGCTTGTCCAGGTAAGCTAAATTATTTTATATCTAGCTTGTTCACTTAGGCTAAGAAACATTACAAACTTGGCTTGTCCACTTAGGCTAAGAAACGAAACTCTTGTGTTTGACTTAGTTTGTCCACTTAAACTAAGAACCCTGAAGTTTTTCTACTTTTAATCCTACTATTACTTAATTTGTCCACTTAAACTAATAAATGTCTTTTAGCTTTTCCACTTAAGCTAAATTATTCTATATCTATTTTGTTCACTTAAACTAAAAACTTTAAATTACTTAGCTTGTCCACTTTAGCTAAATAACTAAATAGTTTTTCATTTTTATTTTAATAAAAATGCCCCTAGTATAAAGGGTTCCTTACTTTTTCATCACTTTATTAGTCAACCACACTTTGAGAAATGAAATATACACCTTCTTAACCTTCTAGGTATATTAGCGCCTCTATGTTCTCACATCTTTGATGACGTTTGATCAAAACATTTTCAAGAACCGGTTCAGTACATTGTCTCTTTGACTATTCAAAAAGAGACCATTCGTGAGTGTATTTCTTGGACACAGAGTTTATCAATTACGAATTCAAAATTTAGTATGAATGATAGCGTCAAATTTTTTGAAGGATCTTATAATCTTGAACATCAATATATGAATTTCACGTCAAGCTTAATCTTTCAAGCACGTACCATGAGGTTAGATCTCGTTTCTCTTTAGGAAGTTATGTGCTTTGAACACTAAGCCTTAAAGTGTATTTACTTAGACATACTCGAGGTATATCTGATAGAATCGATACACTCTTGTTCTTGCCTCTATCAAATCTAATAAAAGTCTAGGTGAACAACAAGTGGTGATTTCAATATCTCTACTATTATGAGTGTCTTTTTCACCATTTATCTTCCAATGATCGGGGTATATCTAATAGAATCAATATACTTTTGTTCTTATATTTAGAAATCCAGACAAGAGTCTAGGTCGAACAACAAGTGGTGATTTCAATATCTCATCCAACACAATCTTGTCTAATATAAGTTCTTGTATTTTCCTATTTTTTTAAAGACCTTGAGTTCTTAAGCATAACCTCCTTTAGAGATGAAACGCCTCTGTTGGCAACAATGGTTACGAGTTTGGGAATTTTGACTTTTCCACGAGCTTTTCCAACAAGGTTTCAAGCACTTCGTAAGACTTTCTAGCAAGTTTAATCATATAGTACTCCATTCAAATTTCAAGAGTTACTTTGACTCCTTTCAACACAGTCAAGGAAATAGTTGACATTTCCTTATCCTTACTTGTTTTCTAAATCATCGTTTCATATTTTGTATTAATTTCTTTATCCATCATTCGTTTAGAGAGATCAAAAGGTCAACAATCGTCTTAATGTGATCATAATCAATTGCGTGAAAGCATTTGATTGTTTTCAATGCCCCTAATTTTGATGTTGGGTTTTGACGTTTGACCTGGTCAACGTTAGCTTTTTACTTAAGTTAAAAGTTCATCATTTTAACCATCATTTTTATTTTAATAAAAATGCCTCTAGTGTTGACATAGGGGTTGTGTTTTTATGGAAAAAAAGTTTAGGACCGGGCTCATACAAGCTGCCTACGTATCCCATAACCAGGAGAATTCAGGTTCAACGTAGTTCATTGCAAAAGAAATTATTTTTTTGTTGTACTCTCATAATATGAGAAAATCAGGCTCGACGTAGTTCATTGCAAAATGAATGATTATTTTATTTTATTTTTATTTTTGGGGGGTCGAACCTCGTGACAGGTTGCCTATGTACTCTCATAATATGAGAAAATCAGGCCCGACGTAGTTCAATTTCAAAAGGATTGATTTTTTTTTGGGGGGGCGAACCTCATGAGAGGTTGCCTACATACCTTCATAATTTGAGAAAATCAGGCCCGATGTAGTTCAATTGCAAAAGGAATGATTTTTTTAGGGGGGAGAACCTCGTGAGAGGTTGCCTACGTACTCTCATAATATGAGAAAATCAGGCGTGACGTAGTTCAATTGGCATAAAGAAGTTTAACTATCCTTGTCGTGAAACATCTTCCTCCTTTAGCTTTATGTCTCTTACTTCCGATTTCGTTGACGTGTAACCCAAACCCTGATTATTTGTTGTATGCACTTAGCTCGACTCTTCAATATCGTCACCACAGATATCAGTAACGACTATCAACTTTTCATCTTCAATAACTAAACCTGACGGATCACTCCCGTCTATTAGATCTTCACGCACCTCAATTAGACTCACGGTATGAGTTGGTAGAGGCTTCGATTTAGACTTTGGGGCTGGTAGAATCTTATTGTCGATAAGTTTTTAAATCACGCCTCTTAGTGAATGGCAATAATTAGTCTTATGCCCTTTAGTCTGGTGGTATTCACACCACTCATTCGGAAACCTCCCTAATATAGGCTTATCGGGATTCGGAGTCTAGACTTGGATTAAATTCTTTTGCTTTAAAATTTGGAGAGCTTCAAATATTGTCATTCCCAAATCATCAAACTTCCTAAGTGGCTTAAGTGTAAACGAAGTATTTCCTTTAGACGTTGTGGGATAAGTTGGTTGACGGCTAGCAGATGATCCCTGAAGGTGCCCCTGCCCAACATTCATGACTTCTGATGTTTCCATATCCCATGCATTGGCGATGTAGTTTACTTGTTCCTTAGCCTTTTTCTAATTAAAATGAGGATTGCCTTGGTATGATGTCCTGCCTTCCGCGACTTCTTTCTTTAATGCATCGTCATATCCTATTCTAGAAGCAATTAAGTCCTCCATGAAATCATATTTGTTGACCAACATGACTTTGGTGTATGCTACATTCATGTTAGCGTAGATCATATACACTTGAATTTTTTCATTTGGTAGTCCATCGATCAGTGAAGCCACGACCTTCCACCTATCAACGTACGATTCGAATGTTTCACCTGGACCCTACTTAATACTCCTAAGTTTTCTCTTAGGCTTTTCAACCTTCAAAACATACCGAACCGACTTATGAATACCTTGGCTAGCTCTTTAATAGGCTGGTGTTGGGCTATGTTTTGACGAAAATACCACTCAAGTGCCACTTCTTCAAGATACCGAGGGAATAATTGCAATACTGTGGGCTCTCCGAGTTATAATGGAAAGATGTTTGTCAAGTACATGTTCTAAAAGGCTGCTGGATCTTTATTTCCGACATACTTGATCAGATGTGATAATTTTAGTTAGTGAGGGACCACAACCCTCTTATCTTCCTCTAACCCAAAATTCCAACTTTTAGCTCTGTGTGTTGACTTCCCTTTACTTAGGGCATCTATTTGTGCTTTCATTTCGATTTGAGAAGCCTTGAGTTGTGTTAGTTCTTCGCTCTAACTAGTTGATTGTATCGATGTTGATGGGATGACTAGTGGCGATGCAGTTTGTGCTCCAGCAGGTGAAGAGGTTTTTTCCATCTTCAAAGCTTGTTTAGTTTTGGTATATGTACTCCATCCTTGAGGTATGTAGACTCTGTCTTTTTTGGTTCTTCAATCATGACTTTCTTCCCTTCCCGGTTTCGTTGTAGCCTTAGTATCTCAATAGCGACTTCCTAAGCTTCCTCGTCATCTGAGACATACCATGATTCTACTAGCACCTCACCTTTAGGGTCATGTGTCGTATGAGTAGTTGATACATTGAGCTCAAGTGGGTTAGTGGGTCTACTAGTAGCCCCGAATAAAGGGTTTGTTTGGCTAGTGGGTGGATTAAGTAACTTGCCTCATACAGTCTAGTAGTAAAGACATCTTCTCATTGAGACTGTCCGCTTGGATCCCCGAGATGACGCTAGAGGTAGTTTGCTCATCAACCATTGGTCTAAGAGGAATAGTGGGCGATGCAGATTGCGATGTTGGTTTTGTATCAAACATTTTTCGGATAAAGCGTCCGGTGGTGAGATCTCGTGTGCGACCTGTGGTGAAAATATTTAGTCTATGGAACCATCAAGAAGAGTGAGTTCAAAACAAGTAGTGGGGACAAGCAGTGTCACCCTTATGCACGTATGTATTCTAATCATAATAGGCGTCCAATTTCTGATTCATTTAAAACCATGTTGTATTTAAATGTGAGATAAAACATTTATGACTCAAAAGGAAAAATAACATAAGAAACAATTTAGTTTAGGTCCTTCATTGTTCGTTTGCTCCTCTATTTCTAATTCTGCCTACTTTTGTGTTATTTTTTTCATAAAATTCCCCATATTGTTAGCCTTTTTTCTTTCCTCGCAGATAACACCTTAATCTCTAGTCTTTGCGGCTAACGATCTTATATATGTGTAATAAAGACTCAAAGACAATAACTCGTTATGTTATGAATTTAAATTTTCTCTTTTATTTTCAAATGGATTTTAAAAATGTACTTTTGGACGTCTATCTCATCTATATGCATAGATGTATTTAATATATATTGTACACACATAATAGGCTCTTCGGAGTGGTTTTGTTGCTTGGGCACGACAAGTCAATGACTTGGTAGAAATTACTTTTTAGATTTTTGTTCTAAAGTTAGAAGTGCCTTAAGAGAGTGTTGTTCCACCAACAAGGATACTATCCTAAAAGAGATCTCTCGATATAATAGGAGATCTCAATTGGACGTACCCCTCATTTCAATAGTAACGGATATTTGAAAAGTAGAGAGGGTTAATCTGTGTTTTTTTCTAAAGTTTTTCTCAACTTTCAAATCACACAAAGCCTTATTGGCGGGTTGAGATCGTCATTCAACATTGACAATCCTAGCACATAATCAATAGATGTATAGGCTTCGTCCAATGACGTATACCTTATATTATCTTCATATCGGAGCCCTAGAGCTCATGCACATTAAGAAAACAAATATTTTCTTGGGGATTAACAATAAAGTGTAAAATATATTTTCTAAATTGGCCAAAATTATTTTTTCAAGTTAAGCATCAAAAAGTCCCCAACAGAGTCGCTAGAAAACTGTACGCGCTAAAAAATGTCCGCCCCGCAAAATGATTTTTTCGACTTTTAAAAAATAAATATAAAATATAAAAATCTCTTGGAAAATTTTTTAAATAAAATTAAATCAAATTAGGGAATTGTTTAAAAAATAGTTTGTGACAAAAAGAGACGTCACCTAAATTTTTATAAAATTAGGGAAAATAAATTATTGGCATGTAAAACATTAACGCATTTGAAAAGAAAATCTTTAAAGTTTGGTGTTTTTAAGTGTTTTTGGCTCTATGTCTCACATACCCGTTAAAAAACAGTCTCTATTTCAACAATTTTGGCCTTTTCAAAAAATATATTATTACACTTTACATTTTAGACATTTTGTATCTTACCTTGCTAAATCTTAATTAATGCTAAGGATGTATCTTATTAATGTTTGAATGAAAAACATAAATTATTATATAAAAGTATAAACAATAAAGTAAACAGGCTCCAAGGCAATGGTACAAGAAGTTTGATAGCTTCATGTAAATTAACATTTTTTTGAGGTGTGAACCTGATCATTGATGTTATATTAAAAGGTTTGATAAACCATACATTATTCTGCTCATATGTTGATAACATGTTGATTGTTGGAACAACCTTGTATGAGATTAACAAGCTAAAGAAAGAGTTGTCTGAAAATTTTGTAATGAAAGATTTGAATGCTGCAAAACAAATCTTTGAGATGAGAATTTTCAGGAAATTTTTTTTTTCAAGCTTTCACAAAAAGAATATGTGAAGAAAGTTCTTAATAGATTCAACTTGTACAATGCACAACTAGTTACTACCCCTTAGCTAGTCACTTTAAACTATCTAAAGATCAATCGTCTCAACAAAGGAGGAAAAAATTACATGGCCACCGTTGCGTATGCCTCTGTAATTGATTTTTTTTTTAAAACGGTTAAAACTATTTCATTAAAATCTCAAAAGTGGAAGGGTCAAGAATCAAATCTAGACAAATTTTAACTATGATTAAATGATGACAATCAAACGACCTTAAAGAACATAATTAGTAACAATCAAACATGCAAGAAATAGAGATTACAAACTGTATCAAATCTTAATTATCCCAATCAGGATTTTTATTTCCATACCATCCTGATGTTTTAACATGTTGTCTTCCTCTTCCCCTTGTAATTCCTCTTCCCCTTCTTTTTGCAATGAAAGGGGATGAACTAAAGAGGTTGATGAATACTGTCTATTCTCATTTTGATTTCTTTATTAATATGAACCCATTTTGATTTGATAGAAAGAATTATTATTCAGGATTTCCGATCTCTTCACCTTGTTGTTCTCAACTTAAATTTCGAGATCATTGTCTTTATTTCCTTCAACTTCGGCTTTGGAATTCTTAGTAACTTTTGATTCCTCTGTATCAACCTTGGAATTCTCTTCTTCCTCTTGATGAACCTAAGTATCTTCCTCTCTATTTTCATCAGCAACCACTTCAACTTGATTTGATTAAGAATCCTCAACTATCTCTTTAACATGATTAGGTTGAGGTTCCACCTCCTTCTTTGTACTGCTTTCTTCTTGTACAAAATTTTCTTTATCTTTTGTTTCTTGTTCTTTAACCATATTTTGCTCTTTGAAAATATGCACATCTGTTTCATTTTCCTGCATCTTTACTTTCTGGCCTTTATGAATTTTCTGATCTTCTTCCTTATCCAAATCACATTTTGGGATTGTTGTTGGAAGGTATTACAGAAAGAGCATCTATCTGGCCTCCACTCATAAGTGATTTCCATGATAGTAGGTTTTCCTTTTATGTCTACTACCGTCATACTTTTTGGCAGTGTACTTCTAGGATGCACCTCAATACTAATTCTAGCAAATGATAGGTGCTCTTATCCTTCAGTAATTGGATCCATGTATAATGGTCTACCCAATAAACCTACAAAATGACTAAGTGCTTCAGAATTATACATATGTATAGGTATATTCCAGAGCTTGAACCATATATGTGCAGTTTCTTTTGGCTTACTCAATAGGTTCAAGTCTTCAGACCATTTTTCCAATTTCATACAATTGGATCCTATATATGTATGCTCATTTTCTAGAATTTCCTCCAGATTAGATCCCTTCTTGAAGTTAAGAAAATATAAATCATGAACATTTGTTGAAATCTTCTCTAGCCTTTTTCCTTCTCATTGCTTCGACTCTGACTCTCCCACTCCAGTCGTTGCTTTTCTTTCTGTTACTTCGAAAGTAGCTGCTTCAGCTTCAGCCACTCGAATTTTCGATATTCTTTTCTTTCTTTTTTGTGCGAGGAATTTATCATGAATCCACTTATTTCTGCCGCTTCTGTTATTGCTGCTGGATTGGCCGTAGGCCTTGCTTCTATTGGACCTGGAGTTGGTCAAGGAACTGCTGCGGGCCAAGCTGTAGAAGGTATCGCGAGACAGCCTGAGGCAACAGTGCTTCTTTAGTAATTATATAAATTCTACACATTATAATTAAAAAAAATGTAAATAACATATCAAATAAGAAGAAAAAATATATAAACAAAAAGCCCAATTTTCATATTTACCCTTATATTTTGGTTATGTATTTTTTCTTCCTATTTGATATGTTATTTACACTTTTGTTTTTAATTATAGTTGGTAGAATCTATATAAGAAGTTAATATATTGTTCATTTACTTCCAAAATTTCAATAATGTTAAAATAATTAAAAAAATATATTAGATCTAGATTCTATTTAAATATATAATATTAAATATTAAATAAAATAAATAAATAAAAAATTAAATAAATTATTGGTGCTATAAAATATATATATAAGATAATTTAATATATTGTGGTAAAATTTAATATATATTGTGTTAATTTTATTAATTATGTGATGAATAGTGTGAGTAGCTTGATTCTCCATCATTTTCTTTATCAATTATATATATTCTTAAATATGATAAATAAAAATTACCTATTACTAAGGTCATGATTTAATATAATGGTAAAAGAAGTTTGATTATTAAATTAGACCTAACGAGTTTAAGATTTACCCATAAAAAAAAAATTATAAGTGAGAAACAAAGTTTTAATATTCAACATAAACAAATATCTACATTTATTAACAACATTTTATAACATAACACAAAATATGTTAACAAATTACCAGTAATAATAAAAAAACATGAATGGAAAGAAATTAAAAAAAATAATTAAATATTAATTTAATAATTAAATTAAATTTATATAAATATAAAGGGTAAAAATGTCTTTTACATTTTATACTACTATCAACCAAACACAAATCATAAAATCTATACAATTTATAACCCTCTTATACTATCAACCATATACAAATAACCTATATAATTTATACCTCTTAATACCCATTTACAAGTTATACCCCATACAATTAATACTTATATAATTAATACCATATAACAAACGCCACCTTATTATTATTATTATTATTATTATTATTATTATTATTATTATTATTATTATTATTATTATTATTATTATTATTATTCACGAGATTTAACTCCAATATTTACTCGTTGTTCTTAACATTGATTGATACAAAATCTCTTTTAAAATTATATGTTTTATTTTAATTCGATGTAATGAGTCTAGAAATAAAATTTGTAGGTAAAAATTGAACTTATAAATTTAATTAAAAATTGGTTGAATTGTCAAAATTGAGACTCTTATTGGGGCTAATTGAGATTACAAACATTTTTTTTTAAAATCTTGCAATTTGAGACTCTTTATTATTAAAATATACAAAACAATGTTTTATTTTAGCTGTTTCAAATGTAATTAACTTATTATATATGTGACATTTGTAAATAAATAAAATATCAATTTCACTAATTTACCTACTAAATTTCAGTGAATTTAAAGTTTTGTTTATTGAATTTTAGAAAATTAGTAGTCAAAACCCTTGTGTAACCCCCGAAAAAGCTCTTTAGTTCCGTGGAATCTCGAGGTTCAAGAATTTTAACATCAATTTGCGTGTCAGCAATCTTTTTAAAATAAAACTTTATTTAAAATATTTTAAATAATTCCTGATAACTTTAGAAATTAATTAAAAATAATAAATTTTGGTTCAATTTTAAATAATCATGGGAATTGTAATAATCAAATTACAATTTGATTTTTTTTTATAAATTCGTTGTTTAAATTAATTTAAAATAATTAATTTAAAAAGTTATTTATTTGAAACAGAGTCGTCAATTGATTTTTGAAAATTAATAAAAATAGCATACGTGTACAAACGTATTAACCAAAGTTTCTTTTTAGCTCGTAGTTTGGTGATACTCTGAAAAAGGATTACGCGCTTCATCCTCCGTACCCGTTTTGAATACGGTCTCTGCTTATAAATTTGACTTTTGAAAATCGATTATATAACGTTTTATTTTAACCAATTATTCTTCCAGTCATAGGCATGCATAAGTTTTTTGTAATTTAAAAAATTATAACAAAATTATTTTTATAATGGTACATGTTGTTGATGACGACTAGGGAGGAAAATACTTGAAGAACAATAGTTTTAAAAGACTTTATGGTTTAAAAATAAATTCTAAACAAGTCTTTGTCAAAATATTTTTCTATAGAAATATCCTAAAAATATGTTTAGAAAATGGTTTGAAGTTCCAAAACTACAAAAATAATTTTGGAGTTTGAAAATGGGAACCAAACAGGCCTTAGGACTAGTGTCCTAGGTCCTGGGTTCATTTTATCTACCGAGGGCTCTTAGCCCTAGGTCCTAGGTCATAAACCCCTCTTTCTAGATTCGGGAACCTCGGTCGAGGTGCAGGAGTCCCTTGGTTGGGGTGTTAAGGCCTCTCGGTCCTCGACTAGAATTCTCGGGCGGGTGTCAGAATTCTCGATCGGACACCTCAATTTTAAGTGGAAGCCATCGATCTTGGGTTCGGGAGTTCTCGGTCGGGTATGAGACTCCTCGGTCTTAGGTCTGACTTCTTGATCGGATGTAAAAATCCTCTATCAGACCTCTTAGTCCCAGATAAAGAAAATCGGTCGGGCCCCTCAATCCTAGTAAGCCTCGGTCGGACTAGTCAATCTTGGCTAAATTTTATCGGTCCTAACCGAATATCCTTGGTCGGACCTATCGGTCCTCAAAAACATCAAAATTATAAGTTTTATAATTTTGATGGAGACTTGGATTCTTTGATCCAAGAGCTTGGGTAGTTTCACAAAGCTCCTTGGAATATTTACAACATCATCCCAAGTTATCAATCGACTTGGGTGATGATCAATTTATTCAAAACAGTTTGTAGACAAAAATCGATTTTTTGGTTTTAAAACTGTTTTGAAGTATAAGGAGCTAGCCAATAGCTTCTTTATCCTTCATATACTTGATTGGTACCAAAACAAGAACACTTGTTGTTCATTTGAACCAATTCAAGAAATTAAAATTTTCAATTATTTTGAAAATTTTGATTTTGATCAAACATGATCGAGATGGATCAAACATGATCCAAATAGTTGTCCAACATCATTTGAAACATGTTGGGATGCTTTTTGAGCACCTGCTCTTAAGGATTAGCCTAAAAACAGCAAACCCGATTTATAGATTTTCAAAATTTAAATTTGGGTTTTTCTGATTATGGTTAATTGATTGATTCTAACTTAAACAGAAAGCTTGGAAATTATCTTAGAATCGATTTCCAATCCTAAATTTCAACAATCAGACAGCATACAAGCTTTTGAAAACTAAAATATAAAAACTTTAAATTAGAAGTATGAATTGAAGGATGATTGGAAACATACCAAGTATTGGAGAACACTCTTTAGGCCTCAAGGAAGATTTTGGGATGCCTAGATCCAAGTTTTAAATCCTTATGCAAAGATTTCGAAAAATCCAAAAACTTCAAGCTTTATTGGCGGATTTCTGATTTTCTTCGATTTAAAGTTGAAGAGTGGTCTTTGGGCTTCATAATTTTTGAGGGAGACTATTTATAGCCTCTCGAAGTCGATTGAGGACTTTAAGTGGATTGAATCATCCAAAAGCCATTAATGGAATTTTAGTTGTTCTTGGATCAACTTGTTGATATAGGTAGTGATTATGCCTATAGATGTAAGGGAAATGATCACCGTGGTAGGGTGATCATTTCACCTTTTGAACAGGGTCAACCCGTCTAGAAACGACGAAATTCCATCTTTGAAAAATCAAATATGGTTGTGGATGGTTATCCATCCGGCTTCGCGATGAAGACGGTGATCGGATGACAAAACGACGTTTTTTCTAGTGTAAACGCGAACGTGGAGCATTTTGTTTGTGTTTCATCAGCCTTTCGTCGCATTCCGTGAGCTCCGTTGCGTTTTAGCTAATGGGCATTAGTTAATTGCCTGCTTCGCGGACGGGCGCTTCTTTGGCTACAGCATGCGACGTGGAATGACCTTGGGTGTTAGGATGATAATTCAATGCTCATCCGATGGTGATAATTCCATCGACAATGAATCCTTTGGGTTTCGGCTACACTAGATTATTGATATATTTTCATTATAAACCTTAAGAGTTTGTTTGAAATTGATTTTTCTTTTATCATATTGGTTTAATTTTAATTTTTTGTAAATACACAAAATATTAAAATAAATATGAAAAACATTTTGCCAATTTTTTTTAATACTTTTTTTTATATTTTTGGGTTAAATAAATATTTTTTGTACCTCATTTCATCCTAAATTATTTAGTTTAATCCCTTATTTTTTTTCTAAAATTATTTTAAGATAAAATGAGTACAACATTTATTCCAAATAATTTTATTTTTCTTAATTAATTAATTTTTAATTATCACAATAATTAGTCTAATTAATTGTTTTAATTAGGTTTTGGCCTTTGAGTTAATTATTTTACTTTTTTTTATTCAAAAGTAAATTAAAATAATTTTATTAACTTTATAAATTGGGATATAGATTTTAGTGCTTATACTTTCATTCGCTGAAATTCAATAGTTAAATTAATTAAATAAATCTTTTATTTATTTTTAAATATCACTTAGATAATTAGTTAACGACGTTTAAAACTGTTAAAACAAAATATTCGTTTTGTATAATTTTAACCATAAGAGATTCAAATTGTGAAGTTTGAAATAAAAGATTAGGAACCTCAATTAACCCAGTATAGAGGCTTAGTCTGGTAATTCGATCTTTATAATTATAATTATAATAAATAATCATAATTTATTTTTAGAAAATTAAAATTTTTATTTAATATAATTAAGTTTAAAAATATTATCTCAATAATTTAGAAAAAATAAATAAAATTTAAATTACAAAATTACCATTCATATTTCTCTCCTAATTTACACAATCATCCACCTATCTACTTATTCATGAGTTTGTTCAACTTATACCCTCATTTCTATGTCTTTCATCCTTCCTTCAAACCCAATTAATCTACATCTATATACTTATATATTAGAGTTCATCTTATCCATTATTTATCTTCATGCTTCATTTTAACTTTAAAAATAAAATAAGTGAGTATTTTTCTTAGATGTGAGAAGAAAAAAAAGAGTATAGAAAGAGAAGAAAAATGAAAAGGTTGGAGTTGAGTTGGGCCCAGCCACTCCAACAACATTTAAATCAAATTTGTTTTCAAACAATCAAAACCAGACATAGAGCTAGTTGGATATACTAGTTTCAAAATAAACAAGCCCAATATATTTTGAGAAAGTTTCTCTATGTGGTAAGCATTAGTGGACAAATGAAAATTCTTCTTATTTCTTTTTAAAATAATTAATTTGTTAGATTTTCACTAGCTTTTAATTTAATTAAGAATAAAAATTAATAAAAAACACTTGGAAAGGGAATAGCAAGTGACAAGTTTTTTTTTTTTATTTTTACAATATGAAACTAACATAATTCTATTCTAACTTAAAATATTTTTAAGTGATAATCAAAATTATATTTTTTTTTATCAGACTATTTTTTGAGAATTGAAATATTTTAATGGTTAAAAAAAATTGTATTTTTATCATATAGATTTAACCGTCAGTGTACTCTAATAAGTAATTTTTTTTATAAGATTAACTATATTTAGGTTATTTTAATGAGAAGTGATAAGGGAGAGAATTTGAGAGGAGGGACGAAGGAAAAAATGACGTGTCACCCCATCATTCACTAAAAACAGGATAAATAGTGAGGGAAATTTTTTTTTGTTATTTTTTCAGTGTGTCACTTTATTCCCTCTCAAATCCTCTCTTCTAAATTCCATCCTAATCATTTCTCTATTTTAATTTTTGAGATCCTGATTTATAAATTAAAAAAATATAAATCAAATTATATATGTAATACAATTTTATAATAAAAATTAGATAAATAAATAAATTTATTCTGAGATTTTGATGATCACAATTTTTAAAACAAAATTTTCAAAATACAATAAAAATGAGATGTGTGAATGAATTGTCATGTTGTTAAAAAAAAATTGAATGTATAAACTATTATACATTTATTTAAGTAATTTTTTTCCTTAATAACATATTAACATTTACATTATCATTTTTTAATAGGATCTAAAAATGAACACTCAATATTATTTATTATAATTAATTTAATCAACATAATTTATAACTTTAAATGTTTGGTTATTCATTAGATGACATCCATATTTTTTTTATATAACTTAAATGAATATTTAACTTTGTTAGATATATCAAATATATCGATAAGAAAGGACAGATATTGACTAAAAAAATAATAATCTTTTTCCCTATATTCTTTCTACTTACATTTTTTTTTCTTTTTCAGCTAACTAATGATTTGATGTCACAATATTTCCCCTCATATTTTCCTCCCTAATTTTCTTTTAAAATTCTCTTCCCAAAAATGTGTCATATTTATGTCTAGATTAGAAACAACAATATTTTTTCATTACAAATTCTTTTTTATAATATATATTAAAATTTTTAACTTAATAACTTTTTTATAAAATAAAAATTAATCAATAACCAATCATGAAATCTAAAATGAAATTATAGTCAACATAGAATAAAATAATTAATAATGAAAGTTTGTAAGTAATTTTTTATTAGATTTTTAAAGATTAAACATTTTTTTAATAATAAAATAATTAAGTTAAAATTTCAAATATATATATATATATATATATTATAAAAAAAAAATTGCAAAGAAAAAATGTTATTGTCTAGTGGTCCTTCTTCTTAAATAAAAAAGAAAAAGAAAATATTTACAAAATTTATAATTTAGGAAAACACAAATGAGCTGTAATTGTGAACTTGTACTAGTATATAACTCCATTTTTCTTTTGTAAGGTTTTGAACTTCATTGGTTGAATTTGGCAAGGGAAATCTCTCATAAGAAGTGTAGGATTACGACTATTTGAGCCTTCATTCCTTCAAGGCGACAAATCTCCGGCGGCCCTTCCCAAGTTATTGAGACCTCTGGTTTCGGAGGATTGTCAAGGAATACTGATCTTCATCTTCATCCTCATCGAAGTCTATTTCGCTCCATTTGTATGCGTTTGTCCTTCTCTCCATAGATCTTATTTCGGCTAATGGAAGCAATTAGAAAACAGGCCACGAAGCTCAGGGAGCAAGTCGCCAGGCAACAACAGGTTATCTCTCTCTACATGTGTACTACTACATTTCCAGATAGATCTATCAATTCGATCTTACAAGTACACATGATAAATATATAGTCGTTCGAAGGTTCTCAATGCGTAGATCCGTTTAGAACTTCAATTAATAGTTTCCATTGTTATTTGCTATTCTCGATTTGCGATCCGTTGTTGATTAGGTTACTGTATGTCAGAATTATGATCTCATATCAGTCTTGTGTTTATGAACTGTATAGATTTATGTTTGTTCTTACTTTCTGTGGAAAATATCTTGTTTAACTTGGCATATGTTGATCTCATTCATGTCTTTAATTGTTATATTTGGGATCCTTGCTTGAATTGTTGCATAGGCAATTACTGTGAAGTTAATTGTGGTTTGTGGACTTCTATTTTTGCTGCTTTACTGGTTTTTTCTATTTCAGAAGTATAATATATTCATTTATGAACTTAATCAATGATATTTAATATGATAGTGCTGTCATTTGCAAAAGTTAGGTTGTCCTTGGAGAGAGTATGTAAGAAAGAACCTATTCAGCCTAGGTGTGGTTGTTCATATTGATTTGTGTTTTAACATATGAGAGATGCAACTTTCTGATGAAGTGGTAGTATGCAGCCATGGGATCAATGAATCCTCTATTATTTAGCTTGAACATCCACATTTTATCATGAAAACAATGATTAACATTCTCTTTGTAGACCTATTGAGTATAATTCCATTTTCAGAGTCATTATATTTCTAGAGAAGTTTTCCCTAATTTTCCATTCCTTTCCTCCATTTTTGTTCTTTGGAACGTTATGTCTATGCAATTGTGTAACATTCTTGTGTTTGCTGCATTTTGGGACAAATCTTAATATACATCTTTTAACTTTTCAAAAGAAAAGAAAATATTCCTAAAGAAGACATCAAGAAATTTGAGTCACAATTCAGTTGCTGTAATACTATTATTGAAGGCAGTAGTCATGTCCCGGTTAATGTTTTTGTGCAGTTATATATTTCTTTTGAAAGATGTAGTTGTTATTTGGAAACATCAAAATGTGTATATGTGAAATAGTATAAACAAAAATCATCATGAACCAAAACACAAACGAAAAAGTGTGCTAAATCCTAAATAAAACTAATGATTGATCATTTCATCGGCAATGTTAAAGACCTCCAAATCAGAGATGTTTTTACCCTTTATAAACGACGAGAAGAAAATGAAGAATAATCCTTTAATTATGTCATGATCGATTGTTTTTCCTTCAAATGTTCTCCTATTTCTTGCTCCCAAAGGGTGGCCAAAATCATCTCCAGTCCTTTTTAAGTTTGGTGAATTTTGCCCAATCAATTCTTTGATCCTAAACTTCTCCAACTGACCTTGGCATAACTTGGTTAATCTTCAGAACTTGACAGATCATATCCCACAATGTTTTACCAATGGGTAAAAAAAAGCAACATATGATAGATATATTCTTGAGAATGCTTGCACAAACATCTACTAGCCATGGGTAAACCCTTTATGTTTGAGCTTTATCTTATGTCACAACCATATTTTTGATTGTTGGCCATGCAAAGAAAGAAAACTTTGTGGGGGCTTTACTTTTTCATATCTCCATCCATGGGAATCTATGAATTGACTCATTTGAGAGAGCTTAGAAATAATCTTTGATCGTGAAAGAATCATTATTTTAAAAGAAAAACCTGTAATTTTTTTTAGTTTTGAGGTTGTGATCAGTTCAACAAAGTTATTAGCGTAAGGCTCTCTCCTTTTTCCTCCATAGTTAACCTCCTTCCCACTAAAGTAATCTCTGATTTTAACCTTTTTGGTCTTAGCAAGATTGAAAAGTGTAGGATTGAAACATATGCCGAAGCAGGTCGGATAGTGACGTTACAGCCTACATGATTTCTCCTTTTACTTAATTTTATTATAATGGTAGTTTTCATTGTTTTAGATAAGTTGTTTTTTTCGCAATTCCATAGTTGTGGCCAAATGTTTACTTAATAGAGATACCTTTCTAGTTGTCTGTGGACTTGCTACTTATTTTTTAACAGTACTAATTTGTTTAAATTTCAGAATGTTCTTAAGCAATTTGGTGGGGGATATGGAGGTTCAGATAATGTTGTTGACGAGGCACAACTCCAGCAACATCAGAAACTGGAGAAACTTTACATCTCAACTCGCACATCAAAGGTTCCAAAACCTCCAACTCTCTGTCTCCCCTCTATTTTTCTGTTTGTGTATAGACTTGGCCTTGTTTGATGATGGATTGATTGTATTTAATCCAAAGCCTTTTTGATCTAGGATTAATTGACTAACCAAATGGCTTCTTCAAATAACCTTGTTTGTTGTAGGTTATTAAAAATTAGGTTTTAGGGTTATTTGGGTAAAATATGTTATGCATATATAATGAATATATATATTTAAATGATATTTTTGTATTTTGGTTGATGATGTGATTGATGAGTAAATTGTTGATTGGATAGTGAGTTGTTTTGAATTAATCTCAAATAACCAACATCAAACAAGTCTTGTTTGATGCAGGTTATTGAAAATTAGGTTATTTGGATAAAAATATATTAATGGTATTTTTTTTTTGAAAAGGTATATTTTATGAAAATGAAACGCAAGAAGCATTTTGAACATTTCATAGAAGGGTGGTGGAGGGTTGGGAAAAAAATAAAAATCAGAGAACAAAAGGAAATGTTAGGTGCCGATAAGATCAAAGAATTCTCATCCCCCTTTTCCTAATAGAAGCAAAAACATAAAACATGAAGCTGTTGATTGATGACTAAGGGTATAAATGTGTATATATTTAAATAGTAAGTTATTTGAAATTTATCTCAAATAACCCACATCAAACAAGGAATAACCCCTTATCCCATCATGATTCACTCCATTATTCATGTCATCAACTAAAGTACCTTCTTAATTTATTTTACAATCTTTTTATAAATATAAAACCACCCTTCTTGTCTTTTCACTTACAATTCGTAGGGCATATCGAACACACAAGGAAACCCAATTAATCTCATATCAAACTCTTTTTTTTTTCAACAAAATCATTTTTTTTAAAATACCTTTCTCAAACAAGCTCCATTTCAGCTTCATTAATGGAGAATTTTTGCTGTTTTCAGCATTTTCAAAGGGATATTGTTCGAGGAGTTGAAGGTTACATTGTTACTGGATCCAAACAAGTTGAAATAGGTATATTACTGCTCTAACCTTGATGTAGTTTACTAGCATTGCAGCATGATTTGGATATTGGTTTTCACGATCTTTGACAATTCAAGTAATAATATGTAATGTGTTCACTGTTCACAGGAACTAAATTGTCCGAAGATAGTAGAAAATACGGGTCTGAGAATACATGCACCAGTGGCAACACTTTGTCACGAGCTGCTGCAAATTTTGCTCGCGCGCGTGCTCAAATGGAGAAGGAACGGGGGAACCTAATAAAAGCCCTTGGTACACAGGTATTATATTGTCTATCCTACTCTATTTTCCTATTGTATTGAGAATATTGACCTTTTAGGCTAGATATCCTTTGCGGTTGCATTTGATAAACTCAAATTAAGCGTTGAATGTTGAATATTGAATACTGATTTTAAGTCTCGAATGAGTTAAGTTAATGCAAAATAAATGCTGAATAAATCAAATAAAATTATCTAAATTTTGAGTATTTATTGTGTAAGTCATTGGATAAACTGTGGAACTAATGTTGAAAGTACTTAATACAAATATTTTACTTTTATAATGGCTTAAGTTGACTAATTTACACAGTTGAAGTTGTCTTTTGGATGCTTTTATTCCATAATAATAAGTTATTACTTGTTATGTTTAACTTAATTTGAGCTGAATCTAACTAATTAAGTAATAATTATAAATGAACTTAATTCAAATAAGTAATTCAATCATTTAAATGTAATGATAAGTTGTGTTATTAAATGAACGCCTTAATTTTAGTTATTGGTACTTCATTATAGGTGGCGGAGCCATTAAGGGCAATGGTAATGGGAGCTCCACTTGAGGATGCTCGACATCTTGCTCAACGTTATGACAGAATGAGGCAGGAGGCTGAAGCTCAGGTATTTTGGTATAAAATTTCTGTATTTTGGCCTCTTTCATTAAACTAATCTTTAAATGAATTTGGAGGATAGAATAGCTTAGATCATTTTTATAATGAAAGAATGAAATCAGGATAAATATAATACCTATTGCAGGTATAATATGATATTGAGCCTATTTGTTGTTATATTTTATGTTCCGGATCATGATCCATAATAATCTACATTTGTTATTATTGTCAAAAATTACAATGATCAATAAAATAAATCTTGGTCATGATCCAGAATGATTAAAAATATGGATCATGATACAAGTATATTCTAAATCATTATCTAAAAAGTAATCTTTATACCAAATAAAGTAACACGTTTTAAATAAATAATCTTTATACAAAATGAAAGGAAAAAATTATTTACTAATTTTAACTTTGGCAATTTTTGAAAAAGATTTGACAAATTATTAGTTTTCAAATAGGCTCATTGTTCTTCTTACTCCGTGTTCTCAAGTAATATCATCTTTAAGCGTCTTTCATCATCTGTATTTTGTTTTGGATAAAAGGGCATACGTAATATATATACATCAACATTGTGAGAAATATATCATAAAAAATCACTAGGATAACTTAAGTGGTAATGGGTCTTACCTGTAGACCTTTACTAAACCCTGGTCACAAAAAAAGAAATATATCATAAATCAATTCCTTTTAGCTGTTCATGCATATATGCTTATTTGATTTAGCTTATTCTTTGGGATTGCGAATAAACTGCTCCAATAGCTTTTGAGCGAATAGCCGTTGTGATCAAGTTGAATCAAATAGGCTTAGCGATTTCTCTCTTATTTTTTCTCTCTATACCACTGGAGCGATTAGCGAAGAAACTGGATTCTATCAAACTTACCTAAGCTATTAGCAAATAAGTTGATCAAACTTACCCTATATTTGAACATTAATGGGACAGTTCATATATATATATATATATATTTTATTCTTTAACATTTTTAGATAAGAATCATCATGCAAAGAAAATCTCATGTAAAGTGACATATTTATTCAAAGAAGAAAGTGCAGAGAAATCTTTAAGACAAAGAATGGTTTATTATTATAGCTGCTTGCTAGATTGTAATTTGGTTCTCTATAAAACCTAGATAGGCTATTGAAGTTTCCAAGCGCCAAGCAAAAGTTAGAGAAGGAATGGGGAACCCAGAAATATTAATGAAGCTTGAAGCCGCTGAAGGAAAATTACATGATCTGAAAACAAATGTGGCAACATTGGGGAAAGAAGCCGCGGCTGCCATGTCAGCAGTAGAAGCTCAGCAACAAAGGTTAACCCTTCAACGACTCATTGCCATGGTAAAAATTAAAAATAGAAAATATTTATGCATTACTCGTGAGAATGAAATTCAATGTTTTTTCTTTGTGATCTCTTCTTATATGAAATTCAATGTTTTTTTCTTTGTGATCTCTTCTTATTAGGTTGAATCGGAGCGTGCTTACCATCAGAGGGTCCTTCAGATTCTTGATCTCCTCGAAGGCGAGGTAGATGCTTAATTACAACTTTGACCTTCATAGTTTTTGTTTATTTGTTAAGTTAAAGCTTACATGAATATGAATACTAGCCAAGTGCATCCAGTCACTAAAAATTAAAATTTCATCACATACAATTAGGACCAATACAAACCATCTCAAGCCATTCTAAATCCAGAAGGCCAAAAAGCACACGATTAAACCTCAATCAACAAATCCTTTTTCCTTTAATGTGCCTAGTTGTCGGTGTCTGGGTAAGCAAACACGCACTTCAACTATTCTCTGGCCTCTAAGGGCACTAGCACATAAACCTACTGAATGAATGTCACTTCAATTTAGGGGCTTTTATTGGGAAACAAACCTAGTGTTAAACTCATTAGATCCATGTTTCTCAACATCTAAACTACCCAGCAAAGCTTATGGCTCAACCCAAAAAAATAAAAAATCTTGGAGAGACTAGCACTACAACTTATTGTCATGATCGTCTTTTAATGTGAAATGAACCTTTTTTTTTTTGGGAAAATGTGAAATGAACTTGATGTTAACGCCATCTGAGTTACCCTACAAATCTTATGCCTTAACCCAAAAAAACAAAAACACTTACACAGTCAAAACTCATTAACATGAATCATTGAACCTACATCTTCATAATCAATTACCAATATAGTTTTCCTCTCAAAATTTCAAATAAGGCCAAATCCGTTTCTTTTTCTTTTTATCAAATCCTTCAGCCAGTTCTTATTAGTTTTTTTACATGTATGGTCAATGCTATATGATATTATGCACTGTTTTTTTTCTAATTTTTCTCTCCTTCAATGTTTTTTTTTTCCAATTCCTCATACCAATCATTTAATTATATATGGTAAATAGATGTTATCAGAGCGACAACGCATTGAAGCAGCTCCGAGCCCAAAAACTGATAGTCCGCCTCGGCATCAACCTCAACCTCCACCTCCACCATATGAAGAAGTAACTGCAGGTGGATATTATGACTCCCCAAAAGATAATGGCAGTTCTGACACCACAAACTATTTCTTAGGAGAGGTAAATGAATTTATAATAAAAATGATTTTTGATGATACTTTTTTCTTCTTTTTGCAAACACATCAATCTCGCTTGTGTCAGGTTATTTATTCGTATCAAGCCGAGTCAGATGTGGAGCTTAGCTTGTCGGTGGGTGATTTCGTAGTTATTCGAAAGGTATGTCAAATACACTTGTTACAACTACTAATTTACTTGCAAGCTTTCTTTCATTGAATAGATTTTCTGGAATATAAGGTATCAAAGTCAGGTTGGGCAGAAGGTGAGTGCAAAGGAAAAGCAGGTTGGTTTCCATCTGGATATATTGAAAAGAGGGAACGAGTACTTGCGAGCAAAGTAGCCACAGAAGTCTTTTAAAAAATGCGAAAAGAATTGCTGGTGAGTATATTTGTGCTTAATTATGCTACTAAACAGAACCTGAGGTTTTTGTTCCATAAAAAAAAATATCAAATAAGTGTGCCATTTATATTATTATGTATCATATATAAATTGAAATATTTATTTTTTGTATGTCAACTTCTAGGTTAAATATTTGTGTACTACTCATTTTGAAATGTTCAAATTTGTATTATTAGAGGTTTATTACCTTTTTTGAATTGATAATATATATTTGTCAACTATCTCTTTATGTTTTGATAAAAAATTCTGATTATACTTCAAGTTTTGGTTTCCCATTATTAGTCTTTTTAGATTTAATTTATTTTTTCTTTAGTTAAAAAATGCTTCTTCGCCAAAGAAATTTGTGAAAAAAAAGTGTTAAGCAGTCGTTGTATTCTTAAATGTTATAAACATAGATGATATGAATAAGGAAAAAGATTAATAAATAAGTTCATATTATTTTGAATCTTTTATAGTATTAGTTAATTTAGAATTCATCGAAGTAAAAAATTGAAGTTTATTTTTTTAATTTTTTTTTTTTCCTCAATATAAATAAATAAATATATATATTCTAGTAACAACAGTGGAGTCATAAAATTTGATATTCCTAGTTAGTACGTGTTGTTGTTATTGGGTAACGAATAAAAATGAAACTAAAATCTCTAATAAATAAATTATATATATATATATATATATATATATATATATATATATAAATAAAAGTATTGTCTTACGAGGGAGGGAGGATTAGAGTTATGTTTTCTAACCTTAAAATAAGTTGAAGGTACACCTATCTAATGTAGTTACTTATATTTCAATTCGATACTATCTAATGTAGTTACTTATATTTCAATTCGATAAAAAAAAATGTGGGATAATTATTTAGTTGGAAAATTAGTTACGACAGCATGTTGGTTATTTTGAACTAATAATACTTTTTAGTGTAGTAGAAGAAATGAAAGAAAAAACATAATAATTTTTAATTAAGTTGAAATTATTTAAATACAATTAAATGTAGAAATACATAGACATGAACTACTAGAAATTCTCTTAGAAACCATTTATTACACCACAAACTAAAACTGAAATGCTAAAAATAAGGAAAAAATAAAAACAGTTTCAAGCAAACTTGAACACTCCTCCTTGCTTAAGTTGCTGTAAATGCCAAATTTCTCCCTTAGAAACTCGAACTTGTTCATCGGTAAAACCTTGGTGAACATGTCTGCTAACTGAAGCTTAGTTTTGCAGTACTTCAACTTAACAGACCCCTCTTTTTGCACTTTCTTAAGAAAGAACAACTTGATGTTGAAATGTTTGGTCTTCCCATGAAAAACAGGATTGTTTGAGATAGAAATTATAGCTTGGTTGTCAACAAACACCTCTATACAATTTTCTTGTCTCAAGTCAATTAGTAATTTCCTCAGTCATAAAGCTTGATTTGCAGCAGCAGTAGCAACAATGAACTCTGCTCCTACTTTGGATTGTGCAATTTTCACCTGCTTCTTACAGCACCATGAGAACACTCCTGAACCAAAATTAAAACAATAGTCCAAAGTACTTCTCATATTATCAATAGATCCAGCTCAATCACTGTCTGAATAACCCTACAAAGAACACTTAAGACCTTTACTCAACTTAATGTCAAAGTTCGGTGTTCCCCTAACATATCTGAGGATTCTCTTAGTAGATTTAAGATGAGTTTCAGTTGCATAGTAACAGTTATTAAATTTTGACAAAAGACTTACATCATGCAATATATCAAGTCTAGTTGTTGTCAAGTACATGAGAAAGTCAACCAACCTTCTATAGAGAACATCATCAACTTTATTAGCTTCATTATTCTTGCTCAGTTTTTCCTTCTGACACATAGGAGTAGGCATACTTTTGCAATCCTTCATTTTAAACTCTTTAAGATCTCCTTGGCATTGTTAGACCTCAATACTTTTGCAATCTATCCACTGTTTGAATCTCAAAAACACATCAGCAACTTCAGACTTAAACTTGTGAAAATAGATTCAACACATCTTTTTATATTCATCTATGGAAACTATGTAATACTTACTCCCATTCAGTGAATGAGTTCTGTGAGGCCCAACAAGGTCTGTGTGGATCAATTTTAGCCTCTCAATTGCTCTCTAGGTTGCTTGCTTGAAAGGATGTTTTGATTGCTTCCCTAATTGACAAGCCTTACATTATGGCAAGTTAGCTTTTAATTGAGGCAGCTCCTTTACAAATTATTTCTTTTGTAAATTCAGCACTGCATTATGATGGAAATGACCTAGACTTTATGACAAATCTCAGTTTGAGATATTGTAGTTGAATAGGATGATTGCTCCTCCTTTAGTGGATCTAGCTCAAAGTTTTTCCCTTTCATGTTGACTTTGAACACATTCACTCCATCTGCATCTTTGATTAGGCACTCCTTGCCCTCAAAGATCACCTTTAAACCTCTTTTGAGTAGCTGAACAACACTTAATAAATTTTGATTGATGTCGGGAACAAATAACACATCTTTAATCAACTTAATATTTGAGGAACTTCTTATCGCCACAGTCCATTTTCCTTTGACTGCAATGTACTCTTCATTGCCAATTTTGATTTTATAGTTGCATGATGTGTCTAGTTCCTTGAAGAGGCCTCAATCAAATGTCATGTGGTTGGTGCAGTCACTGTCCACAAGCCATTTATTACTTGAGCTATTTGCTGCAAAATAAGTTGCCACAAGAGTTGCTCCTCCTCCTGATCTGCAACTTGAGCCACATTCATTGATGAAGGCACTTGAGTTGCATCCTTCTACTGCAGATTATTTTTGCAAATCTTCTAGTGATGCCCCATCATAGACACTTCTCACATTGCACATCTGGCCTTCTCCAGCATCTAAAAGGTGCGTGACATTTTTTCTCACAATACTTACAAGGAGGAAAATCTGGTTTAGAACCTCTACTTGTGATAGGAAAATTTGAACTTGCACTTTCCTTCTTATTTTTCCAGTTTTTCTTCCATTTTTTTACTTTGGCTTGATTGCACTTTTATTGGCAATGCTCCTTCTACAAACCCTTCATTCCTCATCAATCTTCTATGTTCTTGTGTATGGAAGACACTCAAGATTTTTGCAAGACTAACTTTTGACAGGTCTTTAGTGTTCACTAATGAGGAAATGATAGCCTCAAACCTTTCAGCAACAGTTACTAACACTTTTTCAACCAATCTGGAATCAGAAAATTTAGTTTCAAGCAATCTTACCTTGTTGACAATTGTGAGTAATCTGTTAGAGTACTCCTTGATGGTCTTAGAATCCTTCATCTTCACCATCTTGTATTCCCTAACTAAATTAAGGACTTATATCTCCTTAAATCTTTTTATTTTCTTCATATTCTTATTTGAGAAAATTCCAGACCTTAAATGTTGACTTTATGATCATTATTATGATGAAAATCTCAAATGACACAACAACGAACAGAGTAGTCCTTGCCTTCGACTTCCTTGTCTTCTTCTCTTTGTGATTCTTTATCTGTGCTAGTATTGGGTTAGCTTGTAATTCTGGCACTACATATTCCTCCTCAACAGCTTCCTAGAGATCATTTGCCTCCATTCAGGCAGCCCAAACATGGTAATTATTACCGTTGAACACATGTGGTGTTAATGATGTAAAGGGTATATCTGAATCCATTGAAAAAACTTATTTAATTGATAGAATGTCATCTTCAGTTTTAGATTTTAAAACACCATATTTTATGCTACATCAAGATAATTGTTCATATAATCATCTTAAAGTTTTTGAATGTTTATGTTACATTGCAAATGTTTTTCCGCATAAAACCAAATTTGAAGATCGTGGCATTAGATGAATATTTATTGGTTATCCATCTGATAAAAATGCTATTTGGTTCATGAAATTATTAAAGGTGTTGTTACTATTTCGAGAGATATTATCTTTTATGAATATATATTTTCATATCAAAATATAACTCACAATTCACATGACACATGAAGTTATTTCTGACAGTCCACTTGATTTGCTTGAACATTCTTCTCAATCTGAGTTACAATTATGTGATAATCAACTTGTTTTATTTCTGACAGACCACTGATTATATTGTTACTTTACCTAATTCAATTGATTCTCATCATGTTCATCAAAATAGAAGTACTAGGGAAAACATTCACCTTCCTAGTTGAAAGATTTTGAAATAAATCATGTTGACATTGAATCCACAAACTCTAGTAAATACACCCCTAACACTTATCCTTTTATAAATTATCTATTAAACTGTGAATACATTAATTTTTTTTCTAATGTTGATCATACTTACACACCACAATCCTTTTTAAAGGCTTCACAAAATTCTGATTGGATTCAAGCCATTGCACATGATCTTGAAGCTCTAAGACATAATCATACTTGGGAAATTACAACTTTACCAAAAGGAAAAAAGGCTATCGATTGTTGTTGAATTTTCAAAACAAAGTTAAATTCTGATGGCAGTTTAAACAATTGTAAGGCACGTTTAGTGGCTAAAGGTTTTAATCAAAAAGATAGAATTGATTTCCATCAATGTTTTGCACCTGTTGCTAAAACAGTTACAGTTTGTTTTTTAATTGCACTTGTTACCTCTAAACGATGACATTTACATCACATTGACATCAATAATGCTTTTCCTCATGGCAATCTTTATGAGGAAATTTATATGAAACTGCATGAGGGTGTACATTCTGATTTAAAAAATCTTTTTGTAAACTTAATAAAAATTTATATGGTTTCAAACAAGCTTTAAGACAATGGCATGCTGAAATTTCTTTAAGTCTAACTACAATAGAATTTATTAAATCAGAACATGGTCATTGTCTTTATATTAAACATTCTAAATCTACTATCACTGTTTTGCTCATATATGTTGATGATTTCTTATTGCTGGAAATGATTTGACTGAAATTTTTTTGGTAAAGAATTTTATTAATTCTAAATTTACCATAAAAGACCTTGGGAAAGCAAAGTTTTTTCTCGGTCTTGAAATTGCACAAACTAAGAATGGTTTTTGTGTTAACCAAAGAAAATACATTCTCGATCTTATTGGTGATTTGGTCTTATGGGTTGTAAACCAACTAAAATACCCATGATCAAAAGTATTAAATTTTCTAATGATCATGAGAATATAATAACAGATCCTTATAAATATAATAGACTTATTGGGAGATTGTTATATCTTAATTATACTAGACCAGACATTACATTTGTTGTATAACAATTGTCTCAATTTGTTAATCAACCAATTAATTGTCATTGGGAAGCAGCTTTACATTTAGTTAAATATTTAAAGGGTTCAATCTCTTTGGGACTGTTTTTTCCATTTGATAATTCACTACATATTGAGGCATTCTCTGATTCTGATTGGGCTCATGTCTAGAAACAAGAAAATCATTATCATGTTATTGTATCATGTTTGGAAATTCGGTTATCTCTTGGAAAACAAAAAAACAACTCACTGTAACTCATTCTTCAGCCGAAGTTGAGTATCGCAGCTTAGCTGTGATAGTTTGCGAGATTAAGTGGCTTTATATCTTATGAATGATTTCCGAATTGTTCATCAATTATCCATTACATTACATTGTGATAATCAGACAACCATTCATATTACGGAAAATCTTGTATTTCATGAGCGGACAAAACATCTAGACATCGATTGTCATGTAGTTCGAAATTAGTTTTTTTATCTAGTTTTATAAAATTGCAGCACATATCCACTAAATTGTAGATTACTAATATTTTTACAAAAACTTTGGACTATCCACAATTCAACTTTCTTCGATCGCGATTGTTTTTACAAGATGTGCATCTTGAGGGGGGGAGTATCAAGATAAATGAATCAAGAAGATTTATAGCTTTGTAGCTTTAATATAAATTAATAAGTTTAGGTTATTATTTTTAATAGAATATTTTAAGTTATTGAAATTGTAATACATGTAAAGTATAAAGGCTATTTGTTACTTTATTTAAAACTAATTTGGGGTTTTAGCTGATTGATATTTTTAACTTTCATAACTGAACGATAGTGGATGTGGATAAGTTTCTTTGCCTTCTCTCTACGGTTTACTTTCTTGATTAGTCTAGCAAAGTCATAGTGATCTTGCTGGATTTGTTCAACACCTCATAATAAAATAGAGTGTTCAATTTTCAAATAAAGCTCACGTATGTCAATTATACAAAATTTTAAGTTTTTGTACCTTTTTTTTAAGTGTAAAATCAATTTGAATTTTAAAAATTTTGAATGGTCAAAAATTTATTTCAAGATAAGCCTGTTTGACTCTCATTTGACTCTCAATAGAGTCGTCAAAAAAAACTATAACACTATTTTTACATTCTCGTCCTATGATAACAATTTTTATTTTCAAAGTTTCAGTTAGAAGATTTGATTTTGGCTAGCTTTGGATTTGTAGAGTCGCGCCAACTATTTTTTCTCGAAAATTAGAAAAATAATTTTGCATACTCAAATTCGTTTTTGAGATTTTATTTTGTTATTCGAAATTTGGTTACACATAGGAAATGTTGTAGCGCTTTGTCTGTGCCCGACAAAATGACCGTTTCTACTCTAAATGTTTGGCCAATTTTACAAATATTATAAAGATATGATTTAATTTTGAACTTGTAAAGATATAAATAATAAAGTTAGTTTATAAATAAATCATAAGTTTTTTATATGCAATTTGTACGTACAAATGTCATGTGAAAATAAATAAAAGAAACCATTTTTTATTTTAAAATTTATTTAAAAGCATTTTAAATTTTTGTGGTATATTTTAAAAATCAAATAAAGCTTCAAAAGTGCTAAAACATTAGAAATAAAATGCTGGAAGCAAACAGGCCCTTAGGCCATTTGGAACGAACAATTTTTAGCTCGTGGGTTTCGGTTTAGGCACGGGATGATCCATAGTCAATGTGCGCAAGGCCTCGGTTGGGAAGGAGTTACGCTTGTGGGCACTTCTTGATCGATAGGAAATTCGCTAGGACGCCATAAGGGTTGAGCTCGATGCACGGGTAGACCATGCACAACATAAGGTGTGGGCTCCTTCTTCTTCAACCTCTAGTATGCGCCAAATAACGACATTCATTTTTTATCGATTTCGTTTCTAAGCCACCAAAACCAAACCAACCATATAAGAAGTTTCATTTTTCATGTAAAATGTTTCCATATTCGCTCAAAGTCATCATTCTTCGTGTAAAGAGTGTGATGAAACCTTATCGGTAAACCCGAAACTTAACCGAAAAAATGGTATCGCACTTTTCAACCCAAATTTAAATTATGGACTTGTGAAAAGTTTGCTTACACACGTAGGAATTGATATGCAACAACCAAATGTAGCCTAGACTAACCCTAAACTAATTACCAGTTTAAAAAACCTTCACCAAATTGCTTGAGATTTGTTTTAAAATGCTCTAAATCACATTTAGAAGTTATTAGGATGATTAATGAGGTGTAATTCTTGAGCTGGAGCTTAAAAACACCAACCCAATTTTTTTAGTATTTTAAATTCAAATTGAGTTTTTTTTATTTAAGATAAATAAATCAAATTCAGTTCGACAAAAAGTTTCTACAAAAAGTTCTTAAATGATGTAAGGATCAATCCTCAATCATCGAAATGACGAACAATGCAATATTGAAGAACACAAGTACTTAAAAGTGTATAAAATTTAAGTTTTGCTTGTAACTTGTATTAAAGATAGAATAAGATCTTACAACCAATTAAAATACACTTATATGAACTTAGGGGAGCTTTTTTGGTGGATCGGAAAGCCTATAGAATCCATTAAAAAAGTTCAAAAACCGAAGCTTTGAAGATTACTTTCAATGACGGATTTTGATTTTATGTTTTTTCTCTCGATCTAGAGTCTTTTTACCTATTTAGTATGATATGGGGATTCTTTTAAAGGCTTCGGGATGTCCAACATTTTCCCTTCAATTTCGTGAAGCCATTTTCCTTATCCTATTCCATGTCGGATTCTCCCGCCATAGACATTATGACGCCATGATAGGATGGGAAATGATCACACTATTATTGTGATTATTTTCCTTTTTGAATGATTGAATTTGGTGAAGTATGGACAAAGATAGCTTTTCTAATTATTTTCAAATGATCACCGACGTCGAGTCATCAACACCTCGACGTGATGTTAAAGATGGGCCCTAGGCGTTTCTCTATATGCGGACGTGCATTGGCGATAGGCGATGGTTGACCTTCCTTTGCACAATGACTACGTTGTGCACCTTGGTCATGTTCAACCCTTTCGCGCATTTAACATGGTCTTGTGCACGTTGAATGGCCCTGCCACTGATCCTCTAGTCTAGCTGGTTGCGGCTGATTGCTCGCGGTCGCCATTAGTTTTATAAGACTCTCTTTCTTACGCATTGTTCAAGATTGAATCCCGTCAACCAAAACATCTTACACCAGGGAAAATTTTAATGTTTTTCTAGTGTCTTTTTTTTTAAATTAAGGTGAATTAAGGAGAACTAGCATGACACCCTATAATCATGATCCCCGCTTAAATTCAAAGCGCAGATGGAATAAAACTCGTGACCTTTAGATCTCTTTAGCTTTTCTAGTGTCTTATTTTGAGTTATTTTAGGTTTTGCATTGTTTTACTAAGAATTGTTTTTGCTACTTCGCAATAAATTTTTCCCATCAGTTGAATTTGAGACTCTCAATCTCCATCCTGAACCAGGAAAATGGGAAGGTACAATTGGTAATCGCTTTTTATTTTTTTTCTATGAAATTCTTTCTTCGCACTTATATCTCACTCTAGACACGAAATCGTCAGAACAAGTATTTCGCTACTAATGAAGCAAATCCTAAGGTAGAAGCAAAAACAAAACTCAAATGCGTTCTTTATCATTTTTATAAATTCAACATCAATGAGGTGCACAGAAAAAAATGTGAATATAGAAAAGCCTTACGGAACAATCGACCTAATGAATGAAGAAAGTTGACTTCCAAAAAGCAGCATGCATATCAGATAAGGAAAACAAATTACAATGATTTGATAGGTGAACTCAAGATCTAGATCTTACAGAGGAGGAGTTAAGTGATTAAATAAAATCAGTCTTTTACTAAACATCGGCATCGAGTCAATTACACATTATATCAGGCAACTTCAAAACACATCAGTTTACTTGAAAAAAAAAGATCATTGGATAATTCGGTCAAAAATTACCTTTACATCATTTCCCTCTCCATCCACCTTGTTGTGTTGGCACAATTAATAATCGATTTTTATTTCTTTTCTAAGAAATTCTTTCTTCGCACTTCTTTTTCCCTCTAGACACGAAATCGTCCTCATTTAGTAGAGCAACTAGAATAAGCAAATCCTAAAACAGAAGCAACAACAAAACTAAAATGCATTCTTTATCTTTTTAGAGATTCAACATCAATAAGCTGCTGCACAGAAAAAATGAGAATATGTAAAAGGCTTACGAGACAATCGACTTAATGAATGAAGAAAGTTGACTAACATAAAGCAGCATGCATATCAGATAAGGAAGAGTAAACTATAACGACTACCAAGTAAACTCAAGATCTCGATCTTACATAAGAGGAGTTAAGTGATTAGAAAGTCCCAGTCTTTTACTAAACATCGACAATGACTTTTACTAAACATCGACAATGAGTCAATTACACATAGCATATCAAGCAACTTCAAAACAAATTAGTGTACTTAAAAAAATATCATTGGATAATTCGATCAAAAGTCGTCTTTACATGTTTTCCCTCTCCATCCACCTTGTTGGGTTGGGAGTCCGGATCAAAGACCTTGAGAAATGCATAGATCATTCCGACCTTCCTTACATGTCCTTTTAGGGTGACCAACATGCCTCTTTCTTCGACCTTCTTCTCGCATTGTGATGACAACACCACATGCTGACTGTGATTGTGAGACTACCTTAGTGAAAGAAATACTTGAAATGGGTGCACAAACCTATATGAATAGTCTTCAATAGAGCGTTCTGACTTTCCTTACATGTCCTTTTCGGGTGACCAACACGCCTCTTTCTTCGACCTTCTCTCCTTAAGGGGAAAGTACCACATGTTGACTACGAGACTGCCTTAATGCGAGGAACACCTGAAATGGTTGCACGGACGTATAGAAATGGACCTTCAATAGAGCGAGTTCGTGATCAGATTAGCTCTTGTTTGATCCTCCTTTTGTATTCAATTGGTCCACCTAATCAGAATTATCAAAATGAACTAGATTCACTACTTTGAGTCTCTCTTCTTTAATCTCTTAAAACTTCTTGGATGAGGTTCTTTGGTCTTGCAGGAATAACCGTAAAACCATCTCTATTTTCTTGAGAGCTTTCGCCCCACTTCACTCTCAAAATATCTTGCAATTTGTTGAGGTTTTTTTCATTAAAAGCAATTGTCGTAGGAGCAAGAGCACAAGAAAAACAAACAAAAACACTTTCAGCCATATTACAATAAAGGTTAAGGGCAAAACGCCTCTTTATCTGGACAGATTCACCCCTTGTCGACGATCTTTTATGTCATCGATAAATGGCGACCAACGAATGATAAAAAGATTCATCTTTGGTCTCTGTTATTTCCCCTTTTCTTTCTCCCTCCTATCGTTGAAGGGAAAAAAGCCCTCCCATTGCGTCTCTCCGATCCTCACCCTCTAGTTGAGCGTCTTGGATATCCTTAACGAAAAATGTAAAATAAGAAGGGATTCAGGTGTCCAAAAGTTTATTTTCAATGACAGAACTTGCGAGAAATCAATCAAACTTTGGTTAAAGAAATAGAACATGTAAGGAAGTGAAAAGTTCATTTCACTTGCGTTGATGGATAATTGCCCAACACTCTATTTTGGTAAGTAGTCTAGCAGCAAGGGAGCTTTGACTTAGTCATACTAGGCAGCCCTATCAGATCTGACCTTGTCCTTTTTTTTCAAAAATAAAGAGAAATTTCAAAACAAACAATTATGAATAATGTCAATAAAAAATAAAGCGAGAAGCTATCAAAGAAGAATCATATCCTAAGAAGCTACTAGAGAAGTATGACAATGAAATTTTAAGCTAAACTACATTAGTGTTGTTATGGAAAGAGCTGTTTCGGTTGATTAGTAAGTTCTTTCTACAAATGTGAATGATTATCTTGTCTAAAACTGACTGTACCTAGTGCTTAGTTAGTCGTTAACCTTTGCTTTAGATTGCAGAATCAACTCCTAAATAACATAACCATGGAACTGAAGGGGAGGACTCATACTAAGTGCATAAATATAAAGTCGGATTGTTTGGATCCAAAGGCCTTTACCATGTGCAAAAATATAAAAGTGGATTGTCTTTCAAAGACCTCTTAATATGTAGTTGAACATCCTCAATATGTTCGACTGATATGATTGATGCCCAACCTCAAACTTCATGAGGAAAGCCTCACTGTTCACAAATATCTCCTAGAGAGTTAATGCCTTGTTTAGAACTTGTTGACTTCTATCTAACAACTATGCCTTATCGAAAGCAAGGAAGAGCTCACGATTTTCTTATGGTATATTCAATCCAGTCCACACGGCTCTCATTCGCCAATAGCCAATAGGATAGCCTGTTATAGTTCCTATCATAGTTATAAAAGAAAAGAGAACTCTTCCATTAACTGAAAGTCGTTTTGTTCTTCAATCTTTTTGTAAGTCTCATTCTGTCAGCTTGTACCATAAACCGAATTTGCATTTTCTCGGAAGGATGATTGGATTAACTATCCAACTCCCTCATGTTCATCATGTTCAAGATAGGCTTATTTCAACACAATTAAGTGGAAAAAATTGATTCTTCCTCATCATCTTCATAAGATGCGACCGTTATTCTATCAATTGAAAATATGATGATTTCGACTTCTCTTTCAGCTTCTAAGGTCGAGGATTTGACATCCAACGGATGAACGTCTCCATGTGTAGTGATAACATGGGCCCCTTCATATACTTGATTGAGCTTATGATGTGAAGAAATATAATTCATTGTGCAGCCAAGGTCTTTCCAAAACGAGGTTGGTAGACGGTTGAATGTCGATGACGTGATATTGTATGTCGAACACAATTCTCGTCAATTAAACTGGTGTATGTAAAGTACCAATGATCTCTCTTCGAGCATTATCTCCTTACACATTGCTCGGTGGGTGTTAACTGACTCAAATTTATCCCAATCTTCAAGGTCTTTAATTGGCTCAAATCAATGTGGGCAGATGTTCAACATTGTCTAGCAGGACTAGAGGTACCTACTAGACGTAACTTTCAACTGTAATGTACAAAACTCGAGCGTGGCTTAGCCCAAATTCTGGTAGATCTTTGTCACTAAAGTTAATTAGAGTATTCTCTCCATGTTACGATTAGATTTACTAGTTGATCTAGGGTAGTGTTTGCCGACACATTAAATTTATGAAATTATTTGAGTAGAGATTGTCGATATTCCAAGGAAAACATCAACAACCCCATATGGATAGATTGGCCTTAGTTTTTTTAACAGGTTCAAAATGGTTTCGATCCCAATTGGTCGTTTCTCCTCCTTCTTGGCTATCTCCCTTAGCTATCTCCCTTTTTAAGTGAATCTCATCCTAAGGAAAGTCTTTTGTATGGTATGGTATGGCACGATATTTGTCTTGGTGGATCTTTACGATCAATTGTACCTAGTCTTTTTCGGACGATCGATTTAGCATCTTTGTGGCATTCAACTTGGTGCCTTTTATAGTGCAGCATCATGTTGTGTTTCATTCAAGATTATTGGGACACAACACTCTTTTACTTGTATTATGTGTCGATTCAACTCATCTTTATACATTGTACAATTCACAAATATACTGTTTCATTTGAATTCTCATTTTAACTCGAATTTATTTACCGTTCATTTATTTTAAAACAAAACTAACATAATCCATATTTATTGGGGATCAATGATAGTGAATATAAAAATCAACATATTCATTTTTCTATATCTCCACAATATTGGTCATGTTTTCTTTTAATTCTTGTTGCAATGTCATATATTTGTACTTGTCTAATTAAGAAAAATATTGTAAAGTCAAATATGAATAACTTGATACTCGTATAGTGAGTTCGTAAAAATGTTTCAACATTAACAAAAGTGTAAACTTAATCATCACCTCACATCTTAATCCGTAATCAAGGTTTAGGATTAACACCCTTCTCTTTTATATCTATTAAATACCATTTAAATTTTATAGTAGTGTTCAACATTAAGTAAATAGAATTTCAACAAGTTGAGGCATCCAAAAAAATCATTTATTTGATTACACTTTTTTCTAATTCATTAAATTGTTTAAATTTAAAAAATATTGATGCAGATTGACGCTTATATCGTACTGGCTCTAATTCGACTAATAAAACCATTAAATTAGTAATTATTATATTCATCGCATGTGTAATAACTTCCTTTGCAAAATGTTAGTTTTCTAATTCAAAAAAGTTTATTTCATGCAAACCATTACAATATCATTGGATGACATTGTCGACAATAAAAATAAATATTTATCAATTCTCCAATCAATTAGACATTTTTCTACCAATTTTTCAATCGATTCACCCGTGAATTGAATCGGACATAAACATAATATTATTTTGTTTAACATCCAATCATTACCAACAAAATAACAACTCGAACACAAATAATTTTATTTTTGAACTGAATTCCTAGTATGTATTGATATTAAATGAGTTGGACATTTAATGTTATCTACTTGTTCTATGTTTCGTAAATCATCTAGATAGACAATTGCTAGATATTGTTACGAGTTGTACACAAATAAATAATTGAACATTACTTATTTCTTATTTCAAAAATAGTGATCAAAGAATTTTTATTACAACAGACACTTGGACTTCAATTCAAAAATTAAATTATTTTTATTTGACTCGTTATTTTATTGATAATGATTGGATGTTAAATAAATAATATATTATATTTTTGTCTAATTTTAAGTCACTTTAGTGAATCAACTAAAAAACGGTGGAAAAACGTTTGATTGATTGAGGAGTTGATAAAATATTTATAGTTATTGTTGATAATGCTAGTTCTAATAATACTGTAGTGACCTCTTTGAAACAAATTTTTATGTATCGAGGAACTAACATTTTACAAAAAAAAAAAAAAAAAGTTATTGCATATACCATTAGCCCCACATTATGAACTTAATAATTGATGATGGTTGAATGAGTGGATGATTCTATTAGTCAAATTAGATGAGCAATAAGACACGTGCATCAATTTCTATAAATATAAAAGAGAAGATGATAATATTTTCTATAAATATAAAAGAGAAGATGATAATATTTTGTTTGACCTTGATAACGAGACTATGATGCTAAAGGTTGTTGATTGAGTTACATTCCATTGTTTTGCTTCATGTTGAAACATTTTTATAAGCTTACTATATGATTATCAAGTTCTTCATATGTGACTTGCGATATTTTTTTATTAATGAGCCCTTTTTGTAACGTTTGAATACATTTTACCATCTTTTTAATAAAAGTTAACATTTTTCAAAAAAAAAATACTTATTCTTAATGAGATTAGTATGATTCACTTTATGTAAGACTGAAAACAATAACATACATATATGTGACATGTCAACCATAATTAAAATGAAATATAACAAATATTTAAGAGACAGAAAAATGAATAAATTGATATTTATATTCGCTAACATTGATCCCAACAAAAAGTGAATTATGTCAATTTTAAAAAAAATGGGATTAAAATAAGAATACAAATAGTTAAAGGATAGTATTATAAAACAAGTTCATTATTAAAATAGTTAAAGGATAATAAATTGAGGGAAATATGCAAAAGTAATGTATATTCATAGCTAGGCTCATTAATTCATAGTTAGGCTCTCTGTACATTATTGAAATTTACACTCTTTTTTGTTATCTCTTATATTCTCTAAATCATTTTTTTTATGAGCATGGTGATTGAACAAACTATAACTATAAATAGTGTAACTAATATTAAACATTATTAATTTCAATATATAAAAGTATTATTTTTTTTTTAAAATAACAACAAGGCTATACTTGTTCCTTATTTGTATTTCATTCACTTTCTTTTTTTAATTTGGATAATTCAGATAAATAAAATCCAACATAATTTAAATTGTCTTATCTAAATTGTTCAATTAGAGTGTAAATTGGATTAGAAATATAGTAAACCCAGTTTATGCTAATTCACATAGCCTATATTATTATCAAATTTAGGAATCAAATTAGACAAGCTTAGCCTCTAAAGTAGCAGGTCCTCCCAAATCATAACATGCAAAAGTAAGACAGCACCAAAATTAAGACATTTTTTGATATATTATTTATATCACTTCTTTGATCACTAAAATAGGAAAATATTCTAACTTGTTTTTTATAATATTTTAGTAATTTAACCAAAGAATCAACTTTTTATTCGAAAAAGATTTTTTTTCTAGAAAACTGTTCATTAATAAAAATAACTCTAGATCAAACAACCTCTAGTAATTTCAAATAATAATGCTCCAAACTGATGGGAAAAGAACTTACATGAAAAATGCCAGCCATGGTCAGATAAATGATTATATTCCAACAAAATAGGTACTTCAACCTCCGTGGCTATGTTTGTTTCATCCTCTGCAACAAAGAAGTATCAATACACACGATAAATGGTCAGGCATGCCAATATAACATTTAATCGAAAGAAAAAAGCAATGCATTGCAGCTAAGAATATAACTAGAAGCAAACCATAGAACAAAAGATAAATTGCTACTTTTTAATCTAAAAGTAACAAACTGCATCCACCAGTTAAATGGTGGGGAATGAAAGAAAGAAGATAATCTACCATCTTATTTCAAGTTGGATTTACTAACAGTCAAATAGTGTCAACTAATATAACATGAAACATCTACAACTAGACCAAAATGTGAAAACGTGAATATTGCATTGTCAACACAAGAATGAGTATAACCAGAAAAAATGCATGATCTCATATGAAACAATAAGACCCGAGAAAAGGGGTTAATAGAAAATACAACCAGATGAAATCTCGGCATAAACAAGTCTCAACGACATCAACAACTACAAAATCCACTAATCATTCATTCTTGTAGGTTATATACTATAATCCACCTTGAACAGATTCAATCTACAGTTGTCATCTAAATGAATGATTCATTATTATCCATGTTTCATTCAAATCACTAATTGCATACATTCATTCCAACACAAAAAATGACTGTTTTCATAAAGCTCCAGTTCCTAAGAAAAATGCTTACATGCCAAATTAGAAGGCCACAGGATTCATTAGAAGGCAGAAAGTTGAGGTTTAGGCGATATGATTACAATAGTGAGGTGATAACTGATGACTATGAACAATAATAAATGAACGCAACATGATCCTGTCCGCATGCATATGAAAACTACTTTTATGGTGTGTAACTAAATGACTCTATCTAAGTCAGGTTTGCCTAATATTGGAAAGAGTTGCATTGTTGAACATCCAATCGATCTACTCAGCTACAGAATAGGAAAATCGCAAGATCGATCTCCAACATGCAAGCAGAAACCCTAGGAAATCGAACATTACGCAAAAGAGAAATGAATCACGGAATAGAAACTTACAGCGTTACGGATCGAGCTCATTATCAAGCTTCTGAATCGCGAGAGCAAAAGTACGAGAAAATCTTGTGGAGCATGGAGTAACAGAATCTCCAATGAGGATCCTGGCGGATCTGCTTTTCGGCATGCCTAATCGCCATTTTCAGTTTCAATAATGGATATAAATCATCCGGATGCCTCAAAATCTTAAATGTTCGGCTACAACTTAGACCGGAGATACCTCGAATCAAAGGCGACAATGTATACATATATTACACGACGGCCGAGAGCAATGGAGATTGAAAGGAGAGAGAAGTCGCTATACCATACCAGGGTTAGGATTTGAGTTTTTTTAAAAAGCTAGCAGAAAAGTTGAGATGTAGAAAAAAAGGGAAATTTAACGAAATGACTCTAAAGACTTATGTATTTGTCATTTGGACTTCGCGAAAAATTTTTTATATAAATACTCAACTTTTTTTATTTCGTTATTTTTTCTTTCTCTCTTTTCTCTCTCTTCTCGCGATGGCACGGCGTCGGAACCCTAAACGAATACATTATATAGATCGACGACGAAACTCGTTCTAATATCAGGTGATTGGATTGATTTTATGTTCTTTTATTCATTATGTTCATCTTCAAACCTTAAACCATTAGATTTTCTTATTATTCATCTTATTTTTCATCTTGGTTTGTTATCTTGTCGATGATGATGTTTGTAGTTGATGATGCTCTGATTCGATTCCGTTTCAGGAAAGATTCATTTGATTTTCGCGAAGCGCGTTCACGTTTCGCAAAGGGATTTACTTGTGGTTCTTACTTCTCTTTGTTCCATTACCAGCAGCTAGAGAAAAAAACCATGACAGGTGAGCTTGTCAATTATCATTATTAAAAATAGGGGTAATAGCTAGCAATAATAGCGATTGGTTTAAAGTTCAATCGCTATTATCAAGATAGTAGCGATTGGTTATAATTTCAATCGCTAAAACCTTGATAATAGCAATTTTGGAAATGTAAATAGCGATTGGAAGAGTACCCATCATTATTATCTTTAATCTCCTTTCTATTCTCCCATCTCCATTTCTAACCCTAACCAAATATAATGCTTCACGTTGCTTCGCTTCACGACTAATCAAAGTCGCCAAATGCTTGATCGAGTTCGACGTCGATGTCAACGCTCAGGATCATTGGAAGAATACGGTATATTATTGTTTAGAGTTTTGATTTCTTTTGCTATTGCAATTTGTAAGCATAACCTTCGCATTATCTATAACTGAAGTCGATTTTGGTTCTGAAAATACTCTCTCACGCAGCTTTTAGCTTGGGCTAAGAAGGAGCTAAAAAACCTAGCATGATGGAGCTGTTAAAGTCATGTGGTGGCCTGCATTATCGTTCCCCAGAAGAATGAGATGTATGGTGAAAGGTCTAGACCAAAATACAACGAAGAAACGGGATGGATCATATGATACAGTCCTGGAGAATAAAGCTCCGAGATGGCATGGACATCTACAGTGCCGATGCTGGTACTTGAACAAGTTAGAAAGGGAAGACAATTTGGTGTCTTGCGTTTTCCTACTTTGACAAAGATGGAAGCAGTTTCATAACTGTCGACGAGCTTCAACAAGCATGCAAAGACTTTGGTTTAAGCGATGTTCATCTTGAGGACATGATCAAAGGCATTGATCAAAATAACATGAGTTAATTTTCTTCGGATGAGATTTATTTTTGTTTAAGCAATGTGTAATGTTTGGTTGGCGGTTGTAGGATGGGCAAATTGACTATGGAGAGTTTGCAGCAATGATGAGGAAAGACAATGGAGGTGGAGGTGGAGTTGGTAGAAGAACCATGAGAGGAAACATCAACTTGGGAGAAGCTCTAGGAGTAGTAAAAGTTGGAAGGAAAGAAAGTGATTAGGAAGTATTCTCTAATTTAAACTTAAATAATTGAAAATCTTTATGGGATTTCTATTTCTTTCATAACTTTTTGACATTTTTGTTGTTCTGATTCTTAAACTTTTATGTCTGTAATAGAAAATGAAAAAAATTATATTCAATGTTGCGGTTTGGTTTCTTGTTATCTTTGTATATTCTTTTATTTCTATGCTCTAATGGACATGGTTACCCTTCAATTTATGGTATTCTTTATTATTGAGATGACATACTTCAGTTTAGAGGATTCTTAGTCAGATAAAAATCCAATCTCAGATATTTGGTGTTAGACAAGACTTTCTTTAAGCAATTTTTTTTCGGTTAAATTATCATTATGAGTTAGATGACATAAATAAAACAATGTTGTTTGAACATTTTCTTTTAAGAAAAAATAAATTATAAAAATGGCATTAAATAGGATGATCATCAACTGAAACCAAATATCTCAAAACTGTTTCAGTATTTTTTTTTTTAAATTTAGGATTGGCAACCCCAATACAACTTGAGTAAAATTCTTTCTAATTGAGTGTATTTTAAAATGAACAATAAAAAGATGCATTTAGTATATAATGAGGTCACAGTATGAAATCATAACGAGGACAAACATAATTATATGGTATTCGAGACAATAAAATATATTATTAATCGTTCAAGAATTCATATAACATTGGTGCAATTTTTAAATTTTACTAGTCATTGCAAAGTATTTAGTATGACAGCCCTAAGCAATAATCTTCCCACTCTGTTTCTTTCTAACTCAACAGTAATGACAACAATGGCCTTCCCAAACCCGTAATGCCTTTGCTTCTATCTCAATCTCTTCCTGAAATAAATGTAAAGCAATGTGGTGAAAGAAAATCTTGTAATTTTATCAACAATAGACCAATTGAACAAACAAATAGAATATTATCTAGTAAAAGTTTATCAAACCAGGTATTAAAAGATTGCTAACTTAGAATCAATGAAAGAAAATGACACCTCTAAGCTTTTCTACTAACAAGCAAATAAGAGTTGATATGAAATAGAGATTAGGGTTTTGATAGGTCGATCATTAGTAGTAGTACTTAGGATAATTATGTTAGTTTTATTATAGCTTATTTTGATTTCCATTAGGATTAGGATTAGGATTAGGTTTAGTAATGTAAATTGGATTAAAGTTCCTTAATATGAAGAGAAGTTTATCCAAGTCCAATCTCAATTTCTCTATGTCCCTCCCCCCTTTAAAAATACAATTCTACAAACAAACCCTTTAACATATAATTATAGAACACCTAAATAAAAACAACTCAATTGTATTGACCATTGAGAGAAACTCTATCTGCAAAATGAAATTAAAGAGGAGAAAAAGCTAACTACTCACACCAACATAAGCAAAATCCAAGTATGAAACACTGATCTCAACAGAAACTCCGGTATGAGATGTACTGATGGTGCATATAACAGCCGAACCAACCACATCAACAAGAGCAGCAGTAGCTCCTCCGTGCAAGAAATTTCCAGTGTTCTTCATTAATAATAAATGAAGAATAGATCAATCTAAACGGAAATAAGGAAACACCTAATTACATATTTAAGAAGTTGTACTAACAAATGAGGGGGTACTTTCATGGAGCAGACGATTCATCCGACCTCTACAAGATCAAGATGGAGACCTTGCATAATGAAGGGCTCGACGAATTTTGGTGGCATACCATCTATAACGTCGACGCTTAGCCGATTTTCGTCTTGCTGTAAGTACTTTTTCACTAAATCTAGACCCATATTTTCAATATCTTCGCCCAATATTGGATTCGTGAAGCTCTTTGCGAAACGTGAAGCCCTTCACGAAACGTGAAGTCTCATCGTTTAAACAATAAACAACAACATTCAATGTGATTTAGGGTTAGAGATGTCCATTTCATTTAAATAAACAATAAACAATAAACAACAAACGTACCATGTGGAACAGTGTCCGTGCTCGTCGTGCTCATTGTCCATCGTCGAAGATCGCTGCCGCCATTTAGAGTTAGAGAGAAGGAGGAGAAGAGCGGAAGGAGAGAGAAGGAGAAGAAAAGAAATGAAAAAATATGCCAAAGTTATATTAAATAGTAAGGGTATTTTCGACATTTCATATTTTTTGCAAAACACGAAGTCCCTCCGCGTTCAGAGATGTCCCTTCGCGTTACGCGATAAAGGTATTTTCGTTCAAAAAAAATAATGTGGTCACCAGAACAATAAAAATTATGGGATGACCACGAATGCAAATAAGTGATTCTTTAGGGTCATTTCGTCAAATTTCCCCAGAAAAACATGTGTCTATCTCTTTGTTTATTTTGGTCCTAAAGTTCTTTTAAAACATTCATAGTGGTATGAAAATAATATTAGACAAATTTGGTGAATGAGACACACAAATGAGACTTTGACGTTGTTCTTTTTCAATCAATCACTTCTCAACAATCACATCACTCATTTCATTAATCAAAATACTAAAATACACTCTATTTTAAATTATTAATTTTTATTTTATTCATATATATCAATACCTTTTAAGTCTTTTTACCAAAAATAATTATTACTTCCTCAAAATCATCACCAATCGTTACTTTTTTCCCTCTCTAGGTTTTTTCAAAAACTTCAATCCGAACAATGCCTTTAAAATTCAAGTATGCTCAAATTGAATTTTATTGGATTAGATTATCAAAGAAAATTTTAGGAATATGGAAAAAAAAATCTTGTAACGTTATAATTGTTGAACTTTAGTTATGATATTGTCAAATTAAAGATTTTTCTAAACATTCCCCCGAAAGTTTTGAAAATTTGTGTGTTAGTCAAGAATAAATTAAGGATAATTTATGAATTTTCATGTTTTTTTTAGTTATGGTATCACAAAATTATAAACTTTTCTAAATATATTCTAAAAATTATGGTAAATTTTTATTTTTCAAATATTTTTAATTATTTTATATTTTTGGGATTTTTATGAATTAAATTAGAGGTTTAAATTAATTAGAGAAGTTAATTTGGTAGAAAGATACACCAAAAAATCTTTTAAAAATTATTTTAATTTGGATTTGAAACTTTAAAGTCGAAATTGGACGAAGGCAAAATTTGGAGCTTGATTTGAACGTACGTAAGAAATTGGGATGCACCTAGGCTTCAATAATTATAAAGGACGCACACGGATTACGGATATGGTTAACTCGTGCTACGTTTGTTTTTTTATTCATAAGTCGGGTCGACCCAATGGATCAAGGTTTGAATGGGTTATGAGAGGTTATGTGATAAATCTTAATTGACTAGCCCTTACTTCTCCATCTAATTTTGATGAATCACGCATTCAAAAAAAATATAATGTAGATTGTTCACTTATCTAGAGCTCTTCAAGATCAATAACACAATATGGACCAGGAAATTTTTTTTTTTTTTTGTTTATAATTAATTTAATAATTATTGGGTCTTTAATGCAATTTTTATAAGATTGGTTATTGAATAAATGCGTGAAATTAAAAGATTATTTAAATATTTATGAGGGCTGATTTATAAAAACGAAATTTATAAAAGATAGTTATGGTCCTCAATCCACACAATGCTACATTGGATCAGGCCCATTGGACTTAATACTTGATATTAGTATGGTTACAACATTCAACATTCAGTAGGTAAGACATCTCACTTTCTCCCCATCGACATAGAGGATTCACAAGAGTGAGAAACCCCAAAGAGAAGTTTAGGGTTGTGCTAGATTGGAAATCCATCCTTAATCCAAGGACAATTGAAGCTAAAGGTATGTTTCGCTTCTAGTAATTGAAGTGATCTATCATCTCAAATCATTTGTTTATCATTTGATTACTATTTAAAGTATTATTAGTTTTGGTTTATAAAATCTAACAATTGATATCAGAGTCTACCGTCAATTGATTCTAAAGAAATTGATAATTAATTTGTTTTTCAAAACTCTAGTTTTTGTTGTTTTTGGTTGATGGTTTATATGATTGGTTGAAGATATTATGCACATATAATATATTGTTTTAACAATCATAAAGAGTGATATTAGGTTTTTATCGTGAATTAAAGTTTTTTTTTTAAAAAATTATCAAATATATAAGATTGAATTTTATAATTTCCATATAAAGCTTTACCAAATATAGAAGATTGGATTATAGAAATTCTAAGGAAAAATACCTACCAAATCGATTGGTTCTAAAAAATCCCTAAATTTATGATAATTACAATCATTATTATTAGAAAGATTTAGAAGATATTATAACTTCTATATAAAAGTATTGACGCTCCATTTTAATAATAAAAAAAGGTATTTTAAAGTTATTTTTTTAATTGAATATAAAATGTATTTTAATGCGGAAAATCAATAAATATTAATATTTTGTACATCTAGACTTGTTTTTAAGTTGTCTAATATTCAAATGATAAACAAAAGATTTGAGATGATAGATTAATTCAATTACTAGGAATTTCATATAACGAAAAAGTTACCGAATATAGAAAATTGAATTTTAAAAATTCCATATAATGAAAAAGCTTACCAAATATAATTGAATTCTATAAAATTCCTAAATTTATAATGATTGTCATCATTATTATTAGAAGATCTTAAATGATCTCGTAACTTATATATAAAAGGGTGTTCCATTGTAATAAAAAATGATTTTAAAGTAATTATTTTAATTGAATATAAAGTGCATTTTAATATGGAAAATCAATAAACATTGAATATTTTTTACATTTAGACTTGTTTTTAAGTTGTCTAATATTCAAAATAAACTTGTTTTTATACACACCAACATCTAATATTCAAAAAAATAAGTATCTTTTGAATATTAAACAACTTAAAAACAAGTCTAAATGTACAAAATATTCAATGTTTATTGATTTTCCGCATTAAAATAAATTTTAGATTTAATTAAAAAAATTAACTTTAAAATACCATTTTTTTTAATTACAATGGAGAGTCAAGACTCTTTATATAGAAGTTACGAGATCTTTTAAGATCTTTCTAATAAAGATGATTACAATCATCCTAAGTTTAGGAATTTCCTATAATTTAATCTTCTATATTTGGTAGGCTTTTTTCTTATATGAAAATTTTAAAATCCAATCTTCTATATTTTGTAAACTTTTCTTATAGAGAATATCTTCTATATTTGGTAGCTTTTCTTTTTGAACATTAATTACTATAAAAATCTAATATCACTAAAATAATATATATGTATGATATCATCAATTAATCAGATAAACCATCAACCAACATGCATTTAATAAAAACAAAAAAAAAAATATGATTTTTGAAAAAAACGAATTGAATTATCAATTTCTTAAAAATCAATGGATGGTAGGCTCTGATTCCAATTGTTAGATTTATAAAACCAAATTTAATAATAATACTTTATATAAACTCTAAATAGCCATTAAATGATAAAAAATGAATTTGAGATGATAGATCAATTCAATAATTAGAAACGTAACATACCTTTAACTTTCATTGTTCTTGATTGTCCTTGGGATGAATTTCGGTTGACGGTACCAATTTAGCACAGTTCTTAACTTCACTTTGGGATTTCTCACTCTGTGAATCCTCTATGTCGATGGGGAGACAAGAGAAATGTCTTACCTACTAAATGCCGCAACCCTACTAATATCAATCGACATGTATTAAGTTCAATGAGCTTGATCAAGTGTAACACTGTGTAAATTGGGGACCATAACCATCTTTTTTAGATTTCGATTATTTATAAATTATAATACCGTATTTGATTACTTTAGTTTAGGTTTATTATATAATAGTCCAACACTATAAATATTGTATTAATCCAACAATTTCATCTATCGGATGTTGATTACCTTTATTATTCCAAGTTAATTAGAAGTATGTTTTGAGGGGTATATGTATTGACATTCAAAGCTTTTTGTAAAAATAGAGTATTTTTCCAATACTCTCTTATATTCATGATTTTTTTTTAAGTATCTTGACATTTCAACAAAGAGAAGGTTATAAATTGTATTAATATTATAGTTATACATAATTTATATAGATAAAACTATAATGATTTCCTAAAATGGTTTGTTTTTAGAAATATATATAGATAAATAATATTTTCTAATGGAAAACTAATTAGAAATTAGCTCACTTTTCTAGTGAATATGTTGTGAAGTATTTAAATTTGAATTTTCTCAAACTGAAATGAAGTGAATATTTTATTACTAATAAATATGGTTATTTAGAAACTAGTATTTTATAACCATCCTTGTTATAATCAAAATTATTTATGAAAATCAACCAAGTAAAAACTTACCATGAGTTTGTTTTTATTTTGTATGAAATATACTATTGAATTAAATAAAAAAATAAAGTAAAAAATGTAATATTTTTTAAAATTATAGATTAAATGTACAGAATTTTCTTGAAAAACAAATGAGAAAAAAATGTAGCAAATAAGATTGTCTTGAAATTTTGCATGTATACATAATACATTGATACAAAATAAATTAGATAGGAGACTGGAATGAAATAAAATCACTAAATAAAATGTATGATAGGAGACATTTGTTGGGTATACTTTACTTAAAATTGGTTGTCTTTGTTTAGTATTTGAGTTTGTTTTTTTTCTCATGCATGAACTATTAGGATCGGGATTGAAAATAATATGTGTGGAGTCGTAATAAAATCAATATAACTTGTGAATTTTTCTTGCAAGAATTATTTCAAAAAAAGGTGGTTGTTGTAGTGTTTCTGATTACTAGAAATAAACAACAAAGAGATTAATTTGTTTTAGTTTAATTGAAACTGCAAGAATAAAATACTAATTATATCAGTCTTAGTTGCATTACTTTCAATTTCAATCATAATTTAAAAAAAAAAAAAACTATTAATTTTACTATAATAAAATTTAATGATTTTACGAATTTATAAATAATTTATAACTAAAAAAACAAATTTTATAAATATAACTTCTTTAGTGTGATCTACTTATTATTATTTTTAAATTTAAATATAATTGTACAAAAACTGATAATCTAGAGCCTAATTTTCACTTAAGCGTTCTAAGTGACCATCGATCTGTCACTTAAAAATCATTATTGTCGCTTTTAGTGAAGTACTTATATATATAATTATATATATAAATAATATTATTTTAAATTAAACTATTATAAGCTCTCAATTTTACAAATTTAATATAAATCCGGGAGCTCCTTGGCCAAACATTTTCTTTTTTTTTTCACAAACTTGTAAGTATTGTAGCAACACTAATGGAATCCAACCAGATACATGTTCACAAAGTTTTTATTAAATTCAGCCAGATTTCAACTTGCCAAGTCATACTTACACATATTTTAGAGAGTCAATTTGCCTATAGATATGTTAAAAGCATTGCAATGACTACGAACATGATCAATATCTGTTCAAGAATAGGCAAAAGAGTGCCATTAGTATTTCAAATATTTAAATGAATGAATTCGAATGAGAAACTATCGATACATTTATTATCAGATTAAATATTTTTGTTGACAAATGTCGTCCCACTTGAAAACCAACTTGATAGTTTAAGTTGAAAGAATTTTACCTAAGAAACCGAAGAAGTAGGATACAAGGGTGGGGTTTGTGTTTTCAAATGAAACCAATTGGAAATTTATGTAATTAAACTTATTTTGACACTAATTCAAAAAATAATTGATGGTTTCTCTTTCAAATCCAAACTCATAATTCAGATTTAGAAAGAAAAGTGTTTCCCTTTATCAAATGGTGCTTATTTTGACCCGAGGAAAACTTACCAGAGCTGAATTATGCATTATTGGACCATTGCTAATTATGTAGGATTTCCTGACGATAAATTATAATAGGGAGTTTGTCATTTGTGAGATAGAGAAATAACATAACCATGTTTATTATTGATTGATTAATTATCGAAAGAGAATAATCAAACCTTTTGTTCATTGGACCCGACTCTAGACAAACTTTCTGAATTGTTGCTATCAATTTCAATGTTTTTGTGGCATTCGGATCATTCTTCTCCACCTAAAAAAAACAAAAAGAAGAATTAAGTCAAATCTTCAAATGTGTGAAAAGAAGAGCCCTGAGCTGAAAATATATATTAAACTCATGATATAAAAAGAATTTCATATAATAAAAAAAGAACCTTTGTCTTCAACATTTGAGAGAAGTCGAAGAAAGCACCATAGACGTCTTCCATTGTGTTTGTTCGATCGATAACCTTAGCCACTAAACCTATCATTTTGAAAGAAAATGTGCAAGAGAAGACCACCATTACACAATTAAGGATATGAGATATTTCAAAATTAAAATCTTCAAGGAAATCAAGAATTATTATTTAGATATATTGAAAAAACAGAGTTTAAAAAAAGATAATATTGAGTAATTTGGTTTAAGATATATAACAAATAATGTATTTTTTTATTATTATTTGATGCAGAAGTGTTTGATAATGGTGTAATATTGGTTTATTTGACATCAAATAAGCACCAACTAAGTGAGTTATCTTACCACGTCTCATCTTCACAACGCCTCTGAAGACTTCAACGTTGTTATAACATAATGCAAAGATACCTATTGCCATAATCTAGTTAAAAGAACAAGAAGGATGATAAACATTAATGGTTAAAATCAGTCATCATTATGCATAATTACTAAACTAACTAATATCTCCAGTCAAACTGTTGGGTTTGAATTAATGCTCTCAAAAATGTTATATATTTAACTGTGTTTATTAGTGTTCGAGATGGAGATACAAATATCATCTTCGTCCCATCCCAACACAGTCAACTACCGGTCAAATTAGAGAAAAAGTGTCCAAACGGGAGTGCGAATTATAATTGTATCTTACCTAAGAATGTAGACATTTGTTTGACCAAACTTGGTTTTATCTTGTATTCTCTATCTCTATCATGGAACTCTTTTTGAGCCATTTCTTTTTATCAAATATGAGAAAGCAAAATATACCTTTTGTTGCAAGTAGAGAAGAGATGGATCCTTTGATCACATCAATTTGTGTGATCCATAAAAAATTGTATGAGCATGTAATATACCTGAGGTATAGCACAAAACCTGAAGATAGTTGGACTTTTTATATCTTTCATGTACTTTAGACAATCTTCAACATGTGTCAAAGTATTTGTAACCATATCATTCAAGCATTGCACAGCCTTGACTGAATTCTCCTTTTCTTTCAAATCCTATAATTCCATATCAATGAGATTATAGCTAAACAATTTAATTATAGAAAGAAATTAGAAAGACAAACCTCGAGTTTGTCAACATATTTACTCCAGATCTCACGAGGCCAACACATGTGATGATTTGGTATGTCTTTTATATCCTCCGCGTAATCTTGAATAATGTTTACTTTCTGGGACAGTTTTAGGAATCTAAGAAATTTGCTGAACAAGAACAGGGATTAAAAGAGACAATTTAATTTCAAATTTTTATTATACCTGAAGAAATAAACTCATTGAATTTGAAAGAGAATCCGATGCCAAATCTTCTGTCCCATAGGCATGGAAAATTCTTGACAATCCTAACCCCACAAGACCTGCCACATAATGGCAGTATTCATCATAATCTTCAATGGTTTCTACCTGCATCACATAAAATTGTTTGAATTGTTGTTAAATTTTTCTTTAGTTTTTGTTGTGTTGAAGGCCATGGATGCTTTGCTCTTCATTTCAAGTTCAAGTTGGACAAACTCAGAAGAACATTATAGAAACTGAATCATAATAATATGTTTGATACAGACCTCCTTGCATATAAATTTAGCCATTCCTGCACCCATCCTCAAAGTAATATCTTTAATAGCCTCTTGATAACTGTAGTTAAAAGTTTATGAATAAACATATATGTCAAGATTTCATACAAAATAAATACAGTATAACATTCTTGAGGTCAATGTGTAGTTACAATATGTATAAACAATATTCAATGGATGTTATACTACAAAGACTTCAAATTGTGAGCATTGTTTCGGAATTGTTTTATGATTGGGCTGGAATAAAAGGTTCACAGAAAAATCTGTAGTGGATGGAATCGAGAAATCTGTTTTATTGTTTTGCAAAAAGAAATTTAAATCTTGTATTAGCAGTGAAAAGAATTTTATATAATTTATTGAGAGGCTGAACATGCCTAGTTCTCATTTTCAAAAGCATAAATTTACTTGGATGAATTTAAATACATGGTCAGTGTTACTTAGAGCTTGTTCGGGAAGGATTTATTTAAATAAACCTGGGTCTATTTAAAAAATGTTGATGGGTGATTTTGAGGAGGTGGTTATTTGTTTTTAAAAAGACTTTAAATGTATTAGTATATAATGATATTATTTTTAATAAATAGAGAGTATTTTTGTATTTTTGTTAATGAATTGAGTAATGTGATTAAATAGAAATAACGCCTTTATTTTCTTAAAATAATATATAGAAAATATTCAAAAAAAAAATATTTGATTCTTTCTATAGTTGTAAGTTGTAACTTATCAATTCATTTAAATTACACATTATCTTAATTTAAAACATAATTATTTGTTTAGCTTATTTACTTTAATAAAAATTAAATTAATATTTAAAATACCATATTTTATAATTCACTCATTGTTTGTTTTTTTGATAAATAAATGCAATCTTAATTTAATTTATTAAAGATTGTATTTGAGACAATAATGTACAACTTTATGTGTAGAAAAATTATCATTAATAATGATAAGTTATTCAATTATCTTTGATGAATGTCTAGATTTTATTCTAGTAAACATCTTATTTAAAAAATAATCAATTTAAACTACAGTAAACAACTAACCTTTTATCAAGTTCCAGAAAAGCTGTGGTAACATGATGAAACTCGTCCATAAGAACCTTATGATTATTTGTCCCACCTGCATTTATGAATCATGCCCAAGATCACATTAAATACTAGAACCCAAATAATCAACTTTTTAATCGAAAAAGATTTTTTTTCTAAAATAAACACTTCATTCGAAAAAAGTACCTTCTCAGCATAAGTAACTTACATGAAAAATGCCAGTCATGGTCAGAAATATGACTATGAAATGCCAACAAAATAGGCACTTTAACATCCTTGGCTATACTTGTATCATCCTCTGCAACAAGGTATCAACACACAAAAGTTATATATGGCTGACATGCTGGTACAACATTTGATTGAAATAAAAAGTAACGAATCGAGAATTCAAAAGCTAAGAATATAACGACAAGCTAACCATAGAACAAAAGGTAAATTGCTACTTTTTAATCTAAAAGTAACAAACTGCATCCACCACCTTAGCACCGACAAGGTTAGTGTAGAAAATTAAAATAAATAAAATGTATTCTAGAAACTAGGTAATTAATTAGTTTCTAAAATAATAGAAGTTAAGGTGATGAAACTACTAATTAGTTGTTGAAAACAGTTAATTTTTAGATTCAGTCTAGAACTGCATCTATATAAAGCAGGTTGTAATTTGTAGCTGATTGTATTAAATTCAATTAGTTCATAACTAATACTTAGTTTTCAATCTTTTTCTTCTTCAAATATTTTACAGGTAGTCTGTATGGAATGAAAGGAATAGACCATAGTCAACGATATGCAGAAAATCTACCATCTTATTTCAAGTTGAATTTACTAACAGTGTAAATTAATGTAATATGAACCATCTACAAGACTATAACTAGACCAAAATGTGACATACCAACAGTGTCAAGGGCCCGAAGAACCAAATAGAAAATGCAAACCTGTAAATATTAAAGTAATTTTCGTAAGAGCATGATAATCAAACCTTTTAAATTAAATACATGAATTCAGATAACTCACGATCTCATATGAAACAATGGATAAAATACAAACAAACAACACCCCAACCTCCCATTTGTCGTAAAAAAAAATAGAACACAACTAGATGGGGAAATAGGTCAAAAAATCGCAACATCAAATGAAAATGACTCTCAACATAAACAAGTCTCAAAACCATCAACAATTACAAAATCCACTAATCATTCTTGTGGGTTATCCACCATAGTCCACCTCGAAATGAATCAATCTATAGTCATCATCTAAATGAATGATTCATTATTCTTATGTGCATTATTCTTCATGTTTCATTCCAATCTCTACTTACATACATTCCCACACAAAAATCGACTATTTTCATAAAGCTCCAGTTCCTATATATTCTCAACCAGTTGAATTAAACCTGCAATTTCAAACTTGACTAATGGCTTAAGACATGCAAGGTCACAATCTCAAAGGGAAACATCCTATAAAAGCAAAGAAACTAAAAAGCCACAAGACTAGATTAAACATTTAAACAATATTCTTCACTCTGGAGAAACAGTAATATTACAGCAGTTCTTTTGTAGGTTTAGACAACAGAAATTTAAGTTTTAGGCGATATGATTACAATAGTGTGGTGATAACTGATGACTATGAACAATATTACAATAGTATATGAATACAACATGATCCTGTCCGTATCAATATGCATATGGAAACTACTTTTGATGGAGAGAGTTATATAGTACAAAATCTCGAGATTTAATCAGCTACACAGTAGGAAAATCGCAAGATCGATCTCCAACATGCATTAATAAGCAGAAGACCTAACAAATCCAGCAAGACAATGACGATTGCTCCCAAAGAGAAATGAATCACAAAATAGAATCTTACAGCGTTACGGAGCTCAGTATCAAGCTGCAGAATCACGAGAGCAAAACTACGAGAAACATTGTGGAGCATAGAGTAACAGAATCCCCAATGAGGCTCCGCCTGCGGGATCTGATTTTTGGAATGCCTCATTGCCATTTTCAGCTTCAACAATGGATATAAATCATCTGGATGCCTCAAAATCTCACCAAAACTCGCCATCTATGGCGAAAACAAACGAAAATGAAGTTAAAACAACGAAGAAAAGCTGCAACTGAAGTATTGGAAAAGTTAGCTAACCTCTTAAGCTTAAATGATCGGCTATAACTTAGACTTGAGATACTTCGAATCAAATCCGCCATGATCAATGGAGATTGAGAAGAGAGAAAAGTCATGAGCAAATGGCAATGAATGAAGTTGTAAATACGTCATGGAAGAAGGAAGCGTGACACGAATCACAATTTGGCGGTTTGATATGTGAAATAAATATTATTATTTTTTCCAATGAATCTATACAATTGATTTAATTTAATTTAATTATTTTACGACACATAATTTTTTAACATAACATTCCATTTGTATCATCTCAATTTCAAAACTAAATAATGGGAAATGCAGTCAGCGCATAAATTAAATTGCGTTGTTGGTGATCACTTGAATTTTTATTTTTTTAATGAAAATATATTTTTGCGTAACGTAAATGAGAGGATCGTTACGCGAAAGGAAGGCATGTAAAAGGTCCAGAATGATCGTGCCCTTCGAGTGACGATCATGCCCTTCGTGTGACGATCATGCCCCTTCGCGTGACGATCTTGCCCCTTCGCGTGACGATCCTACCCATTCGCGTGACGATCACGCCCTTCGCGTGAGACGGAGGTAATTTCGTCAGAATATTTTGAAGTGGTAATTTGCGCAATTTAATTTATGCGCTGGTTACTAGCGCGTTTAAGATTATATTTAGGGTCATTTCGTCAAATTTCCCAATGAGAAATTTGACGAAATGACCCTAAAAAAGGGTTGGTAATTATTTATTTACGCCAAATTTATGCCTCTACTTTGATAAAATGATAATCTATTACTACAATATTATTATTAATATATATTTTTTTAAATGTACATTTTTATTAAAAAGAACGCAAGATGACGTTCAAACGTTACAAAAGGAAAGAAAAAAATAAAACAATAAATAAGAAAATAACATATGAATTTTAAATGTCAATAAGATTAAAAAATTCTCAACCCGTACAAGCCCTTCTTTTTTGGATTGAGGCGAATGCGTGTAACATAAATCTTTTGAGACACTCGTATCCATAACTTTTCACTTCGAAAACTCTTATATTTATTTCTTTCCAAATTGTCCACCATATGATGAGGAGAATTGGTTTCTAATCGTCCGCGATTTTGTTGCTAGAACACAATTCAATCTATTTGACCTAGAAGTCATCGACTTTTGATAGTATATCCCATTAAAATTGAAGGAGGTTATGTAGAAGAGAGCCCACATGCTCTTGGCAAGGTCACAATGAAAAAGAATGTGATCAATTGATTCTTCACTCTTCAAACAAATGTTGCATCTACTAGCGAGATGAAATCTTTTTTTTGTTAGATGTCAAGACTCCACCATTGATAGCTTCTCAACCAAAAAACGAGATTTTTTATGGAATTTTTTATTTCAACACCTCTTTTCAAGGAAACCGGGATGGAGTTTTTTGAGAGACGCAAGATAAATGTAGCTAGTTTTAAAATTGGGAGAGTTGGACAAATAAAACTTGTCGTTAGTCTCTAGGTCAATCAAAACGTTGGTAAGAGCATCTATGAGGAGATTTGGTCTCCCCACCTATTCGGTGGAAAGTCGTATATTTAAAGGAATTCTTCAAACAATTTGGTTAGATGTGAGACGAAAATAGTCGTCCACTTTAGCCTCATTTTTACTAAAGATCCCAAAAGGATCTCGATAAGAGTCTGACAATTTTTTGCTGGGGTGCCATGGATCATTCCAAAAATCGATTTTTTTTACCATTATCAATCGTAAAAATGAGAAAGTGGTGGAGCTTCTCCTATATTTTACAGATACGGCCCCATAGGCTTCTACCCATAAACTTTCTCCCAAAAAGAGGCATTCGTTATCTCGAAGTCCATACTTGGCGATGATTGCTTTCTTCCAAAGACTTGTGTTTCGTTGAAAAATCTCCACCACCATTTACAAATGAGCGAAGTGTTAAAAAGGGAGAAGTCTTTGATTCCGAGTCCGTCGTCAACAACATCAAGCTTCATTGTGTCTCATCTCACCAAATGAGTAATTTTAGATGAGTTATAGTTGCCCTAGAGGAAATTCCTAATGATTGTATCCATTTTGATGGCCACCGATGCAGGGATAGGGAAGAGTGACATAGTGAATGTTGGGATTGTGGCGAGGGGGCTCTTAATGAAGACCAACCTACCGCCTTTATAGAGAAGTTTGCTTTTCCAAAGTGCCAACCTATTTCTCATTTTCTCAATGATAGGATTCCAAATATCCTTGCAACTAAATTTAGTGCCAAGAGGGAAGCCGGGATACTTTGATGGGAGAACCAATTTTGAACCCCATAATTTTGGCAAATGATTGGGTGTTATGAACGTTACTGATGAAAAAAAGTTCAGACTTTTCTCTATTAATTTTCAACCCCGAGCATGCCTCAAAAAGAATAAGAATCGTCCGAAGAGAATGAAGGTTTTTTGTTGTAGGTTTAGTAAGACAAAGAGTGTCATCAACAAAAAGTAAGTGAGATATGTAGTTGGGTCTTCTCGTCGTTCCTATATTAATTCCTTTGAAAAGACTAGCATTGATGAATTTCTCAAATAATTTTGACAAACCTTCCATAACTACCGTGAAAATGAGGGGTGATAAAGGATCCCTTATTTAAGTCCTCTCGAGCTCTTGAAAAACCCAAACATAGTATCATTTATAAGAATTGAGAACTTAGGTTCAGTATCACAAGTTTTGATCCACCTCCTCCATTTCACTCCAAAACTCATCTTCTCGAGAAGAGAAAAGAGAAAATCTCAACTCATGTGATCAAAAGCTTTTTGGATATCAAGTTTACAAAGGCAACACATCCCCTTTCTTCTAGTAATAGAGTCAATACACTCATTTGCAATGAGAGAAGCGTTAGTGATCTGTCTATCTTGTACGAGCACCATATGGTTAGGAGAAATGAGTTATGGCAAAAGAACTTTGAGCCTATTAGATAAAGTTTTCGTCAAGATTTTATAGAATCTCATCACAAGGCTAATAGGTCTGAAGTGTTTGAGTTCCTTGACCCCTTGAATCTTCCTAACTAGGACAATAAAGCTATAATTCCAACATTTCTCAAAGGAAGTCGTCGCATTAAAGTGCTTGAACGAGCTCAAATAGTCCTCTTTAATAAATTCTCAAGACTCCGTAATGAAAGTGATTGTGTATCCATCCAGGCCAGGTGCTTTGTTTCCATCACAACTTGTAATATTTTTCCAAATTTCCTCAGTTGTAAATGCTTGATAGAAGACTTTTGTTTTTCGCTAATTTTGTTAAAGACGTTTCTACCCAAACTAGTCTTTCTCAAATTGGCTTTAGGAGAAGATTCTCATAGAAAGAGAGAATGGAATCTCAAATGAAGTTTTCCTTGACAATCTCAATCCCGTTCACCTTAAGGATAGATATTTGATTATATTTTCTTCAATAGTTTGCAAAGTTGTGGAAAATCTTCTATTAGAATCCCCCTCCTCGAGCCATTTACATCATAATTTTTGTCTTGCGTTATCTTCTTTCCATTTATAAAGAAAGTCGAGTTTTCCATAAGGGTGCATCTACTAGAGGTTTCAGCTTCAGTCAGATCTTGTTCTTCTTCCAACATGTCAATGATATCAATATCTTGGGAAACATTTCTAATGTTAGAACGAAGAGAGCCAAAGTTGACTCGCCTCCATTCTTTAATGAAAATTTTGAGATTTTTAAGTTTAAAAGAAAGGATAAACGATGGTCTCCCCACAACCATTGAGTGATCCACCCACCACTTCCCCACTTTCGACATAAAAGTATGGTCTGAGAGAAGTGTGTTTTCAAATTTGAAAGGTGGTTTAGGCTGAGAGGTTTGGCCTTAGTTTAGGAAAAGGGGTTTGTGGTCAGAAAGACTTTTTGTTCTTGCATATCGACTTGCTAGATGGTAAAGGTTCTCCCATTCCGAGTTGTAAAGAATTTTATCAATACGAGACAAACTTCCATTGTTGCTATCACTTTTTCTAGTAAATTTGGCACCCTCGAGAATAGGGTCAATTAGAAATGAGTCGCCAATGAACGTGTTGAACAAGTCCATCTCTGTTGTGTAACTACATGAGTTTTTTCTTTTTCTTGGAGCCGTAACTAGGTTGAAATCCCCACAAAAACACCAAGGTATGGGCCATTGATTTTGTAAATCATATAGCTCTTAGATAAAAGTAGTTTTCTTACTATTTGACTAGGCCATAAACAATATCGAATGCCCGAATGTTCCCTTTGGTGAGGCATTTGAACTTAATGGATATTGAAAATGCCCCAAAAATAGTTTCTTCCGCTTGAAAGTGATCTATGTTCCAAAGAACAAGCATTTTGCCTGAATTTCTATTAGCGTTTATATTTGCCCATTTAAAAAAATTTCCTTCTAGTTAAACTGATAAGGAGGTTTTCCTTGAGATTCAAGTCCATTAGTTCTTGGAGAGAAATAATGTTGCAATTACACAAATTAAGTGAAAACATAACTTCTTTTTCTAGGGTTATTTAAACCCCTCACATTCCATGAGATTATATTGTTTAACATAAAGAACATTGGGTTGATTGAGGTTTCAGAATCACCATTTCAGGTGATGCTTGGGCGGTAACGATTGTGTCAGTTGCCTCTACAAGGATTGCGGTTTCCTTATCATAATCAAATATGCAAATCCATTCCTTACACATTTGTTTTAGGGTATTTGATGCCTTCGATCCGCTATTTATGGCTTCAATGTGAATTGTATTTGTGAAACTCATCATATCTTTAAATTCTTCTTCAGATTCGTCGTTAGTACTTTTTTCAGAATTGTTAACATCAGGTATTTTTGCCCGCACTAGACAAGTTACTTTAGGAGTATTCAATACTGAAGGGGTAATGTGGTGAAAAAATAGGGGGAAATGTAGTTGGGTGGTTTTGAGGGGGAAATGTAGTTTAGTGGTTTTGAGGTAGAAATGTAGTTGGGTGGTTTTAAGGGGGAAATGTAATTACGTGGTTTTGAGGTTGGATATATGGAGGAATAGTTTGCGATAAGAGGTTCAAGAGGTGACTTTGTGTGAATGGAAAAAGTTGAGGAAAATTGTGTGGTATAAATGATAAGTGAGAATATGATTGGAGTGGGAGTGGTTGGATGAGGGTAGGGTTAATGTTGGCCGAGGAGGGTTGACGTGCTAGTGAGTTTGGATTTAAGTTAAGGTGTATGTTAGATGACGTGTTATGTTTACGTCTTCTCATGTAGGATATTGCGGGGATATTATACTAGTTGAGATTTAGGTCGAGAATAGATTGAGCCGTATAAATAGGTGGTGGTGAGAAATGTGGTTGTGTGTTTGTTATGTTAGGAGAAGGTAGAGAGTTAAATCGGTTAAATGTGAGGATAGAGGGTGTGTGGGAATGAGGGGTGGATGGGGAGTGTTCTGTCTTGGTCATGTTCTAGCTTTAGAATTTATCAATGGTGGTTGGTTGATTGGATGTTGGGGGATACTTTGTCTCGGGAGGATGTTTGGGATAAAAGTTTTATTGTGGGCGAGGGTTGTGTGGTTCATTGGTTGATTCTAATCTATTCTAACTTGCTCGCTGGAGCTCAGCAACGTTGGACCTCTATCCACAATTGATACTATTGGAGATGATTCTGACCAAACCGGGAGATCGTAGATAAAGCATCTATCATCTATCTTAATCCGAGCTGGAATCGATTGTCCCGTGTTGTCAACCTTTATTATGGCCCATTGTAGGTTGGTTTTATCCAACGTTGCTTCATTGATTTCCAGCAAGCCGCCATAAGAGTTACCGATCTTTGTGATTGCTTCAGAATTTCATAAATAGACCCGTAGACCGACAATACAAATTCGGGAGGATTTCAACTTTTCTGGGGTCGGACAACAACCCGTGAATTTGTTCCAATTTTGAAATTTTACTTCATGTATGTGGAAATGCCAAATTTTGACATCCAAATTAACTTTATCTATATTGTTAGCAAATGTGAATAAGTGGAATGAGCCGTAAATATCCCTAATCACGACAGGGCGCTCAGTCAGAATGACCTCTACAACCCAAGATTGAAGATCATCTATAGTGAGGCTAACCCCGTTCCAAGGTTCGTGGAGATTCATAAGGCTCGACTCGAAGGATATGTTGGAAAACTTATACTTCTATGGAACATTATTTTTATGGTTGGAAACGTAATGTTTTATACCTTCTATAATTATGTTGTAAAATGAGCCCTCTACATCTAGAGGAATGCTGATCCAAAATGTGTTATCACCATCACGCTTGATTTTGTAGAAGTGGCCTTGTCTATTCGAGCCAACCCATACTGATGTGTCTTTTTTATCTACGAATCTTCTCATTTTGTGGAAGCGGTATTGAGTTTTTTGGACCACTTCGCCAAAAGTTTTGTGGTGGTAAGGCTTAGGTGAATGCTTTGAGGGCAGCGCGAACCCTTCTCGGTGCATATGATAACAATTTTGTCGTTATTGCTTTCTTCTAGCTCAATTATTTTGTCACTAAATCTAATGGGATGACTCCATCGTCCAATTTAAGATCTTTTGAGAACCTCCGAATAAGAGAAACCCTCTCTCGCTTGGGAACCAACTAGGGAAGATGGAAATTTTCTGAGGGTTTTGATGTTGGGCTGTGGGTTAGAGTGGACGGTCAATTTAGGGTTAGGATTGAGGTGGATAGCCGGATTAGGATAAGGGTTAGGATGGTGTAAGCATGGAAATTTAATTTAGCCTATTTTCAAAAAAAATATTATTGTTTTTAATAATATTAAAATAATATTTTAAACTTTTATATTCAAAATAACTTTAAAGAATGAATTAAAACCTAATTAAGGTTTAATTATTGTGATAATTAAATCATAATTAAGGAAAATTTTCAAAATTCCAAAAATAATTTGAGGATAAAATATTGTATTTATTTTACCCAAAATAGACCAAAGAAGAGGATGAAAATATTTAATCATGATTTATGTTTAATTTAGGACTTAAAGCAATTAAATAAAATACCTCAAATTCCCAAAAATACTCAAAACAAATAAAATATAATCATAATTGTTATTATGATTCTAAAAATATTATTTGTGAATAAATGAATTTAAAAGGGATTAAAATCGTTTTTAATAATATTTTAAATAAAAATAAAATATAATAATCATGTGTAGCAGAAATTATTTTTAATCTTTACAGCAGGATCTTGGACCATTAGATGAGCGCTCAGATCTCATCCAACAACCCAGAATGCGTCAGACTCCCGCTACAACGGATTTAGCGCGCAACTGCCCGCACCGAATCAGCTAACGGGACTAACTAACCCTGATACTCAAGTCATTGATTGCCTAACGGAACGCGAACGACATTAGACGAAACGACGTTGTTTTAGTCGTCTTCTTCGCTAGGACGCAGGGCTCGCCGAAATTGCTACCTCACCGGCGCGATTATTCCAAAAGGGACAACTCACTCCATAGTCGTCCTTATCCCTTCAAATTTTGGCCACGACTCCCCTCGTCACCGCCTATGTTTCTCCCTTATCCTTTAGCTTTATCCTACTATAGATAAAAAAAATAGGACAACGGATTAAGTATGTAGCCCGCAAACACACTTAACCATTTAACTAGGTATAGAACTTGTCGCTTGAAGGGCTCGAACCCAGAAACTTAGGGTTAGTATCCACCTCTTATTGCCACTAGACTATAATAGGGGATATCCTGTTGTAGATAATTCTGCCACTATTTAGAGATAAGATTGTCGGAGGGCAATTTCGACTTCAATTATCCCTCCCGACCGACCTTAAGGCACTATAAATAGTCCTTTACCCTTCCACCATCAATCCATCTAACAATCACAGTCCCTTACGGCTTCAATCGACAGACCTAAATTCCGGCGAAGAACAGTTTCTATGAAAACTGTCTCCAACAATCCTAGTCGCGATCCAAGCTTCGGGAAAGCTTCCTACATCTCCTAGGAGTGTTTCTGTAGCTATTGGTATGCTTTTAAAATCATTTGTATCATGATTTTTTTTATTTAAAATTTGAATTATTTTCAGATTTCTTAAGTTTGATCGGTTTGATCTTGTTCTTAAGCTTGATTATGGATTTTTTTTATTTATAATCATTATATATATCATATATAAGCTTTCTGTTGAAAGAGATCATATCAAATCCACCTAAATAAAAAATTTCAAAAAATTGAGCTTAAAACTAAATTTTTTTTAAATTATGTGTTATTGAGTTTAATCCGATTTTTTTTTATTCAATTAGTTGTTAGACATGTTTGTTAACATGTTATAATGAATCTCAAACAGTTGTAATTACGTTTTGATCATGTTCTGAAATTTTGAAAAATAAAGCTTAAAAATTGGATATTTTAAACTATGTGTTCTTACTTTTAATCCGGATTTTTGGTCCAATTAGTTGTTATACATGTTTGTTAACATATTATGATGAATTCTAAATAACTATTTCATAAATTTGATCATGTTTGATCAAATTGAGTTTTTGAAAAGTTTTAGATTTTGATTCAATCTTCAAAAACTATTTTAATGATGTTATGATATTCTTGTTTTAGTTCAGATCAACTATATCCATTATTTTAAAACTAATGGAACAAAAATCATACCTTGAAACGGCCTAATTTAAAAAGATCCCAAAATTTGACCTAGAAATGTTATTTAATAAATTGATCATTGTAAGGGCTTCAAAATCGTGATTTATGTTAGGACTTTTGTTCTTCATAATCATATAAACTTACTATAGCTTATGGATCATGATTTCATGATCCCAATCAAAAGTTATGGACTTCCAAAATTTTGAACTAAAACAAGAACACTCGGACCTAAGGTTTTAACTTAAGACCGGTGATCATCTGTCCTGTTCTTTAGTAGGAATCGAGAAAACGCACCCATAACCGAGAATCCTAGGATCGAGTTTTCTAACCTAGGACCAGTGTTCTTCAGCTAGGACTAATGACTAGGACCGATGTTCTTGAGGAAGGATCGAGTCTCGCGACCAATAGTTTTAGCCTAGGACTGTAGAGCCCGACTGAGTTTTTTGACTTAGGACCGAGTCCTCCCCTTAGCCTAGGACCGATATTTTTAACCTATGACCGACAGCCTTTAGCCTAGGACCGATGATTAGGACCGAGCCTCACTTAGTCTAGGACCGGCAAACCTAAACTTAACCCTAGACATATGACCGATAACTACCTAAGCCTAGGACCAATTGATGGAAATGCACCACAACGGTAAACAACAAAATGAGGAATTTATCCTTCGTTTGGTAACACTTTCCTAAACCGTTTAAACATGTGATGAAACTAACAAATAGGTATGAAAAATACAATCAACACAGCCCTAAAATAGTGAGTAACACACCAAGGAAGCACACACAAACAACACAGAATTTTAGCGTGGAAAACCCCTCAATGGGTAAAAACTACGGGACACCTAGTGCCGCTTAAAATCCACTATCACCAGCAAGAGAGCAATACTAAAGTCTTCTCTAGACAATACTAGAGACATAAAAATTCATAATATACTTGGAAACATGGCACATCAAGGATATAGAAACAATCAAAGAACAAGAAAGGAAGAATATCACCAAAATAACTTCTACTGTTCCGGCAACGAAACCCCGACTTCCAGACCTCGGAATCCGATCCCCACCGTCCAGAATGTTGACCCAGAAGTTGTGAAGCTTTTGTCCAAAAATTAGGACGATCCAACGGTGCAAACTCCGGCGATCATCAAAACACTAAGACTACTGGATTTGAAGTTTTCCCTCTTTTCTTTCTTGATTTTCTCTCTCTTTCTTTTGCTCTTATTTCTTGCAGAAGAAGTTTTCTCCCCTTTTATATTGCTCCCAAATAAGTGAATTAAGTAGGGCCCAAAATGGACCTATTTTCTGGGCTTTTCCTCATGGACTAAGGAAATCAAAAACCCAACAAATCTCCCTCTTTTCCTGACTATGAGGAAGAGTTCGCCATCCCGGCGATCGAACAACACACCTTCAACTTTTCCCTTTCCAATGCCTTTGTCAACATATCGGAACCATTATCATCAGTGTGAACTTTATCAAGTTCAAACAATCCATCTTCAAGAGATTCTCTAATCCAATGATATCGCACATCAATATGTTTCGTTCTCTTATGAAACATGGAATTCTTAGCAACGTGTATTGCACTTTGATTATCACAAAGAACTACGTAGCGCTGTTTCTTAAAGCCAAGCTCCTGCAGAAATCTTTTCAACCACAATAGTTCTTTGCAAGCTTCCGTTGCTGCCATATACTCAGCCTCTGTTATCGATAAGTCCACACACTTTTGCAATCTTGATTGCCATGAAACAGCTCCCCCTGCAAATGTCATCAAATATCCAAAAGTGGATTTCATGTTATCCTTATTTCCATCCATATCAGAATCTGTGTATCCCATAAGCACCGGCTTTTCATTTCCAAATGTGATACCAAATTTGGAAGTACCGCGCAGATATCTGAGAATCCATTTAACTACTTCCCAATGCTTCCTACCAGGATTTGACAGAAACCGACTAACAACACCAACTGCATGAGCTAAATCCGGCCTTGTACATACCATAACATACATCAAGCTACCAACCGCTGAGGCATATGGAACCTTATCCATATCTTCAATGTTCTCCTTTGAAGTAGGACAATCTTTAAATGTTAGCTTAAAGTTGGTAGTAAGAGGAGAACTAACCACTTTAGTTTTGTCCATGTTGAACCTACAAAGCACCTTCTCAATGTATCGCTCCTATGACATATGCACCTGCTTGGCAGCTCTATCTCGAGTGATCCGTACCCCAAGAATCTGTTTCACCGGCCCCAAGTCTTTCATTGCAAAAGACTTGCTCAACTGCTGTTTCAACTTAGCAATTCTTCCTGCATTCTTGCCAACGATAGGCATGTCATCAACATAAAGCAATAAAATGATGAAATCATCATCACCAAACCTCTGAAAGAAAACGCAATGATCTGAAGTAGTTTTTCGGTAGCCTTGCTCCCCCATAACAGACTCAAACTTCTTATACCACTGTCTCGGTGCTTGCTTCAGCCCATATAGACTTTTCTGAAGTCTACACACATAGTCTTCTTTACCTTCTACCTGAAACCCTTCAGGCTGCTCTATATATATATTTCTTTATCCAATTCATCGTGAAGGAAAGCAGTCTTGACATCCATCTGCACAACCTTAAGATCAAGACTGACCACTAAACCGAGAACCACCCGAATAGAATCCATCTTCACAACCGGAGAGAAAATCTCATCGAAATCAATACCCTTTTTTCTGGCTGAATCTTTTGACCACCAATCTAGCTTTGTATCTGGGTTGTGAGGTGAACTCATCGGTCTTCACCTTATAAACCCACTTGTTCTTCAATGCTCTCTTTCCTTTAGGCAACTTCACCAACTCATAAGTATTGTTCTTATACAAGGAATCCATCTCATCTTGCATAGCTTCAGCTCATTCTTTCTTATGCTCATATTCTATAGCTTATGCATAATACTCAGGCTCCCCCTCATCAGTGAGAAGAACATACTCATTTGCAAAATAACGTACAGAAGGATGACGATCTCTCAAAGACCGTCTGAGTGGAATACATGGTGGCATGTCTGGAACTGGTAACTCTGGATGAACAACTTCATCTACATCTTGCTCTTGAGCATCAACATCATCAGCACCATGGTCATCAATAGGAATATCATCTACAACCTGTGTGTCAACATGTTGTAGAGGAACTGGACCCAAATCAATAAAATCATCACTATGTCGAGGAATTGTCTCTGTCTTCTCAACATCCTTCAAAATCTGATCTTCAATAAACACAACATTCCGGCTTCGAACAAGCTTCTTCTGAACTGGATCATAAAGCCTGTATCCAAACTCATCATCGCCATAGCCGAGGAACGCGCAAAGCTTAGACTTCACATCAAGCTTTGACCATTCATCTTTAGGATTATGCACAAATGTCTTGCATCCAAAGACACGCAAGTGAGTGTAAGAAACATCTTTGCCACTCCAAACCCTATTAGGAACATCAAACTGCAAAGGAACACAAGGGGTTAGATTAATAACAAGTACCGATGTGTTCAACGCTTCACCCTAAAAGGAACGCGGCAACCCTGAATGTGAAAGCAAACATCTGACTCTCTCAACCAATGTTCTGTTCATCCGCTCTGCTAAGCCATTCAACTGTGGTGTCTTTGGAGGAGTCTTTTGATGCCAAATATCATGCTCTCTACAGTAAGCATCAAATGGCCCAATGTATTCATCTCCATTGTCTGTCCAAATACACTTGAGCTTTTTTCCAGTCTCTCTCTCAACTGAGGCATGAAACTTCTTAAACACATCTAAAATTTGATCTTTAGACTTCAAAGTATAAAACCATACCTTCCGAGAGTGGTCATCAATGAATTTGACAAAATATGAGCAACCACCAAGTGTTTTTGTCTTCATAGGACCACAAACATCGGAATGAACAAGATCAAGTATGTTCTCTCTTCTGTAAAGAGGATGACTCTTGAAGGAAACTCTGTTTTATTTACCCGCAAGACAATGAGAACACCTCTTCAACTGGACATCATTTACACCTGATAACACTCCCTTCTTTGACAACAAAGCCATGCCCTTTTCACTCATATGACCAAATCTATTATGACATATCTCAGTCATGTCAGCATTCTCCACAACATTAACAATGCTCTTGAAGATCTTCGGTTGTACCACATACAACTTTGAGCACCTTTTACCTTTTGCCACGATCAAAGAACCACGAGTGAGTTTCCACAAACCATTACCAAAGTAGTTGTTGTACCCATCATCATCAAGTCTACCTGTAGAAATCAAATTTAATCTCATATCCGGGACATGTTTTACATTTTGTAAAACCAACTCCATCCCAGTATCAAATTTTAAACAGACTTCTCCAATGCCAACAACCTTTGATAGCCCACTATTACCCATCTTGACATACCCAAAATCACCTGGAGTGTAAGATGAATAAAAATCTCTTCGTTATGTAACATGACACGAAGCTCCATTGTCAATAACCCAACTCGCCTCATCATGTGCAAAGTTCACCAAATTATCATCACAACAAACAAAGAAATCATTAATGATAGTATTCACTTCAACCTTGTCACTGACATCGTCATCTTTCCTTTGATTGTTATTTTGGTTGTTGTAGTTTTTCTTCTTGTTCTCTTTCTTTGCATGTCTGCAGAAATTTACTGTGTGCCACTTTTTACCACAATAGTAACACTCAACATTAGCATACTTCCCTTTACCAGAGTTGCTAGTACCACGCTGATTTCCTTTGTTACTCGGACCTCTACTCTGACTTCTTCCCCGTTTTTCAAAGACTAAGACATCTAATTGTGAAGAGGAACCCGGTGACTTTCTTCTCATCTCTTCATTCATAACACTGCCCTTAGCCAATTCCATGGTGATAATACCATCTGGTGTAGAGTTGGACAAGGATGTTGTTATAACGGATGCAAGAACAATGATAAAAATAATAGTAAAAGACAGAATGAAAACGACACCCAATTTAACGTGGTATCCAGCAAAATTGCTGACTAATCCACGGGCAGAGCCACTGAAAAATATTTCACTATAATCGTTAACACGGATTACAGATACTCAGAATAGTTCAAGAGAAAACTAACACCCAATCCCCTTTATTTATAGGGCCAGGTCAATTACATTTTCCTTTTTACTTCCTATGTGGGACAAATACCCAAAAAGAATATTCTAGGCAAAAAGCCCAACAAATCTCCACCTTGACTTGAATATTTTCCCAGATAGCCAAATGCACCAGATGTACTTTAAATACCAGATGTGCCAGATGCATTACACTGAATGCCCAGATAAACAAAACAAATGCATTACACTTAATGCCCAGATAAACAAAACAGATGCATTACACTAAATGCCCAGATAAACAAAACAGATGCATTACACTGAATGCCCAGATAAACAAAACAGATGCATTACACTGAATGTCCAGATGTGACCCGTTCTGCCTCAGGCCTTGCCCCTTCAAGGGCAATCAACAACTTCTAACATTGAGCAAGTTCAAACAGTGTTGAAACTTGCTCTGCGGAACCGGCTTGGTAAACATATCAGTTGGATTGTCTGCAGTCCCCACTTTGTTTACCTTGATCCTCTTCTCACTTCTCAAAAAATGGTACCTCACATCAATGTGTTTTGTTCTTTCATGGTGAACTTGATCATTGGTTAAGCATATTGCACTCAAACTGTCGCAGTACACTGAAGTCTGATCGTGGTGTAGACCCAAGTCACTAACCAATCCTTTCAACCAGATTCCCTCCTTAGCAGCTTCTGTCAAGGCCATATATTCTGCCTCTGTAGTAGACAAGGTTACTGTCGGCTGCAGAGTAGCCTTCCAACTCACAACAGAACCACCAAGCGTGAATACATAACCGGTCATCGATCTTCTACTGTTTACATCTCCAGCATAATCAGAATCTGAGTAACCAGATACTAGACACTGACTATCACCACCATAACTGAGACCAATATCAGATGTACCCCTGAGGTAGCGGAAAATCCTCTTCACTGCTTGCCAGTGTTCCTTACCAGGGTCTCCCATGAACCTACTGACATCACAAACAACATGTGCAAGATCCGGTCTAGTGTAGACCATAGCATGCATCAAGCTTCCCACTGCACTAGCATAAGGAACATGTGACATGTATTCCTTTTCCTGAGATGATTTAGGTGCAAATGCTACTTGTGAGAATATCTCATTATATTCCACTCCCTCTTTCTGACTGAACCCTCTAGCAACTAACCTGGCTTTATACTTGACCCCATCAGCTGGTGGCAACCCTTCCTTCTTCTTAAACAACCATTTATAAGTGACAACCTTTCTCCCTTGTGGTATTCTAGCTAATTCCCAAGTCTGATTCTTTTGAAGTGACGCCATCTCATCTTCCATGGCAGCAAGCCATTGGATAGACTCAGTACCCGTAACAGTTTCCTTGTAGGTGGATGGCTCATGAGGATCCACTTCCTCTGCAACCTGTAAAGCATAGGCAACCATGTCCTCATAGCCATACATTGAAGGAGGTACACCAAAATTAGCTCTTCTAGGACGATTAAGAGCTAGATTTTGATGTTCTACAGATGATGATGGAGCAACTGGAAAATCTACCGCTGAAAGTGGTTGAGAAAAACTCTCCCCTGCTTCACAACTAGCCTCAGTCATTTCCTGCTCCACTTGTTTCTCGACACCACAATCTACCGGAATGGTGAACTTCACAGTTGGGTTAAGCATGGAATTTTCATCAAAGACAACATTCCTACTCAAAATAACCCTCCTAGGACAAATATGGTAAGATGCTCCAGAATCCAGAACCCACACATCAGTGTAATGTGTGTGACCATCAGAAACTAAGGCCATATCCTCTTCGGAATTTGTACAATCCTTAGCAACTGCAACAGTACCTGGTGCCTTCTCATGTTGACTTTGTCTCTTCTTTGAACATTAATTCTTCCAATGTCCCTTTTCCTTACAGTAATTGCACACATCTGTTGGTTTCGAACCCCTACTGACTGGTTTCTTGGGGAACTTCTTTTTCCCCTGTTTACCATATCCCTGATGGTTATTTGCAATTAGCCCAACAGCATGACTATCTGAAACCGTGCCACTACAGCTATGTCGCAATTCTTTACTGTGAAGGGCAGATCTAACTTCTTCTAAAGCCAATGAATCTTTATCACTAATGGAAGACTCCTTAAAGTTTTCATATGATATTGGTAAAGAAACTAACAGAATCAAGGCAGTATCCTCATCATCTATCTTAATATCAATATTACGCAGATCTAATAATATTGAATTTAATTGATCTAGATGGTCTCTAAGAGGTGTACCTTCTTGCATACGCAGACTGAACAGACGTTGCTTCAAAAACAACTTGTTGGTTAAGCTCTTCTTCATGTATAAAGTCTCCAGCTTAGACCACAAACCAGCAGCGGTTTCCTCCTCAGCCACCTCAGTAATGATATCGTCTTCCAAAGCCAAGAGCAATGTTGAGTGTGCCTTTTCTTCCAAAGACTTCATTCATATCAACAGGTGGTGGGACAGGTGCAGGCTTCATCAAGGGAGCCCATAGGCCGTGTTGTTTCAACAATGCCCGGACCTTGATCTGCCACAGACTGAAACTATTTCTCCCAGTAAACTTGTCGGCTTTCAAACTTTTACATCCAACCATCGTTCTTGCCTGAGCAGATCTGAACAACCCTGCTCTGATACCAGTTTGTTATAACGGATGCAAGAACAATGATAAAAATAATAGTAAAAGACAGAATGAAAACGACACCCGATTTAACGTGGTATCCAGCAAAATTGCTGACTAATCCACGGGCAGAGCCACTAAAAAATATTTCACTATAATCGATAACACGGATTACATATACTCAGAATAGTTCAAGAGAAAACTAACACCCAAGCCCATTTATTTATAAGGCCAGGTCAATTACATTTTCCTTTTTACTTCCTATGTGGGACAAATACCCAAAAAGAATATTCTAGGCAAAAAAACCCAACAGATGCCCTAAAAGTCTCCCAAGAATCCGGTAATGTACCAAGTAGCCATAGACCTTGAATCTCATCATCAAACTTGATACCCATTCTTGAAAGCTGATTCACAATGCCCTGAAATGCATTTAAGAGATCTGTAACAAGAGTGTCATCTTTGTATTGTAACTTGATCAATTTCTTAATCAAGAACAATTTATTGTTCCCAGTCTTCCGAGCATACAACTGTTCAAGCTTGTTCCACAAAGTACGAGCATGTGTCTCCCCAATAATATGATTCAGCACATTATCCTCCACCCATTGCCGAATATATCCAAAAACATGTCTATGCAAAATAGTCCATTCTGCATCAGTTTTATTCTCAGGTTTATCAGTAGCAAAAATATGTAAGTAATAATCTTTCACATATAGGAGATCTTCTATTTTTTCCTTCCAAACATGATAATTAGAACCATTCAAATTAATCATCCTACTTGTATTAGTTTCTATCATTCAAACAGTTCAATTCACAAATAAGCAACCAAGGCTCTGATACCACTTTGATGGAAATGCACCACAACGGTAAACAACAAAATGCAGAATTTATCCTTCGTTTGGCAACACTTTCTCAAACCATTTAAACCTGTGAGGAAGCTAACAAATAGGTATGAAAAATGCAATCAACACAGCCCTAAAATAGTGAGTAACGCACCAAGCAAGCACACACAAACAACACAAAATTTTAGCGTGGAAAACCCTTCAATGGATAAAAACCACGGGACACCTAGTGCCGCTTAAAATCCAATATCACCAGCAAGAGAGCAATATAAAAGTCTTCTCTAGACAATACTAGAGGCATAAAAATTCATAATACCCTTGGAAACATGGCACATCAAGGATATAGAAACAATCAAAGAACAAGAAAGGAATAATATCACCAAAATAACTGCTACTGTTCCGGCAAAGAAACCCCAACCTCCAGACCTCAGAATCCGATCTCCACCGTCCAGAATGTTGGAACAGAAATTGTGAAGCAGATGTCCAAACATTAGGATGATCCAACGGTGCAAACTCCGGTGATCATCAAAACACTAAGACTACTGGATTTGAAGTTTTCCCTCTTTACATTCTTGATTTTCTCTCTCTTTCTTTTGCTCTTATTTCTTGCAAAAGAAGCTTTCTCCCCTTTTATATTGCTCCCAAATAAGTGAATTAAGTGGGGCCCAAAATGGACCTATTTGCTGGGCTTTTCCTCATGGACTAAGGAAAACAAAAACCCAACACCAAGCACCTAGACCAATAGACTTGACCTGGGACCGAGCTTCCACGGTCTTTGATCGAGCCACCTGAGTTTAGGACCGAGCATCCCGAGCCCAAGACCGAGCTCTCTAGTCCCTTAACCCATGTGACCAAACCCTGGTTAGGACCACCCTAGTCTTGATCGAGCCCGACTGAGCCTAGATCGGCCAAACTGAACCCATACCCTAGGGCTCCGGTACTAAGGCCTGTTTGGTTTCCCTTTTCAAAATTCAAAATTATTTTTGTAGTTTTGGAACTCAAACCCATTTTCAAATAATCCTAAAAGGTCAAAAACTGATATTTTTATATTTTCGGAATATTTCCTAAACCAATGTTTTGTATAAGGCCCTATTTGGAATTTATTTTTAAATTTTAACATTTTCCTATGATATTTTCAGATTTGGTTAAATTTGAACACCAGCGCAACATGTACACACCCTTTTTTTAAAATAATTAGGTACAATTATTTAAAAATTATTCTTACTTAGGACCCCTAAATTACTAGTTAAAGGTAATGAATGCTATAATTGGATTTATAAAAGCCAGACTTTATTTATTTTAGAAGAATTTTCTAAAACTGTCCTTAGGCGGGCGCGGAGGACATAGCGTGAAAACTCTTTCCCGAGCGAAAACAGACAACATACCTCCTATTTTTTAGAAACTCTGGTATAGATACGTTTGTACACGTATCATTTTATTGATTTTCATAAAATCTTTTGGCGACTCTGATTTTCAAATAAACAATCTTTAGATTGGTTATGTTTAATTAATTTCAATCGGGTTCAGGTTAAATTGTTATTTAGCCTCCCAAATTATTTAAAATTCGAACAAATGATTAATTATTTTTACATAACTAATTTTTACTGCTCCAGGTATTTTCAAAATCTTTTTAAAATTAAATGTTTTATTTTAAAGGATGTCTAACACGCAAATCAATGTTAAAACGCATCAAACCTCGAGCCTCCCCATGATAGTTCTTCCATATTGCCATGTGTCTCTTGACACATGTTAAGTTATGGAACACGACATAGATCTGTGGGGGTTTACAGGTGGGCAGCCAGTTTAGGGTTAGGGTTAGGGTGAGCAACCGGTTTAGAGTTAGGGTTATGTTGGACGGTTGATTTAGGGTTAAGTGTAGGGGTTGAAGTTGAAGTTGGGGTATGATCATTTGTTGGTGAGTTAGGGTTGTAGGTAGGGAACGGGGAAGTTAGGAAATTATTTAAGGTGGAGCGGCTAGCAGCGAGATTGAAGTTGATCTCTCTCGTCGTTTTTCTATGTCGGAGTTGGGAAGGGAGGCGTTGGTCGGGAGGCCTAGAGAGTACTCCCTCTCTCACTCTCATCTCTCCTTGTTCTAGCATTTATTAATTATTTTTTAAAAAATATTTAGGGTTAAACCAAATAAGATTGTAAAGGCATAATAATAGTAGGGTCGGGATATCCCCGCCCTCCGAACTGGACGTAAAGGGCTCCCCTCATCCGGCTCTTCCTATACCTATGAATTCCATTAGACCAGAAATGATACAACGTCTTCCAATATCAATAGGTTGATTGTTTCGCTTTTTTATTTTCCAAAAGAAAAAAAAAAGTCTATGAGAGATGTTTCTTGAATCCAAAAGAGAGTATTTAGATTTTCTCAATAATTAAAAAGGGTAGTTAAAGCCTTTTGAGTTTTATATAATAACTTTTATATATATATATAAAAATAGTAATAATAACATTAAGATTAATGCATTGTTAACTCACTAAGGTAGTTAAAGTGACAAAAGTGATTTTTAATAGAGTAAAAGTTACGGGTTCGATTCTCATTTAAAACGCTTTAAGTTGAAGTGGAAGTTATGATTATAGATGTCATGATACCTTTCAACATTAAAAAAAAGTTAAGATTAAGGCATTGTCAATATATAATTTTTAAAAAGTTAAAAGTTATTTTAATTTTTTTAAATAATTATCATTATTTAAATAAGAAGTTACCTATCAAAAATTAAATTATAAAATAACGTCAACAAAATCAAGACAAGTAAATAAATATCTAGATGTTAAATAATATGAGATATTTATAATAATTAATTTTTTAATAAAAAAATCCAACAATATTGTAAATATTTGAGAGTGACTCCAAAAATATGTAACAATAAATGATGGAGTAGAGCAAGCAAAAACAAACTAAGTTGAAAAAAGTTCTGTTAAGTGATAACTAATCATCTACTTATATAGTAAAAAAATGAGAACCCATATAAATAATGGAATGATACATGTAAGAGAGCCAATCCATTTGAGTGACTATTTATTGATAAAATGAAAAACAACTCTAAATCTAGTAAATTCAATATTTTTTGCTTCTCAGTAAGGGATAAACACAAACTCGAAAAATTATCACCAAAAATAATTTAAGGGTACGAACAGGAGAAAATATAATAAACTTTTTTGGAACGTTAGGTTCTCTTCAGAGTATGATATTCGAGTTAAACTCAAACCTAAGACCTTTTCAAGAGGTTGAAATATCCATATTTTTTTTGGATAAACTAGAAAGGATATATATATACATATATTATTGAATTGGTGCTATTTAATTCATTTTAATTTTCATATTTATTAATATAGGAATTAATATGCACATCAAAAGTATATATATATATATATATATATATATATATATATATATATATATATATATATATATATATATATATATATATATATATATATAATTAAATGTTTAGAGAATGTGAATAGAAGACAATAATAAAAAAAATGAATTAAGAGTTACCTAATTTTTTATCTTTTAAAAGATTAAACACTAACCATTTGTAATGTTAGAAAAAATCTCATTTATTCTTGTATAAAGATTTGGAAGTGATTTCGTTAATCTGATTCCATAAAAAATTAACAATTTTTTTTTCACGCCTCCCTCCAAAGTGTCTCCCTAATGTATTGGGTTCGAAACCCAACGGTAATGATGTTAAAAAAAGAAATTATTGAATTAGTTAGAAGGTTGAATTATGATGGTATAATATTTTGAGTATATATTTTATGATTCAAAGTTGACAAGATGTTAGGTTAAGAATTTTTTCAAAATACCATAAAATAATTTTAGTATCAAAATGTATAAAAATTGTATAGAATTATCATATTTATTTTAATAATAAATTTAGAATTTATCAAAGTTGCATTTTCAAACTTGTAACAATCCAAATATCAATATTAGTAATCATATCTAAGTCCAACTTATCAATCAAACAACATTATTGAAATGGCTAAACTATTCAAGTCTACTATCAAAATATCAAACCAATTCACATTTCAATTCCCTCATTCAAACCAAACGCCCCCTAAGTTGTACACAAATATGATTTTAGCATTGTCGTGTTATTAAAAATAAGTCTGATATTATCGTAATTTAACATTACAACTTACAAGAAAATCACATAATACTTAATTTAAAGGATCCCTCAACCACTCCTATTGACAAAATACCGATTACATAAATTTTTTTCTTTAGTTTACATATCAATATTAGTCCATACATACAGTCTTTTTATTGACGATGGATATTACCACCTTCATTTGTGTTACTACATATTGAAATCATGAGAGAAAAAAATAGAATACCTTACTTAGCCAAATGTTCCCAGTCTCAAATGTTTCTTGGAAAAAAAGGGTTCTGCAATAAAATAAAGCATATATAGAGAAGGATCAATTTGATAATTCAGATCACATGTTAAAACAATTACAAAGATTTTCTTTTCTTAAACACACTTACACATATTAGCAGCTCTATTTGCCGATAGATATGCGAAAAGCATCGCAACTACAGCAAACAATATCAATATCTGCACAAAGGAGGGAAAAGTGTTTTCAAATGAATCCAATTGAAATCGGAATGCAATCAGGAGAGAAACTCACCACAGTTGAACTATTCATTGGACCGTTGCTGATTATGTAAGACTTCCTGACGAGAGATAATAGAATGTTTGTCAGATTGAGAAATAACATGATTTTACATATGTTTATTATTATTGTTGGATATTAATTATCAAACCTTTTGTTCAGTGTACCAGACTCTTGGCAAACTTTCTGAATTGTCTCTATCCTGTTCAATGTTTTTATGGCATTTGGATCATTCTTGTCCACCTACAAGAAACACTTCTGTTTTAAGAAAATTTGTAACTGTTTGAATCTATCCACCAATCAGAACTTGTTAATTTATTTTCAGAAACACGGTTTCATTTGTTTTTTTATTAATATAGAATGCTAACATGACCCCACTGTCATGACACCCTTCAACTTAAGGCTTCTAAGTGAGAATCGAACTGGTAGGTCTCTAAGGAGCCACTCTTGCCATTTGAACTACCTTAGTGGGTTAGAAACACGGTTTCATTTGTGTAAAACAATTTGATGACTAAAGACTTCTATGATATGATTTATTTGAGTTTAGTCCAAATAAGCTTATACTATCTCCTGATCAATTATTTTTTATACATCAAATCATTAATCAAAATATATAAAAAAAAATACTATTACTTTATATTTTTTAAAATTATTTTCGTCATTTGATCCAAAAAAACCATTAAATCAGATAATAAAAAAAATGTATAGTTAAAATAAGGGAAACAAGAAGCATTTTAAGGAAAAACTTTAACATACAAATTAGTAGATAACATACCTTTGCGTTCAGCATCCCAGAGAAGTCGTAGAAAGCACCATAGACGTCTTCCATTGTATTTGTTCGATCTATAACCTTAGCAGTTAGACCTATCATTTCGAAAGAAATGTGAAAGAGAGAACCACGGTTACATAATTATCTTTAGATAAACATTAGTAATTATATATTACAATCAGTTGTTATTATGTTCTATGTTTAAGGAGTTTCAGTTTTTATTTATTAGGTAAGCATTGAATTTGTTATCCTATAATCAAGTGATTTTAGATTAACTTTGGATTAGGTTATCCTAACTCTCTACTTATATAGAGCTAAACTTTAACATTATCATTTAATATCATTCTTTAAATTCTTACTTTAGGTATATGAAATATTTCAAAATTACTAAGAATCTTCCAAGGAAGTCTGAGACCTGATTTTTTATTTCAAAAACTAGGTCATTTCAAAACAAATATTGTTTGATAGAAAACAAACTATCATATATATCCTTAGTATTATATATTTTGTAATTTTATAAACAATAAAGTTCAGTATAGGGTCAGAATTATCATACCACGTCTCATCTTCACAACGCCCCGGAAGACTTCAATGTTGTTATAGCATATAGCAATGGTACCAATTGCCATAATCTGGTTAAAGTAACAAGAAAATAAATTAGTTGCATGGTTAAATCAGTCATATGGGTCCATTGGGAAACATTTTTTTGGGTATGGATCTTGGTCTAGGTCTGAATGAGAAAAAGTAGATAAATTAACCAATCAGACAGCCGAGGCAAATCCCAAACAAGCATAGATAACTGTCAAACTGTTGGCATATAAACCATTTCTAAGAAATAATTTAAAACAAGATTTTCTCTGTATATTACAAGTTAAATAGATGATCGTGTGGCCAAAATCAAAAGTATTCTCAGAGATTGAATGAAAAAAAAAATCGTCGCTTAAAAAGTTCATATCAAAATGGTTTAATAGTTCAAGGGCTTATATAAAAAAGCAATAGTTCAAGATTGGAGTTAAAATAAACGAATACTTTAAGGACTTATTTATGGGATTACTCGATAAACAAAGTAAGAACATATATATACCTGCGGTATAGCACAAAACCTGAAGATAGCAGGACTTTTAAGATTTTTCATGTATTTAAGACAATCTTCGGCATGTATCAAAGCATTTGTAACCATGTCATTCAAGCATTGCACAGCCTTGTCGGAATTCTCCTTTTCTTTCAAATCCTATAGCATACATACATCATTAAAGTTATGAATCAATGAGAGAATATTGTGCTGGATGGAAACTAAAAAATTGAGAGGGAAAATGAAAACAATTAGAGAGACAAACCTCAAGTTTGTCGACATATTTACTCCAGATTTCACGAGGCCAAAACATGCGAGACTTTGGTATCTCATTTATATCCTCCAGATAATCTCGTATAATGTTTACTTTCTGGGGGAGTTTTAGGAAAGTTATAAGAATGAAGACTTTACAGAACAAGAAGAATAGGGATAAAAGAGAAACTTCAAATTGTTTTTAAACTTTATTATACCTGAAGAAATAGACCCATTGAATTGGAAAGATAATCTGATGCCAAATCCTCTGTCCCAGAGGCATGGAAAAGTTTTGACAACCCTAACCCCACAAGACCTGCCACATAGTGGCAGTATTCATCATAATCTTCAATGGTCTCTACCTGCATCACAGAAAATTGAAGTCTCTGAACTATGAGACATTAAAATAGAACACATAGGCAGAAGAACATCACAAAATTGACATAATGGACGGTCTGTTATAAAAAAAAAATCATGTTGATCCTGATCCGAAAAAATCAGCATTTGTTTTGTTTGCCAAAAATCACATTGATCTATAATAATCTCATCACAATTGAGAAAAAAAAAAGTATACCAAATGCAGCAAAAAGTTACAATATAATTTGAATCATGATCAAGAAAATAATGTGTACACTAATAAACTATAATCTGTATCATGATCTAGAAAAAAATCTTATACCAAACCGTAAAAAAATAATCAATTTCAATTTTCACTTAGACGATTTTTCAATGAGATGGTAAAGTTTCCAAATAGGCTCAATATATTCATAACAGACCTCCTTGCATATAAATTTAGCCATTCCTTCACCCATCCTCAAGGTAATATCTTCAATAGCCTCCTGATAACTGTAGTTAAGAATTTCAAAATTTAGTTAAATAACAGGCTAGAAAAAAGGTTAATAATATGCATAAACATATGTCCAGATTTCATACAAAATCAATGTGTAAACAATCAAATTGACCAAGCTCAGATGCAATGACACATGCTTGAGGTCAGTATGTATTTACTAGTTAAGAATGTCTAGATTTTATTCCTTTTTCTGTTGAGTAAACATCTTATTCAAAAAATAATAATCGTTGTAAACTACAGTAAACAACTAACCTTTTCTCAAGCTCTAGAAAAGCTTTGGTAACATGATGAAATTCATCCATCAGAACCTTGTAATGATTTGTCCCACCTGCATTTATGAATAATGCCTAAGATATACATGCAATCCCGAAGCAGTGACAACTGACCATAGCAGATATTGTGATTAAATTATATTTAGGAAGCAAATTAGACAAGCTTAGCATCTATAGCAGCTAGATATGTCTCGCAAATCATAACATGCTGCACGTAAGACCTGAGTTAATAATTTCTTTTCGACATAAACAGCCAGATTTTCACAAATTCATGAACCACAAAATAGTACATGTTAGACCAAAATAAAGACTTATTTGATGTATAGACAATTTGGACTAAATCCAAATAAATCAACATCTCATCATCAATCATTTCTCATGTTTATCATTGAAATTATCAACTAAAATAGTAAAATTCCCTAACTTTATTCTTAATAACATTTTAAATTACGAAGCACTCAAAATATTTTAATCATTTCACCCAAATAAACAACTTTTTCATTGAATAAAATATTTTCCAAAAAAGAAGTTTATTGGAAAAAACCCTAGATCATACAAGCTCAAATGATTTTAGACAATGCTCCTCAGCATACAGTAGAAACTGATGGTAAAAGGAACAATCAGAGTGACAAGGACTAGAAGCTTACATGAAAAATGCCAGCCAGGGTCAGATATATGACGATGAAATGCCAACAAAATAGGCACTTTGACCTCTGTATCTATGCTTGTATCATCCTCTGCAACAGAGAAGTATCAGCACATGAAAGTTACATCAACCTAGTACCAGACATGCCGATTCAACATTTGATCGAAAGAAAAAAGTAGCACATCGCAAATTCAGCAGCTAGGAATGTAACAAGAAGCTAACCATAGAACATAAGATAGATTACTACTTTTTAATCTAAAAGTAACAAACTGAATCTACCACCTTAGCACTGGAAAGGTTAGTTTGTGTGGAAAGAAAGGAAGGGAGCATATTCGGAGATAATATACCATCTTATTTCAAGTTGGATATCAGACAGAGAACTAATGTTAACATGAAAAATCTACAACTTGACCAAAGTGCGACATACCAACAGTGTCAAGGGCCCGAAGAACCAAATAGAAAATGCAAACCTGCAAATATTGAAGTAATTGTCATAAGAGATCATACCAATTTCGCAGACCAACACAGTAACCAAACTTTTTTAATGAACTATTAGATTAACAAAAATTCAGAAAGAATGCCCAACTTTCTCCATTTCATCCATACCACATCAATAATAAATCCACTAAGGTAAGAAATTAGATGGTCCCACACCAAAAACGAAAATTCATTAAATTGTGCAGAAAACACAAAGATCATTACAGTCCACATGAATGAGTACAACCAAGAAAATTTCCATCACATACGAAACAATGAGACCCAAAAAAAAAAAGGTTAAGAAAATGGATTAAATACAAACAATGAATCCATCCCACATATGTTGTCAAACAAAAACACAACAAGATGAAAACCACAGCATCAAATGAAAATTACTCTTAACATAGACAAGTCTCAGTCACAAAACAATCCACAAATCATTCAGTTGTAGTTTACCAAAGTCCAACTCGAGCTGGATTAGTCATGCGAAGGAGTGATTCAATTTCTTTTATGTTAATTATCATTAACGTTTCATGTCAAGCACTTGTGTTCAATCTCTTACATCCATCCCCACACAAAAGAAAAAAACTATTGACATAAAGCTCCAGTTCCAATACATTCTCAATGGCTTAATGGTCACAATCTAAGGCAAACATCCGAAAATGAAGAGAATAATACTTACATGCCAAATTAGTATGCTTAGACTACAGAAATTTGAGCCTTAAATAAACGAAGTGATGACTATGACCAATGGTAAATGAATGAATCTAGCATGATCCTGTCAGTAACTACTTTTATGGTATGTTGATTTATATTACTCTATTTAAGCCAGGTTTACAGATTGTTGATGAGAATAAGAACTTTTGTACATAGAACAAAATCTCGTTACAATTTGAACATTCAACCGATCTAATCAGCTACAAAGTAGGAAAATCGCAAGATCTAACAAAAATCCAGCAAGATGATGAAGATTGTTCTACAAAAAAACTTACAGCGTTACGGAGGTCAGTATCAAGCTGCTGAATCACGAGAGCAAAACTACGAGAAACCTTGTGGAGCATGGAGTAACAGAATCCCCAGTGAGGTTCCTGAGGGATCTGCTTTTCGGCATGCCTCATCGCCATTTTGAGCTTCAACAATGGATAGAAATCATCCGGATGCCTCAAAATCGCACCCAAACTCCCCATCTATGAAGAAAGAAAAGGAAAATGAAGGTTAAACAATGAAGTAAAGCCGCAAGTGAAGTAATCGAAAAGGAAGCTAACCTCTGAATCTTGGATGTTTGATTACAATTACTTAGACTCGCGATGACTCGAATCAAAGCCGCCAATGTATATGGATTACACACACGAATAATCCTCAAAATCACAGGGAGAGAAATGGAAAGAGAGAGAGAGAGAAAGAGATGACTAAACCATGTGATTAGCTATGAACGAATTTTTAAATACCTCAATTTCTTGACGGGGGCATGCTGGAAGCGTGGCACTATTATCTGTATGGATGTGCCATTTGGGCTTTCACATCTTACTTAAATTCAATAAAGATACGGTTTGATTTGATTAATTTATTAATCGAAATAAACATTTTAAATCGTCCGTAAGATTGATTGGGAAATTTGAGGGATGACCCAATAAGGGGGTGAAATGCGGAAAGTGCAGAGATTAAAAAAAAAAAACGTTGGTGACCCTTTTACTGTTTTTGAACGAAAATGTCTCAATTGCGTAACGCAATTTTTTATTTTTCAAAAAATTTTAATTATGATTTTTTTTGGACGAAAATGTCCCAGTTGCGTCACGCAACCGCGAGACGGAAAAAAAATTATGGTTGCGTCACGCAACTGGAGTTGCGTTACGCAAGGGTATAATTGTCATTAAAAAAAATGTTCACCAGCGCTATTTAATTTATGTCCCCGCACTATCGGTTATTAAGCCCATAAGTGGGGTCATTTTCTCAAATTTCCCGATTGATTCGGTTTGATCTATTTGATAAATTTGTCAAAATAGAATAAAAAAATTATGTTTATAAAAAGTAATATTATATAACCAAAATTTGGTATCGAGAATAATATTAGAACACATAATTGGACTTGAAAAATAGAATTCTTCTTTCTTTTTAGATTTAATTTCAATAACCGTGTGAGCATATCATTAATTCAGTATACCTATAAACAAATACAAATATTATTAATAAAATTAGATAATAAATCACCATAATTTTCAAAAGAAAAATACATTATATTATGAATTTTTTTACTAAACATATATTTTTACAATATAATTAATTGTTATTAGAAAACATGAAAAATAAATTGTATTTAGCATAAAATCAATTGGCTCAGTTATCTAATTAATTTTTTTTATCTATTTAAATATCAATATTATTATTTATTTATTTATTAATATAAAAAATTAGTTTGAATCAAACCAGGGTTTTTGAGAAAAAAAATCCTCAATTTGGCCGTATTCTATTCAAATTGAGATGTTATTTAAGATAATAATTTAAAAATTATAAATTAAGACTCACTTTTAATATATTATAATATTTGTTGTATGTTAGTCAAAATTGAAAAATCTTGGTGAGACCATATTCGTCCGCATATATTGAATGAAGAAAATGAATTTATTTATTTGGTTGAGTAGTAACATCAATTTTTTTGTTTATACTATTAAAGTCCATTTTTTTTGGTCAAAGCTGCTTAAAATTCACGGTGGCCAGAAATAAATAAAACAGACAAAACTAAAATAACTTAAAATGACAGTTTTAGTTTGTTTTCAAACTTTTTTTTAATTGTAAATGTATAGTATAAATATTGAGAGTTGTTTAAAAATAATAAAACTAAAGCCTTGTTTGATAAAAGATTTTAATAATTTGAGTTGTTTAAAAATAATGATTGATAGTGATTTTAAGAAGATTTAAAAAAATGGATAAAAAATTTAAAAAAGTATTAATATATAATAATAAAATAATAATTAAAATATAAAATATTTTAATTAATAAGTTAAAGAATCACAAAATGTGAGGAATAATTCTAATGAATTTATTGTAGACACTTTCAAAAGTTAGCTCATAGAAGTAATTTATAAAATGTTAATTTTATATTTTTAATTTGAGTAATTGAGTGTTTTTTTTTAGGTTTTGTTTGAGGAAATGGTTTTTTGGGTTTTATCTGAGTTTTATCAAAAAAAAAAAATATTATTTGATAAAAAGTAACAAAAAAACTGATTTTTTAAATTTGAAGATTAATTTGACCTTTGAGTTTAGAGGATATGGTGTAGGTGAGAGAACGATGGTTTAGAGAAAGAGGATCAAATTAGAGAATAATTTTAGTATTTAAATAATAAAATTATTTAACTTGATGGTGGATAAAATTTTCGAATTTGCCATGTTTTTGCATTTGGTCATTGATCTGGAGGAGAAGTGAGTCAAATTATGTTTTTTGAATATGATATTAAAATAATTCAAAACTGAATCTGGTTTAATCGTGGCATTAAAAATACTGAAAAATACATATATATTAAAATATGGAAAGCCAGCTAGGGTTCATATTGAAAGAAAAAATGATTATTTTATTCAAACATCTTATTTAAAATAAGTTTTAGCTTTTATAGATAATGTCATTTGATAAATATTTTTTTTATTGAAAATTCTTCGCACTATAATTAAAATTCATGTGCTAATTGTTTGATCTTGAATTTTTTTATTTAAAAAAATATTTTTTTATATCATTATTATTTAATAATTAAATCATTTAATTTATTAATTAAAATATTATAATTTTTTATTAAATTTAAAATTTAAATATAAAAATACATTTTGCTAGTAAAAAATTCATTTTTTAATTAAACAAATTTATAAAAAAAATCCAATAAAATTTTCTAAAAACCTAATATCAAACAAACATCTACCTACAAATAGGTAGTAGTAATGATCATCGTGACGTCAGAATATGATTTTTTAGACATTGTTGGTGGTGGTCCTGGTGGATAGATAATAATAATTATAAATAAGATTTTATTTAAAATTGTGAAAATTAAAATTAAAATAATATTGTTTTTTCATGTATCATTTTTTACTTCATTTGTATATATATTTTAAAAATTATTGTAATTTAAAACAAATTTAATTTTTATAAGATAATAATTGTGATATCATTAATATTATTGTGGTCAAACTTTCTAATTGATCACAAAATCCACCGTCCCTATTCTCTACAGTGTTGATTTAATTAAAGGTGAGATACTTTTAGCCATTATGTAAAGTAAAAGTATAGTTAGATTCTATTCCAAAATTATTTTCATTTAAGAAATAATTGATGTAAATTGATCGTGACATATTCGGGTAGTTATATATATTTTTTAATTTATTAAAAATTTAATAGGATAGAGAATTTTAATCTATTTAAAAATAACACAAAACATTTTCAATGTTTTTGTCTGTTTATAAAATGATTTATAAGTAATTTATGTTCAATTTTGAACAATCGTAATTATAATTTATAGATGATTATATATGAAACTGGATAGATGAATGTTTAGCTGTTGAACTATAACTGAATTTAGGTGAAATTAGAAAGTTTAATATAATTTTATAGAATTTATGGATTATTCATTGTAATTTAAGTCTATTTAGATAAAAAAAAAATAATTGAAATTTATTATAGAGGAAAGGTAAAAGTATGAAATGGGCGGAGAGAATGACGTGTTACTACATTACTAGTTGGAAAAAAAAAAAATCAAAAGTGAGGAAAGAGAAGAGAAAGAAAATTTATTATTTTTTTCAGATTGTGCCGCGTAATTTTTTCTCCCAAATTACGTTTCACAGTCATTTTTATTTTATCCTAGCTTCTAAACCTAAGTAAAAAATAATTATTCTATTAAAAAATTCTAAAAAATTAAATTAAAGTGATTTTTTTTAAGATGTAGTACTATTTTAAATAGATTATAATAAAGTTTTATTTTTTAATTAGATGTCAGAATGAGATCCAAAAACTGCTTAATTTGTTTGGGACCTCAGTGTTGTTTCGGAGGACTTTCCTACAATTTAATTGTATTTTTAATTTTTTTATTTATTTTGAACCTTGTTTTCATGTTATGTTTTCTTAATATATATATATATATATATATATATATATATATTTAGATTCATTTTTGTGATAATAAGACGAGCAAATACCAAATGATAACATAAAATATATATTATTATTTTTTCTGAATAAATTTTGTATTTTTTTTCTCCATTAAAAACACTACATGAGCTTCCAAAAATTACTGTAAATTGGTTGAGATTAATAGGCATAAAAAGAGAGGGACAAAAGTGTGTCCTTTTCAAATATTTTTTGTCGGCCTTTTATGTTGGGATCAAGATTATTGTGATTTTTGTGGGGGATCAAGATTATTGTGAATATTTTGTTTTTATCTGATATAATTGTTTTTTTATAAACCATGATACAAATAATTTTCTAGATATGGTGTTTTCTTTTGTAAATACATATATAAATAATCAGGAACTTGATAACCAAAAAATGTCATATCTGGATCAAGGTTTATTAAAAAGTATAAAATTTTAACTTAAAAAACAAGCACCACACATTAACGACTTCAAGTTTAATAATAATAGAAAAAAAAGACATACTAAATAACAATAATTAAAGTTCTTATATCACTATTCACGTTCTTTTTGCAGATTTCTAATCTTTATATAATTAGTCTTTTTTCTTTTTTTTATCAATCTAACTTATTTTTGTTTTGATTGAACTTCAACTTTTATAAAAAATAGTTTTAATATTTTTTTAAATGTTAATTTCCATTTGAAAATGACTATCATATCGGTCCTACTGTAAAATATTTTACTTTTACAAAAACAAACAAAATAATAATAACTCATCAATCCAATATATAATTAGCTTAATAATAGGTATCTAATTAAAGGCATATTGTTTATTTTTTTAATATAAAAAACCTTTCACTTTAATTTGAAATGGTGTCGAACTTATCTTTTAAGTAAACTTTTACTACTTTTACTATTTCAATTACTTTAATTTTAATTTATGTATGTCAATAAATCACGATTCTACAATAAATTAATATAATGATTTTAATAAGCTACAAACTTATAAATAAAACGGACACTTAAGATTAAAAACAATAAAAATAAAGTAAAACGATTAAACACACCCAATTCAAATAAAATAAATGTTATAAAACATATATGATCGTTTAACAAATAAGTCGAATCATTATAGTCTAAAGTTATATTTAAGAATATTATCTCAACTAACCTTTAGAAACACAAATTGTTTCCAATTTATTGCTGTCCAAACCCAACTACAAAAATGATTTTAGTAGGATGGTAACCTTTTAATTTGAGCCAAATTACTATTCAAATTTTAATATTTTTTTTTGTCATTTGCTGGCAAAAGAATGAAATATATGTTTTTTAATTAATAAAATACATGACACAATAAATAAAATTTAAATGAACTGAAAACATGTTAAAATGACTAAAAATATAGTTACATGACACTATAATTAAATGAACTGAAAAAAATGTTAAAATGACTAAAAATATAGTGACACGATTCAAATTTCAAGCCCCATATTGAAAAAGCGACCAAACCGCAAATATCAACAGCAACAAAAAAAAAACAATAAGAATTTTAAAGGGTTTGTTGGTTTTTAATGTGATGGAATTATACAAAGTATAAGGTGATTTATGGTTAATTGTAAATACAATAATTGAAAAGATTTAGAGCAAATTAGTTAATTTTGTTTGTATCCCATCCTTTGAATGCCAAGAGAGCAGCTCCATAAGCAGCTTCAGTCTGAAGTGCTGGTTTAACAGGCAAACCAAGAACTCTTTCTCTTATCTTTATCCATTGCTTATTCTTTGCACCACCTCCTGCAGTAAACACTTCTTCAACTTCTGTTGCCCCAAGTTCCTTCAATAATCTATACCCTTTTGCCTGAACTTTTAAAAATTGAGAAAAATAAGCTGAAAATAAAACCATTTGGAAACAATTTCAGTTTGTGTATTTGGATCTGTTAGATTAAATGAAGATATTATTACCTCTATACGAGCAATCGATTCAAGTATACCATGCAAGTATTCAACATCACTCTCTGGACGGGGATTCAACCTGCAAGAGTGTATGATAATGATAAAAGAAACATTTCGCAAAAAAAAGTGTTATAAAAGGAAAAGTTGTGTAGCGCAATTAAACAAACTTTACAACTATTCACATTTTAAATGGAATAAAAATTATTCACTTTTTAATATCCTCCAAAAAAGCTCAAGATGTCAACTTCAGAAGGTTACCAAATAAAGTTATTTTCATGAAAAAAATATGTTGAGAGAGCATCAAAATACAAGAATGAAAACAATTATCATTAATGGGATATCTGAAAACATTTTCTGAGGTTGGATTTGGACGAAAACATTTTACTTTGTCAAGTACTTCATCCGGATGTTGGTTTAGATGAGATAATGATCTGAAACTTACTTAATTAGACAAATATATATATATATATATATTCATAATTTAGTTGAAATTTTCTTGTCCAAACCCGACTAAAATCCAGCTCCATAGAGTGTTTCCAAATAAAAGCAAAGGGTGAGGTTCAATGCAAAATCACTGCCTAAGATTTTGGCCTACACTGCCAAATCACTCAGCATAAAAAAAACATAAATACCCTTCTTATAAAAAAAGGAAGAAAATAAGAACCTGGGCTCCAAATCAGGATCTGCAACAGGAAATCTTTCACCAACAGCTTGCAGAGGATAATAGTCTAGTGGAGATGCTTCCAGAGGATTAATATGCTCACTTAAGTTGGTCAATTGCTCATCTGTAAATAATTGTTTAAGAACTGCTCCACCTGTGTTTGAAGCACCTCCAACAAGCCATTTATCATCCAGACGATGGCTGTACACTCCAAATCTCGCATCTTCAATCCTATTAATGCTTAGTAGTTTTATAGCAAGTGTTGAACCAAGAGATGTGACCTAATTACAAAATAACACTATAAATGTGAAGGCATAATAAGCTAATAATCATCAGGCATTTGAATATACTTCATGAAGACATAGAACATGACACCTTTTTAGCTAAACAGAACAATGACAAAGCTGTGTTATTAAAGAGCTATCTCAATGAAAACTGTTAGAAGGTCAACATGTATGGAACAAAGAATGGAGTAACCATTTTTACTTCACTCAATAATGGAAGCTAAAGATAGAAGAATGAACCTTTTTTTTGTTAATAAATGTTAAATTGCAACTGAAGTAACACAGTGAGTAAATCCACGTTAGTGACATGTTAAACACATCGGAAATATGGAGAACAAAGGAAATCCCCCACATTATTGAAAACGGAGGAAATCTCATTCTGAAATTCGATTTCCTTTATTGTATAGATTTAGAGCTAAGTATATAAGTTTTCATACAACCGATTGTAAAATTGTATTCATTATACAAGAAAGAAATTACTTTTCTCTAAAATCCTTGTTCATAATTCCTTTTTTTAAGAGAAAAACTCATTAGGGAAATTTAATTTATGGAATTGCGAAAAATTAACCCTAACATATAAGAAACTCCTATGTATACATCAGGATTTAATCAAAATGAAAAATGTTACTTAACCCCTAATTCATCAATTAAATCACCTCCAAACAAACATGGTTCCTTTCATTCCATATTATCCACCAAAAGTTGATGGGGAAGGGAAACCAATTTTGGTTAAGTCTAAAATTTTACTATGAATGTGTTCTATCCTATTCAAGATAGTTGTGAAATTTTGAATAATATTGAAAAGCACTAATTCGGTTTTCCATGGTCAAGCTTGAGTATAAACATGGGTGGGGAAGTAATTATGGAAGGGAGTTTGAGTTTTCCATAGGGTTTTTTTCATTGCTATCTGGCTTTGTCTTCTCTTATTGTTTGAAGTTTCATCCATAGAAGCTTCTACTAAGCCTAATGTTTGGATTCTTCTTTTCCCCTTGATTTTTTTTTTTTGGATTGTGGCTTGTTTGTATTTAAGTCTCATTCTGCAATATATAAAAGCTTTAACTTAAACAAAAAATAAATTACTCAAATGAACCAAACTAAGTGGAGAGAGATCTCACAGCTTTTCCAGGTTCTGTGGCTCGCGCTGCAAGAAAAGCAGCTATGCTATCAGTAGTCCCAGTGCAGACGGCACATTCTTTTGAGAAACCTGCAAAGATGTTACCTCTATTAGAGGTTACACCATAGCACAGTCTAATTTTTTTTTTTTAAATGGTCCGGTGTGAAGATTCGAACTCATGACTATAGAAACGTGAGTTACTGCACTTTCCAACTGAGCTATGAGTCTCCAAGACAGAGTCTAAACCTTACCATATTTGTTTCTAATCCCTTCCTTTAAAGGACCAATAATAGTCCCAGGAGCCTGTACTGATGGCAACATTTGTGAATATGGCTGAGACAGCAGCCAGTTAGGGTATTTCTCAAGCTCAGGGTCATAGCCAACCTGTTAAAACAAAGAATGACTTGAAATATACAACAAAGGAACTCCCGCTCTTTTTTTCTAAATAAAAAGGGAACTTTTAGGGCTAGTTTGAAGTGGATGAACATCTCTTTAACCCCATCAATTCTTCTATCAGATTATTCAATTTATCAAATACCATAACACCCATTTTTTTCTTTACAAAAAGTAAATTTCTTGTATTAATATGAAAAAGATTTACAACTTTTTTAATGAAATGCTGAACAGGCTGAATTCTCATTTTCAAAAGCAAAAATATACATAGTTGAATACAAAAGTATCAAATAGCTAATCAACTACATTCGTGGATAACATCTGATCATGATTCAATCCCACTTTTATTTTATAACAACACTTTTACAATATACTAAGGTCATTTTGATCAATTCACCTAATTAATAACATTGCTAACTAGTGGAAACTCATAACTTAAAGGTAGAGCATAAAAACTCATGCCCATGAGTCTTTAAATTCGAACCATTTAACTGGATAACATCTTATCAGGATCAATCTCCATTTTAATTTTATAATAACACTTAAAATATCAAATATATTTTGGTCATTTCACCTAATTAACAACATTGCTAACTACACGTGTCGTGGATAACATTTGATCATAATTTTTTTTTGTTATAATAACACTTTTAAAATATCAAATACTAAGGCTATTTGGTCATTTCACCTTTTATTTTTATGACCACATCGACTAATACACAACAAGGCTAACATAACAACTCATCGTCATAAACCCCTACTTCAATCTAGGTGCTTTCAATGAAAATCGAACTTAAAACATTTGGGTGGTAACTGGTAAGCCCATTAGACCAAGGCTTTATCATCTGACCGAATCACCTAAGATAGTCCACTTTCTATTTGATTGTTTTCAAATATCCTCACATCAAACAAGCCCTTAGTGAACAAGAAGAAATCAGCATCTAAAAGATATAACACCTTCAATGCATTATTATAATCAGTCACCCCAAGCTTTCCATGAAGAAGCCACAGCAACCAATCTGCCTGGTGCAACAACACTGCAGATCTTTTGTCTGTGTTAGTGGATGTCCACCAGTATACAAGTTTACACAGGGTAGAGGTGCCAGAACAAACTGTGTGATTCAAAGGCGCGATTGATTTGACAGTCGCTAAAGCATCCGAGCAATTCTCATTGTAGAGGAAAGGTCTACAAAGTGGTTCTTCTGATACACTGAAAAAGTATGATTTTTTTAATGTGTATACTTTCAGAGAATGAAAAAAGCAAGAGAAACTGAATTCTGAAATGTTACAACCCAAATTTCACCTGTCTAGGATTATAGTTGTTGCTGAAGTCCCGTCTATAGAGATTGAGGCAATTGAAGGGCGTAGAGTAATAGGGACATCCTCGAGAAGTGAGAAAAGAGTCATCTTCCATGAGCTCACCCAATCCACTGCATCTTTGCTCTTTCTAGACATCACAAGTAAGTATTTAAGCTTCTCTAAGCACAACAAGGATAAACCTTTTCATTTTATTAATGATTTACATTCAATGTTAAGGATTTTTAATTCAATTGCAGGGAAATCTAAAGGAACCCTCAAACTGCAGCCATGCGAAAAGTGAGCTCAGGTTCAATGCAAGTCTGCAAGTTAATTTAATATCCAAGAAAATGGGAAAATGCTATAAAGTGATTATTCAAAAACAGTTATTCTAATAATCAACTGCTTCTTTAATGAAATCATTCAAATCTTAACTAAAATGTCAAAATGCATCTATTCCTTATAATATTTTAAAATATTATATGCTAAACATATTTTACTAATTTAACAACCACCAAAACTAACAACAACACTAAGCACAGATACTAAAATTTCAAGGAAGATATTATAAAAATATACCTAAACTATTTTAACATGAACAAATATATGCACAAACTAATTTAAGAATAGTCTTGTTCATAGACTTTTGATAAATAGAACAAATAGACACAAGAATGATTTTATTTACTCTTTTTTTTTTTTTTTTAAAAAGTTAATATAACTCCAAAGTCATGCCCCACTTTAACTTAGGAGATGGAACTTGAGACATTCATCTCTTAGGCAAGACTCTTCCCACTTAAGTTATCTTAGTAGGTTAATTCCTCCTTTTTTGTTCTAATTTGAGATCTTTGGTCTCTTCGACAAGACTTTTGTCACTTTAACTAACATAGTGGATTAAACCCAAAGACAATTTTTTAATTTAAAAAGCTAGCACGATTCCCACAATCATGACCTCCACTTCAACTTAAATAGTTATAAATGTTAATAAAACACATAACTTTTAGTTTCTTTAGTATAGACTCTTGCCACTTGAGGTATCGAGATAAACTCAAAATAATTCTCAAAAAAATAAAGAACTTCCCATTAAACTGAATGAGTAATTCAATTTTCATGGCACATCAATGACAACTTCTAATCTATTAATAGAAATGTCAATAAAATGTATAAAAACGCTAGCATTAGGCTTAGAAACGATAAGGATTTCTTAGTTTTCAAAAGAGATTGATTATCCATATGATCTTACCATAATAAGAGGGTATGCCCGTTTCCCTTCTGCAATAACATCCCCAGCCTTATCAATGAGAGCAAACCTAGCTCCAGATGTACCAAAATCCAAACCAAGATATAGCAGCCGATCAACTTTAAGATTCATATCTTCTTCACCTTTTCTGCTAGCAAATGACATGATTGTTGGTTTCAATTTACCTAAACCGTCAGATATTTCGGAATGTCAGTTAGGGTTCTAACTTCTAAGTGAAAACTGATTAAGTAATTCAACATGACAACATAAATGCATATTAAAGTCAGGAACAGAACAGTCTACGTAGAAGCAATTAGATAATGTTTTCGTCCATTAACAACACCAGCTAATAAACGAACAACCTTATCTGGAAAACGAATTATGATTGCGTAATATGCAAAATATCATAAGGAATAAGAGAAATTGAAGAAATGGTGTCAATTAACTCAATGAGAGGAAATCGCCGAGAGAGATTACGAGATTTAGGAAACTGTGGTCGGAGAATCAGCGGCCAGCTAGCAGCAGGATGACGTTGAAGATGGGGCAACATCAAGATTTTCTCTTTATGGAGCTGCTGATAGCTGTTGCGTTTTGCTGCCACCTGCAGAATGATGCAGCCATAGAGATAAGGCCATGAAATTTAAAGTCTTCTTCATTCATTGGTTGGTAATTGAGTTCTAACAAGTTATTTTTAGTTTTAATTTAAATCATTGGTCTTCATTCTGTGTTTAAAAAAATATTAAAAAAAAAAGTTCATGATTAAAATTTGTTTGATAGGTTGCTGACGTGACAACTTAACTTTAAGTCAACAATTATTTATTTGAGTTTGTAAACCTTAGTCTAACAAGATGATTATTTTGAAATTTCAATCAGAGGTATTACTTGCAGGAACCCATTCTTGTTCTATCCACCTTTCAAACAATTTTTCCCAAACTACCCACCTTTCCATTCACATTCCCAAACTACCCATCTTTCTCTCTTTAAATCATTAATCAACCTTTTAATTACACATCTTCCACATTAAATTCACTAATTACTTTATTTTATAAATACAAATTAATATAATTAAAAATAATAATATATATTACATAAATATTAAAATAACACATATATTTTATTTTTACTTAATTTTATAATTATAATATATATAATTAAAAATAAGCATTATAAATTAAATAATACAAATAAATATTATAAATTAAAACAAAAATCATTTACTACCCCTTTAATATTATATATTAAAATAAAATATATTATATTATATAAATATTAAAATAACACATATATTACATTAAATATTAAAACAACACATATATTTTATTTCTACTTAATTTTATAAATATAATATATATAATTAAAACTAAACATACTAAATTAAATATCAAAATAAATATTATAAACTAAAATTAAATAAATAACATAAACCTTAAATAAAATAAAATAAACTAAATCTTAAAATAAATTACCTAAATCTTAAAATATTTATAAAAGTATTAATTTAAAAAACCTTAAAATAAAATAAATTACAATAAATTTTAAAATATAAGTGTTATTTTAATATTTATGTAATATATGTATTATTTTAATATTTATATAATATATATTTTATTTAAATAAATAATATAATATTAAAACTTTATGTAATTTAATTTATTTTAGTGTATAATATTTTATTTTAGTTTATAATATTTATTTGAATAATATTTATAATGTTTAATTTTAATTATATATATTAAAAAATATATATATTTTTGTATTTATAAAATAAAATAATGAAGGAATTTAATGTAAAAAATGTGTAATTAAAAGATTGATTAATGATTTAGAAAGATAAATGTGGGTAGTTTGGGAATGTGAATGAAAATGTGGGTAGTTTGAGAAAAATTGTTTGAAAGGTGGGTAGAACAAGAAATGATTCTTACTTGTAGGGCTTAAGCACACCCCTTACTTTTTTTTTTAAATATATATATATATATATATATATATATATATATATATATATATATATATAACAAAATAAAAAATCTAAATCCCTGCTTCTCATTTATATACCCTACTTATATATTGACAAATCTATTTATATATACTTAATTTCATATTATTAATTATCTTCCCATTTTATATTGGATTTATTTAAACTTAAATTTTATTTTATTAATTTAATATATTATTAATTTTTTATCATCTAATTATTTTCATTTAAATTTTTTATATTTATTTTTCTAATTTGAAAAGAGATAAAATATATATTTTTTTTCTAATTCTATTCCTTAATATTTATCTTCTTAAATGATTAACTTTATTATATTTATAACTAATTTGATTTTATTACGTTGGATTAATATATATTTCTCTAATTTTTTATTTTTCTTATAATTTTACTATAACTCTTCAATAAAATATTTATTTAACTTTTTAATAATACTAAGCAAACATTTTCGGCAATAAAAACGTGAAGACTGAATTTCGCAATAAAATAGAGCATGATTTTTTTGTCGACTCTTTAACACTTTATATTGAACGAAATTTATCTAAGAATGTAAATATATATTTTATTATATATGAATTTTATGTTTTAAAATCTCGTAAAGTTTAACTTATTTAATTATTATAATATAACTTATTTTTTGATATATAATTTATTACACAAAATTTAAGCCCACCTCAAGGTGAATTCCTAGATCCGTCCCTGATTACTCTTCATCAATAACTTTAATGATTCTTTGAATGTTTCATTGGTGATGATCATAGCTATTCTAATGTTCCTTTCAATATAAGTAAAGTTTATATATCTAAAATTTATTGCAATTAAAACTATATATACGATAAAATATGAAATTGACACTAACATACACCTTTGATAAACTATGAATGAATCGTATGAGTAATTTTTTTAACACTAGACTTATAATAAGCTGATTTTTTATTTGTTTATTTACTCACAATAATGACTTATTCTCTAAAATCTCAAAACAACAAATGAACCCATACAAGTCAGATGCCGACGAGATGAATCATATGATATTTCTTCTTCATTAAAAGAACTTATTTTTAGATCACTCATTTTCCTTGACAATTTAAATTATTTTTTTATCACTGAAGGAGGTCTATTTTGCGTCGCCTAGCGCTCTTGACAGCGTTTCTTTTTGTATTTGACCTTCATCTCCCGCCACATTCTTTTACCCAATTTTCGAAACTACAATATTCTTTTTCGATGTGACTTCTGCCTAGGAATCAATAGATCAGACTCCATGTTGTCATATCAGTGTCGGTCACCGAAAATTTGGTCGGAGGTAAACACAAATATTTTTTTATAGATATTTTTTTAAACACATGGAGTAAAATGTTTATTTCCTAAAATACAAGGTATTCAAGTGTATTTATCCCTATTTCAAATACATTAAGCATATAACATTATATGAGTTTATAATTTATTTTTTTGTTGGCTTGAAAAACGAATAGGAAAATATTAAATATATAAATTGTGCGTTGCGCGACGACCAAACAAGTAAATTGACAACATTCGTTAAGTGAAAAGAAAAGTATTTTTGAAAAAATATTTCAAACGGTACATTTTGCATCAAATTTATCAATCAAATTATATAAAATTCTATTGAGGTTTAATATTACTTATTGAACACGTTTAAAACATTCGCCCCAAAGAATACTCGTTTTTTCGATTTTCAAGAAATAAATATAAAGATATAAATCTCTTTTCGAAACTTTAAGTAGATTAAATTAAATTGGGGAATTGGTTAAAACAAGTTTGTGACTTAAGAGTCGCTGCCTATTTTTCTCGCAAAATTAGGAAAAGAAAATTTTGGCGTATAAAATATTAATGCCATTAGAAAAAAGATTGCTTAGGAGTTCGGTGTTTGGTTACATGTGAGAAATGACATCAACGTTATGTCTCACGCGTCCGTTAGAAACGGTCTTTACTTATAATATTTTGACCATTTTTAAAAATATTTAACATTTATTTTAATCCGTTTGTTTGTCGATTCCTATTCGGCCTAAAATATCTAACATATCCTCTAAGGTTATGTTTGGATGAGTGAAATTGAAATTGAAATTGACATTGAAATTCTAATTGCATAAGATTTGCATTGAATTACAATACAATTTTTTATGTTTGAAAAAACTATAGAGTTGTAATTCAATTCAAATTCCTATGTTCGAAAAATATATAACAAAAATAATTTGAATATATATTATATATATAATATTAAGATATTTGTTTGACACAATCAATTATGATATCTTAAATATCAAGAATTTTTGTTTATGTGTCGATTCTCATAAAGAAAAAAAAATATCAATCTGATATGTTAATTTACTAAATTAAAACAAAATATCGGTTCGACATGTTAACTTCCTAAATTAAAAAAAAACAAAATATCGACATTTAACGTCCTAAATTAAAAAAAAAAAATATTAGTTCAAAATGTTAAATTACTAAATTTTAAAAAAAAAATATTAGTTCGACATTTTAACTTTCTAAATTAAAATAACAATTATCGGTTGAACATGTTAATCGTGTTGTAAATAATAACATACTTTTGTTTAAAAAACATAGAAAAAATGGAATTATAATTCTGAACTAATAAAAGTGAAATTGATAATTACAAAAACACACTACTTTGAATTCCATTTCTTAATCTTAAATGCTCTACGAAACCTATAAATTAGAATTGGACTACTTAATCCAATTCTGATTCCAATTCCAATTCAATGGTTACTGTAAACACTATAATTTTACTTCCCAGTTTATAAAAATATTAAAATAATTATTTTAAATAAATAATTTCAAAACAATCAAAATCAAGGTCAAACCAAAATTACATAATTAATTTGATTAATTAATTTTAATTATTGTATTAATTAATTCTAATTAATTAAATTAAAAAATAATAAAAGCCAAGATAAATAAAATAAAATAATTTGAAATAAATGTTGTATACATTTTATCCCAAATTAATTGAAGGGGTCAAATAAATTAAATAAATAATTTGAGATAAATGTTGTATCCATTTAGATATCAAATTTATTAATTTCAAACAAGCTTCAAGGCTGAAAAATAGTTGTGATCTAGTGCAACTAAAAATAGAAAAAACAGTTGCAGCAAACCACACATCCATCAGATGAGTGACCCTCATCCAATGGACAACAATAAGCCGCATCGCCCACTATAACTGAAGTTAAGCACTTCCACACAACACTAGGTCAACTAACGCGCGCCTCAACGCCGTCGACCTGAACACAGATGGAACGCCCGAGCGCTAACGGATGAAGACATAACACTACATCTAGACATGCGTTTGCACTTTGGCTCGAAACGACGATGTTTCAACCCTAGATTGTCTTCTTCATCGCGACGAACTAGATAATGATCAGCTAAATTCTTTGATTTTTTCAAAGATGAAACTTCGTTGATACTCGATTAAATTGGCTAATTCGAAGGCTAAAATTATCACCCTAACGTGGTGATCATTCCACATACGATTATACAACCAATTATGGTCTAAATGGATCAAGTCGATAAAAACCAAACAAAACCCATTAATGGTTTTTTGTCTGAAATTTGATCCACTTGTATCCATAATTGACCTTAACTAACTATAAATAGTCCTCCTTAGCCAAGACGAATGCAATGATCAAAATCTCAAGCCTCCAATACAAACTTTACAAAATCCGCCATTAACATTTTCAAAAGCTTTTGGAAATTTTGTGCAAGGCTCTAAGGTTCATTTTCGAATCATCACAAAGTTTGATAAAGAGTTCAAGAGTGTTCTCCAACTCACTATTTCCTTAACAATTCTCGATATCAATCGCAAATACCAACATTTAAATAATATTTTATAATTTCAAATGTAAGAAAAGCTCATACATGTCTAGAACTTGAAAAATAACTAGTTAAATAAAACATAATAAAACCAAACTTTCAAACAAATAGCCAAAATTTTATGTATTAGAGACTGTTCTTTAATATGTACAGAGGATATAGTTGAAAGTCATTTCCTGAGTATCACCAAATATTGAATTTAATAAAATTTATGATAAAATTACGTTTATACATATATACAAATATTTTTATTGACTTTAAATTAAAAATCAATTGGAGACTCTTTAATCAAATAAATAATCCTTTTAAATTAATTATTCTTAATTATTTTAAATAAAGATTTTTTTAATCAAATTGTAGTTTGATTATTTAGATTTAATCAAAAATTAATTTTAAAATGTTGAAATATATTTTTATAATCTTTTAAATAAAAGATTTTCCACACATAAATCGAGGCTAAATAAATTTCAAAATAAAGCCTTTTATAAAAATAAATCCGAGAATAGAGGAATTTCTGGACATTACAGCTCTCTTGGCGACTCTATGGATATAAATTGTTTAACTCAAAAAATAAAATTTTGGCTATTAAATAAATACGTTTTTATTACATTTTCAATTAATAAACACATCGTTAATAGCCCAACAACATAGTCTCGCTAATAGCTGAGTTGCCATCAGCAGTGTTGCGCCAACAATTGAGTTGCCATCAATAGTGTTGCGCCAACAGATGAGTTGCGCCAATAGCTAAGTTGCCATCAATAATGTTTCACCAACAACTATGTCACGCCAACAACTGTGTTACGCCAACAACTGTGTTGCACCAACAATTATGTTGCACCAACAGCTGTATTGCCATCAGTAGTGTTGTACCAACATCTGAGTTGCTATCAGTAGTGTTGCGCCAACAACCGTGTTGCGCCTACAACTGAGTTGCCATCAGTAGTGTTGTGCCTACAAATGTGTTGCGCCAATAACTGAGTGCGCTATCAGTAGAGTTGATCAACAGTTGGGTCCGTCATCAGTAGAGCTGATCACCAGTAGAGCTCGTCATCAACTGAGTTCCACATTAGCTGCATACGTCAAAATGTATAACCATCTTTCTACTCTATTAGGAAAAATGATAAACGAATATTCCACTCTTCTACGCACTACAATCCCATATGCAACGTACTAACGAATATTCCATTCACCTGCGCACTACCCTGTACGCTAGGTGTATGACGAACATATAGTTGCCACGTGTTAACAAAATGAATTCGACCGTTGCCATGCTTCAAGGATAAAAAGACATCAAAGAACAACGATGAATTCTCTCGGTGAATTTGTGAACATACACGAAGATCACACAAGATAGTCTATTCGATAATTTCTTGTATTAATCGATAATCATATTACTTGTGTAAGTTGAACAAATAGTCTGTTCAACAATACACTATGAGAGCTAGGAGTTCAGACATGCAAGTGTTAAGACCTGTTATCTGAGTGGGTTTGTGTAGCGGTCTATACAAATCAAAGTCTTATAGTGGAATCCTTCTAGAAACAGAAGAAGGGATGACATATGAGTTTTATCTCCGAATATCCATAAAATCTTGTGTTATTATTGCATTGCTTCACTTATTATTATATTTCCGCTTTAAATCCTGCAAGTATTTTCCGCACTTGAAATCGTTCAAGAGCTTGTTACGATTTATTAAAGAATAGAAACAGATTTCTAATCTCTAACAGGATTAAAGTCTCATTTAAGTGAAAAATAGAACAACAGTATTCAACCCCCTTCTACTGTTGTCTTCGATACTAAAAGAGTCTAAAAGGGAAAAAGTGTGGACGAATGTCACAGGCTTTAGGTCAACTATAGCCTGTTCCCACACTAGCAACTTCCTCATCTTCATTTTCCTGGACCTACTCATATTCTTGGAGAATGACATTCAATTATTTCTTTCACTTTTGTAGAATATTCATTTGGAAGGTGTCGTCCCATTTTCTAGATATCTTGCATAAGTCATGTGATAGATTGGCCTATCTATAGTGAAGGCGGCCTCTATATAACTGTAGCCGAATTACTTGAACAAGCTATGAGTGTAATAACATGTAACCCATTCCAAGCCAAGAAGCATAATCATGGTCTTGTCATTTATTATGAATGTCATTTTCTTGATGGGGTACCATGGAAATATTTCCACGATTTCGTCATTGCTTTGTATAATAGCTCTAGGCAAAGCTTCCTTCATTCTTCAATACTAAAGTGAAGGGGACATGATGCCATCAGGAAGTACTGACCACAAATGTTTAAGTTTGTCGAGCAACCAAAAGTATATAATTAAGGGCAAACCCCTTTTGCTCATGGTGGAAGATAGGCATGAGTTTTTCAAACCCATCAATATTTCCGCTAGAATAATACATGAGGGATCTTTGTTTATCCTTCGCATATGATATACTACCACTATGATTCTTGAGGAGGGCTTACTATTTGCTGGTATTAGGAAAAAGTGAGCTAGTAGGATCGTCATTGTTATCATGGATGATCCTAGAGTTAAAAAGAATTTCTCCATTCCTTATTTCCATCTTCGTCCATGTTTGGCAGTCGATGTATGTTCTTGCGAGGATAGTATCAAATGTTAGCTTAGAGTATTTGTATTCCTTTTATAAGAGCTTCCTTAAGGATATTGATTCTATAAATGACTTTAAATGTAAAACATTCTTGTTGTCCATCATGAGGATACCTCATAACTCCTCTATGGTTTGACACATAAACCTTCTTCCCATGAAGTAAGCTCGTTTTATAGGGTTCCACCTTCGTTGCATTTCCATCATGAAAGTGGAGTTTACCTCGAAGTTTATGAATCTCATGATTGAAATGAGACATTAGGATCGATAGTTCCACGAAAATTATCAATCCATTGAACTTGTGCGACATCCGTGAACATGGACATCATCTATGATTGAGAATTCAAAAAATTTACAAAATGCGTTTGCTTAGAAAAGAAGGAACATGTTGAGATTCTCACTTAGACTATACATGCATATACATAATACATATATAGTAGTCACATAAAGGGTTGTAATAAAGAGGTTTTGGTTGTCTATGCACGACAAACAACCGACTTGGTGATAGTAACCATGTTATTTTGTTTTAAAGGGAGTCATAAGAGAGTATCATTCACCGATAGTGGAGGGGGTAATATTGTCGCCATAAACCAGGGAATATATACTCATTTGGGAATTTTCTCCACCTCCACAATGTGTACGTCCCATTAGACGGCTCATCGCCAAATGGTGGGGTCAATCCCGTGCCTTATATTCCTCTTGCAACATCACTCAGTTTGTAGACACAACCCGTGCACTTGTTTTAGAAAAAGAATTTTTTTATACAAAAGTTATGCTATAGAATTCCTTGGCTTACCTTCCTCTCGATTCTCACAAAATATATACAAGAAGACTATCTGTATATGATGTTGTCATATCTTTTTAGATGAGGAACCAAAGTGGAGTTTTATATCAACTTTTGAGATTGACCTATACAATTTTTAGATTAGTACGCGTGGAGGCCTAGTAAGCTAATTGACTTTATAAGTCTTCACTTTAGTTTACTTAACAAAGATACTAAATGAAAGAAAATTAGAGTATTCATGAATTAAGGGTCCGTTGCTTGGTTACATATTAGGAAAGAGCCGTAGCTTTATTTCATATGCGCCTATCTCGAAGGATAGTCTCTACTCGAATGCACTTGGCTAGTCGTTTGTGAAGGTATGTTACACGTTGCATTCTAAGTTCAGAATTCTTTTGCTTGTGTATATAATAACCCTTTGTTTAATAAGGGATTAACCATATTTCTTGCTTAAAGATGACTCTAAGCTTCAATTAGATTTAGAAAAAGGTTGATATAAGTCATTTAGAATTTTCTAAGTTTTTATTATCATGTCTTGAGTCTAATTGGAGGAATAACCATACTCTTAGTTCAAAGATGACTTTAAACTTTCGTTAGGTTTTTCATAGACAAAAGACAATATAATGAAATTTAAATGCTCTTTGGTCATATGTCAACATCATTGTGAATTCTCTAATTTGCATATTGCTTGGGAGTTTGTTTGCCGAGTTTAAACTATGAATCCTTGTAGGAAAGGAGTTCACGCGTATAGGAGGATGTGGATTAAGGATTCGAAGGAGAATTGGAGCCTCGCTTATGACACAACTACAATCAAGAATTTTTACAAAGGTGTTGAATATTTTCCAAAGTCTTTGTGCATGTCGACCATATTTTTAGGAGCACTTTGCACTTGAGTTTGAAATTTTCGGAGGTACATGACTCTAGATATGACACAACTAAAAATGAGTGGTTTTAAAAAGTGCTCCGAAAATTATAAAACATTTTGTGGAGGTTAAAAATAATTTAATGGACTTGCTGTAATTTTATAATTTTCTGAGTTGTAAACCTCAAGATATAAGCGTTTCAATTTAGGTTGTTTTCCAAATATGTCCTAAAAATTATGGAAAACAATATTTTTATAGAAAATAATATTTCTGATCATCCATAAATATTTAGAATTTTTCTAATATAATTTAGAAACTTCAATTGATGAAACAAGGTTGTTTGGTGTGAAACAAAGAACCAAACAAGACTTAAGGAATTTTAAAATTGTTAAAATTGGAACTTTATTGCCAAAATTGGACATATATAAAGTATGATGGTCAAATTGAACGTGAACAAATAGTCCATGAGTCAAAATATTTCGGAACTATTGAAAATAATTCGAAATTAGAAGTTTTGGATCAAAATTGGACGTTAATAGAGTTTAGGATACCAATAGCACATTGGCAAAAAGTTCAGGGGCCAATTTAATTATGAATTAATTAAATAATTTGGAACTAAAGTTCTAGGGTAATTTTAAAAGAATTAGAAGTTTGAAAGCTGAATTTCACATGCTTCAAAACTTCAGGAATTTCGAAAGAAGAAAAGTTGGGAAAATGCTGATTGCCTTCGTCTTTTTTTCTTCTTCTGACTTCGCCAAGTTCCGATATGTCACAACCTTCTATAGAGATTTGTTGCCTGAATTCTCTTGCTCAGAAGTCACCTCAACATTTATTGCCATCGTCGTCTAGCTCTTGGATAATATTGCGGAGGATCCGACGATGAAGAACAAATGTGATCTTTGTTTTCGATTTGTACTATGTTTTTCCGAAGACTGCCTCGTCTAGTTTTGTCATCGCTTCGGACCTTGGAGTTATTTGCTACAAGAGTTCATTGACGTTATGATCATCGTCATATGTTCAATGGAATGGAAGAAATATAAATCAGAAAAGAATTCCCCTACGAATCAGGAATTCGTCTTACGATTTTCGTCTACGTGTCACCGTTCATCGAGGAATCCTCTTCTTCGTTTCTGATGTTTATTTCCTCGCATCACTAAGCTTTGGAGATAGTTCTAGAGATGCCTAAGGAGACTTCAAAGCTTATTCAAAGAAGCATTCAACAATTCTTTTCTAGCGACCAGTCTTTGAATATTCCATTGGTAGTTAGAGGTCAAAGATCGAGGGTAGTCATGACCTAGCCTCTTCCTAAACTAGACTATATCTAACCTAGGACTCTAGCAGTAAAGGATAACCAATCAATTCACCAATTCAAACAAACAATTAATTAACATACAAATTCTTAAATTATATGTACAAATCGACAATTGGAATGTGTTATACAATGCGTGAAGCTTACATAAGCCTACTTGAAGAAGAAGAAGAGCAAGAAGAACGACTATAGAAATGGAATCGCCGGAGAATATGACCTCTCACCGGAATTGCCATAGGAGTGTTTTTGAATAGGTTACCTTAGCTCTTAGGTCTTGTTTTCTCTCTAATGTTCACTAGAATTTTATCAAATTACTAACCCTCGTCCAAAAGTGCCTTCAATTATGAAGGAAAATATTTAAATACCCTTAGGTAAGGACATTTTTGGAAAGTTTAAATTCAAAAATCGGTAACTCATTAAATGAATTAGACCGACTTATTTCTCCAATCAGTCGAATATTGGTTGAGTTCTAACTTGTATATATCCGGTCATGTTACACATTGAGCCTTGAATCAAACCAAATGGTCAAGTGTAGGTCAAGTTACACATTTTTAAATTTAAACATTTGCTTGTCTTAATTTTTAGTTGTCTTGTTCAAACCGAGACTTCAAATTTTTATAACTTTGATTTAGATCACTATTAAGACTGAGTAAGGGTGCATTAGAAAGGTATTGAGGTTGACTAAATATTTCATTTTTTCAAGAAGTTTGAGACGCGCCACAACTTCATGAAATTCGCGATGGAACATCATTGGTCTGGAAATGAACAGTCTGGCGTACGGACGACCTAGCATGGGATGTAGGTCGAGTCGTGAGTTTGATTTGTTATCAATAGAAATCCAACTCAAAGATCTTTTTAATGGTAGATCAATTTTACCAAATGGTCAAGTGAGTCAAAAAATATGAATTTTCAAAGTTACACCAAGTTTCAATGCGCTCTAGGATTGAAGTTGGTGCACTTGCATCATGTTGCCAGGCTACAATACCACCTTAGTCATCGAATGGAGTCTCAGAATTGATGTCATTTGATTGGGATGTGTCTTAGCCTTCTGACCACATGTAGTAATCCAATTTTGAGGCCATAGTTCAAATTATGAATTTCTAACTACAAGCATGTCCGTTTTGATCATATTATGATCGCATCATCTTGTATCGCCGATTTCTTATGGTTAAGAGCTTCGATTCGAATCGGGATTTAAACAAGTCTTGTATATGACTATTCAAGCTTTCCAAAATATCTAAGATCGCCCAAAACCATTGAGTATAGCGATTTTGGTGAACTTTTGAGGTTGAAGATCCTTATTGTTCTTCCTTCAACAAAACAATGTAAAAATTAGGAATTTTGGGCGTTTTTTCAAATGAGGCACACGCTTGGCATCAACATGACGTCACCTGAAAAAACTTGGACATGCGAGAGCTCCTTCGTTGACTATTGTTGACTTAGTCTTGACACGTCCGATTTGACTTGGTTTGACATTTTTCTATTTTAAACGCCTTCTACACAAAATTATAAACACTAATATTGTACTCAAAATTCATAATTTTTCGAACTGGTTAATCTGAACATATCAGGTCTTCTGAATTCTGATTTTCTTATGAAAATTGGTATTTTTTTATAGAAAAACAAGCCTAAAATAGGTGTTTTGTACATTTTGTCTAATAACAATATTATACTCAAAGTTCATGATTTTCCAAACTGGACAATTTAAAGGTGTTGGATCGTCTAGAGTGTGAGTATCTTTGAAAGTTGGGCTTTTACCTCTCTTTAAAGGTTATTCTAAGTCATTTCTGAAAAGTGTTTCTATTTTTTGTTCTCCTAGTCCCATAATCAAGTATGATCATCATACTAGACCGATATCATCATACTAGACCGATCATACTTATTTTAATTTTGGGGTGTAAAAATTGGGTGTCTACACATTTGAAGTTGATTTTTGCATTATAAACATACAACCATCGTACAATCTTATTTTGGGGAGACCATGGTTACATCAAGCTAAGATTTTAGCCTCTACGCTTTACCTGGAACTAAGGTTCATGATTAACAACCAGATCATCATAGTTGAAGGTGAGACTTATACTATCGCCATTATTGGAATAATTCACATCGATATCCAAAAAGTTGCGTTAAGCGGATTCGAGATATATCTAATCTTCTAGCAAGGTAAAGACTCATCCAACGACCCCAACTTTAGCACATTAAGCTTCTCTTCTATAAAAATGATATGCAAAATGGGATATTTCTCTAGTATAGGTTTAGGCTCGAACGCCACCGTCATACCATCATTTCTCCGGTCATCTACGCTTCAGATTATTTCGGTTTAGGATATACTCCAACAGAATTGAGAAAATCCGGAAAGGAAAACTATCTAAAGAATATATATCAATCCTTCAAACCCTTAATGGACAGTTCATCTGTGAAGGACAAAACACCTTACGTTTCGACTTCCCTAAGCCTTTTACCAATAATGATTTGTAGAGACGTTTTCTAGGTCTTAAAATCTTTTCTAACTGTTCGTATAATCATATCCCTTCTGTTTGAATGATAAGGAAAATAACGACATATTGGAGCGACACTCTAGAAAGACTATCCGAACTTATGTTTTTCCAAACAGTAACAAGTTGGTTGACTAAATTTGTGAAATTGGTCCCTTAGGTCTAAACATGACAGCTGTAACTCCACTCGTCAATGTAAATATCGACGAAGACAATACTCATCACCTCTTATGTGTAAAGGTGTGTTAAATAGTGTACATAGTAAAGAAACTGAAAATAACAATCCTATTATAAAAAAGATCAATACTAAGATGTCTTTCCTTACTTGTAATAAAGATGATCATGCAATACAAGGAGATAATTTTGAATATATAATGACTAATGATGACCTATCATTTCATTCTAACATAAATTTAGAATTGAAACACTCCTTGGAAAATGAGGACATAATTGTTTCTTCCGACGAAAAGACAATTGAAATACATACTTAAACACCCTAGACTATCCCTAAATCGTCTTAATCCGATAAAGTCTAAATCAAGAAGAGCGTCATGAATTAATCGATCTTTTAAAAGCCAACAAAGATGTTTTAATCGGAAATCCGTGCCACTTAATTTTAGTTTAATTACTACTTGAAAGAATTAATTCTAGTAAGAGTGTTAAACAAACACTCGAGTTATTTCAATATGATGACATAATTTATCAGGTGTTCTGTTGTATCCAAGTAAAGAATATGACTTTAAACTTTTTTCACGGTGTTGCAATTTATGAATGATATAGAAAGACCACTAGAAATATTACGTGACAATAATATGCAGTCTTAAACTTTAAGAGTAATATGAGTTCGACTAGGTTGAACTATTTTGAAAATAAAGAATTTAGAATATTTGATTATCCATTGAGCATATTTGGACAAACGCTAAAATTACGAACCCGTTTTTTAAATATTTTCAACTCGGGGTCTTTCATGAACATATTGTTCATAACAGTATTGAATGTTTAGATGATATACAATTTTAGTGGGAGTTTGTATTATAATGTCTTTATAGATATTATTTATGATATATGTGCGCATTAAAGATTCAATTTTAAAGAAATCAAGATTATAAAGTTATTCAGATTGATCTCTAGAAGGAATAAATGACCAATTGGTATTAAACATTATATGATCACACTACATGTTAATTTACACTACACACCCATGTTTAATCTATGTCATTTGATTGTATTGACATATGATGAAGGGATTAATGTAGGGGTGCCACCTCGATTTTTTTTACGGTAAAATTGTGATATTACTCTATATTTTTTTTAAAAAAAACAAATTTAATATTTTGTTTATCTAATTATTAAAATAATGGTAAAAGTTACCTTTATTCACTCGTTTTATTCAAAATTTTATTATTATTTAATTAAGCCCACCCTAATTTTTTTCAAGCTCACCCCACCACTGAATCTTGGGTCCGTCTTTGTGACATATGTGACTATTGAGGGTTTAATTACGAACTAATGTAACAAAATCGCTTTAATTTTATGTTGATATAATTGATGGACGAAATTGATATAGATGTATTTGGAAATGACAATAATATTCCGAGCTCTTAAGGTTTGAAAAAACTAAAATTTCACTTATCCAATTTATAAATTATTTTGAATAAATAAAATCAAAATAATTAAAATTAAGGCCAAAACATGATTAAATAATTATTTGGATTAATTATTGTAATAATTAAATCTAAAATAATTAATGTAATGGCCAAGAAATATTGGGATATATGTTGTACTCATTTGATCTCAAATTAATTTTAAGAAAATAAAAGAGAATTAAATAAATAATTTAGGATAAATGTAGTATCCATTTTATCCCAAATAAATTATTTATTAAACCCCAAAAATATAAAAAAATAATGATAAATGGCAAATTAAATGCCATATATATTAAAAATATTTTGTATGTTGAAAATAAAGCAAAAAGGGATTAAAAAAAATCAATTTCAATCAAGCTCCAAGGCTGGAAAATAGCAGGAATCTACTACAGCCGAAATCCGAAGAGATCAGTACAACAGACCTCAGACCCATTAGCCAACCGTGTAGCCCGCTGCAACAAAAGAAAAGTGCTTCCACGCATCACTAGATCAGTAGATGGATGCCTCCAATGGCGTCAACCTAGACTCGTGTGGATCACACATCGCCAACAGAATGCGGACGAAGTGTCCCGTGTTCGATTTTTGGCCCAAAACAATGTCGTTTCAACTGGTTTGTCTTCTTCTTCGCGACGACAAACCATATAAGAACTTTGTCGTTTCTCCATCATTTGACTCCATTGAAAAGGTGAAATGATCACCCTACTTCGGTGATCATTTCCCCTACACTTTGAGACAACATCATTGCCTAAATGGCCAACTAGTCGAATATCAAATAAAAGACCATCAATGGTCTTTTAACTAAATCAAGCCCACTTGGTTGATCAACCGACCTTGGGAGGCTATAAATAGTCTCATCTAGGAAAACTGATGGCAAGAGATCCAATCTTAACCTCTAAATCAAGCCCGTACAAGAATTCGTCATTAAAGATCTTCAAGCATTTCTGAAATTTTGAAAATTTCATGCAAGGCTCTAATATAGACATTTAAGAAGCTTCTAAAAGAGTTAAGGAGTGTTCTCTAACTCACAGTAAGCTTCCAATCATACTATAATTCAATTTACAAGTTTTAATTGAAATTTTTATATTTCACTTCGGCTAGTTTTATATATAGCATGATTGTCAGATTTCTTGATTAGAAAACGATAATAGGATCATTTGTAAGCTTTCTACTAAAACAAAACTGAATCAATCAACCTAAATCAGAAGTACTCAATTTTTTTTTTAGAAAATTTTCAAAATCGAATTTATGTTTTTGAGCTATTACTCAAGAACAACAACACATAAAGCTTCCCAACACGTTTCTAAGGATGTTGGGGACATATTCAAACCAATTCCAAGTCATCCCGATCATGTTTGATCAAAAACTAATTTAAAAAAAAATAAAGATTTCAGTTTTTGGAATTAGTTGAAACGAACATCCATTGTTCATGTTTTGGTTTCAATCAACCATATGAAGCATAAAAAGTTATTGACAAGGTCCATACACTTCAATGAGGTTAAAAACCAAAAATCCATTTTTTACCTCAAAATTGTTTGAGTTAAAAGAAACATTATCCCAATCGAATGATACATCGGGTTGATGTTATAAGTGATCCTCAGGACTAAACAAAGCTTCTCATGCCCTTGGATCAAAGGATTAAATCCCCAATCAAAAATATCAAACCTATAGTTTGATGTTCTTGATGACCAAGAGAAGTTAGCCCAAGGCTAACCTAGGACCTAGAGCACCTCGCACCCAAGATCGAGGAAAGTTAACCCACGATTAGCCTAGGACAAATGAAATTTTGGCCTAGGTCTAGCCTAGAGTTAGCCCGTGATCGAGAGCCTCCCACACCCGACTAAAAGCCTCCTACACTCAACCGAGAGCCTCCTACACCCGATCGAGAGCCTCCCGCACCAAACTAAGAGCCTTCTGCACCCATACCAAGAAGCTCCCGCACCTAGACAGAGAAGCTCTCGCATCCCGATCAATAGACCTCGACCCAGGACCATGGGTTTTAGCCTAGGATTGAGGAAACCGGTTCTAGGGCCTGTTTAGTTGGAATTTTTTAATTTAAAATTTAATTTTTAAATTTTGAAACCACAAACCATTTTCTAAAAATCTCAAAAAATAGTAAATGATTTAAAAATAAATTTAGAATATTTTCATAAAAAATACTTTGATAAGAGACTATTTGGAATTTATTTTTAGAGCATAATGCCTTCAATTGATATTTTTCAGGTACATTCCTCACTAATTGTCGACATCAGCCTTATGTACCAGCATTTGAATATTTTTTTTTTACAATTTTAAATACAAAAAACATGTGCATGTCTAGGACGTGACGATTGATTGGTAAAATAAAACGTAATAAAACCAATTTTTAAAAGCTAAGACTTTATAAAAAACGGGTATGGAGGTATAGTGCAAAAGTCATATCCCGAGTATTACCAAATAACGAACTTAAAAAAAAACTCTGGTCAAAAATACGCTTGCAGACATATAATTTTATTGATTTTAAATTTGCACTGCCGGCACAATCGGCACATCCACAACACGATTGGCATAGGCGACACGATCGTCACGGCGACGCGATAGGCACATCCACGACACGATCGACATAGGCGGCACGATATTGTCTTGTGTTGAAAGTCATAAAATCGGCGTCAAAATCAGCATTGATCAAGGAAGTGCGATCAGCACAAGCATCACGGTACGACACGGGCGGCACGACCCGATCTGCACAAACAACACGATATTGTCTAACATCGTTCTGTCGTGCAGTTGGCTTTGCCTATTTTTCTGGTTTCTTTTGGATGATTTTTGGGGATCTGTTGATTGCCGTCTACTGTGCAGTTTGCTCCTCAATTAGGCTGGTATGGGTTGGGTGACTTTTGTTGGCTCCTTTGTTGTCATCTATTGTTGTAGATTATTGTTGTTGATTTCTGCTGCAGGTCTGAATTATTGCTGGTTGCTAAGGCATTTGACTGTCTGCTATGCAGGCTGAGTCACAATGAGACTACGCTAGACCAGCCTCCGCTCGACTAGCCTCCTTAACCAATCTAAAAGTACAAGGAAAAATAAAGGGAGTTTGGAAAAATTGGCTGAAAGGTCTGCCACTTTTTCTAGGTGTCCGACTCGTCACAACGCTGCTAATGCAGATGACACTATCTTGAATCCAACTGTTGCACCGACTGGTCACATGGTTGGTCTATCAACCGGTCAAACCCGTCTCCCGACTCATCTCCCAACTGGCCATGACACCCCTCCCCTGACCGGTCATGTATCCTCCACCCCGACCGGTATGGCTGTTGTCAACCAAACTAGCAATGCTACTCCTTCGATAGGCCATGTCGCTGCCACCCTGACTAGTCATGATGCTATTTTTCTATCCGGGCTCACCTCAACCACTACGGCATGTCACGACATCCCCACTCTGACCGCTCAAATCCCCGATAAGTCGTGGACCATGGGACGAAATGAAATCGCAAATTTGGCGGGCATTCGGAACCAAATTCTCAAGTCTCTCGCCCAGTTCCAAAGGCATGAACTTGTCATGACCACAAAAAGGAGCGAACAAATCATTTGCCAATTCAAAATCCGATTCGAGCAAGATTTGAACTCATTCGATAAAGCTGAATACGAGAAAATTGTTCTGTGGTCGGTTGGTGTCATGAGGGAGTTCTACAAGTGCCCCAAAACATATGCATACACTACACAAACAAATGCAAAACGAACATGGGAAACCAACAAGGTTTGGGGAAAAACGAGACAGTTAATGGAAGCAAGCTCAATGTGGATCCTAGCCTAAAAATTAAAACGCTCGAACACCCTCTTCAAATTGAACTCCCCCAGGAAATTGAAAAGGGATGCGTCCACGATTGGAAGCGAGTTGTCGTCGGTCACTTCATGAGCACTCACAAGACCCCATTCCAAGCAATCAAGGCCGCCCTTTTCTAATAATGGAGCGAAAAGGGACTCAAAAAGTCAAAGTCAATGACTTTGACTATTTCTTCCTCACTTTTGGCATGAAGCCTGAAGCCCAAGCCATTGCCGACTCATATTTCACATTCATGTTCAGCTTATGTTTCAAGCTCGCCAAATGGAATGAAGAAATGAACATCAATAACAAACCGCCACAATCCAAACAAGTGTGGGTGAGACTAAGAAACATCCCACCGCACCTTTGTAATGCCAAATCACTTTCCTACCTCACCGGACTCATTGAAAAGTCGCTTAAGCTCGATCCCGACTTTGACTCGTTTGAACGGGTCACGTTTGCCCGCGTTTGTATTGAGATCGACTCAACAAGTACAAAAACGGAAAAATTCGAGTTAAGATGCCGGAATGGAAACATGGCCACCATTGAGGTCATGTACGAGCAACCGGAAAAAGAGGACGGGGAAAAGCAAAAGAAGCCCGTGACCACTCCCAAACAAGAGAATGTCAAGGTGATTAAGAAATTCTATGTCGAAATCCTCAAAGCAAATGAAAGCCACAACGAACACATGAATGAGAACCAAACCGATCCCGATCCCACTAAGCCTAAAACCGAGGCCCTTTTTCCACTAATTAGGTTCGAAAAGGCCGACGTCGACGTGGATGATAGAGAAAGACAAAAATCTTGAAAACCATGAGCTCCGAAACCAAAGAAAGCTGCAACGATTTCAAAGAAACCACCTTAAGAGAAACAACTCATACTCTCAACTCCAAACTCAAGCCCAAAAGAAAAAAATGACAAGAGAAGCTAGCGAAGACGAAGAATCCGAAACTCTATTTGGAAATATATCCCCAAGAAAGAAGGAAAAAAAGAACAAGGACAAAGACAAGAGAGACGAGTCCGAGGAAATCAACCTCTATCGTCTTGTTTTAGTTGATTGATTGCTAGTTTCATTCTGTATTCATTTTTGTACTTTAATTTAATGTCCGCGTGCGTTTCTTAGGCCAATTGTGGATTCCTCATGGCCATCGTGGATTGACTTTGAGCAAATTGTTGTAAGCTCAATTTCAACTCTTGTACTCCTTTTACCATTTTCGGGTCTTTTTAATTAATGGCGTAAGCCATTTCTCAAAAAAATAAAATAAATATATTTATTGATATTAAAAATCAATTTGCAACTCTTATTAAATAAATAATCTTTTAAATTAATTATTTTTAATTAATTTAAATGAAGATTTTTTTAAATTAAAATATTATTTAAATTTGATCAAAATTTTAATTTTATTATAATAATTAAAATATTATTTGAAATTTGATCAAAAATATATATATATATATATATATATATATTGTTTGAATTTTGAATAGAAAATTAAAAATATATTTTCAAAATTTACCATAACACAATTGAAATACATACTTAAACACCCTAGACTATCCCTAAATCGTCTTAATCCGACAAAGTCTAAATCAAGAAGAGCGTCATGAATTAATCGATCTTTTAAAAGCCAACAAAGATGTTTTAGTCGGAAATTCGTGCCACTTAATTTTAGTTTAATTACTACTTGAAAGAATTAATTCTCATAAGAGTGTTAAACAAACACTCGAATTATTTCAATATGCTGACATAATTTATTAGGTGTTCTGTTGTATCCAAGTAAAGAATATGACTGTAAACTTTTTTCACGATATTGCAATTTATGAATGATATAGAAAGACCACTAAAAATATTACAAGACAATAATATGCAGTCTTTTACTTTAAGAGTAATATGAGTTCGATTAGGTTGAACTATTTGGAAAATAAAGAATTTAGAATATTTGATTATTCATTGAGCATATTTGGACAAACTCTAAAATTACGAACCCGTTTTTTAAATATTTTCAACTCGGGGTCTTTCATGAACATATTGTTCATAAGGGTATTGAATGTTTAGATGATATAAAATTTTAGTGGGAGTTTGTATTATAATGTCTTTATAGATATTATTTATGATATATGTGCGCATTAAAGATTCAATTTTAAAGAAATCAAGATTATAAAGTTATTCAGATTGATCTCTATAAGGAATAAATGACCAATTGGTATTAAACATTATATGATCACACTACATGTTAATTTAGACTACACACCCATGTTTAATCTATGCCATTTGATTGTATTGACATATGATGAAGGGATTAATGTAGGGGCGCCACCTCGAATTTTTTTACGGTAAAATTGTGATATTACCCTCTATTTTTTTAAAAAAAAACAAATTTACTATTTTGTTTATCTAATTATTAAAATAATGGTAAAAGTTACCTTTATTCACTCGTTTTATCCAAAATTTTATTATTATTTAATTAAGCCCACCCTAATTTTTTTTCAAGCCCACCCCACCTCTAAATCTTGGGTCCGTCTTTGTGACATATGTGACTATTGAGGGTTTAGTTACGAACTAATGTAACAAAATCGCTTTAATTTTATGTTGATATAATTGATGGACGAGATTGATATAAATGTATTTGGAAATGACAATAATATTTCGAGCTCTTAAGGTTTGAAAGCACTAAAATTTCACTTATCCAATTTATAAATTATTTTGAATAAATAAAATCAAAATAATTAAAATTAAGGCCAAAACATGATTAAATAATTATTTGGATTAATTATTGTAATAATTAAATCTAAAATAATTAATGTAATAGCCAAGAAATATTGGGATATATGTTGTACTCATTTTATCTCAAATTAATTTTAAGAAAATAAAATAGAATTAAATAAATAATTTAGGATAAATGTAGTATCCATTTTATCCCAAATAAATTATTTATTAAACCCAAAAATATAAAAAAAAATAATGATAAATGGGCAAAGTAAATGCCATATATATTAAAAATATTTTGTATGTTGAAAATAAAGCAAAAAGGGATTAAAAAAAATCAATTTCAATCAAGCTCCAAGGCTGGAAAATAGAAGGAATTTACTACAACCGAAATCCGAAGAGATCAGTGCAGAAGACCTCAGAGTCATTAGCCAACCGTGTAGCCCGCTGCAACAAAAGAAAAGTGCTTCCACACATCACTAGATCAGTAGATGGATGCCTCCAATGGCGTCAACCTAGACTCGTGTGGATCACCCATCGCCAACAGAATGCAGACGGAGTGTCCCGTGTTCGATTTTTGGCCCAAAACAATGTCGTTTCACCTGGTTTGTCTTCTTCTTCGCGACGACAAACCATATAAGAACAAACTTCCATCTTTAATTTTTTAAAGATAGAACTTTGTCGTTTTTCCATCATTTGACTCCATTGAAAGGGTAAAATGATCACCCTACTTCGGTGATCATTTCCCCTACACTTTGAGACAACATCATTGTCTAAACGGACAACTGGTCGGATATCAAATAAAAGACCATCAATGGTCTTTTAACTAAATCAAGCCCACTTGGTCGATCAACCGACATTGGGAGGCTATAAATAGTCTCATCTAGGAAAACCGATGGCAAGAGATCCATTGTTAACCTCTAAATCAAGCCCGTACAAGAATTCATCATTAAAGATCTTCAAGCTTTTCTGAAATTTTTAAAATTTCGTGCAAGGTCTAGACATATAAGAAGCTTCTAAAAGAGTTAAAGAGTGTTCTCTAACTCACAGTAAGCTTCCAATCATACTATAATTCAATTTACAAGTTTTAATTTTAATTTTTATATTTTAGTTCAACTAGTTTTATATACAACATGATTGTCTGATTTCTTGATTGGAAAACGATAATAGGATTATTTGTAAGCTTTCTAGTGAAACAAAACTGAATCAATCAACCTAAATCAGAAGTACTCAAATTTAATTTTGAAAATTTTCAAAATCTAATTTATGTTCTTGAGTTATTACTCAAGAACAACAACACATAAAGCTTCCCAACATTTTCTAAGGATGTTGGGGACATATTCAAACCAATTTCAAGCCATTCCGATCATGTTTGATCAAAAACTAATTTTAAAAAAATAAAGATTTTAGTTTTTTGAATTAGTTGAAACGAACATCCATTGTTCATGTTTTGGTTTCAATCAACCATATGAAGCATAAAAAGTTATTGACAAGTTTCATACATTTCAATAAGGTTAAAAACCAAAAATCCATTTTTTACCTCAAAATTGTTTGAGTTAAATGGAACATTATCCCAATCGAATGATACATCGGGCTGATGTTATAAGTGATCCTTAGGACTAGACAAAGCTTCCCATGCCTTTAGATCAAAGGATTAAAGGCCCAATCAAAAATATCAAACCTACAGTTTTATGTTCTTGACGACCAAGAGAAGTTAGCCCAAGGCTAAACTAGGACCTAGAGCACCTCGCACCCAAGATCGAGGAAAGTTAACCCACGATTAACCTAGGACAAATGAAATTTTGGCCTAGGTCTAGCCTAGAGTTAGCCCGTGATCGAGAGCCTCCCACACCCGACTAAGAGCCTCCTACACTCAACCGAGAGCCTCCCGCACCCGACTAAGAGCCTTCTGCACCCATAGAGAGAAACTCTCGCACCTAGACCGAGAAGCTCTCGCATCTCGATCAATAGACCTCGACCCAGGACCGTGTGTGTTTAGCCTAGGACTGAGGAAACCGGTCCTAGGACCTGTTTAGTTGGAATTTTTTAATTTAAAAATTAATTTTTAAATTTTGAAACCACAAACCATTTTTTAAAAATCTCAAAAAATAGTAAATGATTTAAAAATAAATTTAGAATATTTTCATAAAAAATATTTTGATAAGAGCCTATTTGGAATTTATTTTTATACCATAATGCCTTCAACTGATATTTTTAGGCACATTCTTCACTAATTGTCGACATCAGCCTTATGTATCAGCATTTGAATATTATTTTTTTTACAATTTTAAATAAAAAAACGTGTGCATGTCCAGGACCTGACGATTAATTGGTTAAAATAAAACGTAACAAAACCAAATTTTAAAAGTCAAGACTTTATAAAGAAACGGGTAGGGAGGATATAGCGCAAATGTCATATTCCGAGTATCACCAAACACCGAACTTAAAAAAACTCTAGTTAAAAATACGCTTGCAGACATATATATAATTTTATTGATTTTAAAAATCAATTGGCAATTTTTTTAAATAAATAATCTTTTAAATTAATTATTTGTAATTAATTTAAATGAAGATTTCTTTAATCAAATTTTAATTTGATTATATTAAATAAAATATTATTTGAAATTTGATCAAAATTTAATTATAATAATTAAAATATTATTTGAAATTTAATCAAAATTATTGTTATATATATATATATTTTGTTTGAATTTTGAATAGAAAATTAAAAAGATATGTTCAAAACTTACCATAACACAATGTCATATAAGACACTTTTTTATTTAGGTCTCTATTTATAGTTTATTTTACAAAATTAACTTGGTCATTTTTCATTAGAATAAAGCTAAACTTAAAAAAGATAAAGTTTCTTTTCGCATGCATTTCTTAAAAAAATTCTTTTCAATTAGTAGAATTATTTTCTAAATCTCTTTTAAATAGATTTTACCTTTAAATAATATAGATACTAATAGTGTGTCAAACTTATGAACTAATTAACAAAATTTGAATTGAGTTGATCTTCAAAATATAACAGAAAGATTCTGAAATAAACATAAATTTTAATTTATTTTCTATAAATTAAAAAAAACAAATAATAAATTAAATTTAAAAAAATCAAGAAGTTAAAGGTTATATCACATCTCTACATACATAAACAATATATATTTTTTCAAAATTCACTTCTGCCCAACCGAATCTTAACATAGATTCGCCCATAATCAAACCTTTTTAAATAGATCCACTTCTTGTTAACCTTTTTTATATGAACGTGATAGTTTGGTTGAGTTTTTGTACAAATTTACTTATTATCAATTACTTATAATTTTAATTGAAAAAATGATAAAAAAATAAAATTTCAAAGAAAGAAATTTCTTTCTCTACTCATCTTTTTTACATTTTTCAACAATATTATTTTTACGTCATTCTTTCTCTCAAATTTCTCTCTTACATCATAATAAATACATTTTATATTCTTTCTCTCAAATTTCTCTCTTACATCATAATAAATACATTTTATTGGTATATGATAACTTCACATTTGAGCAAATTTTGAAGAATATATATATATTTATCAAGGTTGGTTATTCCCGCTTGTTTTGCTGCGAACCTTTGAAAACCCACTATTTTACTATTACCCACAAGTAAGCCGAGACAAACATATCAGACCCCATTAACTTGCCACATCAAACCATTGAATTCAATTGAATTCAAAATTTACTTTTACAATAATATCAATAGAGAGAGTAGAGAGAGAGACAGATAGAAAATACAAGCATTTTGGGGGCCGAGAAGGGAGGGCCAAGAGAAAGAGAGGAGGAGAAATCCTTCCGTCGTTCTCAGACATCTGCCGCAGCAACTCACCATTCACTCTCTCTCTCTCTATCTCTCTCTCCTTCCGCGGCAGCTCACTTTGTCTTAAAGAAGAAGGAAAGATCTCTCTCTATCTCTATCTATATACATCATCATCATCATCAGCTTCCATCTCACTTGCTTAAAGCGTCAACTGGATTTTAAAATCAACCAATGCTCTACGCTTTACTACTACTGACCATGTGACTTCTGACAGATTCCCTCTCATTCCACTTCTTCATGTCCATCTGCCAATTCTTCATTATACAGTTAAGTTTCATTCAATAAGGAGGACAAAATGACTACCTATACCTCACGGGGACGGAGTAATTCTCCGTTTCAGAACCGGAGACAGCCTAGCCCATACTCTTCATCTTCTTCAACGTCATTCATAAACGGACGGATTATTCCTCGATCCTGTTCGTCTTCTGCTACACCAGGTTTTGGCTCCGGCAGCGCTTATAGTTCAAGATCCGTGACGCCGAGTCGACATCGTAGTGATCCGATGAATCCGAGAGGATACGGAGGGCCTTCACCTGTTGATTTTGCATCGCCGGATGATAACATTGAGGAACTGGTTGACGCTCCGAGACCGAGCGCTGATAGCATTTCGGTGACGATTCGGTTTCGACCGCTGAAGTAAGTCTAGACTCTAGATCCGACATAATGATGTAGATCCATGTGGTTCTCGTTCTCTGTGGAATATTTAAATTAGTCGATTTAGGGTTCGAGATTGTAATACTGAATGTTTGGTTGGTTGGTTGTAGTGAAAGGGAATATAATAGGGGAGATGAAATTGCTTGGTCCGCTGAAGGCGATAGTCTGGTGCGGAATGAGTTCAATTCGGCAACTTCTTTTGCTTTTGGTATGTTCTTGCAGTAATTTACAGTTCATTTATTTTATTCAAAATGTAAGGATGATATCATAGGTTTGTTTGGAATCAATGTGATTGAAGTGAATTTGATTCAATCTATGTTAATTGTTAAATCATCTCCCTCTTGAACTTCAGTTCAATATGCCTAACTTTTGATATACTCCTTTAACACCTCCACAGACAAAGTATTTGGACCTTCTGCGACTTCTCAAGAAGTATATGAAGTGGCCGCTAGACCAGTAGTCAAGGCTGCTATGGAAGGGGTAAATGGTATTTATCACCATTTTTGCTATTGAATATTTTAAACGGTTAAACCTTCAATGATAAGTGTTTTCCCCACTGTAAGATGGGATTGGATCTATATGCTGAATCCTGGATTCAGTGTTTATCATTATCTTTTGAACATAACATGTGCCTGATGATGGTGCAGGAACTGTCTTTGCCTATGGAGTTACAAGTAGTGGGAAGACACATACAATGCATGTAAGTTTTAAATCAAAAGAAGTGCAACTAAAGCACACTATTGTATTGCTTTATTTAATTTTTTCATTCGTATGCAGGGTGATCAAATTTCTCCAGGCATAATACCCCTAGCAATAAAAGATGTTTTCAGCATCATCCAAGATGTAAGTTTGTGCTCAGAATTTGTTTAGGATAGGATTTTGTTGGAAACGTAGTCTCATTTAATTTACGTAATACCATTAATCATTCTGCTTTATTCTACTAATTATGGAAAATTCTTGGACTCTTTCATTTTTAAATAAAAAATGTTGATATACTATTTCCATGAGTATGTGAAATAGAACTGTGACATAAAATATGCCACTCAGTATAAATATTATTTCTATTGCGAAGTTGAGGTTAATTAAATTATTGCTTCAGACTCCAGGTCGAGAATTTCTACTTCGAGTATCGTATCTTGAAATCTACAATGAGGTGAGTGGAAGGAATGCTATCACAAATGCTAATGAATGGTTATATGGGTTACAATATTTGGTATAACCAATTCTCCCTGCTCACAGGTGATAAATGATTTGCTTGATCCAACGGGACAAAATTTGCGAGTGCGCGAAGATGCTCAGGTTCTTGATGACCTTCCAGCTTTTAGTTTTATCAGTTACTTTTTATCCATATCTATTTACATGTTTATCTCAGTTTCTGATTACACAACCACTGAGTTTGATGATAGACCCATTGACTGTAATTGTTGTTTGGTAACATTATTGTGATTGGTGCAAGTCTATTGCTGCCACTTGTTGATTCAGTTGTCTTTTTTTGCTTTTCTATCTCTCTCCCTATTGTTGTAGCTAGTAAACTGGTAAAGAAAGATAGTTCTTATAGCCTCATTTGATTTATACATATTTACAGGGTACTTATGTTGAGGGTATTAAGGAAGAAGTGGTTTTGTCACCCGGGCATGTTCTTTCCTTTATTGCTGCTGGCGAAGGTATTAAAAGACTGTCTTCTTCTTAATGCACACTTTGTACATTATTGTTTTTCTTATAATTCTTTCTGGTAAGTTAATAAACTCTCTTTATGGATCTTGTTTGCTTGCAGAACATCGACACGTTGGTTCAAATAATTTTAATCTGTTCAGTAGTCGGAGTCACACCATATTTACCTTGGTAAGTATCTTCAAGGACGAAGTTATTATTTCCTTCTGGAATATGTTGTACATTTTATGCTTCCTATTTCTGTGCATGATGTTTTTGAATTAGAAAGCCTCGTCAGAACGAACCCGTTTGACTCCTTATTTAAAAGAAACTGTAGATTTTGCAGTTTGAACTTTCATCATGTTCCAAGTTGGCCTCTTCATTTTTTTCTCCATTTTGTTGCTGAGGTTATTATGTATTACTTTCACTGTAGATGGTTGAAAGTAGTGCTCATGGTGATGAATATGATGGGGTGGTCTTCTCTCAACTGGTATGCCTGAATGTCTTATCCTCTTGAAATTTAATCCAAATTTTCTCTTATTCCACTTAAATGGTAATATTCTTTTCATTATCTGCTAGAATTTGATTGATCTTGCTGGATCTGAGAGCTCAAAAACTGAAACAACTGGGCTAAGGAGAAAGGAAGGTTCTTACATAAACAAAAGTCTGTTAACATTAGGAACTGTAAGTCATTATTGTTAATTTTTTAAAGTTAAAACTTATATGATATATGAAATATTGCAAGATTCGAAGTAAGTTTTAATTTGTTATTTAATCTGTAAGTTTAGATTGAATGTCGTCCTAAATTGCAGTATTGCCTTACAACATCATTTGTTGTTTATGACACACAGATCAATAATAATACAACATCTTTAACTTATTAATACCACTGTAGTTTCTATGCTTTTTATGAACATTCTTCAACTTTGAGGATCTTACATTTAATTTCTTGTTAGCTGAGAAAAGAAGTGCTGCATATATAAATTGTGTAGGAAGGCAGAAGAGTTGTACTTTAGATTTCCATGTCGGACATAATATTTCACACATTTTTGCTAGAGCAGTTTAGTTGCTTTAGAAGATTTCTTTGTGAATGTCAATTCTTTGATTCCCTTAATAATAGTTTTGATTTTGTATGCGAAGGTAATTGGAAAACTTAGTGAAGGGAAGGCATCCCATGTCCCATACAGAGACTCCAAACTCACTCGCCTCCTGCAAACATCTTTGAGTGGCCATGGGCATGTTTCAGTGAGTTCTCGTAATTATTATGTGGACAAGATTGTTACTTTGTTTCTTGTGCCATTTATGTAAAAAGGTATCATTAATGCGTAATAAGACCTCTTATTATTTTTTTTACTGCTCAGCTTATTTGTACAATCACTCCAGCATCAAGTAATATGGAAGAAACTCACAATACATTGAAGTTTGCTAGCAGGGCCAAGCGTGTTGAGATATATGCCTCACGCAATAAGGTTTGTTGTTACCAACTTGTTTCGGGATGTATGATCTTGTTATATAATGGCAATTTGTCTTTTCATCTAATTAGCTAATTATGTTTATTCCAGATTATTGATGAGAAGTCTTTGATAAAAAAATATCAAAAAGAGATATCAACTCTCAAAGATGAACTTGATCAATTCAGGAGGGGAATGATTGTTGGTGTCAGCCACGAGGAGATCATAAGCTTAAAACAGCAGGTTTGATTCCCTTGAATCTTGTACACATTGATCAGCTTTGACCAAATATGGTTAAAGATGTTGCTTTGAGGGTTAGCATTGGGATAATAGTAAAGTTACTCTTTAATCATCTGACAGTTGCAGAGATGAGAAGTTGTTAAGACTGCATAAACATGATCCTTTATTTATTGCTTGATTGCTAGTGGGAAGTTGTAGATGTGTTGTGCATGGATAACCCTTTAGATTTTTTTCATAGTGTATACGCAAAAAATGACAATATTTTCCCCTAATGAGCACTCTTCAATCAAAAGGAAGTTCCACTTTTTATTTACAATACTTGTTCTTTCTTCCTATCTAATAGTTGGAAGAGGGTCAAGTGAAGATGCAGTCAAGATTGGAGGAAGAAGAAGAAGCAAAGGCTGCCTTGATGAGTAGAATCCAAAGGCTCACCAAGCTCATACTTGTTTCCACGAAAAATACAATTCCTGGAATTTTGACCGATGTCCCCGTTCAACGAAGTCATATTGCTGAAGATGATGTAAGTTTCACCCTCTTGTTCGAACCATCTGCCCACATATGCTGCTTTATCTTTTGGGTTTCTCTTAACATTTCCTTGTGATATTCTCCAAATGTATATTTTACTTTTTAATCTTTGTGAGTGGATATTTATGCTCTCAGAAGCTTGTGATTCTACGGGATGATTCACTTTCAGAAAGTGAAAATCAAAAGGACTCCACGTCTTCTACTCTTTCAAATGATTTTTTACACAAACAATCTTCGAGCAAATGGACTGATGAACTATCAGCAGCTGGGAGTATAATTAGTGATGCGACTCAAAGGGGTGAGCTGCCTAAAGTGAGTCTCTATCTTTTTGCCAAATGTCATTGCTGTTCATCTGACCAGCAAGAATTGGCTGGTTTAATCCAATAAATCATTCAACTGGTCTCTTAATATAATTGTTTTTTGATTTAATTTCTTTTTTTGTGAATACAATATAAAAAAGAAGTTAGGGAATACAATAGTAAGATACCCCAAAAGCTACATCCTACATGTTAGTTATTATTACCCCAAGTTGTTAAGGAGGTGAGGTGAGCTGTTAGAATATGTCACAACCTGGTCCTCTATGACTATAAATAGAGGGCTAGCTTAAGAAATATCATCTATCAATGAGAGGAATGGAAACTAGACTCTTGGCTTCTCACCTACGTTTCTCTGAGCCTCTCATATCTTTTATCTTTTGATTCTATCATATTTCTATTACAAATCATATCTTATATTCTTAAGGTGTTGCACATTTATTAGTTCACACACTCTAAACCTTGCTTCTAATAGTCAAAGAACTGGATTGCAGGACGAAATGACAATGTCAGATGAAATGGACCTTCACGTTGAGCAAGTTAAGATGCTTGCTGGTGAGATAGCATTCAGCTCTAGCACACTAAAACGTCTGGTGGAACAGTCTGTCAATGATCCAAGTGGATCAAAAATACAAGTAAGGTTTTTGCTTATGTAGCTTAAGATTTGTTTTTTTGTCAATGAATGGATTCAATGGTTATGGGCACTTCTCAGTGTATATCTTTTGGCTTGGGCTTGATGGCCTAATTGGCGGCCTAAGGTGCTTATAATTTATATTTTCACTAATTTCGAGGGGTATTGGTCTTAGGTGCTGCACTAATTGTTCTGCGTGTCCTATTTCTCTGTAATTAAACAAGCAAGACTAGGATTCTATTTGGAAAAAACTAGTATTTTGTTACAATTTGGATCATAATCTAGATTATGGTAATTTTTGTTGCTTTATTTGGTATACAAATCATTCTAGTTCATGACCAAATTTAGTGTATTTTTTTACTTCATTTGGTATAGAGGTTTTTTTTCTCGATCATGATCCGATTATTTTTCATCATTATCACATTATTTTTAGAATATTGTGATTTTTGACAAACATATCAATTGTAGAGTTTTCCAAATCATGGTCAAACATTAAAAGAATTGATCCAAAACAACCCATGGTCATCCATTCTATGGTGGTGACATGATTACATGATTACATTTCTTCATTTGTGGTTTCTCTTAACATGCTTGTATAATAATCTGTAGATTCAAAATATGGAGCGTGAAATCCAAGAAAAAAGGAGACAGATGCGGGCTCTGGAACAGCGTATTAATGAAATTGGTGAAGCCTCAATTGCTAATTCATCACTGGTTGACATGCAGCAGGTAGTCCTTTTTTTTCATTCATATATTTTTTAATATTTCTTATGTATTGCATGGGAAGTTTTTAGCAATTTCTAATTGAGATTTTTGTTTTTTGGCTAACACAGACAGTTATGAGATTAATGACTCAATGCAATGAAAAAAGTTTTGAGCTTGAGGTCAGTGCTATTATACATATGTGAATGCTATGGATATGAAGTCTTTTTTTTGTTTGCTTTTTTTTTTTCATGTTCTTCAACGCATTTAAAATAATGTTTGAGAACTTGTTTAAAACATTAGTAGCAGTGAGATTATTAGTTAACATTGTCTCTTTCCATCACTTTTTACAGATAAAATCTGCAGATAATCGAATCCTTCAAGAACAATTGCAGAGCAAGGTTCATTTTTTTTGTACCTAACATGTTATTAGTAGAATCTGTGTAAAAAATAATCCTGAAACTTCATTTCCTGTTTGCTGAAACCAACAACACATTATCTGGCTACATTCAGTGTGTGGAGAACAAGGAATTGAATGATAGATTAGCTGTTATGCAACACCAATTGGCATCTTCAACTGGTAACAAGTTATCATCTTTAGAAGAGAGTGTTCATCAAGGATATCTAGATGAAATGAAAAAGAAAGTTCAATCTCAGGTACTTAAAACATACTCCCCTCTTAATAATGATTCTTGGCAAGTCCCTTCTTGATATTTCCTATTCCACCTTTCTCTTATCTCCCTAGCTTCATGTTTGTTCAATCACTAGGCCTTATCTCCTGTATGCCTTATTTCACTTCTGTATTTGGTCCTCAATGGAAACAAGCATGTTTTCTGTAGTAGTTGCAATCTGATGATAAATTAGGGGGAATTATTTTATGCAGCCTAATCCAATCTATGCTTTCTCTCTACTCCATATTGTGGATTAGGGGTGAACAAAAGTTTGGGTTAATCCGTGGATTAACCCAATTCAATCCCTGGCTCTAAAGTGGATTGGAGGGTTAACCCATAATTTATAAGAAAAAATTTTGGTTGAACCATTCAATCCAAATTTTGAAAACATTTTTTTGTAGAAGTAAATATATTTTGTATACACTTTTATTTAGTTTTTATTAGTACACCCTCTATTAAAAAAAAGTAGACAAAAAATAATGTGTGATCTATAAAAAAATGTTGCTATGAATTATGTTTCACACAAACATTAATAGCTTGTTGATGTAGGTTTTCCTGTTTTGAATATACGATCTTTTGAAAAAGAAAACAAAGTGGATTATTTGGGTTAAATAACTAAATTATCCTTTGTATTCAATAATTTTAAATATTATAAAAAAATAAATTAAGGGTATTTTAGCGGTTGATTTGATTAATGAGTTAAATGGATTATAATCTATCCAATGTAATAGTCCTTTAGAATTATGGATTGAGTAGAATTCAACCCATACTAAGTATGGACTAGATTGGATTGTACTCCTAATTGTGAATCCAACCTGCTAATGCTTGTGCCTAGAAGCTAAAGTTTTTGTTATTTATATACTAAATAGGAAATCTCGAATGAGAAACTGAAGTTAGAACAAGTTCAAATTCTGGAAGAGAATAGTGGGTTACGTGTCCAGAATCAGAAGCTTTCGGAAGAAGCTTCGTATGCAAAAGAACTAGCATCTGCCGCTGCTGTAGAGTTGAAGAATTTGGCGGGTGAAATTACAAAGCTCTCTCTTCAAAACACAAAGCTGGAAAAAGAATTACTCTCAGCCAAAGAATTATTACATTCTAATAAAGGTGGTGGTACCGTTTCAATGCTGAATAACAACAGAAAGCATTCTGACAGTTTCAGATCCACAAGAAGAGGCGGGCGGGTTTCGGGTCGACCCAACAACGGTTTTCACGACGATTTCGATTCGTGGGATCTCGACCCGTCTGATATGAAAATGGAATTGCTTGCTCGAAAACAGCGAGAGGCAACTCTCGAGGCTGCATTAGCTGAAAAGGAAATTGTTGAAGATGAATATCGGAAAAAAGTTGAAGATGCTAAGAAAAGGGAGGCGGCTTTGGAAAATGATTTGGCAAATATGTGGGTGCTTGTTGCTCAGCTTAAGAAAGGTGCGGTTAGTTCTGATTTGAGTACTAATGATAGGGGTGTTGATCGAACTGATCAAAATGTGGATATGAAAGCTGATGAAATAAAAAATAACGATACTATTCTTAAAGAGGTGCAAGTAAATGATGCCGTGAAATCAGTTCAAGGAATTTCTAAGGAGGAATCTCTTGTCGTTCGTTTGAAGGTAAACTCTAATTTATGTTTGGATTATTTTGTCAAAACCAGGAACCAAATCAGATTATTTTTGAATCATGATCCAGACTCTGATTCTATTGTCATCTTTTTTTTGGTAGAAAAATTATTTTCTAAATGTGTTTCTTTTGAAGTTAAACTATAGTTACACCCATTATAGAATTTATTTTGATGTTGATAAATATAAAACATTGTGATTTTTGACAAATATAATAAATAAATATAGATTTTTTTTGAGTTTGATTCACATCATACTCTATGATATCATCTAAAGTATTCTTACTTTGTTCCCTTATTGCAAGTTGCAACCATTCTTCTAAATCAAATTTTTTATTTATTTTTTTACCAACAATTAAGAATTTCTTAATTGTTTTCCTCTACTTGAGATCCAGTAAAGAACAAAATACAAATGACCTTTTTGCCACCAATCCATGTTTATACCCTTTTGTTGAATTAGTGTTTGTCTTCTTTAATCCAACCTCCAATTATATGTAAACAAGTTTTTGTTTATGATCAATTTTTTAATATTCTCCGTCTAGATTTACTTATATATATTAGGAATTCCATTGTAGACTTTTACGAGCTTGTTTGATCTCGGATCATTTGAAATACTTCGAAAAACTAAAAACTTTTTGAGTGTGGCTTATTTGGATTGTTTGAATAAATTGTTCAGAATTTCCTTTATATTTATTATGTTAGTATTTTAATTGATGATTTGAATTATGCATGTACTTTGATAAAATACAAATAGGCTCGTATGCAAGAAATGAAGGAGAAAGAGCTTAAATACTCTGGCAATGGGGATGTGAATTCCCATGTATGTAAAGTTTGCTTTGAATCACCAACTGCCACAATGCTTCTCCCTTGCCGCCATTTTTGTTGTAAGCACCAATTCTAACTCTTCTATCACTACTCGATGAATTCTATGAAAAAACATTATGATGTAAATTTCTCGCTCGCTCTTGAAAATGTTCATCATCTCATTAATTTTCTTGAAATCCTTCACTGTTACGAAACTAAAATGTCACATATTTTTTGCAGTGTGTAAATCTTGTTCGCTTGCTTGTTCTGAGTGTCCAATTTGTCGCACAAAGATCACCGATAGAATTTTTGCTTTCACTTGAAACTAAGGTTTATGGTTACCCTCAACTAAAAGGTAGTTTTTTTCTTCTTCTCCCTATTCTTTTGAACTAGTTTGTGCTAATATTCTCGTTTTTTTGTTTAATTATGGGCAGGTTCTCTATCATCTTCCATTGATTGTAATTTCTTGCACTATAATAGTGCGGTTTGATGTATTATCCTAAAGGTACGTATCTCTTTTATAATGGGGTTTGTATAAATAAGAATTGGTTCGAAAGTAAATACTTCTATTGCTACACTTATTCTTCTTCTATAAGTAAAGGAAAATCCATTATTATTTGTGATCATAAAGAGAGGCCTAGTATAATTTGTTACTATTCTTACTTAATTCCCTTGATAAATCCTAGCAATGATTCTATTAATGTTAGATAAAAAGGAACATCTTAAAGGCAGAAGGGATTCTGCTTCTTTATATTATATATTATAGGGTTGCGATTGTTTGACTTTTCAATTGTCACTGTCTACGTTAAAAGACTTGGACTAATAGGAATATCACCTTGAGAATACAAGTTCAATTGTGAATGAAATCAAATGAATTGGTTATGGGGATTGTGATTATAGATAGATTTATGTTCTTTACTGCCTAGGTGTATACATGTTGGCCTTGACAAAACCCTAGTCATAAGAAAACATATGTAAATTTATAATATATTTGTTTCTAATTGTTGAGAGATAAAAAAAAAATACCGGGTTTTTGATTCTTATTATGGATGCTTTAAGTTAATGGATATTGTAATAGTTTTCTAAATTAAAAAAAAAATGAATATTTAGTATGTTATGTATTTATATCTATTTTATACTCATACTCAAATATTAATGTCAATTTATTGAAAATAGAATCATTGCATCTTTATCAATGTGGTGTTTGAGCTATAACAACAATGTCCCAAAAAAAAAAATACAGAGATGCAATTGAATTTCAATCGAATAAATTGAGGATGACCAACTCGAACTCATAAAATTCAAGGTTCCTATAATTTTTCTCTAATACTAAATAAGGTCTCTAATCATAAATAATGAAAATAATGTTGAATATTTATATATATATTCTAATATACTTGTAGTTGTTATTGAAAGTTTTTTTTTTTAATTATTGTTTATTTGTTGCTACATATATTCAATTAAGATTTTTATGTAATTAAAGAATATATTTAAAATTGTTAATTTGTTGGTAAATTTATATTTATTTTGTTTAATTATTTATTTTAAAGTTATTTTGTTTAAATTTATCGATGTAATAAGGTGAAATGTAAGTTTATCCAAAAAACTGACTCATTCCAATCTGCTAAAAAAGGGAGATGTATGGAGATTCTTGATAAAAAATCCTTTTAGAATAAACTTTTTTTTTTCCGGTGGTTAGATTGATTATGTTTATTATTTAGATATATTTGCTAGAATTTCAGTTTATTCTCTAATCTTCTATTTTTTTAATAAACTTAATCAGTTTATTTGTAATGGAACTTAAATAGCACGAGTGATATTGAACAATGAAAAACTAGATTTTTAGCATCAACTAATCTTAAAACAAGCAACTTGATAAAAAAAACACAAAATGAGCTAGAACCAAACTAAGCCTTAACAATGGCCATTCCTTTATTGTGTTCTTCATTTTCTCCAACTTCCACCATTTCTCAACTTGCTTTCTTCTTAAAATCTAGAACCCTAATAAAGAAACCCTTTTGAAGAAGAAGAAGATTGAGGCACCCTCAAACTCAAATCCCCTAAAGTTGTGAACAGATTGTGCTTTCTCTCATAAGCTCCATGGTCCAGAAAAAGGCAGGCTTTGATCATAAATCTACAAATTAAACAAAATTCATTTCATTTACATTAGTAGTTTATATGTCAAACAAAAAATATATTTACTTTATTATATATCTATCTTTACTATTTTTAATATTGTAAATAAATTTTAATTATATTTTTATCATTTTACATAAACATCATATTTTTGTATCAAACATTTTTTTTCTTAAAAGAATCTCAATTTATTTTTAAATAACCAGATCAAACTGGTCTTATACTTTTTTAAAAAAAAATGTTTTGAGTTGTCTCTCAATTACAACAACAAAAAAGTGTATGTGTTAAGTTTGGTTAAAAATTGAAAAATTAAGTGAGTTAGTTTTATTTGACAAATATAATTGTAGTGTTAATATATTTTTATAAATTCTATACATTTCTATTTGATAAAAGATTTTAAGTTAGATTAAAAAAACTCATAAATAGTCTAGATATTTGGAAACATAAAGTAATAATTTGTAAAAAGTTAAATTATCTACAAAATTACTTTTAATTTATTTATTTATTTTTCAACTAAAATAAATTTCAATGCTTATATTTTTGTTTGAATTTTAAAATGTTATTTGAATAACAATAAAAATATTTAAAGGGTATATTAATATATAATAATAAAATAAATTATATATTTTTTAAATAAAAATATATTTTAATATTTTTGATGTAATGAAATGATATACGAGAGAAGAATGAAATATATTTATTTTAATAACTCAAGAACATAACAATGCGTTTTGAACCTCGCTAGATTATTTAAAAGGAAATAATTTAGATTGATGTATAGAATTATTTATTTTAAAAAATAATTAAAATATTTTAAAATCTATACAAGTAAAATAAATTTAATTTTTATAATTTAAAAAATATGTTAGTGAATAATCAATAGCTCACCTTCCAATATTTCAATAAATATCTATTAAAATAATAAAATATATTTAAAAAAAATATATAATAAATGAATCAGCAAACCTTACAGAAGCTGTTAGGGAAACATGAAGGATCAATGAATTCATCAAACTGCCATTCTGGCTGCATTGTCTCGATCAAGTATTCTGATATCTGATTTGTCGTTGAAATTGATCCTTCTTGACTCATACATCTCTCGTCACCTCCACTTGCCGCCGTAATCGACGCCGATGCAGGCGTCGTCGGTAACGGCGGCGAACATGGATCGGAAAAAGAAGAAAGCTTGACTCCGGTAAGAAGAAATCGGTTATGTTTTTGTGTATGTTCGTTTACTTTGTGAATTGGAATATCACATTCTCTGCATAGGATCGCTCTATCTTCTTGACAAAACATAAACCCTCTTCTATCCTGATAATAATAATAATAATTAATCAATCTATTAAATAATTTCAAAATATAAAAAAAAAATTGAAGTTAAATTTTTATTAGTTTGCATAATTTTTCAAGACCCCTCACATATAAAATAATTGTTAATAAAATCAAATCACATTTACTCTTTACACTTTATATAAGCTTATGATTCAAAAGAAGAACATAAAACAAAAAATTTAACTAAATTTTAAAATATTTTTAATTAAACTTAATTATTATTATTTTGTATTGAAATATTAGTAATTTTTATTTTATTTGAAAAACAATGTAATAACTGATTATATTATTTTATTTAGAATAATAAAAAAATCATTTATAACTTATTACTAACTTAAATAAAAAAATAAATAGACATGAGAATTCATTAAGTTGAAATTAATAGATAAAAACACCTTAAATTGAACGGAGAAACCATAATTTTGGGTAGGAACCAAATGCGAAATAAATAAGTAAATCAATCTATAATATATTAATTTAATGTTATGATTTTGATCATTTTTTATAAATATATCAATTTAATTTTACGTCTTTATTTAATAAATAAATTTATTTAAAATTGTTATTACAGTAAAAGAGGAATATAAAGAACTAGAATTTGATGTCATTAATAAAATTGTAGTAATACGTAATTGTATTTAAATCTAATAGCAGAGAGACGTTCTATTTTTCAAGTCCAATCACGTCTTACTATATCATTTTTTACACCAATTATGTCCCCAAATTTCCGCTCTCTATTTTAAAATTAATTTAAAATATGTGTATAATTATTAAAAAAAAAATCAACCCAACTATGTCCCTATATATATATATATATATATATATATATATATATATATATATATATATATATATATATATATATATATATATATATATATATATATATATATATATATATATATATATATATATATATATATATATATATATATATATATATATATATATATATATATATATATATATATATATATATATATATATATAAAAGAAAGAGAGATAAAAGAGCAAAATAGCATATTTCATATTCTCCATGTAAAAAAAGAACTTTTCAAAAAAATAGAAAATTGGTTGAGACAAAAGGTCGAGCACCTGACAGACATCACAAAGAGGAGCATCATTGAAAGAAGGATGAAGAAGAGAGAATCGATTATGTTGTCCAGCAAGTTTATTGGCATGATGAACTCGATAATCACATGTTTCACATAGTGCAGCTTCATCCGCTGGACAAAATAAACAAGCTTCTTCTTTACAACAAACATCACATTGAATCTTCATCTTTCTTTCTGTTGTTTCTTCAATTCTCTGTCACCTAAGGTTTAAATATACAACCCATCAATGGAGGTAATCAACAACTTGCTACAACAGTAAATAACAAAACGACGAATCAATTATGGGCATATGGGTAGTAGGAATTGCAAGATCTCTTCTTACACCCTTTTACATAACTCTAGATGGTTTCTATTTCTTTCTTTAAGTATCTAAAATGTATGTATATATGTAAATGGGATGTATTGAAAAAGACAGGAACAAGATTTTCAAAGTACAGAAGAAGAAGAAGGTGAAGAAAATGTATTATATATAATAGAATAGAATGTTAGATAAATGGAGGAGTAAAGGTTGTATTTTTAAATGCTTTCCTTATCAAGATACCAAATTTCTTAGTCTAATAATTAATATGAGCATGGTTGGATTGGACAAATATATTTATTTATCAACCCTACATACACTTGAGATAACCGACAATAAAGGGTAAGATTAGTGCCTATTTGAAAGTATTTTTTACAATCCAATATTAAGATTGAAAGTATTTTTTTACAATCCAATATTAAGAAATCGAGTTTGAATAAAAAAATGTTACAAAATTTATAATATATATAATTAAGTTATAATCAACTTTCAAAATATCTAATAGAATAAAAATAAGAGATTCGATTCTCATTTAAAACGTTTTAAATTTAAAAGAATATTATGACTTTACACAAGAGAACAAATGTAAAGATTCGATTCTAATTTAAAACATTTTAAATTTAAATAGAAGTTATCACAGTAGACATACCCATTAGGGGAGACATCACCTGACCGATAAATTAAAGACAAGTTATACAAGTGCATATTGTTGGTGTAAGGAGGATCGGGTGCAACAATAGCAGGGGTTGAATATTGTTGTACAAAATTTGGTTTTCAATTCGATTTTAATCTTGTTAGAGATGAAAATTTGTTTTTATTCTTCACAAATCTTCACAAGCTCTTGAACGGATTGAAGTGCGAAAATGCTTGCTGGATTTGAAGCGGTAAATAAATGACTGTAAGATGCAGAAAAAAATAACAAATGTGGTTTTATGAATGTTCGGAGATAAAACTCATACGTCTTCCATTCTTCTGTTTGCAGAAGGTTTTCACTAGAAGACTTTGATTCGTATAACAACTACACAAACCCATTTAGAAATACAAGACTTAACAACTGTCGGTTTCTGAACTCATAGCTATCACTCTATTGAACAAATAACGTCCTATCCAACTTACAATACTAATAGTACACTTAGGTAGAACAGTAAATAATGGCTCAGCTTAGCTTTGTGAATTACAGAATAATCTTAGAGAAAGAAAACACACACAACTTAGCAATTCAGAATTTGTAATCAAAGAATCGAGAGCAGAGTGTAGAAATTCACCATTGTACTCTGATCACCTTTTATATTGAAGTCGTAGCAACAGTCGAATCTTTCTCTTAGATACGTGTCAGCTTTCCGTTGGATGTACGTCAGGGACGAGATCGTACTCAAGAATATATTCGTTGGATCGTGGCGTACCAGATTGTACTACAGAATATTCGTTAGAATGTGGTATACTGAAATGTACAACACGGGCTAGTGGAATAATTGAGTACGTGGAAGTTAAGCGTATTAAGCTGACTTGACAGATGAATGATAACGAACGATGTTATTCGCTTTGCTGATGAGCTGAGCAGATAGGCAGACACTTCTTCAGACGACTTCTTAAGTAAGACGTCTGCTCGCGCTTCTTCAAACGACTGCTGAAGCAAGACGTCTGCTCGCACACTTTTTCAGATTAGAGCGTTTGTTGAAGTGAGACGTTTGCTCACGCACTTCTTCAGACCAGAGCGTCTATTGAAGTGAGACGTCTGCTCGCGCACTTCTTTAGACTAGAGCGTCTATTGAAGTGAGACGTCTGCTCGCACACTTCTTTAGACCAGAGCGTCTGTTGAAGTGAGACGTCTGCTCGTGCACTTTTCAGACCAACACGTTTGTTGAAGTGAGACGTCTGCTCGCGCACTTCTTCAGACCAAAGCATTTGTTGAATTGAGACGTTTGCTCACGCACTTCTTTAGACCAACACGTCTGTTGAAGCAAAACGTCTTCTCACGCTTCTTCAGATTAGCACGTCTGTTGAAGCAAGACGTCTTCATGCGCTTCTACAGTTGTACATGCGCATAGACAATTTGTTAGATATCTTGTCTTGAAATAACAAAAAATATATATAAAATGATGTTACAAATAAATTAAATAAATACAATATTACAAAGAACGAAATCACCAAATAAAATGTTGATTCGAAGCATGTGCTTAGCACATTTCCCTTAAAACAGTTCCACCGTCTCCCCTTGTGCTGGAGCTTATCGTAGATGGTTGTCTCATATACAACGAATCTAGTAGTGATTCAACACTAGAATCACTACGCAACGAACTTGACAAAATACCTGATAGATCACCGGGTTTCAACGGAAATATGATGAGTCAAAAACTCGAAGAACACTCGACTAAGTGAAGAACTTGAAGAACACTCAAGAAAACAAAGAAAAAATCTTTCGAATTCTAGAGATATAATGAAATTAGTGAAGAGGAGATATGACATGTGTGAAGAGTTTCAACATGAGGGGATATTTATAGCCGGAAATTAAACCATCACAATAAATCCATTCATCAATCTAGCGGCTAATAATTCATCCAACAACTCCATTCTTAGACTTTTGACATTTCAAAATTCTTGGCATTCGATCCTATCCATTGGCATTCGATCTTATCCATTGCCATTAAATTTCACTAAAAATTCACATTTGAATTTAATATGAATTTATATTTATTTGGATTAAATTACATTTAATTTATTTATCTAAATTCTCATTTTCATTTAATTAATGAAATTACTTTAAAATTCCAACACAATTTACACAACTTAGTTTTGTTCATAAACACATCATTAAAACTATGTCGTATTTATTTAAACTTATTCACCTAAGTTTATTTAATCGATTGAAACATTTTACCTTAATTAATTATTTCTCTTTTAATTATTATTTTTTCTTTATTTATCTTAATCTAACAATTTCCCTTTTTTTATGATGTTAAAACTAAGTTCAGAATAAGCAATTAAAAGGTAATCAATATATTTATAATTATAAAAAATATAAAATATACAAGGTTTAAGATCCCCTTTTAATTCTTGAAGCTTCAGTCTTCGTTTTGATCGCCTTTGCCTTCGCCGAAGAGAAGGCTTTGTCATTTACTTTTTCTTCCTCGGCCTCCTCCTCGATCTGCACCTCGGCCTCCTCGATCATTATCACCTCGGTCTCCTCGACTTCCTTCACCCCGGCCTCCTCCTTGGTCTGGCTTTTTCTAGATCGAATGTCCCGACCACCTCCATCTCTTCCACCTCTTCCCCCTTTTTAACATTGTCAACATTAGGTTCAACAACTTGAATACATAGTGCTTCAGCACTAGTATCCATAACTTACTTGGCGGCAACACTTGCAGCCTCAATGCGTTCAGCATCTACTGTCTTGAGAGAATTAAAAATTTCAAGAAGCTGACAGCCTAAAAAATCCAGTGTTGACTTTTTATTGTTGTGGAGGTCGAAGTTGTTCTTGAGTAGAGTCGTCTTCATTCTGGTCAACTGATTTATGATCATCGATACTTCACCCGAAGTCCTCGATATATCTTTGTTAGCTTCAAATTGAGCCAGGGCTACATCAACAATGATATTTGCGTTAGAAGCAGTCCACTCTTCCAAAATCTCTAACTTACTAAAGATTGTATTGATGCTCTACTGCATAGGCGCAAGAGCTTCAAGAATGAAGTTGCGGAAATCTATTGTTCCTCAAGAGGACTCCTTAGGGGAAGTGGGAGCCAAAGAGACAACATGTGAACCAAAAGGGATGGAGCGCAGAGGAGGGATATGAAGATTTACTTGAATGACATATTGCTCGGGAGACGCGACTTGAGGAACATTAATCATTGCACGCGACTCGCTGTCTTCTCCTTCAATTTCTTCGCACAAGTTCTTTAGAAATCCCGTCATATCTTCAAAATGAAAGGATGTAGCAGGAAGGGATTTCTTGGATGATGGAGGGGATGAGCGTCTAGACTTGAGGGATGATCACTTCTCTTCAGATGTCTCCTTATCTGAACAGAAGATGCCTTTTTAGAGACAGGAGCTGAGAACTTTTCAGCAGGCATGGAAGGCTCATTCTCAGCAGACGACTTTTGCCCAGAATGGATGAGCTGTTCAAGAGAAGATGAGGGCTCCTTCTCTTGAGCAGAGAGATTGAGCTTCTCATCAACTTTTGAGACTAGCTCCTCAACAGCAGAGGAGAGCTGCTGCTTCTCAGCAGTTTGAGACAACTCCTTCTTAGTAAAAGGGAGTTTATGCTGCTCTTCAGATGCTTGGAGCTGCTGCTCAACAATGTGAAGGTTAAGCAAACGCTTCTCCTCAAAAGATTGAGCAGGAGTAGGTTACACCTTCTCAACGAATATCAACTCCTTTTCAGCATCCGAGCTATTCATCTCGGCATTCGAAGCCTCTTTGCGAAGTTCTTCAGTCTTGGACGACTCCGTGCCATGAATAAAGTACAGAGCTGTTGAGCTGTATGAGTCCAAGACTGACTGCAGACGCCTGTTAGCTTTACCGTCTACCCAGGCCATCTTCTTTGAAGGATCATAGTTAGCCTCCCTTCGCGGAGAATCGGGAACAAGGCACACCCTTTGGCGACTGCAGCAATGATCTCTCTTATCTTGAGAGCCTTGTGAACTTCCTTGGAGCAAGTCTAAGAGAGGACTGATTTCTCCAACTTGAGCACCTCCTTTCACTACTTACTCAGATTAGCGCCTTAAATAACTTCATTGAACTTCATATGGAGTCTTATGATGCTCCATCTGTCAAAGGCTTCTATTCTTTCATAGGTAGTGGACTCAACTTCCTCCAAGATGAGGTCAATAGATTTCTACACCTTCGAGAGAGATTCGGGAATATCAACCAAGAGTCATTTACCCTTACATGCAACTTCGACAGGCTTGGCAACATGGACATGTTCTTTAAAGATGATTCCTTTTGCATCTTAAACCTGTCTTGCTGTAGCTGTTGGAGAGAAGCCGGAAATGGGAACTGCTACTGTTGGGATAGTAGATTCAGGCTAAGGGGCAGCAGCTGATTTTGTAGTAGGAGTCTGAACAACTATTATCTCAGCTACTGGACCGGCTAACTCCTTGGAAAGCTCTTCAGCAAGGGCCTCAACAGACTTATCAATAATAACAAGACCAACTGACTCAGCAACTTGTGATTCAGTTTCTTCCTCGGCAGTGGGAACAACAAGCTCTTCGGCCAAAGAAGGAATATGAGTTACCTTTAGAGACGCTTTTGCTATAGGAATATCAGCAGTTGGCCAGCAGGCTCGGCAGACGCTGGTTCTACAGATTTCTTCTCAGCACAAGTCTCAATAGGAGCTAGGGGTGTTCAATATTTGGTCTGAACCGAATATCCGACCGAATTCGAATTCACCGAATTCAAATTTCATTTTCGGTTTTCGAATCGAATTTCAAACCAATTCGAATTCAAATACGGTTTTCGAATTAGTTTTCGAGTTTGAGTTTCAACTCGAAAACCAAACCGAAAACCGAATTCATTTTTTATTATTTATTCTTCCAAACTTAACTTAAGAATAAGTTCAAAATAATCAAACTAGAATATTTTGAATTAAGATTTATAATAAAAAATTTATGAAACAAAAACACTAGTGGTCTAACGGTAGAATAGTACCCTACCATGGTATAGACCCCGAGTTCAATTCTTGGTTGATACATTTTATTTTGAGTTTAAAATAAAAGAAAATTGAATTCGGTTTGAATTCAAATTATTCGAAGTTCAAACCGAATATAAAATTCGAATTCGGTTCGGTTTAATTAGAATTTATTCGAATTCGGTTCGGTTTTCGAATTGACGAAAAAAACAAAAAATTCGAAGAAACCGAATTGAGGAACTCGAATAACCCGAAACCGAACCGATGAACACCCCTAATAGGAGCTACGACCAGAGGCACCACATGGGATACCAATGGAGGCAGCTCAACAACAAAGGAGTCCGCCAGTTTGGCCTTCTTAGAAATGGAGATAACCTTAGCGGTTTCTCCAACAGAAGTGCGCTTCTGGCTGGTTGAACTCGCAGTTGACTCCTGCACCGTTAGCTTTCTCCTCTTCGCTGGGATTTTATGACCCAAAGCAACATGGCACTTAGACTAAGTGGTCGACTAACCACTCAACCGTGGGACAAATGAAGTGGACCCAGTTTCCTTAATCGTCTTCATCCTAATAATATAGTTCCCAACAGTGCTACTGACCATCACTCTACTTACATTAATGTTGGCGCCTTTACCAAAGGCACTTGTAAGTGCTCAAGAACTCTGCTGAGTTGGACTGAGAATCCCACACTCTACTTCTTCGGCACAAATACCATTAAACATAGAGTAGAAAAGAGCACAGACGACCAGTTGATGACCATCCCCTTCGATATGGCCACCATAATCTCAAATCTCTTCTGGGGATGAGCGTCGAACGACCCTACTCTTCCCTAAAGAGACATAGATACAATATCATTGAGAAGACAAAACTCCGTCTTCATATGCTTTTTCTTCCCGTGAGTCTCAAGTAGGCCAAAGACATCCTAGAAGACGTTTCGCATTTTAGAGATATCCTCGGCTGGAATCTCATCGAAGGCTGTGAGGCCTTCCCTTGAAAGCTTAAACAACTGGGCGAAGATATCTTCGGAGATAGTGATTTCAGCACCCTTCACCGTTGCTGAAATGGAGTATTCGACCAGCTTTGCCGATGCAAAGAACTCACGAACCTCCTAGTCATGAAGAGTGAAAGTATCTCCTATAAACTTCTTGAAGCCGGAAGCCTCTAGGGTTCTGAACATCGCCACCATCGCCGCCAGCCCAGAAGCATATACAGATTCAAAATCTACCTGCATTGTATTTTGAACGAACGAAGTCATCTTTAGCAGTTAGGGTATGAAGAAGAAGACGACTGGTTTTCTAGAGAGAAGGCAGAGAGAAATTATAGACTTAGGGTTTCTGAAAATCATAAATAGAAGGTGAGATGTCTTAGGCGTGCAAGGTACCCTTTTATAGAATCTAACATACAGATCTTAAAAGAAATCATTTATAAAATATGTCATTTATTAAAATAAATGACATCATTAATTAGAATGCGTGTGGTAATGACATCATCTTATCTTATTAATAATTTCCCTCAAAATATTTTGAAATATCTTATTAACTCAGTCGTGGCCTGCCCCTTGACTGGCTGAGATTCTGAATTCACCGCCTTCATCCAAGAGCGGTGTTGAGCAATCTCTAGCCCAAATCTGCTGATCTCTCTATCAGCAACAAAGTTATGGGTTGCACTGGTGTCAACCATCGCCATAACTTCCTTTCCATTGATCTTGATCTTCACATACATCAAGCCACGGGCCTTGTGTGGCACATGGGCACCGGCCTGCATCGCACCAAGAATCTGCAGCGGGTTCACCCTAGAAGGTACCTCATCTTGTTCCTCCTCTTGACCCTGGATCGCACTAACCCTTCCGTGCTGCGGGAATTCCCGCATTAGGTGATCACCATTGCAAAGGTAGCATCCAACTTGTCTTCGGTCCGGACCGGATTTGCTCCCTCGGTCCGAATCTGTTATCTTTCGGTCATGACTAGTACTCTTGCCTCGGTTATGACTTGTCTTTCCCCCTGGTCCTCGGTCTCTACCTTGGACTTTGCCCTTCCCCTTGTCTCTGGCAGAGGGCTTACTTGGCTCGGCGCTGACTGAGCCAATTGTTTTGAAATCGGCCAACCGATCGGCCCCAGCTATGGCCGAAGGTAGGTCTTTCACATCCAATCTTCTTAGCTCGGTTTGGGCCCACGGTTGCAGTCCGGCTAAAAAGTTGAACAGCTTATCCTGCTCTAACATATCACGGATGTCAAGCATAAGGGAACTGAAGATTTTCACATACTCTCTTGTGGAACCAGTATGGCGTAGTCGGCGGAGGGACTCGCGGGCTAGCCAAGAAGCATTCCCCAGGAGGAATTGCTCCTTTAGTTCTCGCTTCATTACTTCCCAGGTGTCGATCTTATCACGCATTGCACTAGCATCATCCGAGAGGCGGGCTCTCCACCAAAGCTTGACATCGCCTATGAGATACATACTAGTTACCGACACCTTTTTATCTTTAGGGATCTTGGAGGTCTCGAAATAGACTTCCATGTCCCAAAGGAAATTCTCTATCTCCTTAGCGCTCCTGGATCCTCCGAATGAACAGGGCTCGGGTACCTTGAAATTCGTCGAAGGAGCTGATGCGATCGGGGGATCCGAACCAGCCGCGCGCCTAAGCAATCGCACCTCGATCTCCAGCTCTTCTATCCGTGAGATGAGTGCGGTCTGCCTAGTGATCTGCTTCTTCTCAAGCATGTCGCTCATACGCCCAATGCTCATCTGAGCAGTCTTCCATTGCGCCTTCAACTCGCCCACCTGTGCGAACAGGGAAGGCTCGTTTTCCTCTGCAGGTATGCCTATGATCTCCTCGAGCTCGGTCATCCGCGTGTCCGTTTCGGCTTCGAAATCTTCTTGGACCGCACGGCTGCTGCTACTAGTCTTCTTCATTATTTTCTTTCACCCAAAATATATGTCGCTGTGCTCTGATACCAACTGTAACGAAGGGTCTGTCTAATGCGGAAAAACACACCAAATTCACAACTTTGGCTAACCCTTGTCCGACTCAGGCTCTCCTCGCAAGAACCTGACCAGCCAATTCAATACTTAAGATTTTCGCCTAAGTAAACAAACTGCCCAACAAAGATATATTTCTCCAAGAACGAACAGAATATAAAGAAGATAGAAAACAACAATAAAGAGGCAACACAATATTACGGCGGAAGCCAACCTTGATCTTATTATTGATTCACACACAACCAATGAAAATACAAGGAACCCACGGGTAGGCACAATCCCTAGGCTCAAGAGTCTCTCTCTAGTTCTTGAATAACTTGATTGATCTCTTGATTAAATGCCTTAGGGTCGCCTCCTCTAGGAGATATATATAGGAGTAGAAAACGTGTACAACAAACTTTGCGTAAGTCTATGCTGAATAATTCATCTAAAACTTAGTCCTCCGAAAATATAGGGACTTTGACCGGGCCATCCCGAGATACTCGGTCTTGGCTAAGACTCCTTCCATCTTTGACTTAGCGCTGCGCCTTTCTTCGGTCGCCCAGTGGATCGGGATAAGTATCGGTCCAAAACCGGCCCAAGGCCCAATCCCTGGTCGAAGCCTGACCCATGCACAATGATCTGTCCCATGCAGAAGCGCTCGGTCCTCGGTCTGCTCTTTCCCCTCGGTCGGATGCTTGCGCCAGGCTACCTTCTCTCGGTCGCCTACTTCTTTCTGCACACTTCTACCACCTATGCCAAGGCCCCCACACGCGTGCCTTAGAATATCTTGTCTGGTGCCCGAGCTCCACACTTGGCTCTTTTATGGGCACATCCTCTCGGTCCTGGCCTGCACTCAAGTTAGCCAGGCCGAGAGTCAGCAACTAGGGTTGTGACACTAGGGGTGTTCAATATTTGGTCTGAACCGAATATCCGACCGAATTCGAATTCACCGAATTCGAATAAACCGAATTCAAATTTCATTTTCGGTTTTCGAATTGAATTTCAAACCAATTCGAATTCAAATACGGTTTTCGAATTAGTTTTTGAGTTTGGGTTTCAACTCGAAAACCAAACCGAAAACCGAATTCATTTTTTATTATTTATTCTTCCAAACTTAACTTAAGAATAAGTTCAAAATAATCAAACTAGAATATTTTGAATTAAGATTTATAATAAAAAATTTATGAAACAAAAACACTAGTGGTCTAACGGTAGAATAGTACCCTACCATGGTATAGACCCCGAGTTCAATTCTTGGTTGATACATTTTATTTTGAGTTTAAAATAAAAGAAAATTGAATTCGGTTTGAATTCGAATTATTCAAAGTTCAAACCGAATATAAAATTCGAATTCGGTTCGGTTTAATTAGAATTTATTCGAATTCGGTTCGGTTTTCGAATTGACGAAAAAAACAAAAAATTCGAAGAAACCGAATTGAGGAACTCGAATAAACCGAAACCGAACCGATGAACACCCCTAATAGGAGCTACGACCAGAGGCACCACATGGGATATCAATGGAGGCAGCTCAACAACAAAGGAGTCCGCTAGTTTGGCCTTCTTAGAAATGGAGATAACCTTAGCGGTTTCTCCAACAGAAGTGCGCTTCTGGCTGGTTGAACTCGCAGTTGACACCTGCACCGTTAGCTTTCTCCTCTTCGCTGGGATTTTATGACCCAAAGCAACAGGGCACTTAGACTAAGTGGTCGACTAACCACTCAAATGTGGGACAAATGAAGTGGACTTAGTTTACTTAATCGTCTTCATCCTAATAATATAGTTCCCAACAATGCTACTGATCATCACTCTACTTACATTAATGTTGGCGCCTTTGCCAAAGGCACTTGTAAGTGCTCAAGAACTCTGCTGAGTTGGATTGAGAAGCCCACACTCTACTTCTTCGGCACAAATACCATTAAACATAGAGTAGAAAAGAGCACAAACGACTAGTTGATGACCATCCCCTTCGATATGGCCACCATAATCTCAAATCTCTTCTGGGGATGAGCGTCGAACGACCCTACTCTTCCCTAAAGTGACATAGATACAATATCATTGAGAAGACAAAACTCCGTCTTCATAAGCTTTTTCTTCCCGTGAGTCTCAAGTTGGCCAAAGACATCCTAGAAGACGTTTCGCATTTTAGAGATATCCTCGGCTGGAATCTCATCGAAGGCTGTGAGGCCTTCCCTTGGAAGCTTAAACAACTGGGCGAAGATATCTTCGGAGATAGTGATTTCAGCACCCTTCACCGTTGCTGAAATGGAGTCTTCGACCAGCTTTGCCGATGCAAAGAACTCACGAACCTCCTAGTCATGAAGAGTGAAAGTATCGCCTTTAAACTTCTTGAAGCCGGAAGCCTCTAAGGTTCTGAACATCGCCACCATCGCCGCCAGCCCAGAAGCATATACAGATTCAAAATTTACCTGCATTGTGTTTTGAGCGAACGAAGTCATCTTTAGCAGTTAGGGTATGAAGAAGAAGACGACTGGTTTTCTAGAGAGAAGGCAGAGAGAAATAAGAGACTTAGGGTTTCTGAAAATCATAAATAGAAGGTGAGATGTCTTAGGCGTGCAAGGTACCCTTTTATAGAATCTAACATTCAGATCTTAAAAGACATCATTTATAAAAAATGTCATTTATTAAAATAAATGACATCATTAATTATAATGCGTGTGGTAATGAGCCGTCAGGCGTATAGGTCACATTATAATCATGATAGATACGTGTCTTCATGATATTCATTATTTGAAGATGTTTATAAGATATTTGATATTAATCTTATCTTATTAATAATTTCCCTCAAAATATTTTGAAATATGACCGTTTACTGTCTGAAAGGGAAGACAAAACGACAACATATAGATAAGATTAATATAGTTGTCCTCATCGGCTTAAGACGAGGCGTCTGAAGAACACTATGGAAAGACGTGAATTATAGGCAAGTTATACAAGTGCATATTGTTAGAATTTTAAACTAATTTATAAATTTCAATAATGAATGAAAATGAGTATTTTTTAGATAAAATCAAATGAAATTCAAACGAAATTCAAACGAAATTCAAACGTGAATTAATGTGAAATTTTATCCAAATAATTAAATTATTATAATTAATTTTTTAACTGTTTAATTAACATTTAATAATTTAAGAAAAAATTAACAAATTGAATTAATTCAATGTTGTTACTTGTCCTTCATGAGATTATTGCTATAAATTAATTAACAATTATTAAAAGTCATGTGTATTTCCTAATGAAGAGGAAATACAAAGGGAAGAGAAAATCAATGTCAACTATTGGATCAAGAATTAATGGTTGATTTTATTATTTCAACAATATAAATAATCATTCTATCTAATTTCCACAAATACATCATCTTATCCTCTATCACACTAGAATTCTAAAAGTCCTCTCCTTATTTTGTGAGTGATCTTTGAGTTCTTCGTCCAATATTTTCCGTTGAAATCCAGTGATAGTTCAGGTACGTTGGTCAAGTTCGATGCGTAGTTATTTTAGTGCAGAATCACTACTAAATTAATTGTACCCTAGGAGACAGCCATCTGCGATAAACTCCAACACAAACGGGAGACGATGAAATTGTTTTAAGAAAAATGTTCTATAAGCACATACCTCGAATCAACAATTTATTCAGTGATATCATGCTTCATATATATTTCATTTATTTTTAACATTGTATTCTTTATATATTTCTGTAATTTAAAGTCAAGATATCTAACTATCTTAAAACAGTTTTGCTTGCTTCGCTATTTAGTAGTTATTTGTGCCGTCAAAAATCTTTGTCTTTGATGTTTAGAAAAAAGAGTTAAGTTAGAGAAGAAAATATGAAAAATAAGTTTTCTTCAAAAAGAATACAGAAGGTTAACAACGATAGAACAATGAAAGGGCATGTTGGTGTAGTGGTTCGAAGTTCGAATGCAAGGTGGCGGAAGGCATGTCCTTGTTTGAAACTCGTTCAGCTATTGATTTCTTTTGTAGAAATATGACGTGATAAAATGACATTAGTCATTCATATTGGAACCATTCTAATTTATTGTGAAGAAATTATGAGATGAATGAGGTAGTCAATGATTTCTTTATAGAAATCAATCTCCTTAAAATGACTTTAGTCATTGATATTGGAGATGAATGGGGTAGTCAATGATTTCTTTATAGAAATCGGACTCCTTAAATTGACTTTAGTCATTGATATAAAAGTCATTCTAATTTCTTGTGTAGAAATTATGAGATTAATCTGGGTCGATAACGATTTCTGATTTAGAAATAATAAAAAATCTGATTTGTCAAAATGACATTAATCATGAATGCAGAAATCATTATAATTTCTTATGTAGAAATTATTAATTTCATATGATGTTGTGATTAATATTTTGAAGTATTTTAATTTCTCCAATAAAAATTATGTGATTAATCATTAAATGATAGAGATAAATGTCATTTGTATAAAGGGATTAAAAAAATATAATTTTTTGTGTTAGAAATTATTCTAATCGTGCATTTAAAGAGATGAATGGGATAATCAATGTTTTCTTTATAGAAATCAAACTCCTTAAAATGACTTTAGTCATTGATGTAAAAATCATTCTAATTTCTTGTATAGAAATTATGAGATTAATCTGGGTCGATAACGATTTATGATTTAGAAATAATCATAAATTTGATTTGTCAAAATGACATTAATCATGAATGTTGTTTGATTAAAGTTACTAATTAACTTAGGATAATTAATCAACGTTATAAAACTATCAAGTTTTAATAATTTAGTTTAAATAATAAAAAATGGAGAAATTGTTAGATTAAATTAATCTATGACATTCACTATAATAATTCTACCGGGTTTTGATAATTTAGTTTAAATAATAAAAAGGAAGAAATTGTTAAGTTAAAGTCTTTCATTAATTCTAAGTGTATTAATAAGACTGAGACGTATTAAATTGTTTATGTGTAGGATCAAAATGAAGAAAACCAAAATGGGAAACCGTCTAGTAGTTGATCAAATTCGGTATTTGATCAACTTCGGTTTTTGAAGATGCGCGTCTGGTTTTCTATTCGGCTTTAGTTGTGCAGATGCACGTCCGGTTTTTTATTCGGCTTCACTTGTGCAGATGCGTGTCCAGTTTTATATCCGGCTTAGTTTATACAAAAGCGCTTCGGTATTCTGAGGCTCAGCTTCTTCCAAAGCGCGTCCGATATTATGTTCCAAATCGGTTTTTGGACAAGCGCTTCTGGTTTTATGTCGAGTTTGGTATTTTGAAGAAGCACTTTCAATTTTATGTCGAGTTTGGTATTTTGATGAAGCGCGTCCGGTATTATGTTCCAAATCGTTTTTGGTTAAGAACTTCCGTTTTTTGTCGAGTTCGGTATTTTGTAGAAGCGCGTCCGGTAGTTTGTCCAAATCGGTTTTTGGATAAGCGCTTCCAGTTTTATGTCGAGTTTGGTATTTTACAGAAGCGCGTCTGGTAGTTTGTCCAAATCGATTTTTTGGATAAGCGCTTCCGGTTTTATCTTCTCTTCGGTATTTTGGAAGCGCGTCTGGTATTATGTTAACTTCGATTTTATACACGGCCTTCCGGTATTTAACAAGTTCGGTTATATATAAGGCACTTCCGGTATTTGATTAAATTTGGTATTTAATCAAGTTCGAATTTTATGAAAGAGCTTCCGGTTCTTGATTAAATTCGGCATTTGATCAAGCATCCGAAATCCCTCTCCAGCGCATCATCAATCTGTTATTGGCAGTATGACACAGCATCAGAGCTAAACTTATAAAAGTCTTCCACGTGCCAAAGTAATTCAAATTCCATGTGATGTACGTTCCCAGTACACCATAATCTCATTAATGATATTCAACGCACTATCTTCTTCTACTACATCCGCGATCAAAAACATATTCTCTAATGTACTACCCTAGCACACATCTAACCAAAATAGGACATGTGTCCTCTAAAGAAAATTTTTCCGTTCAGATGTCATCTATTTAAGAAGAATTTGGAGGACAATTTGCAACAACTGTTTTACCACTACTTCCAACGAGTCTCAAGCATATTTTGCAAATTTTATCTCAAACGTTCAAGCTCTCAAAATATACAAGTTTGCTAGATCATTAAGTTGTAATACATACTATTCTTTTTGTGTGAATTTTTAGTATTGTAAGTTGACATGATTTGTTTCTATTCAACAGAGTGTTGTGTGCTAGGGGTTTGGAAACATGCAGTGTCTAAGTCCTGGTTGTCCGACTGGGTTTGTGTAAGCGTTGAACTCAAACCAAATCTTCTAGTGAATATCCTTCTCAAGGTTGAGAAAAATGGGTGACGTAAGAGAGTTTGCTCCGAACATCCATAAACAAACTTTGTGTCTTGTGTTCTTTACATTCTGAATCTTCCAATCCTTTATTTTCTACTTCAAGCATAAACAAACAGTTCCGCACTTGACTTCGTTCAAGAGTTTGTGAAGACTTATGAAGAATAGAAACAAATATTAACTTCTAACAGAGTTAATATTAAACGAAGGTTTTGCGGTTAACAATACTTAGTCAACCCCTACTATTGTTGACTCATTTCCTAACAAATATTGAAATAATTATAATTTCTTATATAGAAATTATGGACTTGAAAATGAAGTTTTACATAATTATGACGATTAGACTATGTATATTACTCAAAAATTGATATTTTACTTGTTTATCTAATACTGGACTATTGTGCCTCGAGTGCCGCTTATACCGGTTATGCGTCAATACAAGACCTTTACGTCTTGGTTGATGGTTACTATGTCAACGCAATACTTTTGTATTAGTAAAGATGTGTAAAGAGTGTGTTAAAAAAATGATAGTTTTGTAGAATGTGATATGTCATCATCTATTTTGAACTAATGTTGAAGGTCTTAGCATATGGAAAAATAATTATGTAAGTTTAAAGACTTTTGATAATGAATGAAAGTATTAGTCTATTTATCAATGCTTAAGGATTTTGTTAGCCTAACATGTTATGTATGAATAATGACATGCGACGACTGCACGCCTCATTTGTTTTGGTTCGGGGCGTGACCGTTTCTAAGTTATTGACTATATATATGTGTGAATATAGTTGTTCTTGTCGTGCATATATTTAATGTTGGAGGTAATTAAGTTAAAGAATGATCAGGAGTATAAGAAAATTCCTATTAGTCAAATCTTTTATGAATAAATAGATCATTAAGATTATAGTTGATATTAATTTTGGTTTAATATAATATATATGATATACATTGTTAGTTCCATTCTAAAGACTTACTTAATTTGATTTTTTTGAAATCAAATAATTACAAGAAAAGTCTTGTTTGATTTGAGAATAATATGACAAACGTGTCGATATTATGGGATGCAAACGTGCAACCGAAAATAAATGTTTAAGCGCTTCGGTCAAATATATTTGGAACATTATAATTTTTTTGTAGAAATTATATGATATGGTGAATATTTATTTGATTAAATATTCTAGTTTCTTTTATAGAAATAATGTGATGAAATAAATATTTTAATTGATTAAATATTCTAATTTCTTATATAGAGATTATGTGAAGAATGATTTATATATGAATAAACATTCTAATCTCTTGTATAGAAATTATGTTTTATTCAATTAAATATTTATAATATAATTATCTTATTCATTGTATGATAAGTACAACAAAAGAAATTTGTAAAAGAATTGTGTGACAATTTTTTATTAGAAAATCATTGATTTAAATCATATAAATGTGTGTGATTTTAAAAAAATACCAACACGAATGTGGGGATAAATATTTTTATTGATAATAACACAAAAATAATTGTGTATATTATGATAAATAAAAAGATAATTTATTGTTAAATAAATATGTTTTCTACAAAAGATAAAGTTGCGCAACTTTACAAAAAGAAATAAAATAACAAGAAAATGTCTTGTTTATATTTGCAGAGTGGGTGCTCAAATCGACATTTTAAATTTGAGGATTTTGAAATCAAGAATCGTGTCATATTTTGACATTACTTTCATAAAAATTTAAAGAACCAATGTCTTTAAATGATTTTATGAAATAGATAAAAAAAAGAAATTTTATAAAAATTTTGTATGACTTGTAACAATTTTTTTAATAATATATGAAAATTTGAAAATACTTTGATTAAAAGTGAATGTGACAATTATATATATTTTATGAAGTCAATGAAAATTATTTTATTACGTGTCTTTTGTACGATATATTTATTGTTGAAAATTATGATAAAAATGATTAAATCCACTAAAGATCTGAATTGCACACACGAAATATCATGTTGTTATCAAATGATATATTGTATTATTAAATGAAATACTTAACGTCTACAAGTGAATATGTTTACACTTGAAAGTACAATCTACGTATCGAAATCTTTTAAGAAAATTATGTTGGATAGATTAAACGTTATAATCTATAATTTTGACTTATATTGAAAAATAAAATATTTCTATGAAAAATATGTAATCGTTTACACGAAGGAAAAATAGTTCAAAGACATTTTGTCTACTAATTAGTCAAGTAAACAATATTTTCATAAAAAAAGTTTAAAAGGTAAGCATGTACGAATGACTATGCTTCTTATTAGAAGATGTTTCAATGTTATCTAAGAATGTACCAACGGTAATTTCTATTTATTGTGATAGTAATTTGAAATTGGACAAACTTAGAGTCAATGACAAGTCTAGACATACACGTCTTAGACATAATGTCATTAAACTATACTCTCTAATCGAGTTATCAAATTTTACTATGTAAGTCAAAGATAACATTGTGGATCCACTAACCAAATTATTGAATAGAGTTAGTTTGAAAGTCTTTTAAGACATGAGTCTACTATAAGTTGGTATGAAGAAAATCCAACCTATGCAGATTGGAGATCCCAAGAACTAGGTTCAATGGGACAACCTAATTGTGCTGACTTGAAAAGTTATTGTTGATGATTAATCTTATAACGAAACAATATATATTTTGAAGAGGATAAGCATATCAATTTTAATGATTCTTTGTGAGCAAAGAGATCATCTATGTGAGGGAGAAGTGGGGCCGATTCGAAAGAATTACACGGCTCAATTCTAGACCCTCTCACAGAACTAGGCGCGTGTTCCATGGCCAAACCGGACACAACCATGAGAGCTTGACATGTATCAAGGAGAATTTTATGTGAAAGTGTGTAATCGTTTACACAAATGACATAATATATCAAGGACATTGAGTCTAATAATTGTCTAATAAAGTTATATACTTTCAGGTTACACCTACTTATTCTATGTAGAATTTAACTGTTGAACTTTTCACCGGGTTAATCTTTAAATTTCCATTAATATCGGAGATTGTTGAAATTTTAAACTCATTCATAAATTTCATTAATGAATGGAAATGAGAATTTGGGTAGATAAAATCAAACAAAATTCAAACGTGAATTAAAGTGTAATTTATCCAAATAATTAAATTATTATAATTAATTTATTAATTATTTTAAATTTAATAATTTAAGAAAAAATTAATAAATTGAATTAATTCAATGTTGTTAATTGTTATTATAACCTTTAATCTATTAATTAATTAGTAATTATATTTAATTTATTGATATATATTGAATTAAATTTAATGTTTTTTTTTTTTTGTATATAGTTGATATTATAAAAAATATTTTATTTATTTATATATATATATATATATTTGTTAAAGTTTATAACTAATATCATTTATTTTATTTGGATTCTACCAAATTTTATGGCCCAATTATTATTTAAAGCTCAAATTTGGGTAATCAATTGAAACTCGAACTTGAAATTGTGTCATGTAAAGCTAAAACTATATAAATTTTAGTCATTTTAAATTTTTTCAAACGAATATACTTTTCTATCTTATTATTATAATGTAATATTTTATTTTTCTAACTAATTTACAATATTTGTTAAAAATAGCAATTATCTATTTTTTTTTTATTTTACAACTATTTTCACGCATTATACATTTTGTAAAGCATCCAAACCACGTTCAATAGTTTAAAACGCAAATAATCTTGAAAACAAATACTAAATTTAAAACACAAATACTTTGAAATTGATAAACTAGACACATAATTACGATGTTTTAAAATTCCTTACAAAAATACAAAATTTATCTTTATTTGAATGTTCTCATATATTTCCTTAGATCATACATTTTATAGTTATTCAAACCACATTTAACAAATTAAAATGGTAGATTTCAGAAAAATAATTGTTTAAAAATAATGCGGCCTAAAAGTTTATAAATACCATTTAATTTACAAACAAAAATGATATGTTATAATGAGAAGAAAAACATTTTGGAAAAAAATTTCATTTTTTAGTATTTCAATTTTCAAATAATAGAATTCAAAGTTCGAGCACCATTTAGTAAAACGATCCAAATTCGAACCCAAATAATAATTGGGACAAACTTTTATTTGAATTGAGCTCCTGATTCTCAAGGCCAATCCTAAGTATGAGATCAATGAAATCTTCTTATATTAAAAAAAATTATAATCAACTATCAAAATCAAATACTTAAAAAAAGAATTTTTTTTATTAATATTCTTTTGTCAAAACTCATGTTCAACCCATAAAGTATTTTTGAAAGTTTAATTGTGCATGTCAAAATGTAGATTAAAAATGTGAAACTAGATAAGTTGTCACTTCAATCTAGATTAATAGTTAAACTTAAAAACTAGATTAAAATTTCAAAGTCATTATTCCTTGCTAATAGAGGTTGAGATATCACTTCTCAAGTTCAAGAATCATTTCTTTAATATTTATACAATTTATACTTAATGCCAAGCTCATGTAGATAATGTTTTACCTACATTTAGGTGGGTTTGGTGTGAAGAATAAATTGTATACTATGAATGTATGAGTTACAAGTTATATTTTTATTAAAATGTTTTTGAATATAAAAATTATATATTGTTTGTAAGCAGAATTTATTCCTACTTAAATCTAATTATAATACAAATTAGATGTGCTGCATAATTCTTTTTGAAACAAATGATTAAAATAGAAAAATTTTGAACCGAATTTATTATCTATTCTATAGCCACTATCTCATTTAAATCCGACTATTTTTAATTTGAATCGAATTTAAAAAATTTATTCAAATTTTAGTGATAATAAAATGAGAAAGTGATGTATATAAGTTTTACCTACTAACTTTGGTTAAAAGAATTATACCCATATTACTATATTATCTAGGTCTTAAGTCTTATCAAATTCTTATTCTTCCTTTTTTGAATTGAGACTCATTATTATTCCTTTTTTCTTTGTAATAAAATAATTTTTATTTTTTATAATAAGAAAAAAAAAAGAGAACAATTTGATAAAGGAAGGTGAACTAATAATGACCACTTTCCCTACACAATTGGGTACCATTTTTTTTTAGATTTAAGAAATAGTTAAAAGACAACTCAACCCAACTTGAATAAAAAAAATCATAAAGAAATAAAGAATTAAATTTACTTTGATTTTGACATACCCCACGAAAGCTCCAGTCTAAGATGTTAAGCAAGATGAAAAACAACACAGAATTAAGGATTTTATGATATCAGTTTTTCAATTGCTTAGTTTTGCTATTTAAGGATGTAATGCAAAATATTAATATAATCTTGAAAATAAATAAAAATCTTATTGCACAAAATAGTAAAACTTATAAAAACAAAGTTAGACTCCAGACAATCTTGCCATGTCTACACTGGGAAATTAAGCTACTAGTGTATACAAAATGTTATTCAGAATTCAAATAGATATTTGACAACAAGAAATTGATTTCGAAAACATTTATGAATGTTTTTTTTTGTTGTCGAAACTCAGCTACAAAATATTTACAAATAAGCTCGTAACAAAGGATATTTTTTTGAATAACCAATATTTGATTTTTTTTCATTAAAATATATGTAACGTTTCTTATTTAAATTATTTAAAATGGTTAATATCGGTGTGTTTTCGGTGTGTTTGGTAACAATATAAACACTTGTATATTTGTAATACTTTAGCCATTATGCTTACACAAGTATACACTTGAGAAATGGACTTGGTATTACGTCCCTAGTGTTCGTCTTGCAATGGTCTTTAGCAATTTTATATTTACATTTTAAAATAAATTATCATGGGACCTATGCGATAATGCTTCCGATCATATAATGTTTCTAAGTATGTGACTAGTTGTTCTCGCATGTATAGTCATGAATCATGATACACAATCAAAATTAAATGAAGAATAGTAGTCCATATTTAATAGCAATAGTAAATCCCAAAAATATATGAAATTCCAATACAAAGTCAATTATGAAGGCCTTAAAGGACATTTTTTTAAAGCTTTCTACAATTTTCCTAATTGGTTTTATAGCATTTAAATGTCCCATTTCGAATTTGAAAAATAATTGTGAATAAAACTTGTATACTTGTGTGATTTACTTGTAACTCCCATAAATCTCTTGTCCCGGAAATGTTCGAAAATTCGAAAATTTTTAACATCGGTCTCCGTGTCAAAAATATTTTTAATAAAATATTGTTTTAAAAAAAGATTTATAAAAATATGCCCAGACATTAAATACAACAATAATTATTTTTTTTTATCAAATTTTAAAGAATCTTTTAGATTTGGGTTAATCAAATCCTTGTTTGATTAAAATATATGTATTTTAAATTAATTAAAAATAGTTAATTTAAAAGATTTATTTATTTGATGAAAGAGTCGCTAATTAATTTTTGATTTAAAATCAATAGAATGTTTAGTATACGTATATAAATGTATATTTGATCAAAGACTCTTTTGAATTCGGTATTTAATAATACCCGGGAAGGGGCTTTCGAACTATATCCTCCGTATCTATTAAAAAACGATGTCTATTTTATAAAATCTTGGTTTTTAAAAAATTGGTTTTATTACGTTTTATTTAACTAATTATTCTTAAAGTTCTAGATATGCACATGGTTTTATTGCATTTAAAATTGTAAAATAATATTTAAATGCTGGTACATGTAGTTGATGTCGATGATTATTTAGAAAAGTACCTAAAAAATATCAGTTTATGAAAAATAGGCCCTTATCAAAATATTTTTTATGAAAATATTCTAAAAATATTTTGAAATTGTTTTCCATTTTTTAGATTTTCAGAAAATGGTTTGAGGCTCAAAACTAACAAAATAATTTTTTAAATTCAAAATTCCAACCAAACAGACCCCGGACTGGTCCTCTCGGTCTAGGGTGATGATCCCTCAGTCTTGGGATAAAAGCCTCGGTCTTGGTCGAGTGTGGGAAATCTTCGGTCGAGGTGCATGTGGCTATCAATCCTAGGCTAAGGATCATCGGTTGGGTGCGAGATTCCTTGGTCGGGGTGCGAGGAGCTCTCAGTCCTAGGCTAGGTTTTTCTGAGTCAAGGCTAGAAATCCTCGATTTAGGTACGGGAGGCTCTCGGTTCTAGGCTATGGATCCTCGGTTGGGTACGGGATTCCTCGGTCAAGGTGCGTAGAGCTCTCGGTCTTGAGCTCTTGGTCTTGGGCTAGAAATCCTCGATCGAGGTGCGGGAGGCTCTCAGGCTTGGACTAAGGATCCTCGGTTAGATGCGAGATTCCTTAGTTGTGGTGTGAGGAGCTCTCGGTCCTAGGCTAAGGATCCTCGATCGGGTGTAGGATTCGTCGGTCGGGGTGTGAGGAGCTCTTGTTCCTAGGCTAGGTTTTTTCGGTTCGGTGCGAGTTTCCTTGGTCGGATACAAGGGAGGGTTTGATTCCCTCGGTTGGAAATCGAACCTAGGTCAAGCCCTCAAACGGTCGTCAAAAAAATCAAACTACATGTTTGATGATTTCGACTGGGGATTTGATCATTTGATTCAAGGGCATGGAGAGCTTCGTCTAATCCCCATGATTATTTATAACATCATTCCGATGCATCATTCTATTGGGATGATGTTCCATTCAAATCAAACAGTTTTGAGGTAAAAAAACGAGTGTGATTTTTAAGGTTTGATGATGTGTAAGGAGATTGCCAATAGTTTCCTTATACTTTATAAGATCGAATGAAACCAAAACATGAACACTAACTGTTCGTTTTAATCAATTCAAGAACTGAATTTCTTTTATAAAAAAATAGTTTTTGATCAAATATGATCGGGATGACATGAAATTGGTTTGAATATATTCCTAACATCCTTAAAAAATGTTAGAAAGGTTTATGGGTCAATGTTATTGAGTTAGTGATATAAACCCAATTTTGAAAATTCTCAAAATCAAATTTGGGTATTCTTGATTTAGATTGACTGACTTAGATTTGTATCGATAGAAAGCTTAGAAATGATGCTAGGATCGTTTTGCAATTAAAAAAATTAAATAATCAAGTAGTATATGAAACTAGTCGGACTAAAATGTAAATATTTCAATTCAATCTTATAAATCAAATTACAGTATGATTAGAAGCTTACTATGAGTTGGAGAACACCCCTAAACTCTTGTAGAAGCGTTTTGAATGCATGGATCCGAGCTTTACAACCTTACAAAAAATTTCCAATGTTTCAGAAATAACTTGAAAATTTTAATGGCGGATTTCTCTTGGGAGTGATTGAGGACTTGGAATTGGATTCCTTTCTTTGATTTGCCTAGATGAGGCTATTTATATTCTCCCAAGGTATGTGATTGACTAATTGGATCGAATTTCAGTTAAAAGCCATCAATGACGTTTTGTTTGTTCTTCATCCAACTTGATCATTCATGCCATGATGAGGTCTATGATCGCATGTAAAATGATCACCGTGGTAGGGTGATAATTTCAGCTTTCAGATTAGCCAATTTAATTGACTAATGTTGGAGTTCTATCTTTGGGAAATAAAAGATTTCGGTTGTTCATCATGTCGTTCGTCGCGAGGAAAAAGATAAATTAGAAGCAAAACGACGTTGTTTCGGGCTGAAATGCGAACGCTCGGGCGTTCCGTTCGCAATCCATTGCGCTTAGGTGTTCCGTCCACAATCTATTGCGCTTGGGCGTTCCGTTGCATTTGGGATAACGACACTGAATTGGGCGTTCCGTTGCATTTGGGATAACGACACTGAATTGGGCGTTCCGTTGCATTTGGGATAACGACACTAAAGCACGCGTTAGTTGTTTTGTTACTTTGCGAACACACGTCTCTCATGCGTTGGATGAGTTTCCAGTGCTCAATTCAATGGATGTAGGGCCTATTGCAATGAATTTCCCGATTTCGACCGCAACATGTCACACTCAATTTTTAGCCTTAGATTTTTTTAAATTGATTTTACTTTAATCCTTTTTGGGTTTATTTTAACCTACAAAATATACAAAAATATGTTTTTTTTAATAAATATTATATTTATTTTGCCTATTTATTTTATTTTTTATTTATATATATATTTTTTGGTTTAATAAATAATTTATTTAGGATAAAATAGATACAACATTTATCCTAAATTATTTATTTTAATTTTTTTTACCCATGAAATTAATTTGAGATGAAATAAATACAATATTTATCTTAAATTATTTTATTTATTTTTCTTGGCCATTATTTTTGAATTTTAATTACTACAATAATTATTCCAATTAATTATTTAATCATATTTGACCTTAATTTTATTTATTTTAAATTTATTTATTCAAAAGTAATTATTTTAAAATTTATAAATTGTGTATGTAAAATTTTAGTATTTACACTACTCATTATCAAAAAAATCAAAATTTATAATTAACTCATCTAATTTATTAAAATTTTAAATAAATTTTAAATCTTTAAATACTATTTTATTTAAAAGACTCTCTAATAAAATAATTATTTTAGATAAATGTTGTGTTTATTAAAATCCAAAATAATTAAAATAAATGTCAAGAACAAAATTTGAACCACAAATAAATAATAATTTTGAAAAAAGATTATATTCTTAATCTCAAAATAATCTCATAATAATCAAAAATTAGTTCATGAATAAATTAAATAATTATTTGGTAACAATATTGTATTCATTAATCTCAACTAAATTAAATTTAGGGTTTATTTGAATTAAATAATTATTTTGGGCAAATGTTGTAATCATTTGAATACCAGAATAATTAAAAATAATGTTCTAAAATACAAACAAAGACCCAACCCCAAGCCATCAATTAAGCTATAAAGAAAATTTTCATTAAATTTTTGTAAGCTTTTAAGTTTTTCTTTAAACCTTGAACAGAGCTTCAAATTTTGGTTCTCATCCATCTAAAAGTTTCAATAAGAGTCTAGCCGACTCTGGGGTAAGCCCGACAAGCCCTCAAGCTAGGGCAACTCACTCCCCAGGACAACTTATTTAATAAAATATATAAAATTTTAAAATAAATTTATGGCTTTTTAAACATAAAATGTTGTATTTTAGTGATTCAAGATACAAATTTAGAATTTCTATTTTGTTAGGAGTCAAAACTCACCAAAACAGTTTTTTTTTTTTTTTTTTTCAATTTTTAATATTATACCTAGGGCAACAACAAAAAATGAACTTTTATTTCTATAAGAGGTTAGGGCAGCCTAAAATTTGGTGTCGACTCTGAGTCTAGAAGTGTTTTCCAACTCATTATAAGTAGTCATTCACATTATAATTCATGTCATAAATATTTTTTTATGTTTCATTTCATGTGTTATTAAATATCATATGATCTTCTCATTTTTTTGATTGGAACTTAATCCTTAGGCAATTTATAAAGATTCTACCGAACCTAATTGAACCAATTCATTATAATCAAGAAAAACATAAATTTAATTTTAAATTTTCTAAAAATTGGTTTTCTATTATTAAGCTTTAACTCAAAAATAGCAATCCCAAAAATCTCCTAACACATTATAAATAATACGAGGAGCATTTTCAAATCAATCCCCAAACAAATAAAGCTTGTTTGCCCAAATTTAACATTTTCAAACAAAACTTCGGATTTCAAATTCATACATGGCCAAAATGCGCAACCAAGTCATGTTTTAAATATTGGAATCAACTCTAATTGGACTAAGGAAGTTTTTGATAAGTTTTGAATTCCAAATTAAGGCCGAAAACCAAAACCATTTTTTTCAATTAAAAATTCCGTCTTGCGTTGGAGCTCCATCAACCGCCTTACTAGTTGAACGACACCTCCTAACTATAATCAACAAGTTCTATATGGGGAGACGAAGCTTTCCATGTCCTCAAATCAAGAGTTAGAGCCCCTTAACCAGTTTTGGTCTCGCTAGAAGTTGAAGATGACCTCAACTCGGCCTAACTCGGATGTGCATGTCCTGAGTCCAGCCCGCGCCTCGCCTAAGTCCACCCGTAGATACTCAACTTACATTTTCCAAAGACTAAGCCGCGTTGACCCCGACTCAAACCGCGTCTGATCTGGTCCAACTCATGTCCAAACTGCGTCCCTTCGATCATCGGTCCACCTAGCACCCGATCCAATCCAGCCTAGTACCCATTTATTTACTCTAGTAATCTTTTAATGTTTTTCGACATTTTAAAGCTCTAAACTATTTTTTTAAATCCGAAAAAAAAAAGTAGAAAAAACGACTTTTAAATATTTTTAGAATGTTTTCATAAGAAGTATTTTATTAAAAGTCTCGTTTGGATTTATTTTTAAATATAAATTATTTAAATTGACATTTTCATGTATCGTTTTTTACAATCTTCTACAAAAAAATTTAGGTTTTGACGTTTATTTAATATTTTAAAATTAAAGTATTAAATTTAAATATATATCTAAAATATGGAAAATAATTGAATAAATAAAATGTAAGAACTCAATTTTTTAAATAAAGCCAAAATTTTATAAATTAGAAACTGTGTTTTAATAGATTCAAAGGACATAACACAAAAGACTTTTTCCAAGTATCATCAAATATCGAACTCGACAAGAATTTCTGATAAAATTATGTTTTTATACGTAAAACTATTCTTAATTTTAAAAAATATCAAGTGGCCACTCTTTAATCATAAGGTTGGCTATTAATTTAATTTAATTTGTAAATATATATATATATATATATATATAATAATGCTTAATTTTAAAGTATCTGGATTGTCGGGTCGAAAATTGTAGTTAATTTGGATCTATATATGTGATGATAATTGGATAATTGGAACGGATTATGGGTTGACCCGCCCATAAACTTAAAACGATTAAAAATAAAATTAAAAACTATAGATATGACCCGCCCAAATTTGATGAACGTGGGATATTCATAATAATATAAGTTCAACTTTTTAACTAACTAATATATATATAATAATAATAATGCTTAATTTCAAAGTGTTCGGATTGCTGGGTCGAGAGATATAGTTAATTTGGATATATATGTGAGAGGAAATGGATACTTGGGTTGGATTGTGGATTGACCCGCCCATAAACTTAAAACAGTTAAAAATAAAATTAAAAATGCTATATATATATATATGTCGAACACGCAACCTAACAAAACAAGTACAACTATTTAATCAACTAGGCTAATAAGACTTTATATTTTAAATTCAACACCATATTTGATGAACTTGTGACATTCTTAACAATATAAGTTCAACTTTTTAACTAACTAAACTATGTATATAATAATGCTTAATTTCAAAGTGTCTGAATTGTCGGATCGAGAGCTGTGCTTAATTTGGATATATGTGAGAGTAAATGGATACTTGAGTCGGATTGTGGGTTGACCCGCTCATAAACTTAAAACGGTTAAAAATAAAATAAAAAATGATATAGGTATGTTCTGAACTTGCAACCTAACAAAACAAGTACATCCATTAACCAACTAGGCTAAAAAGACTATATTTTAAATTTAACATCAAATTTGATGAACGTATGACATTCTTAATAATATAAGTTCAACTTTTTAACTAACTAATATATATATATATATAATGCTTAATTTCAAAGTGTACGGATTGCCGAGTCGAGAGCTGTGGTTAATTTGGATATATATATATATGAGAGTAAATGAATAATTGGGTCGGATTGTGGGTTGACCCACTCATAAATTTGTAATGTTTAAAAATACAATAAAAAATACTATATGTGTTTCAAATTTACAACCTAACAAAATAAGTACAACTCTTTAATAAATCATTTAATTCATTCATATATATATATATATATAAAAAAAAATAAACCTTGATAGTGAAAAATAAGGTTTCTTTAGTTATGAAAGAAGTTAGCATATATCTTTATTTTTTAGTAATAAATTTAATCAATAAAATTAATAATTTCAAAATTATTTTAAACAATATTAAAAAATAATAGTCCATTCATATATATATATATATATATAATAAACCTTATTGATAAAATTAATAAATTTTAAAAATAAATATTTAATTTAAATATATTAAAATCTTAAGTATTTATTAAATATTTTAAAATACAAATATTATATATATAAGTATTTTTTAATTGTTAGTAATATAAATTATATATGCATACATAAAATTATAAATATAAATCAAAATTTTTAAATGGTTTAGTGGTTGAAGTGTTAATGCTACATTATAGAGACCGTTTTTCAAATCCCGTTAGGCACAATTTTTAAATATCAAAAAACATTGATGGTTAATAGGTAAAATAAAAACGTTGGATTGTCGAAGTGAGGAGATGCGAATGATATTGGTTAAAATTTGCGATGAAATTGGTGTGTGGGTAAATGACATTCACAAAATTAGAGGTCGATTGTGATAGATAGATAAAATATGCGATGAAATTGGTGGTTGGGTAAATGATCTTCACGATATGGAAGGAGATGATTTTTTGTTTGTTGATTTAACCAAAGTGAATGTATAAGGTCAGAAGATTAGAGGTCAATTGAGGTGGATAAAAATATGGAATGAGATGGTTGGTTAGTTGAAATGAGTATACCACAAGATGAGAGGTTGACTGGATCAATTGAGGTGCATAAATTATGGAATGAGATGGTTGATTAGTCGAAGTGAGTATGTCACATGATAAGAGGTCAATTGGGGATTAATGTGCCAAAGTGAGGGTAAAAGATATTGGTAATGAACCAAATTGAAAGTTTAATGTCATAGTATGAGATGTACAATTAGGGTGAATAAATGTGAAATGAGACTGGTCAATCGAAGTGAGGATAAGTAAGTCATGTTGTTTATTGTAAAATATGCGAGGAGATGAATTTTTTGGTCGAAATGAAAATAAAGTCTCGAGATGAGATGTTGATTGAGATTAGTGAGATAAAAATGCGGAATGAGATGGTTTTGGTTAATCGAAGTAAGTAAGTCACGTTATGAGAGGTCGACTGGGGGATTGATGAGTCAAAGTAAGGGTAACAATGATTGGTAATGTTGGAGATGGTTGATTTAACCGAAATGAAATTGTGTAAGGTCACACAATATGAGCGATTGATTAGGGTGTGGATAAATTTGTAATGAGATGGTTAGTTATCCAAAATGAGGATAAAAAAGTCATGTTGTATATTGTAAAATATGTGAGGGGATGGGTCACGAGATAAGAGGTCAGTTAGGAATTGGTGACCAAAGTGAAGAGTAAAAGAGATTGGTGATATTGGAAATGGTTGATTTGACCGAAGTGAATGTGTAAGGTCACATATGAGAGGTCAATTATTGAGGTGGATAAATGTGGAATGAGATGGATGGTTAGCCGAATTGAGGATAAAGAAGGTCGAGTTGTATATTATAAAATATGTTAGTAGATGAGTTGTTTGACGAAATGAAAGCAATGTCTCGAGATGAGAGGTCGATTGTGAATTGATGGATAAATGTTGAATGAGATGGTTAATTATTCAAAGTGAAATTAAGGTAACGAGATGAGAGGTCAATTGGGGTGGATAAATGTTAAATGAGGTGTATGGTTAGCCGAAGTGAGGATAAGAATGACGGGTTGTATATTATAAAATATGTGAGAAGATGAGTTGTTTGATGAAGAGAAAGTAATGTCTTCGAGAGAATAAATGTCGATTGTGATTGGTGGATAAATATGGACTGAGATGATTTTTGATTAGTCGAAGTGAAAGTAAGGTAAAGAGATAGAGGTTGATTGGGAAAGAAATTGATATTGATGGTTAAAATATGCGAGAAAATTAGTTGTTTGACCGAAATGAAATTTAAAGTCACGAGATGAGAAGTCTTATTTGAATTGGTAGATAAATGTGGAATGAGATGGTTGATCAGTCTGAGTGCTTTTAGGTCACGAGATGAGAGGTCGATTGATCATTGATGGACTAAAGTGAGGGTAAAAAAGAGATGAGTAATGTTTGAGATTTTTGATTTAACCAAAGTGAGAGTGTAATGTCACGAGATGAGAGATCCATTGAGAAAAATGTGAGAAGATTGATTGTTTTACCGAAATGAATAAAATGTGGAATGAAAGTGTTATATTTTTTTATTTTAATATATTATTCGTGATTTATTAAGAATTTTAAATATTTAAATATATATTATTATTTTTTTTGTTTATATTTTTTTTATTCGTATGAATCACACGAAAATATTTAAATAAAGTTTATCACTTTAATCATTCGTCTCTTATAAGTATTGAGAAGAGTTAAATTGTGAATTTTGATATGTAACCTAAAAATTGATTATAATGATTTATTTCTGCTTAATTATTTAAAGTAATGAATTAAATTTAGTTAAAAATCACCGTCATCACATATCCCTTCGTGTGCTTACACAAATCATTTGGTATTATAAACAATTCCAATCAATCATAAGAAACCCCCACAAAAAGATTCAAACATTTTTCATGTTTTGTAAACCTATTATGCGTGCCTCAAAAGTCCTTCTTAGGGTTTGAATTGTGAAAATGAATGTGAACCAATCTTATAGATGAATGAGTTATCTAATTCAAAACATTTTTTATACCATTTTTGGAACTGTATCCAATTCACAATCAATCATTAAAAAAAATACAACTAAATGATATCATATTTTATTGATTTGCAACCCTACTATGTGAACTTTGAAAATCCTTCCATTAAGAAAGAGAATATTAACATATCTTATAAACAATGCATTATCTAATTTGTACAAAATCTAAGACTATTTGGAGTCATATGCAGTTAACAATTCATTATCTAAGTTAGTCTACAGAATTATCAAAACAATTTCAGTTTACACACTTTTCTTGTGGTATTGGATAGTAATATTTAGGCTTCCATTTAGACCAAATTCTATTGGTCAAAATAACAAATTAGGGCTCCTTATTAGGGGCCAATTGCAATTTGGAATCTCTTCTTTTGAACTTTACAATTTGAAACTCATTATTGTCCATTGTAATTTAGAATCTCTTCTTTTGAACCTCACAATTTGGGACTCCTTATTGAGGTCAATTGCAATTTAGAATCTCTTCTTTTGAACCTCACAATTTAAGACTCCACATTGTCAAGTTTGTACAAAATGGAGTTTTGCCCTAACGGACATGAACGTCCATAAAAAATGTATTAAGTGCATTTATAATTAAAAAATTAATATTGACATGCACCTATTTTTTTTAATAAATGTTGATTCATTAAAAACAAAAAAAATGAAAAAAGAAAACTCTACATCCATCCCAACTCAAATTAAACTATATCCCTTGCACCCTACTTTGACTCTCCTATCCTTCACCTCGCGACGCTCGACTACCCTCACCCTACCCTGACTCTCCTGCTCTTCACATCGCGATGAAATGAAGTTGAGTCGGACTTAGGTCATTTAGAATTATGTGTCACTATTAATTTTGTAATTATAAAGACAACATAATATTTTTTTTTACGGATGTCCATGTACGTTAGGGCAAAACCTCATTTTGTACAAACCTGACAATGCGGAGCTCCAAATTGTGAGGATTGAAAGAAGAGGTCCCAAATTGCAATTGGCCCTAATAAGGAGTCCCAAATTGTGAGCTTCAAAAGAAGATGTCCCAAATTGCAATTGACCTTCAATAAGAACCCTCAAATTGTGAGGTTCAAAAGAAAAGGTCCTAAATTACCATTATCCCCCAATAAAGAACTCCAATTTTTTATTTCAGCCAAATTCTATTTGACAAATCTTGTAGAGAATTGTGTGATATAAACCATGTGAATTTTCAGATCAAGTAGAGTTATAACTAGTTCACAATCTATTGTCAAAGATTCCCTAAATTTTAGGTTAATTTCTAAATTTTAAGAAAATGTTCAAATTATTTTGGATGTCATTTAATTATCCAGGAATTACCACAAATGACCAAAAACCAATCTATATGCATAGTACAAAATATTAAACCATACCAATTAACATCAATTTGACGTGCTAATTTGAAAACACAATTTAAACAAAAATTTAAAATCAAAAACTATAAATTAAAACACTTGATCAACTACAGTTACATTATAATATTTTCACATGACATAATGATCAATTAGAAACAGCCAAATCATTCCAAGAGAATGAACCAATAATAATTACCCGATTTTGAAAATATTTGAAAAATCAAAATTGGTTGGTCTTGTTTTAATCGATTTCAATCGTTTCTATGAATTAAGAATCAATCATTGTATGAAAGACTAATTTGAAGCATCAATTCAACTGAAAACTAATCATATATGCAAATTCCATATGTAAAACTTTGTATAAAAGTCCATAATCTCTTCTTTGATGATGTTGGCATCGGTGACTTGAATCCCTCCAACCCTAGGTAGATTTATGCCATTATTCATGGCCTTACATATGTAAGTACCGAGCTAGTATTGAGTGATATTGAATAAACGACTGACCAACTCATCGCTAGTAAGTATTTTTTTTTATCAATGGCATCGAATCTTTCTAGCTAGATCGCGACAAAGGGAACAAAATTACGTTTTGAAGCTAGACCCTTGCTTGATAATCTTAAATTCTCTAAACTTAATTGCAATTTGGTGTGATTGAGATCCTGTACAAATAATTGAATCCTTCATCATCCAATTATTATCAAAGTGGAATGATGTGCACAACATTGTTTTCGACCGTATTGACAACAAAATTAGACGGTGATAACGAATATTCCATGGTAAGGTTTTCTCGTGGACGTCTTATTAGCCTCTGCTCAAATCGCGGGCATTTAAAGTACCCATCTAGCCACATTTTACTATTTGAGTTATTTCAATTACTTAGTTTTGCTATTTAAGGATGTAACACAAAACATTATTATAATCTTGAAAATAAATGAAAACCTTAGGTTATCTTCTTTGGATTTCATTATGCAACTTGTTCGAGATCACCCATACTGCTGAGAAAGAGTAATGGTTGCCAATTCATAAGAGCTGCAGCTTGCAGGCAGGTATGACTTGATTAATAATGAGAGCTGACTTAATTTATTGCATGCCTGCCTGCCTCACCAGATTCAAATTTATCAACTTTCCTGTTCAATCTCAGCACAAGTGGATGCCAAAAAAATAATTTTTTTTTTATTTTTCATTCTGTAGTTATATTTATCTTTGATTAAAATTTACAGAATCAGGGATCTATAGAATGAGGGGATGTATCTAGGTATTTTATTAGACTTAAACTCAGTCTAAAATAAAAGATTATTATTTAATAAATTGTTATGAACCTACTTTTTAAAAATTGTTATGTACCTATTTTTTTTAAGACTTATAATAGACTTGTACAAATTGTATATATATTCGATCTATTATGTGTTTAATTCTTTTTCAAGTTTAATTTTTGGCCATGTTTTTGGGTATCATGTTGTCGGGCTTAGAAAAATGGTATCTTACTTAGCCAATTTTTATTTATTTATTTATATGTTGTTATTCTAGTTTATATCTATCAAATTAACAGTTATTTTTTTTTATATATAAATGAGTAATTTATTAATGATTGAATGACCACATGACACAGTTACATTTATAAGTTTTTCAAATATAATTGCTTGCTTAAATTTAGGAAAAAATCAAACTAAATAAAATTAATAGTTATCTTTGTTAAGTTTATTTCCATAATTTTAACTGGGCTAGGACAAGGCAATGTTAACCTAGGATGCTTCGTTTCTGTAGCGCACTGCGCACCGGGTGCTTCGGGGGTGCGAGGGTGCGGAGGTGCGGCTGGGAGTGCTTTCGGGTGCGCCACGTGGCGTATCCCAGAATCGAAGGTGAGGGGTACGGGGGGTGCGAGAATGGCATATTCAGTAAATATGAGTTCCAAAATATTAAAAAAACCCCAAATTAAAAAATCCCCCAAATATTAAATATGACTATTAGCCCCCAACCCCCAAATTAAAAAACCTAATCTCTACGGTGCTTCTCTCTCGGCTGCCTGTCTTCCACTACCATTCTTCCACTATCAGGTTAGTTCTTCTTCTTCTTCTGTGTGAGAGAGAGATTATAGCAGATAGAATCAATGGCTTCCTCTAACTCAGCTTCAAGTACGACAGTCACTCCAAGCCAACAAAGTTCAGTAGATAAGGACCCGCTGTGGAAACACGTGACAAAATTAGTGAAAATGAAAGAGAGAGGTGAAAATACGAAAATTAAATGCAACTTCTGTAATCTGGAATTTACGGGTTCGTATTCAAGGGTTAAAGCACACCTGTTGCAGATTAAGGGAGAAGGAGTTTCAGTGTGTCCCAGAGTCACTGCTGATATTTTGTTGCAACTTCGAAGGGAGATGGCAGATGCAGAAGAAAGAAAAAGGAGGTTGTGATTCCACTCCCACCATTGAGTTATGCTTTATCAAATTGTAACTTTGTGTACTTATAATTTATATAATTATATAATTATATTTTATATGACATATCCCCGCACCCGAATCCTTGTTTTTTAAAATTTGCCGAATCGGCGTATCCCCGCACTGCGCACCCGCATCCGTGCTTCCTAGATGTTAACTATCTAGATTAAATAAATTTTTTTTATTAATTAATAATATAAAATTATTACATTTTAAAATATAAAAAATTAAATTATATAAAACGAAAATTAAATTTTTCCTTCATGACATTTCAAACCTCGGGATTGCTACTATGTAGTATCTTAGTGATAAGTATTTTTTACCCTTTTCTTTTGTTATGTAAGTTTTTTTACTCATGCAAGTATTTTAATATTATAAACATATTGCTTAGGAAACCAGGCCGAATAACGAATCTAATATTGCTTAGGAAACCAGGCCGAATAACGAATCTAATGCAAAAGATTTGGATACATTTATATAGATAGATATATAAATACATAAGAATCTAGAGCAAAAGATTTGGGGATTGGGATAGGGTTATGGCCATGATAGTGGATGGAATGGTAGAAGGAGAAAATGACAGTTTGAGGATTTTGAGGCCACATGCTGCCCATGCCTTTAGACAATGGGGAAGTCCTATGACATATAATAGAATTTTCAGCATAACTTAATTTTTTTGGGGGTTTTATTTTGTCTTATACTACCGATTATCTATATAGTTTATATTCTCATATTAGTTACAATATAGATACATTATAAATGAGTGGATAAAGTAGTTTGTGCTAGGCCTATGCATAATTGTCAATTAGATGTAAAACATATTGTAAATTTAAGTTGAATATACAGTAAAACCTCGATAAGACTGGTAAAAATTATAAATTAATCGATAAATTAATAATTTATTAATTAATCGATAAATTAATAATTTATTAATTTATCGAGATATTCATGAATTTTAGTAAATTCAATAAATTCCTGAATGTAATTAAATTATAGATGCACGAATTTAAATAAATTATAAATGCATGAATTTAAATAAATTAAATACATTCAAGAATATTACTAAACCTAATTCATTCATGAATTTAAACTAAGTTCATGAATATAAATAATAATTAAATAAACACATTCATGTATCTGTACATAGTTGTAGTACCGTATACTGCATATAATATTGTATAAGTAGAAACTAAAAAATGAGAAAGAAGATGAAGTAGAAGATGACAGTACATAGTTGGAGTCGGTATCACGAAAGAATGTCCTTCAAGCAACAATTACATTGCGTAATTTTCTCTTGCAATATGAACATAGTACGCCACAGCTTCATAATGCATTAAGAAGGATTCAAGATAAAGTACACGGAGACATCAATTTCAAAAGAAAGCAAATTACATTAGAGTCTTATTATAAAAATACATCTTAAAATAAATATCTATAATTTTGATGTAATATGAAATTATTAATTTATATATTATATGGGACTTATATGCATTAATAAAATTATATTATCTTATAAATTTAGCGAATAATTAATTTATCTTAATGGTCCCGAATTGGGACTACAAAAATTTATCAATTAATCGAGGTTATTAATTTATCGAGTATTAATTTATCGAGGTTTGACTGTAGGTAAAAAATAATGATTTTGCATGTCATTTTGCCTGAAGTAGTTTTTGAGACTTTATTTATTATCAACCATCTAATTGACAATTATGCATATCCCAAGACACAAAGTACCTTATCCTCACACTTATAATTAAATTCAATATATTTCTCATAATCTTCAGATGTAGTAGAGGTGTGACTGAAGCATCCTCGGTCACGTCCGAGTTTTATCGGTTGTATGGCTGGAATTCTCGGTCGGACTCGTTTTATTTTTGGTCGTGACCGAGTTCTCTCGGTTGTATGGCCGGAATTCTCGCTTGTGGATGAATTACTCTGCCGGTGGCTACTTTTCTCGGCCGCGACCGAGTTTTCTTGGTCGCGACTAAGTTTTCTCGACTGGGTGGCTACTTTTCTTGATCGGGACGTCGGTCGCCGACCGTGGGTGATCCTCGGTCATCTCCTTAGTCGAAGACCACGCTAGAGACTCCAACCCCCAGTCAAAAACTATGCCACGATTAGTTGAACGACCTAGCCAAAAATACACACTACACGAATAACCCATAGTGCCCCAAAACAAACCAAAATCAAAATCTTATTGTACACAAATATTAGTTTATATTACAGAAAGAAACAAGAATCCATCATCAAATCATATCCATAACCTCAATATGTATTAAAATCAAAGAAATTCATGAATTTCACTTAAATAGTTTCTTTTAAATTTTTTTAATTCGATCAAGATGATGTATTGACAGGCTATAAACTTCCGATTCATTTAATATAGATAATACACATGTTCTTGAGCCATTTTTCTTGAACAAAGGCCCAAGAATATTATTTTGTCAAATTAAAACTTTTTAGTCGAGGGCATATTCTATATTGAATTATTGATTTTGGCAAGAATAGAAAATTTCTGAACTACTTTAATTTGAATAATATCCAATAGATTTTACAATCCAACAACCACACAAATAGATAATTTGAAAATAACAAAATATGAATTTATTAGAAATTGACAATACAAACAATGAATCGAAAGGAAATAATTCCTTACAAAACTTATAAAGATCCTTAGGAGCTAGAATACCGAATTTCAAAGCAAGAAGCTTACTTAAGAATACCGAAAAGACCAAATGTGTTCTTGTTTGAAAAATTAGTTTCGGAATTTCTGCGGAGTATGATTTTTTTTCTAGGGTAGCTAAACAATGATATATATAAACTACCTTAAAATTTCAACTCAAAGTCGAAAATGGCTCTGGATGACCACGGTTGCTTCTAACTTTGTTGGTGGATTTGTGGTTCTCTTTTAATTGAAATTTATAGCGACTTTTTTTAATTTTTTTTTCTTCTTTTCCCAAAATACACAAAACAAATAAATTCATTAAAATTAATTTATACATTAACATATCATTTTATATATTTGACTTATTCTATACCGAAATAAATATTTCTAGAATCCGATTGACACTCAATGACTCCAAAAATTATTATTTATTTTACAAAAATAAAATATAACAATAATGAGTTAAATTATTCAAATATAACTTATTGTATATCTCATTATTTATAGTCCGAAATTAAATGTTTCTGAAGTCCGATCGACGCAATGATGGCTCCAAAAACAATTATTTATTTAATAATCCATGCAATAATCTCGTATATAGATTTTATATAACAATAGATTCGAGATTTAATAAATATATAAATAATATAATTGGAGAGTGAAAAATGAGTGACTACAGAATGCCACTACTGGACAAAGTTTGATAAAACACTCGATTTTAGTAAAATATATGTCCAAGCTTAAGAAATAGGCACTCCATTTAAAACTCCCAATTTATAGTTTTTTTTAGAAATGGCTTACGCCATTAAATAAAAATACCTGAAAAGGGTAAAAGGAGTACAAAAGCTAAAATTGAGTTTACAACAATTTTCTCAAAGTCAACACACGATGGCTATGAGAAATCCACAGTTGGCCTAAGAAATGCACACGGACATGAAATAAAAATGCAAAAGTGAATAAGGAATGAAACTAGAAATCAATCAACTAAAAAAAGACGATAGAGGTTGATTTCCTCGAACTCGTATCCCTTGTCTTTTCCCTTGTTCTTTCTTTCCTTTTTTCTTGTCACCCTTAAGGCCGTTTTGTGATATATTTCCAAATAGAGTTCCAGCTTCTTCGTATTCGCTAGCTCCTCTTATCACTTTTTTTCGTTTGGGCTTGAGTTTGGAGTTGAGCGTATGAGTTGTTTCTCTTAAGGTGGTTTATTTGACAACGTTGCAGCTTTCATTAGTTTCGGAGCTCATGGTTTTCAAGATACTTTGGCTTTCTCTATCTTTCACATCGACGTCAGGATTTTTGAACCTAATTAGTGGGAAAAAGGGCCTCAGTTTTAAGCTTGGTGGGATCGGGATCGGTTGGGTTCTCGTTCACATGTTCATTGTGGATTTTATTTGCTTTGAGGATTTCAATATAGTATTTCTTGACCACCTTGACATTCTCTTGTTCGGGAGTGGCCACAAGCTTCTTTTGCTTTTCTCCATCCTCTTTTTCCGGTTGTTCATACATGACCTCAATGGTGGCCATGTTTCCATTCTGACATCTTAACTCGAATTTTTTCAGTTTTGTACTCGTTGAGTCAATCTCAATGCAAATGCGGGAAATTTATAGTTTCTTTTGGACTTGTTTAAGGAAAATAGATCAAACCTAACGAATCTCTCGGGAGACTAATTTAACAAATCTTCACCTTTTAGATTCAGTTAGTGATCTCGTTGTGAACTTGACTTCATCCTCACTATAGCGTCATATACAACTCCCCGGATGGATGAGTTTCATTGCTCTTGAAATTAGTTATCCTTCTACTCTATAGTCATGGATTGACTATTCTTCAACATGACTCTTAACAGTGTCACATACAAATCCTTAGATAAATTAGTTTTATTGCTCTTGAAATTGATTACCTATCTACACGATAGTTGTTGATTGACTATTCTACAACAAGGCTTCCAACAATGTCAAATACAAATCCTCATGGATGGATTAGTTTCATTTATCTTGAAATTGAAGAAATATATATATATCAAGACATCATAGTAACTCTGGAAGAGTACTATTTGGGATGATACTTCTAAATTAGCGAATTGACGTCAACCATAATGACTCTAGACGAGTACAACTTGGAACGATACACTAGGATTGGACAAAACAAAGTCAACCCCATAGTAACTCCAAGCAAGTACTATTCGAGACAATACTTCAAAGTTAGATGCATACAATGCCTAAAATGAAGACGATTTTCAACATGATTTATCGGGAAAAAAACGTTTGTATCTCTAGGAATCAAAAGAAAAATGAATCACTCAATCGTTTATAATCGTTTTTAATCCTAAAGATATTGTTTCCACACATTCATAATGGGTGGAAAATATAGGAGTCTTTGTTCATTTTTGTTGGTTTTAATTCATTTTATTTTTAAATAAAATACCCCTAATATAGGAATAGGATCTTTTGATTTATTTTTAATTTATTTTATCATCATTTTATTTTAATAAAAATGCTCATATTGTTGATATAGGGTTTTTGGTTATTGTCATTTTGTTTTCGAGTAAGGCATTAAAACCTTTTAACCTTCTAGGTGTTAACATCTTTTCCACATCTTTTCAACGTTTAGTGAAGTCAAATTAAGACATTTTCAGGAATTGGTTTTGTACATCGTTCTTCAGAACATTTCACAGAGGGGACACATACAACTAGTGTTATTCGAGATAAAGGTCGTCAAATATAAATTCAGTCTCTTGTACAAACGTTTCCCCCTGAGCTTTCTTCAAAGGATTTGTTTGCTCGAATATTGCTTCGTCATTTAGATTACGCTTAATCTTTCAACCATATGTCATGGGGTTTAGTCTCACTTCTCAAATTTAATGGTTATTGTGCTTTGAGCTTTGAGAACTTTTAGTTTTCTTTATACTCAGGGTATATTAGATAAAATCGGTAAATTTGTTTTCTTGCATTCGTAAATTAGATAATTTTTTAGATGAACAACAAATGGTGATTTTAATATCTTCACCTCTTTAAGTATTTACCTTTTTCTTTTTTGTCTCTTTTCTTGATGACTGAGTATATCTGGTAGAATCAAAACAATTTGTTCTTGCTTTTGTCAAACTTGACAATTGTGTTGATACAAGTGGTAATTTCACTATCTCAACCAACACAGTCTTGATTAATATATTTTTTCTTTTATAATGCCATAACTCCTTGCACATGACCTCTGTCCAAGACAAGACACCACCTCCGTTGACAACATAGTTTCGAGTTTGGACGTTCATCTTCTAAGAGTTCCCTCTTAAACATTAGTAGTTTATGCTCACATAAGGCTTTGAGAAAGATCAAACTATAGAGAACCTTACTCGAATATCAAAAGGTACATTGGCTTTTCAAGAGGCAATTAATGGAACAAATGACTTTTCCCGCATCCTTACTCGTTTCCTAAATCTTCATTCCATATTTTGTCTTTTCCTACGATGCCCTTTTAGGATAGAGGATTCAAGAGACGTCATCCTTCCTTAAATCTATGACTAAAACGTTTTTTATTTTTATTTTAATTGTACCCCATGAGAGGTTATCTACGTATTTTCATAAAAGGAGAAATGAAGTGAAACATAGTTCGAGATTACATTGATATCTTTTATTTTTTGTTTTTTTGTTTTATTGTGACAAACTTTGTGAGAGATTGCCTACGTATTCTTATAAAATGAGAAAATTAGAGAAGAGTGGAAAGAGATATCGTGGATCTAAGTTGAGTGATGCCCTTATTCTTGCGAGAAATGATAAAAGGAAGGATGATGCATTTATGAATCAATGTACGTGCATACGGAGAGAAAGAATAAAAAGAATGTCACAAAGAGTCATAAATTCTGAGTTTGAAAGATGCTCTTGTATTCGTCAACAATGGGTAGGAAAAAAATTCACAAAAGGCCGAAACCTGCACGTTTGTAGATGATGGATACAAGGAATTATATGAAGAGTTGTGAACCCTAAATTGAGTAATGTGTGTGTGTTTGTGGATGAAGGAGTAGGAAGAGTTCCACAAAGGGTCGTGAACTCTAAGTTGAGTGACGCACGTGCATCGACGATGAAAAGAATTCCTCGAAGAATTGTGGATTCAAATATAAAATGACGCTCGTGCATTTCTCGACCAAAGTATAAGAGGAAAGCCACGAAGAGTCCTGGATTCTAATTTTAATGAAACTCGTGTATTCGTCAATATTTCAAAGAGTCGAGAATTCTTGGCCAAGTGACGCTCGTGCATTTGTTGACGAAGAGGTAGGAAGAATTCCATGAAGAGTTGTGAATTTCGTGCTAAACAAAGCTCATTTGTTTGTTAGATATATTCTTAATGAAATGACATGGAGTGAATACGTGGTTCTGTAAAGAGAAGAATAAATTGTTTACAAAGTCTAAGGGAGTAATATGTGCATGTAAGCACTAAAAATCTTCATACCCAATTTATAAAATTAAAATAATTATTTTGATTTATTTTCGAATAAATAAAATCAAAATAATTAACCCTAAGGCCAAAACTTAATTAAAACAATTAATTAGATTAATTATTGTGATAAATAAAATTTAATTAATTAAGGAAAAATGGCCCAATCAAAAAATAAAATTATTTGCGCTAAATGTTGTACTCATTTTATCTTAAAATAATTTAAGCAAAAAAATCAAGGGATTAAAATAAATAATTCAGAATGAAATGTGATACCCATTTCATCCCCAAGAATTATTTATTTAACCTAAAAATATACAAATAAATAAATAAAATAAATTGGCAAAATATTTGTCATATTTATTATAATATTTTGTGTATTTTAAAATATTGAAATTATATCCAAAAGAGTGAAAGAAAAATCAATTTCAAACAAACCCTTAAAGTTTTAAATAAAAATAAAATTTGTAATCGGGTGTAGCCGAAATTCTGTGAAGAGGCTACAACTAAAACCACAGCCATCCGATAGTTGCAACGGAAGGAACGCACATGGTCAATTAACGATCTGTTAGCTAAAACGCGGACGGAATGCCGAAACGCATCAAAACCGTGACAGAACACCAACGGACCGCTCAAAGTCCACGTTCTCGCCCAAAATGATGTCGTTTAATGCCCCGATCATCTTCTTTGTCGTGATTGTTGTAGGGATAATATCGAATCCCATCTTTGATTTTTAAAAGATGGAACTCTACCGATAGTCCACCTTTTAGGCTGATTAAAAATGTGAAATTGTAGACACTCATTTTTCACCCCTTGTTTTTATAATTTATAAATAATTATCTTTGAAATAATTGAATTTTCAAGAAAAGTTAATCTCAAATTTCGATAAAATTAAGGTGATAATTGACCTAAGTTATAGAAACACAAGGGTTTTGTCATACTTAATATATTTAAGGTGTTTTATCATTTAATATCACCTTAAATAATAAAATAATTTTTTAGAGGAAAACGTTATTTTTATGATTGACGAAAATTTGAACTTTTGTTTAAGTAGTTTTGTAAACCCTGAAAAAACCCTTTTGGTATCGGTTTCATGGAAAGCTCGAGGTTCAAGAACTTCAACCTCGGTTTGCGTGTCATGAATTTTCTTTTAAAATAAAACATTATTTTTAAAAGATGTTGCTGATTCCTGACAGCTTTTTAAAACTAAATAAAAATAATTAATCCCGGGGTTCAATTTTAAATAATTAGTGGATTTATGATAATCAAATCACTATTTGATTATTTTTTTAGAAAATCCTTTAGTTTAAATCAATTAAACATAATTAATTTAAAAGATTATTTATTTTGAAACAAAATCGCCAAAGTTGGCATACGTATACAAATGTATTGACTAAAGTTTTTTTTAGTTCGTAGTTTGGCGATACTCAAGAAAGGACTTCACGCTTCATCCTCCGTACCCGTTTTAAAAATGGTCTCTAATTATAAAGTTGTCATTTGAAAATCAGTTTTATAACATTTGAGTTTTAACCGTTTATTTTTTCGATCCTAGTCATGTTTCTAGGTTTAGCGTTATTTAAAGTATTGAAACATCATATTTAAATTATGGTAGCTATTGCGGATTATAACTAGCTAGGAAATACCTGAAGAATATCAGTCATTTTTAAAGGCATTAGGGGTTTAAAATGAGCCTTTATCAAAATAATTTTGTGGAAATATCCCAAAATATTTAAAATTCTTTTTATAATTTTTCGTAATTTTTATAAAATGATTTGGATTCCCAAAATTACAAAAATAATCTTGGATTCTGGAAGTGGAACCAAACAGATTTAGGACCAGAGTCTTAAGCTTGGGGTTCGTTTTTATTGGTCGAGGTCAAAAGACCCTCGGTCCGGGTTCAGGAAGCTCTCGGCCGAGGTTTAGGATTTTTGGTTTAGGTGCCGAAGTTTCTCGATCTGGGTGCTAAGGACACTCGGTCCTTGGCTGGTCTTAACAGTCTAGGTATATAAACCTATCCGTCTCGGAGTATCATAGGGCTAAGTTATTCGGTCAAGGTGTATAAACTCTCGGTCCTGGACTAGTTATGGGCTAAGTCCCTCAGTCTTGGGTTCGGGAGATCTCGGTCCTAGGTTACGGTCTAGACCGATGATTCTGGGCCGGATCTCTCAATCCTAGGCTAAAAATCCACAGTCCTCAAGAACACAAAAGTGCAAGTTTTTAAATTCATTTTTTAGCTATAATTCTTTGATCTAAGAGCTTGGGTAGCTTCACAAAGCTCCCAAGAACATGCTGATCATCATCTCAAGGTATGGATCGACCTAGATGATGATCATTTTATTTAAAACATTTTGTGATAAAAAATTGGGTTTTTTATTTTAAAGTTGTTTTGAAGTGAAAGGAGTTATCCAATAGCTTCCGTATACTATATATACTTGATTGGTACCAAAATAAGAATATTGGTTGTTCGTTTTGACCAATTCAAGAACTTAAATAATTCAATTTATTTTGAAATTTTTTTATTTTGATCAAACATGATTAGGATGGATAAAACATGATTCAAATAGTTGCTCAACATCATTACAATCATGTTGAGAAGCTTTCTAGGCTGTGATTCAGCAAAAATAACCCAAGAAAAGCAAACCCGTATTTTTTTATTTTTAAAATTCAAATTTAGGTTTTTATTATTTAGATCGATTAATCGCTTCTATCCTATCCAGATAGTTTCTAAATCATCTAGGGATGAATTTTCAACCATAAACACCACAAATAACAACCATACAATCTTATGCAATTTGAAATATAAAAAATTTCAAATTCAAACTGTAAATATGAATTAGAGGGTGATTGGAACCTTACCAATGATTGAAGAATATTCATTGATCCTTAGGGAAGCTTTCTGGATGCTCAGATCCAAGCTTTAAGGCCTCAAACAGGAAAATCTGAAAAATCTGAAAGCTTCAAGTTTTAATGGTGAATTTTTTATTTTCTTCGATTTGGGGTTTGTGTGTTAGTTCTTTCTATTGAGAATGAATTTGGGGAGCTATTTATAGCATCCTTAAGACGGTTGATGGCCTCAAGTGGACTAAATCAGTTAAAAGTCATTAATGATGTTTTGTTTGTTCTTCAGGCAACTGGCCGGAATAAGGATGATTCATTCCTATTCTTGTAGGGGGAATTATCACCATCATAGGGTAATTATTCTGGGTTTTGAATCAGTCAAAGTCGTCGACCAATTGCTGAGTTCCAAAAAGAGAAGACCGTCACAAATCTTCAAGCTTATCTAGACAGCAGTCGCGATGAAGAATAAGATCGGAGCCAAAAACAACGTTGTTTTGATGCTAGGACGCACTCCGGTAGCGGTCCATCCTTTGTCGTTGGCATTTGGGCGCTCAGTTAGCGTTCCAGCTAACGGGTCATTTGTTGATCCGTTGAGGCACGGGCGCGCGCTGCTCTAGCTACAATCGGCTACACGAAGGCATCCTAGGGATGGTCCTAGCGTGCGCTGCAACTAATCTATATATATATATATATAATGATGCTTAATTTTTAATGTGTCCGGATTGTCGGGTCGAGAGATGTGGTTAATTTGGATATATATGTGAGAGTAAATGAATACTTGGGTCGGATTGTGGGTTGACCCGCCCATAAACTTAAAACGGTTAAAAATAAAATTAAAAATACTATAGTTATATTTTGAACTTGCAACATAAATAAACAAGTATAACCATTTAACTAACCAGGCTAATAAAATTTTATAATTTAAATTCAACACCAAATTTGATGAACGCGAGACGTTTTAACAAAATAAGTTCAACTTTTTAACTAACTAATATAAATGATGCTTAATTTTCAAAGTGTCCGGATTGTCGGGTCAAGAGTTGTGGTTAATTTGGATATATATGTGAGAGTAAATTAAAAATGCTATCACATTTTAACCGTAATTTTTTTTCTCAGTTTTATTTTATTAATCGTGCAAATGCACTAGCTACATGCTAGTTCCTTTAGCACACATGATCACACACATATATAAATATATATATTAAATCCTTAAGGGTTTATTTAAAATTGATTTTTCTTTCACCTTTTAGCTTTAATTTTGCTCTTTTTAAATATACAAAATATTAAAATAAATATGTCAAATATTTTAATAATTTATTTTTGTTCTTTAATTTTTCTAAAATTATTTTAAGATAATATGGGATAAAACATTTATCTCAAATAATTTTATTTTTTATTTAGGCCATAAACCTTAATTAAATTAATTAATTAGTATAATAATTAATCTTAATTAATTGTTTTAAATGTTTTTTGGCCATGGGTTAATTATTTTGACTTTATTTATTTAAAAAATAATTATTTTAATATTATAAATTGGGATGTAAATATTTAGTGCTTACAATTTTTTTTAATTAACTTTTGATTAAATAAGTGATTATGTGAAGGGTTTTAATTAATTATAATACTTTAACCTTAACCATAGGATAAAACAAAAAAATATATAAAGTTTGTTTACAAAAAAATATACGATGTCCATGTTGAAGGATATTGAACTGGTCCATAGATTGATAATTTACACAAACCATGGAATTTATGGATTAATCCCCATCATGAGGTTCACAAACTTCAAGATAAACCACACCTTCATGATGCAAATGCAGAGGGGGTGGAGTCATATGGGACGGGTTTACTATATGGGAGAAAGACCCATGTGCCAAACCGTAGAAGAATTCCGAGTTATCTTAATAATTGACAATAAAAACATTTTACATCTAAAACCATATGTAGAATCAATGTCCTTGAGGAAGCTTTTGCAAGAGAAATATTGATATATTAAGACAGCATCCGAGACCATTCTCAAGAAAAATGTCATCGATTGGAGGTAACATTGTTCTAATTTTAATATACCAAATACTTTAGGGCCAATTTAGCTTTATGACCAAATATAAAAAAATAAAACCGGAGCCATTATCGAAAAATATGTGGTTCTCGACGGTTCACTGGTCTTGGTGATATGACTCATATAGCTAGCTATTGCAGGTCCTCTCTCCAGTATCGAAATGGCGACTTTGTTCTATGCAACGGCTTCTGGTCCTTTACGATGGTTCAATCCTATTTCTAACCGTTACCCTGTATGGATGTACCTCTCTTTCTCTCTTGCCACCGTCTGTAAATTTTTCTAGCTTCTAATTCCATCTTCTAACTGTGAAATTCTTCTTCTGTTGTTGCGAAGTGCAGAGTTCTATGTCCTCCTATTGGAACTTTTCAGGAAAAGAAATCAGGAAGCTGAAATTATCTCCATGTGATGGTTTGACTCCAAACTCGAGGTATTATGTTTGGTTCTTCTGATAATTCTCTTGTTATGGAATAATGGTAGGAGTTTACCTTAATTATCACTTGATTATAGAGAGGTTATTTTCAGGTTTTACTTGGCCAAGATAATTGAATTGATTAACTTGGTTTGTAATATATGTTATGGTCTTATAGAGGATTCAATGAATGGGTAGAATTGGAATTGCAGTAATGTGGTATTATAATTTGAACTTAGGGATTCACAGCTGTTTTTTCCTGAATCCTTGTAACAATAATCAGCTAACTGATGAAGCTATCATGGGTTCTTGTTTATTTGAAGTGGAAAGCTGCTTTGGTCACAGCCTATTTGGAAACTAGTAGTTTGTTATCATCTTTGTCAAAATCTCTCATTTGAAAATCGTCAAAGTTAAAATTGATTTTTTTTCTTTTATGGATCATTATCTATAGTGTATTTTTTGTTATTTCATTTGGTATACAAATTAGTTTCTAGATGGTATAAGATTTTGAACCAGTCTAGAAACAGCTTAGTTAGTATTGGATAGTGTTTCCTGTAAGGTAAGTAGTTAAGCGGAAGTATAGAATATACCATGGTCCATGGACATCCTTTTACAAAGCTTACATAAACCATTTTAAATTTGCAGTTGTAAATCAAAGTTAATGTGCCTTGTTGCATACTTTCCCTATGAATTCTGCAGTTAGAGGACTTGTGGTGTTCCATGATAATTTTACCTGCTTTACTTTGGACAATGTGCTGTCAAATTTGTTCTTGTCTGCACTAAATTTTAGAGAATAGATAGACAATGTAGTCCTGTTGGGTTATGTCTTCTCCTTCTCTTAGGATAACCCTGTCACAAGGCATGAGTAAAAGTTCACAGTTTAGAATGTGTAGATCCTACAAAGCTTTTGGCATGAATCTTGCAGCTTCTGGTCAGAATTCAAAAGCATCTTGATTGAAGTGGGGGTGAGGGGTCATAATGGTGGGATGTTGTACTACATCCTCTAGGGACTAAACCCTGGTTAAGAAAAAAACTTGCACCTACCCACACGCGCTTAATTTTCAGAAGCCAAGTTTCCTTATTCTCCTTTTGTTTGTCTTTATTTACTTTGTTTTACGTTTTTGTGTGGGTAAGGCTAAGACTTATTGGGGTGCAGTAAGGCTAAGGTCTATTGCAAACATGGAGGGATTTATGAGTATCATTTTCCTAACTATTTTTCTTCGTATTAGTTTGTTGTATATATTTCTAATGGTGGATCCTTGAGTAATATATGACTCTTCTGAACATAATAAACAGGCAAACTTTGATCTATGCAGTCAATAAAGGTGCTGAAGAATCATTTAAGAAGACTGTGGAGTTGGATTATCTGATAGATAAATTGAGGGAAGCAAACCCAAATGAGGTGCGTTTGTTCATAAATTCATTCATTTAGATCAATTCTTCCATTTTGTCTACTTTTATAATTATCTGAGAATTAAATATGGTGAAACAAATTCAAATGAAGATTTGTTTCACATACTTGCTACTTTGTCAATCAGAGTTTCTTATCTCCTAAATTTGCTAGATTTCCTATTGATGTGGTAGTGGACCTATCTATGAATCTCATATGGCATATGGTAGCATGAATAATATCATAGCAAATGGCGTGCCTATATGCAATGTTACAATTGCAATTTTTGAGGGTTTACGGAATTCGGACCTAATATTCATGAAAAATTGAATATAAGGACTGCCATTTGTCTATGAACAGTGTGCAAGGAAATTAGTTTTGGGCTCTAGGAACCAATGGATAATCTACAATTGTGATTTGAGGGTTTACGGAGTTCAGACCACATATTCATGAAAAGTTGAATGTAAGGACTGCCATTTAGACATGAACAGTGGGCAATGAAATCAGTTTAGGGCTCTAGGCACCAATGGATAATCTTGTAGGAGATTTTTAACATCGATTATGAAATAGTTAATAATTAGTAGTTTCTTTTTGGCATAGTTTTTTTAAAGGTCACTGCATAAAAAGTCCGCTTCGACCAGATCGGCGGGATAACTTAGCCGAGCTCTCCCTCACCCTCTGCCTCAACCATTCATTCCACCTCGTAGTGTCCTCATTTAAGCAATAACGATAAAAACACAAAACAAATATCCAAAAAAAGAATAAAACACTAGGCAAAAGTAAGTTGGAAACTAAAAAACGACAAGAAACGAAAAAACAACAACAATGTCAACGCCAACAAGAGAGGTCCAAAAGACTTCATCTGCTCTTGATCTTCTTCAAGAGATCCACAATACCCCCGTTGCAGAGGTAACATGAGACCTAGTCCTTACCTTGGTTGAAATCATGTAAATGGAGCTCATGAGTCATGACCATACTTGCGGGGCGGGGCCTTATTATCCAAAGTCCTCTACGATAAAACTTGGTTTTCAAATATTTTCTTGTTGAACTGAAGCTTCTTGCAAATACCAACCCAGGCATAACCCATTCCATATTCAACGAGTTTCACAAGAGCCCCCAATTATTGAACAGTACAACTATTATTTTGTTTTGCACATTGATGTATTTCCGGACATTAGAGTAACATTTTTGTGTTCTCATATATATATATTCATCTTCAATCAGCAAAATTATTTATATTACACTGCATGATGCCAGCCACCTCTACCTCATTTATTTGATTCATTTCTTAAACCTTTTGAGGTCATTGTTTGGGTTATTTACACTACAGATTCAGAATCTCGTTGCTGAAAATATCTTTGCCTTTGATGAGAGCTTTTGGATACGACTTGCAACAAGATCGGAGACCTGCAAGTCTGAGGATGATAAAGCATGGTTTTAATTTGGTTCATAAGCTTTTCAAATATTACTTTTGTTAGTGTGTTATTTTAAATAAATATTATTTTGGGGTGATTTATATTGCAGAAAGACTATGAAGAACTGGCTTCATCAGTAATGACCATAGTAGACCGCATTGTTCATAAAACCAATGTATTTCTCTGTCCTTCACTATTTGGTAACAACATTTTTGTTATCATCTCACAGGTTTTCTCCTTGCAGGAAAAAATAGAATCATTTACAGACATCTTGAAAGCAATTTTAAAACCTGTAGTTGACGAGGAGGAGGAAATTACTTGGCCTCCTCGAGATCCTGCAGGCCTCAAGCTTATGGAGAAAGTATAATTCTGTTTTCAACCTTGTTACTTAATGATTTTTTTGCTCTTGTGTGTTATTCGATGAATAAGATTTGGCTTCTATATTAGAATTTATTGATTTTCTCTTCTATCTAGATCTTGAATTTAACTTTATGTATTCATGACTTACTATTACTGTTTTTACATTTCATTCATAAAGTCAGTTTAAGGTTCAAAATTGACTCATCCCTTAAGGAAGAACAAAAAAGATTTCAACTCATTTGGAAACGCTTATAATTTTTGTTTTCTTATTAGTATCCAGATCCAGATAAGAATCAACCAATACATTTTTTAATTTGTCTCTGACTATGTTTAGTTTCCAAATGTTTGTGTATCTAGATCCAAACGTTTGTGACTTCTGATGTTTTCTTTCTTTGAATTGAAGACTACATATGTCATAGCTTGTACTTACTTGGTTTGTCTTCCATTCATATCTGATGCGATTTCGCGTTAGTATGATTATTAATGGAATTTTTACTATTTTTCTTAAAAGAAGAACAAAAAAATGTTTCCTAATGGGGCTTGTTTGCTTCAAGTGATCTGGAAGTTTAGAATTTGAATTGTCATTTAAGAGTCTCTTGTCTTCTAAAGAGACATATTAAACAGTTCTCAACATAACAAAAGGTGTCTATTAAACCTAATTCCAGTGACATCTGAGAAAGACTACATTAAGCAATCTTTATGATTAGCAGGAACTTGTATTGCATGGGTTTAAGATTATTATTTGCTATTGGAATATTATTGTAAGTGTTTTCATCATGGATTATCAGGAAATATATCAAAGAGAGAAAGAAGGGCAACTGGATGAAGGATTCCTCTCAGAAGTTAATGCACAATTACGACAAGTGAGTTAATCTAATTGCCTAGTTTCATTACATATTAGTCAACACCTAATCTAAATTCTGAAATAATATAAATTATCTGTAGCAAAAGAAGACTTTTCCGTGCCGCTTTTGTACCTAGCCTATTGGGAAATTAGTATTGTCACAAAAATATGTGACAAAATCAGTCATATTGAGATATATTTTTTCCGTTTAGTATAGGATACTTTTTTGTATCATGTTCATAGTGTATTTTTGTTGTTTTAATTGCTATACAAATTAATTTTTAGATCACGATCCAGATTATAGTGTAATTATTGCATCATTTTTCATGATCATGTCAGAATTTTTCTAGATCATTGGAAAACTTAACAAATGTTGATTTTTTTATTGATCATGTCAGATTTTTTCTAGATTATTGGAAAACATAACAAATGTAGATTTTTTTTCTTGATCATGTTAGATTTTTTCTAGATCACTGGAAAATATAACAAATGTATAAGTTTTCTGCATCACGATCAACATGAAAAAGTCTATAACATAACAGCCCAATATGATCTGTTTCATCCTTACAAACAAGTATAGGCTTGCTGTTTTAAAATAAATAGACTGCACCATGTATCTGCACTATTTGAAGTTGTAATAATCTGGAACAATTGGGAAGCATGGTTAACTCAACTTGTTCATGACAATGCTAATGAGACTTTAATTCGGTTCAGTTTTTTCTTCGTCTAAAGATGCTACTATTATGCCTTCTCAATCAACAATTCAGAATGGCCTGTATCCTGGTGAAAATTTTCACATGGTTCTCCATTTGAATTCATACAAAACCGTTCTCATTTCATAACTGCAATTTTGTGGCATTCTGAATACCAATTTTCCTTTTCTTGAAAATTTTTTGTATTGGGAAAGAAGTCGGCAATTGCGACATATCCCGAAAACGACTTCTTACAATACAAACATGAACAAAATTAACTGAAAATGAAAAAAAAAACAAAAGAAAGAGAAAAGGGGAAATACATCAACAAGCTGGCTAAAGAAAGGTATCATACTAAAAATACACCAAAAACATTGTCAATCGAAAAATAATCTCACCAAGATTCCACTGAAAGGCTGAGTCTTGAACTTAGAGACTTCTGAAGTTCGATTTCAACTTGAAACACATTGATTGTAATGTGCATAAGAAAAGCCTTCCACATCCACCTCCTCTTAATCAACTTCAATAATTTAATTCTCGAGCTTCTGGTCCTTTGAACTCCCTTTTTGGCATTGAATAAATGCCTTCTTAGCAAAACAAGCGAGCTTATTTAACTTTGTATTTCTCCTCTTTTGTGCCACAATAATACTAATAATCTTTGTTACTTTTCAATTAGAAATAAATACCTACTCTCCCTTTCAGGCAAAAGAAGATGAAGACAAGCCAGGTTTGCAAGCTATGTTACAAAAAGTCTTGCAACTCTATGCTTCCATAATCCTCTCTAAGCGAACTTATGCCAAAAAAGGTTTGCACATAATTCTTTTCTTTTATGAATTCAAGCATTTTCTGAATAAAACAGTAGTAGTATTTGCTCATTTACTTTGCAGTCAATTTGATGGACTATTTTTGTTTTTGTGTTATTTCACTCAATGAGTATCAACAAGTTTTTCTTCTAAACAATCAGGGGAGTAGTAGCAGTAATTATTATTCACTAACTCAGCTTGGATTTACTAGTTTGCTCCTCGAAGCTACTTTTTTTTTTCTTTGAATGTCGCAATAGTTGATAACATTTTATGTTTTCTGCACTTCTTTTGGGAAAAAAATGTGACCACAAGGGGTTAAGTAAATAGCCCGCACACTTAACTAAGTGCAGAATTTGGTGCTTGACGGACTCGAACCCAGGACCTCTCAAAGAGGCTGGAAATATTCACCTCTCCTTGCCAGCTAGGCTAGAAGAGGGGATGTTTTTTGCACTTATTGTTGCTCATTAGATGAGATAATTTGGGCCATTTGAAAACACTTTTTGGATCTAGATCTAGGTTTAGTCGATAAAATGTCTACAAATTTGTGAATATATGTATAATTAAACTATATTGCATAACATTATTTCATCTAAACCAACATTCAAACTATGAGATACTTGACAAAATAAATGTTTCTATGAAAATTTATGGATGTTTTTTCGTCCAGACTCTTCAACTTGTAAGTAAGTTAGGATTTTACTCTCTCTTAGAAAGACAGAATCTATTATAGAGAGTAAAATCCAACTTACTTAAAAGTTCAGAAGCAAATTTGTCGTTATGACATTGCTTCTGCCTTCTTGAACTTGGTGACTGCTGAGTTTGGCTTGAATAAGAAACTTCCATTTGTTCTTTGTTCAGACATTTTTTTTATTATTTCAGTTTTTAAGCCAAGGTTTAGATTTAGAAAAATAAAAAAGTTCCAAGCCAGCACCCATATGATTGACTTAACGGTGTAGTTTTTTTTATAAGTTAATGAAGCAATATTTATATTCATTTTACCTGAAATGATCAGATGAAATAATGAAAAATCATTTTACATAAAATGGTTGGAATTGAATTCATTTATGATATATCCACCTATGAAATGCCTCATAATCTGGTTCCTATTTTATTTTTGCAGGAAACCAAGTGTTGAAAGCTGAGGAGTTTCTTGAAACAATAATCAAAGGTACCTCCTAAGTTCTTACAATATTTGCAATTCCCTTGTGACACTGTTTATATTATAGACGTTTTATATTATTTTTATATATACAAAAATCTATTTCAACTAAAATAATTTCTAACCTAAATAGTATAATAAATTAAATTAAATCTTTATCAACGCCATTTCTTTTGTGTGTTTCTCATCTTGTTTGTAGCATTTAATGTAACAGAAAAAGAAGAATTTTTTGATACTTTGATTGATGTGTAGGCTCATTTGGAAACACTCTTTGGATTTGTATGTGGGTCTGGATTTGAACGAGAAAATATCAACAAATTTTGTGACTATATGTATAATTAATTCTTATTTCAGAACATTATGACATCTAAATACCTAAAGAAAAAGTGTTTCTAATAAATATCTGACATTTTTTCATCCAGACTCAGATTTAGCTCCAGCTTAAGAAAGTGTTTTCAAATGGGATTAATTAATATTATTCCCTTTCAACCCAAATTATGTTCATATTCAGTAACAGATATCACTTCTGATTCTGGATGCAGCTCCTGAAGAAGAATGGAATAAGCAATTGATCAACGGGTTGAGTGTTGGCAAAGGCAATATCTCCCCAGACGAACTGTATTCTGTAATTAGGAAACGTATAGAGCGAACCTTGATCCGAACGGTATATATCTTCTCCCTTAGCTTGATTCGCTTAGAAACACTTCTGCATTTGGTTCTGGACAAATCAAGTTCGAAAAAACCCCAGTCTTAATACGAATCTGACAAACCGTAATGAATAAGTGTCTAACTAAGTTTTATTTTCAAACGTGATCTTATTTTGATTTATATCCAGATGAAATACTTGACAAAAAAATGTTTCAAAAGAAATTTGTTAACAGTTTATCACTTCGATTCAAACCCAGAAGTTTCCCTAGACAGGTTCATGAACAAATTTCTCGCCCATTTAGAAACAATTTCTGGACATGAATCTGATATTGGACGAGAAAACATCATATTTTTCTTACTTGAAACACTTTTCTTTTGTCAAGTATGTCATCCATCTAAATCAATAATGTTCTAAAACATATCTTAAGTAGACATATATTATAAATTTGTTGACAATTTCTTGTTTAAATTCAGTTTAAAAATTCTAGATTTGCTTGATGTTTGTTCTGTCTTTACAGGAGGGCGGTTCGTACCAGCAAAGAATACTTATAGAATATCTAAAGGGTATTCAATCTAGAGTGGAGGAGATTGTCCAAGTACTTAGGGGAACACCATGAGGAACAACTTGAGTACAAATTAGTTCCTTTGGAGATTTTGAAGCATAAAATTTGGACATACCATTAGTGATACATGAGTATATCAAATCGTAAGATTAGAAAATGGCTCGAGAAAAAAATTCTCCTTCTGTGGGGGAAATTACCGTGCCAACACAAATGCACTTGTATAATGAAGATTACGAGGATGTTATTAATTTTTATGGTTGTTTGATTCACATTTGCGATAAATCTTAATATTAATAATTCCTTTTCAAGTTTTTAACTTGAACAAAAAAGTGTATATAAGAGTATGTAATCCAAAAATGGATAATTAATTGTTTCTAAATGTTACTTTTCTTGGGAAAAAGATGACCTATTATTAAATAATATGATTTTTTCTTATTACATGAATAAGTTTTAAAGATGATTTTTTTAAATTGAATGTTAATATTTAGACCATGGCCAAATTTTTTATATTATTTGAACCAAAACTAGTTTGAACTGCCCTCATTTTTATATAAGTTTATTTTCTTTCTTTAATTGTCTTTTTTAAATCATTTGTTCAAGTTAAATGAGATACAATTACACACAGATAAGATTGAGTAAGAATTTATAAAAAGGTAAAGATAATAAAAAAGAATTCTAATAAACTTAAACATTAAAAGTTTTTAATTATAGAGTTTTAATAAACTTCTCTTAAACGAAACTGGAGCTCATGTGAATTTATTACTCAATAAATTGAACTGATTTGTTGCAATTTCTTTTAGTGAGAATGTCAATATCATGTGTAGTTATGTATTGAATTAAGAGATTTTAAAGCAACACGTTTCACGAACAAATTGAAATCAATCTTTATATTTTTCGTACAAAATGAAAAATTGGATTGATAGTGAGAAAAACAGCATCAATGTTTTTTTAGAACATTAGCAGCACATAACTTGCTTCCTGACGGGGTTCGAAGTCAAGACCTTAGGGAGGTTGGGAATATTCACATTTTGTTACCGCTATGCTAGAAAAGGGGATAAACACCATCAATGTTATCACACAATACAATGGAAAGTTGAGGTGAGAAAATGAAAATTCACGTAGAAAAGATTGAACCCAAATGAGTTCAGTAGTGGCATGGGGCACAACTCGGTATTCAGACTCGATACTAGACTGGCATGGGGCACAACTCGGTATATAAACAAACTTTATATATCCCAAATGAGTTCAGTAGTGGCATGGGGCACAACTCGGTAAACAAACAAATAAAATATGCCTAGTTTATTGTCCTTAATTCCCTTTAATGACAGAACATTATCAATAACGAAGATATTTTTCTGTTGTTATTATCTTTTTACATACAAAATGATTTGAACACATAGACCTTGACCAGCTCTAGTTAAACATGCTCATTTTATAAAAATAAACAATTCTCTCTCATACCTTTGTAGTTTACCTACCCATTGCACCAAGAAGAAGATATCAAACAATAATATTTTTATATGTTTAAAATAAAAATAAGAGTGTATCATTATCATAAATTATAAAAAAAAAATATATGGTTTCTAATATTCACATATTTGGTATATTTTAATAATTAAATATTTTCAAATTTTATATATTTTAAAAATTAAATATTTTCAAATTAATGGTAGAAGAAAAATACATGATCAAATTGATGATGAGGATAACGATTACGATTATGATGGTGACGACGTTAACTATATTTTGCAAGAGAATATGTATGATGACGAGGAAAAAATGATTTTATTTATATATAATTTTTAGCATTCAAATTAGGGCGACACAAAAATAAACATATTAGTAATATTGTGATTTTCAAGCTATTATTAATTAGTATTAAAAGACTCGAATATAATGTAAGATTATTTTAAAATATAATTTATTTTTAGTGTGTCATTGAATTATAATCAAATATTGTCATTTTTAATTAAATAAATGATAATATATTTTTAAAATATAAAATTAATATAATATCAACTAAACTTATAAACTAAAAATAAAATTTATATATTAAAAATTAGTTTTCAGATATACTTGTTCATACAAAATGTAACTTGAAATGTATTCAGAAATTATTTCTCGATTTCTTAGCCAAACTCAAGCCTAATTCTATGTCTAGACATAGAGGCGTTTCCAAAAATATCTATTAATTCTTATCGTTCATCATCGTGAGAGTTCTTTGACATATAAATGAAATGAGAAAGAAGATTAAAGTAAGTTTGCATTAATAATTTCTTATGTTACAAATTGGATTTTATCACCTATTTAATTGATTTTGTAATTTTCAGAAAAAAAAGACCTATGGATTTTTTTTTGTTGGTATCTAAATTTTAAAGTAGGTTAAATTTTAATTATTTGTATTAGCATGTATTTTTTATGTAATTATTGTTAAACTTAAATACTTCATATTATTGAATGCAAGTAGTTGTACGCGAGTTATGATTAAAGAAAAAAAGACAGACATATTGCATGTTCAAACAATTTTGTAGTTTGATACTTTGATTTTGGAATGTCATGTTTTAGAATTTTGATTAATAATGGTAGTTTGATGTTTTGATTTTTGAACCATCGTGTTTTGGAATTTTGAATAATTATGATAGTTTCATATTATTATTTTGGAATATATGTTTTGAACGTTGAATAAGTATGGAAGTTAGATATTATCATTTTGAAAATAAATTGTAATTTGAGTTCAAGGTCAAAACTATAAACTCGTTCGAGCTCAAGTTCGAGCTAATAAATATTAAATCGAGTCAAGTCGAGCTCAAGCCATCTTGAGCTCGAGCTCGAGCTCGACTCAATTCAATATTTATTAGCTCGACTTGAACTCGAGCTCGAGCGAGTTTATAAATTTGAGCTTGAGTTCGACTCGACTATATACCTACAAGCTCAACTTGACTTGAAAGTTTGAACTAAAACTAAATTTTTAATTTCGAGCTCAAATTCAAGATTGAATTCAAACCAAAATTTATTTTCAAAATGAAAATATCAAGCTTTCGTTTTTATTCAACATTTTCAAAAATAATATTTTAAAATGAAAATATGAATCATCATAATTATTCAAAATTCCAAAACATGATATATAAAAGAGTTCATTTTCTTCTTTGTCGCCAAATAATTCGTTTTTCATTGTAAATAGTTGGACAAATAAGCAAATGTAAATTTGAAGGAAAATCAATTAGAGCAAGTCAATATTGAATCATCAATGACAAATAACAACATACAGAATGTTAGGATTTGGATCCCCAAATCTGACATGTTAGCAATGATCTATAAAAATACAAGAAAATAAGAACACAAGAAAACACATATTTATAGTGGTTCATTCAAATGAGCTACGTCTACTTCAGCTGCCACCATATTACACTATGAAGAAGAAAGAATACAGAGTTTTTGTCTCACACTTTATCTCTCTAGAATTTTGTCTTATCAATGTAAACTCTTAATAATAACATATTTATAAGATAAACATTCAGGTAATAAAACCTGAATAACTATTGGTCAGGATCAAGACCAAACCCAAATACAAACCCAATAAACTCTAATTAACTATTGTAGAGTTTATTATAACTGTGGTCTTCATAACTCAACAATCTCTCACTTGGAGACTAACTTCATCATCTCTCGAGCGGTAGCGGCTTCCCATTCGGTGTCTTAACGAAGAAGACCAACTAAAATTGCACACAACTTTCGTTTCTCAATTGTCACAACTCTCGTCAGCATATTAGTTGAATTCTCACTCTCGAGAATCTTCTCAAGAGCTAGCACTACATCTTCTAAAGTTAATCGGATGAAATGATAATAAACTTGTATATGCTTCTTCCTGCCATGATAAAGTGGATTCTTTTCTAAATGAATGGAACTCTAACTATCGCATTACAACACACTTTCCTCGTAGTCTTCACTCAATTCTCGTAAAAAAGGTTGCAACCACATCATCTCTTTAGTAGCTTCTGTCACAGCAACATATTCTGCCTCACAACTAGAAAGAGTAACAATCTTCTACCATATTGAAACTCATTTGATTACAGTATAAATGTACAATATTGTGCTCTTCCTACTATCAACATCACTACAATTGTCAGCATGAACATATCCTTCCAAACTCATACTAGACTTTAGAAAACACAAAGAGAGACTCATACTTCCTCTTAAGTATCGTAGTATCAACTTTACTACTTCTTAATGTTGTCTATATGGGTTTCTCATTAATCTACTAACAACTTTCATTGCATGTGATATGTCTGATCGTGTGCAAATTATCATATATATAATACAACCAATGGAAGAAGCATACAAAATTGTGGTCATGTAATTTTTCTCATCTTATATTGAAGGTGACTCATCTTTAGATAGTCTGAAGTGACTAGCTAAGGGGTGGTATTTGGTTTTGTATCGTACAAGTTGAATCCGCTAAGAACTTTCATCACATATTTTTCTTGTGAAAGCTTGAAAACTTCTTTTTTTGAAAATTCTCATCCCAAGGATTTGTTTTACAACACCCAAATCCATCATTGGAAACTTTTCATACAACTCTTTCTTTAGCTTGTTAATCTCAAATAAGATTTCTTCAACAATCAACATGTCATAAACGTAGAGGAGCAGAATAATGTACGATTTATCAAACTTCTTGATATAGCAGCAATGATAAACTTCACACCTCAAAAAATTATTCCTTTTAATTAAGTTATCGACTTCTTGTACCAATGTATTGGAGTCTGTTTCAAACCATACAAACTCTTCTGAAGTTTACACAGAAGCTCATTTTTTTATTTCAAAGTCTTATGGTTGTCGCGTGTAAATCTCTTCATCCAAATCATCATGAAGAAAAGCAATTTTGACATCCATTTGTTGAAGATGATGGTCTTATTTCACAACCAAAATCAAAATAGTTCTAATTGTCATCAATTTGACCACTATAAAGAAGATCTCATTATAGTCAATACCTTCTTTCTGTTGAAAATCCTATCACAACCAACCTTGTATTGTACCTCATGGTTTTATCATATTCTTCTTTAATCTTGAAGATCCATTTGTTGTGAAGTTCTTTTTTTCCCTTTGGTATCTTATTGAGCACCCAAGTATGATTCGACATCAAAGAGTCAATATTATCTTTCATCGCAGACTCTCCAAATTTATTAGATTGTATTGCTTCCTTGTAGCATTCAGGTTCGCCCATATTTGTCAACAAGATATAGTTCAAAGATGGGGACCACCTCTCAACTGTTTTCGATTTCTTGACAATTTTCTCAACTATATAACCGGTGTTTACTGATTTGCCTCTAGGGACACGTTCTCAACGATTTCATCTTCAAAAATTGATTGGTCTTCTTCAACATTTGGTATATATTCAATAGAAAAATCTCTCAAATCGACTATATTAGTCTCTTCCAGTTTGGAATCACCATCTGATGTCTTCCCAACACAATCCTTATAAAGAACCTGTTCATTGAAGATAACGTTTCTATTACGAATGATCTTCTGATTTTGATTATCCTAGAAACGATAACCAAACTCAATATCACCAAAACCAATGAAAAACATTTATTAGACTTTGGATCAAGCTTACTCATAAAACATTTATTAATATGAACATATGATAAACAACCAAACACTTTCAAATGAGAAAATATTATTTTTTTATTACTCTAGACTTCTTCAGTAATTCTGAATTCAAGAGGAACATAGGGTCCTCTATTTATCAAGTAGGCAGTAATGTTGATAGCTTCTTCCCAAAAGGTTTTAGACAACCCATCGTGCAATCTCATACTTCTAGCATGCTCATTCAATGTTCAATTCATTCGTTCAGCTACTTCATTCTCTTGAGGCATTCGGGGAACAATCTTCACCATATTGGTCTCATTCAAAACACAATACTCTCTGAAATCTAAATTGATGTATTCACCTCTATTGTCGGATCTTAAGCACTTAACATTCTAATTTGTTTTATTTTCAACCAAAGTCTTCCACTTCTTGAAAATAACAAATACTTCAAACTTGTTCTTCATAAAATATATCCATACATTTCTCGTTGAATCATCTATAAACGTCACATAGTATTGTGATCCGCCAATAGAAGAAACAGGTGCAAGTCCCCACACATCAATGTATACCAACTCTATCCTTTCTTTTTTGATCTTCTTCCCAATCTTTAAGAAACTCATCCCATTCTGTTTTCCAAAAATGCAGTTTTCACATAATTGATGTTTAACAGACTTCAGTTCTGGAATCTAACAATTCTTCAAAAAAAAAATTCATTCATTTTTCGCTCATATGGCCCAACCTACAATGTCATAGATCAATGTTTTTTGAGTCATCACCTATAGTAGGAACTATTTCTCTACATGTTTAAGTCGTGTATAACGTTCTAGTTTTATGACCTCAAGAAACAACTATTGCTCTTTTAGTCACCTTCCACGCACCATTTCCACAGCTAAATTGTGACCTTCTTCATCAAGTTGTGTAACAGAAATTAGACTGTGCATTAAACTTGGAATGTGTCTCACCTTATTAATCTTCCTAACATAATCATTTGTCATCTTCAATTTGATGTCCCACATGCCAACAATATCTAGTGGCTCACCATCTGCGAGATAAACTTTCCCATAGTTTCTAGCAACATAATTCTCCATTAATTCTTTTTGGGCACTGATGTGAGAAGACACTCCTGAATCCAAAATCCATGAATTAATCGGGCTATCAACAGACATAAGCAACACATCAGTGACAATTTTTGTAACTGCGTTGGCTACATTATTTTTATCATTACTGCTTCTCTTCGGTACTTTACATTTCCTCTTCAAGTGACCCTTCTTACCATAATTTAATCAATCAAATGTTCGCCCAGACTTAGACTGAATTCTCATATTCCTCGACATAGATCTACTTTTACCTTAGTTGAAATATCTAACATTACCGAAATTCAAAACGCACTTAGAGAAAGAAATTTTCTCTGGAGATTTTTTTCTCACATCGGGCACGACCGGCACATCAACGTCGCCGGAGCTTTTGACGTCGGAATGATCTCAACTTTCTCCAGCAGGTGCGTCTCTTTCCCCCCTACAATCTGACCGAAGGAATTTCAATTTGAACGGAGGAATCGGGAGAAATCACGATTATAGTTTCTAGATCGGATATTTAGGTCGTTTTCGGCACGATCGGCACATTCGGCACATTCGGCACGATCGGCACGAACAACACAAACGACACGGATTCTCGCCGCGACCGCACTTCTACATCGGAAGTCGGCCGCCATCCTCCAGCACCTTCGATCGGTTGTCGTGCGTCCTCTGGAACGTGTTCTGCTGTGCAAGGAACGGTCGCGGTCATCTTCTCTTACCGTTGACCGGAGCATTTCGTCAAGCGCCCTTCTGCAGAGACTTGACGTCGAATCGGCGTCGGTCGCCCTCCTCTTCTCACTTTTCGTTTACAGGTTAGTTCGGACCTCGGTCGGGACATTAAACCACACCGCGAGGCGCGGGTAGGTCTCCATTGAACTTCTTTATCGCCGTTTGAATCAAATGTTCGGTCTGGAGGAAGCTTTCGTAGCTACAGACCGTTCCAAAATTGCTTAAACCTTTTCTTGTTTGAGCAATTATTTTCAAGCCCCTGTTCCGGTGCGATTGGTTTCCAATCGTGCTGTTTGCGCCCACCATTTGCTGCAGAATTCTAACCTCTATGGCTCCTTTGAAGATTAGGCAGTTTGCGCTTGATCTTTCCAATGACTGGTACGCGCCTGTCCAGTGTAGTTACTCGGGCAAGGGGCGTCCTTCAAGTCCGCCCTGATGATCCTAAGAAGGTGCTGAAGGGGACGTCGACAAGCAGCAAGGCTAGGTCTGATAGACGAACTCGCAGGTCTCTTAACAATCCCAGGAAGCAGAAGCCAGAAATCATGGATGAAGTCCTAAACAACGAAGAAGATGCGCCTATTGA